>NC_080566.1:23239500-23874000 GCF_030253575.1 Rhododendron vialii
GTCTCTATGTTGCATCTCTTATTTGGAGACTTATTTCCAATTTTTATATAGTATTTCTTATGAGAATAAAAAAAATTCAAAATTCCAATTTTTGTGGGAAAGTTGAATTGTGGAATTTAATCAAAGAGTTTTCTAAAGGTACAGACAGAAATAGGAATAGACAATTGTGGTTGGAGTATACGTGAATACTGATATTCTTCAAATGCACCTTCTGAATAAAACTTCTTTTTGGGTCTGTATTTGTAAAATAGAGATGTAATTTGTAGATTCAATTATTGGTTTCCATTTCCTTCTGCTAATGATCCTATTGGTAGAACTAACCATAAAACAGTCTATATGGTAATTCGGGGCTTATGAGTAGTCTTATCACTGTTATTTTCTTTTCCACAGTACGCTTTGTCAAATGTAATAAGTCTTGCAGACCATCTTGGTACCCCCATTTGTGATCATGTTCCAGAGACACCGAACAAGCTTTCTGAAGATATGATCAAATGCATGTCATCTATCTATTGCAAGCTTTCAGACCCGCTTTTGACAAATCACTCTGTGTCATCTCCCAATTCATCTTTGTCATCATTGAGTGCATTTTCTCCAAAAGATCAATGCGATATGTGGAGTCCCGGGTTGAGGAAAGATTCCTCCTTTGACGTACAGTTGGATAATCCTTTCCACGTGGAAGGACTAAAGGAGTTTAGTGGACCATACAGCACAATGGTTGAAGTTCCACGTATACATAGGGATACTCAGAAATTGGGTGATATTGAGGACATGTTGCAATGTTTCAGGTGAGCCCTTAGGACATCATATAGCCACAAGAAAGTCGTGATGTGGCTATCTTTAAGCATTGTGACTTAACTTGGATTCTATTTTGTTTAAGCTTATTGAAGTTTTATATCTTAGGTCACTTATTGGTCAATTAGAAGGCATAGATCCCAGGAAGATGAAACACGAGGAGAAGCTAGCATTCTGGATCAACGTACACAATGCGTTGGTGATGCATGTACTGAATCTCGTCAATAGAAACACAAATTCACATGACACAGCTTTGTACAACAGTGTGATGATTTCCTTTTTCTGTACAGGCCTATTTGGCTTATGGGATTCCACAGAACAACACAAAGAGAGTCTTTCTACTCTTGAAAGTAAGACGTCTTGTTAGTTTCTCTTGAAGGAAGTTTCAGTTTGAATTTTTTATTTTCTTACTATTTAGTTTAAACCAGGCTGCCTACAACATTGGAGGTCACATAGTAAGCGCAGATACGATACAGGATCCTATCCTTGGATGCCGCATGTCTCGCCCTGGACAGGTAGATCCCAAGCAATGGTGTTGTTTTGAAGCTGTTTTTTTTTCTTTTCTTTTCTTTTCTTTCCTTTTATTTTACTGCGTTGGCTATCCTTGGGGCCAAAAGATTTAGTCCTGATATCTATCATTTATGCATATATTCCTAGGATAAACATATTTCATGAGAAGAAAGAAGCTTTTTAATGGGCAGGCTGAATTTTTTCATCACTCATGATAATTATGCTTTTTACTGATAAGGACGAATGTATGCCATGACTCAAGAGAATTAAAAAGCTTTATCTAACGTTCGATCACCTACGTCCCTTTTGTTGCATTAAACACGCATCCTTCTTTATTTTCCTCTCTTTGAAAGCAACTCTTCTCTGTGAGCTCTCACACTAATAACCTTCAAAAAAAAAGGGAGAAAACTACGGCTTGAATTGTTTGAAGTTATTATATAAAAGCAGCCAATCGTTTGGTTGAAATGATAAAACTTCTGCTTGTAGTGGCTTCGCTTCTTACTTCCTTCCAGAACGAAGTTTAAGGCTGGAGATGAACGACAAGCATATGCAATCAAACATGCTGAACCCCTTCTGCACTTTGCGCTATGTTCAGGAAGCCATTCTGATCCTGCGGTAAGTCCCTTTCTATAAGGCATTAGTAACACTCGTTATGAGTAATGCAAATGGGTTTTATTGTTCTCAATCATACCAATTTTAGGATTGTTTGAATGGGCAAATCTGATGAAGATTGTTGTGTGGTTTGCTGAAGATTACTGAGGTCTATGCAATGTTGTAAAAATCGTTATTGGGCGCTAGTCGGGCGGAAGAGAGGCGGCTAGCGCCTAGGCTGACTACTGACTAGTAAGGGATCAATCGGGGCTTAGAGATTAGTTGGTTTTCCTTTTTTTTTTTTTTTTTTAAATCTCCCCACTTCTCTCAAAGTTTGAGTAAGAAATGACACAAGACAGGGGAGAAACAAAATTAAGACTAAAGTAATAACTGAAAAATAAGTAGTAACTATTTACAAAGAACTAGTCAAATACAAAGTGTAATGATCAAAGTTCCAAACAAAATGATATTAAGTGTTTAACACATAAAATCACTATATAATATATATTGCTTTTGTTAAACTAAAACTTACCCCCCTGTGTTTTTAGTATTACACATCTAACCCTAGAATTTTACAAATTTCAAAATCAACCCGCTGACTAGTTGCCGCCTAGCCGACTAATACCCGTCTAGCTTAATCCCTGACAAATACCCAACTAATATACCGTCGACTAGTCGCTGCCTAGCTGACTAATCCCTGCCTAGTAGATTAATTCGTGAATATTGTACAAAATGCCTAATCGACACCTAGATCCAAAAATCTAGGTGTTGGATGGCTGCCTGGGCCAAGTTTTAGAACACTCGGTCTATGCTCACATTCATCTTCGTCCGCCCTTGTAGACTTTATATCCTTGAGGCTTAAATAGTGCATGCATTTATTTCTAACAGAACAATTGTCTTTGCTACTCAACATTTTGGGAGCTATTCCCTCCGTCCCAATTTGTTTGTCCAATTGTCGAAATTCGTGTTTTTCAAAAATATACTTAAATCTTACATTTTGTAATGTTTTTTTTTTATGATTTTGAAGATTTTGCGTAATAAAACTAATTGAAATCTACCAAACAAGATCCATATTGCATATTAAAAACATTGCGAATTTAAAATTATAGACAATTTTTTTAGAGGTCAAACGCTCTCAAAAAGTCAAAAAAGGGACAAACAAATCAAGACGGAGGGAGTAACTTGAGGGCCGAAACTACAAGGTTGACCAATTAGAAGTTATAGGCATTTCGGATATATAACATACTTATATCACAAAGCTTGACAACAAGAAAATAGAAGAATACATCGATCCTGACCTAGTTAGGGCCTACTTCCTCTTGGCCGTGATGTGGAGTAACACAAGTTCATTCATGGTTTGAATTTTTCGGCAACGTTTGGGTTATACTTTTATTTAGTTACGCTTTATTTTCCGATCTTACAGAATTTTACTCATCTATTTATGGGGAGTTTGTATATCAACCTTGCTACCATTTGGGATGCGAGGAGGTTCCTCCAACCCAAAGTTAGAACTATGCATTTTTCGTAGCTCAGGAAAATGTAGATTACAGGGCCTGTGAAATAAATTTCTTTGAAGAAAGAAAAAAAAGCATACTCTTCCCTTTACATGTCATTCAGGAACATAATTAACCCTACATCACAGCAAAACACAATTAATTCACTCAATTCTTGAATTTCAAGCATAAAAACTGATTTGTTTACAAATTTGTAGAAGAGTGAATGTTCCACCTTTGATGGTTGGGCATGGGAGTGGAACCAAAAGATTGCAGAGGATTGTTCTCTGCATAAGGACTAACAGGGACTGGATGGATCTTTTTGGACAGAGTATAGTGGAACTAGATGGATTTTTTTGGTTAAGGACTAACCTTTAAAGTTTCAACTTAGTCAGACAGCCTGAGAGTTTAATGGGAGTTCCAAAATATTCTTTTGTTTGTTGAGTGAAGCCCTCTAGACCTAGGAAAAGGATAGTCACACACTCATCTCAATTACAGCAGTGATTAATGGGAGGTTGGTTGCTATTATAGGGCATATTGATAAGCTGGGAAATGGAGGTGTGAGCTCTGATCATGATCTTCTCTCTTTTTTTTTTTGCCAATATTGTATAGTTAGTGGGGCTTAGCGGGGTGTGTTAGGTTAGCACTGGGGGATCAGGGACTGTTCGTAGCCCTGACCCCAAATCTGCCCACGCTGGGGCTCGAATCTCCGCCTCCTGTATGGAGGGAAGGGTAAGAACCAACTGCACAAGGCAGCCGTTCTTATGATCTTCTCTCTTGTAAAGTGCTTTTGTCTCTTACAGAAAAGTACCTGAAGAAGAAAAAAAAAATTGCAAATAAAATTGGATGCATGATGTGAATACACCCAAGAGTGTAAGAGTATTTGAAAGTCTTTACTAAAAATCAGATATCTAAGTAGTTGTCTGTTCATTTTGCAGGTCCGTGTTTACACACCCAAGAGTGTAATACAAGAGCTGGAAATTGCCAAAGAAGAGTACATTCGGGCTACCTTTGGCGTAAGAAAGGACAAGAAGATTCTTTTACCGAAAATTGTGGAGTCCTTTGCAAAGGATTCAGGGTTGTCTCCCGCTGGCGTGAGTGAGGTGATCCAAAAGTGTTTACCGGAATCAGTGAGAAAGAATGTTAAGAAATGTCAATCTGGGAAGTCCGGAAAGAGCATTGAGTGGGTTCCTTATAATTTTGCTTTTCGATATCTCATATCTAAAGAGCTGGTGAAGTGATTGCTGGCACAGGTCAAGTTCAAAACTTGGGAGCCCCATAGCATTGTTCACTAGGTTATTGAAATAGGAAGAGGCTTTTGATTTGCTTTTGTACAGATGAAAGAGATCAGGGAGCCTAAAATGAGAAGACGGTAAGGGTTGGCGTATACTTGGTATTTTGTATTGATGTATCTCCAATTTGCTAAATCATGAAATGGGAAGTATCTATCTCATGTCCGGTACACTTGACAGTTGCGCTCTTGAATTTAGCTCGAGTATGTATATAACATATTTTGTACAGTGTCATTCTATTGAGGAAGATATTTGGTTATGCTAACATCTTGTCCATTTGCATGCACTGGAGAAGCGTAGATTTCATTCAATTCTTCATAAGGCCTTCTATTTTCTTTGATTGGCTTACATTTGACACAAGATTGTCCAGCTTTCTAGGGTGTAGCCCGTGTTTTAAGACATTTTTATCCTACCTAACTAATCGAACTAGCATACAGATCAAATTAGCAGAGCTGTTGAAACACTTTGGTAACGTAATTTTACTTGGCAACTGCTTTGATGAACTGGCTTTCACAAAAGATTGAATATTTTGTCTGAGTCATGATAGTCATTATTCTATCCTGTAATCATTGATGGTTAGAGTCGGACAGCCAAAGGTAGATAGTTTGTTTGATGTGCAATCCTGCGGACTGGATAAATTTTGTACATGATACCTTTTTGATAACCATTTTAGAGAGGATGAAAAACACTCAAGAGGCAATCGCAAAAAGCAAGAGTATTTGAAAGTCTTTTTGTGGATATATACATTAATTTCATCAACAAACAGGAATCAGGAGAACAAGGGAGAACCCCTTATAAACAAGAACCCAAATCTTTATCTAGAAAACAGCAAAACAGACAATCAGACATAAACCACCTCACAAGACATAACACCAAAAGAAGAAACAATTGAACAAAACAGGAAGACGCACAATTCAAATGGGAGAAAGTACGGGAAATGAGCCAATGGAGAACAAAACTAGGGGCTCATGACTGGAAGATATGTGACATTCCATTATACCGTGCAGGGAGGTCTATTCTCATCATTCTCCTAAGGCCCCTCCAGCGGCCAATGCAAGCTTTGACATCCCCTTCAATCTTCGACATCATAATACCCCACGTAGGTGGTAGTTCGCACCAGCTATATTCGAAAGTTTCTACTCATGGAAATACACTATTATTTAATGCCACGTATTAAGCAAGCTCAAAACATCTAGTGCTTGAGAAATCTTCCACCATATGAAGCTCATGGCCAGCAGGAAATGAAAGGAGCAAAAGCAGAGGATAGGCACCTTAGCGGTTTTAGAACATATCGATTTCTATGTGATTTCTTGTTTAAAACACATGGACTTCCTCTGTTGTGAGATCCTTGAGCGAGCAAAAGCTCGCAACATGAAGCATCATCTCATAAGTGATATGACGGTCAACAATATGGGCACTATCCTGTGGAACAACTACTTCTTCCAAGGTATTAATCTGTGGGCTATAGGAGTACAAAAAGTCATCGCGCCATATCATCAATATATCCCCGTTTCTCCAAACTTTTATCGGGGTAACTACAACATATAACAAGCATGCTAGATCAGATTCTTTCTTAATCACAATCTCTTTCGTCCATGACTCCGACACTCCATACTCCTTCATAACCCAGATGACAAGATCAGAATCTGAGCTGTTATCACACAAACACACAAACGACCTTGTAATAACCCCAGGCTCTTACAATAGCTTCCCCTGCCAAGACCAAGGACAGTAGAGATTCCTTGAAATGATTCTTTCTCAATGTCAAAAGCACGTATTGAATAAGGACTCTCCCTATCGCAAGTTAGCCAATGGACGTTTCCATTCAACGTCACACTATAAAAGCGCAAGTCACATTCGAACGGGACAGGTCCAATGCTTCTCCATTTGCTAGTTCCGAGTGTATATACCTCACCTTGGCACTCATACGGACAAATACCTGAAGCCGTAGGGATGGCCATCTCGGCCGATCCATCCGAATCCGATCCGTTATCCGCTCCGAACGGATCAGATATTCGGAGATTTTTTCGGATATCGAAGCGGATTCGGTTTTTTTTTTTTTTTAAATTCGGATATCAGATCGGATTTGGAGGTAAGTTTACCTCCGATCCGAATCCGATATCCGATCCGTATCCGATCCACTCCGAATGCCCCCACTATAAATACCTCTTATTTTTTATCTGTTAGGGTTATAACACAACACACCCAGCAGCAGCAGCTCTCGCCTCTCTCACTCTCTGGTAGAGAGGCAGCTGTAACATCAGTACATCTACAGATCTACTGCCGACTAAGACTTCAAGGAATCAAGAGTTCAAGTCCCTCCCTTGCTCCCCAGTCGACTCCACCGTCCACCCCACTCCCCAGTCAACGTCGAGTGTCGACCAGGGTACTCTCTCTCTCTCTCTCTCGTTCTCTCTCTCTCTCTCTCTCTCGCTCTCTCTCTCTCTCTCTCTCTCTCTCTCTCTCTCTCTCTCGATCTATTTGCATTATGTAATATTCTAATCTCTCTCGCTTTCTCGAGATCTGTTAGGGTTATTTCTTAATGGCGATGCCCCCTCCTCGCTCGAGATCTCCGACTCCAACCGAGCCAACCCTACGCTCGTCAAGGTAAACCAAATATCACAAAACAAATAGGTAACAGGTTCATTGATCTGCTCTATTCTTGGGTTTCTTTGAAAATCGGAAATTATTCTTCATTCTATCTCTCTGTCTCTCGATTTGTGGGTTTGAGACTGTGAATTTATACATAAATTGCTGTGTTTACCCATGGTGTAACATCTTTGTGGGTTTTTAGGGTTAGTTATTGTAGGGATCTAGATTATATATAAGCTTATGTGGTCCAGGAATTTGTTGCTCTGTTTATCCATGAATAACGAGATAGGGTAGAAAGGCATGTTATATATTGGCTTTTTCTGATTATCCAACACTTGATATGTGCTTTTTCTGTTATACATGGAAGTTATGGAGACTAACAAAAATGAAATGAGTAGTTTTGGTTTGTGAAAAAAGCTCAGAAAGATTGTAGTAGTTTTGGTTCATTTATGATGTTTCTTATTACTATTTGATGAGTGTCCAACTCAGTTTCTGTTAGGAATGTCAAATTTTTAGTTCTTTATAAGAGCAATGTATAATGGTAATTTTGGATGTGGGTAGAAAAAAATAGGCTATCAAAAGCTACTTTTGTTATTAAACAGTATTGTTGTCGTCTATATAATGTTAAGGGTATGAGTTTGAAGCAGGGGAAGGAGAAGGAGCCCTTGACTAGCTGGTAGAGGGATCAAATGGTATAGGATAGCTCATTTGATCCTGCTTAGAGTTTAGCACATTCTTTGTTATCATTCCATGTATGCATGTGCATATACTGCTGTAGCACTACTTTAAATGAATGTGATCTTGTGTTTATAAAATCTTTTATGTTTTTTAATATTTAGTGTGCCAACTTGGGAAAGTAACTCTACGTCAACTGAAATTGAATTGAATGAGGCACAATTACCAACACTTGATAGTTCACAAGCAGAAATCGAGTCAAATCTCCTTACAAATGAACCAGAAGAACTTGGGTATACTTCTAATGGTGATAAAATATTGTCAAAAGGTAAATGTAGGAGCACAGTTTGGGAGCATTTTCAGAAAATAAAAACTAAGGACACTGGTGAAGAAAAAGCAAGGTGCTTGTATTGTAAAAAAAAGTTTGTTGGGAATAGTGAGAGTGGAACAACACATTTGAAAGATCATACTAGTTCTTGTTTCATGAAAAAAGCGATTGATAGCAAGCAGAAGTTTTTAACACCTAGTCTTTTGATGGGGGAGGGCAAAAAGGCCAACATGCCATCATATAGCTATGATCCAAAAGTTGCTAGGAGACAACTAGCTTACATAATAATAATACATGAGTACCCTCTAAGCATGGTGGAACATGCTGGGTTTAAGAGATTTTGCCATGCTTTACAACCTGCGTTTCATGTGATTTCTCGGAACACTATGAAGAGGGACATTTTTAAGATATATGATGTTGAGAAGCTGAAGACAATGAGGCTTATGGAAAGAAACAAAAGTAGAGTTTCCTTGACTACGGATATGTGGACATCTATCAGTAAGAAAAGAGGGTTCATGGTTATCACGGCGCACATCATCGATGATTCTTGGAAGTTACAAAGCCGCATTCTTAGGTAATTTTAATTTTATGCAAGTTTAATTTTATGCAAGTTGAGTGTTGTTATTGTACATTCATACTTAATAGTAACTGTTTTATTTAGGTTTGTGTATGTGCCATGTCCACACACGGCGGAAGCATTGTGTCAGGTGTTGATGGATACCTTTTTGGAGTGGAATATTGATAGAAAATTGTCTACTTTGACAGTTGATAATTGTACTACCAATGATGCAATGATTGACTTGTTGTTAGAAAAACTTGGAGGTGATCATATAAGGTGTAAGAGTTTGTTTCATGTGCGATGTGCTGCCCACATTCTTAACTTGATTGTGAAAGATGGTTTGGATGTCATTAAGTCTTCCATTGTGAAGGTTAGGGATAGTGTTGCTTATTGGACAGCAACTCAAAAGAGAGAGGAGACATTTGAAGGGGCAGCTCACCAATTGGGAGTTACTTATGGTAAAAATTTGTCTCTTGATTGTCCTACAAGGTGGAATTCCCCCTTTTTGATGCTTCAAACTGCCATAAAATATAGGAATGCTTTTGGTCGGTTAAAACTCAAGGATCCCCAATATAAAAGTTGTCCAAATGATGATGATTGGAACTTGGCTGAAGAAATATGTGAGAGATTGAAAATATTCTACAAGGTCACTTTGTTGTTTAGTGGGACTACCTATCCTACTTCCAATTTATTTTTTCTAGATGTATGTGATATTAAAGTTAGATTGTCAGAGTGGGTCTGTTGTGGAATTGATGTAGTGGAGGAAATGGCCTTGAATATGCTTGAGAAATATGACAAGTATTGGGACAATACGCATGGATTTTTGGCAGTTGCAGTCGTGTTGGACCCAAGGTTCAAGATGTCCTTGATTGAGTACTACTATATAAGAATTTATGGAGAGCATGGTGTTGGGATGGCGGAGGACATTCGAAGAAGGTGTTATGACTTGCTTATGTTGTACCAAGGTAAATCTTCAAGCAAGGATCGTAGTGAATCTTCAAGCAAGGCGCCGCCCTCCACCTATTTGAGGGATAGGACTTCTCTCCCCGATTATCTTGATCAACAAAAGAAAACTAAAACTGTGCATGTAAAGTCAGAATTAGATCGTTATTTGGAGGAGGAGCAATTACCAATGTGTGATGATTTTGATATATTGGCATGGTGGAAATCTAATGGTTTAAAGTACCCTGATTTGCAAGCCATAGCTAGGGATGTGTTGGCCGTGCCTATGTCTACTGTGGCATCGGAGTCCTCTTTTAGCACGAGTGGTAGGGTGGTGAGTCCAAGTCGTAATAGACTTCACCCGAAGACTTTAGAAGCTTAAATGTGTGCTCAAAGTTGGTTGGCAGCTTTGGAGAATGAAGGTAATTTTCATACTATATTTTTTTTGTCTTTGCTAATATGCTATAACAATGATTGTTCTTAATTAAGTCTTATTTTTCTTCAAGTAGAGGTTCCAACTATCAATGATGAGGATATGGATGTTGATGACTGTATGTCCGATGTCACAACTATTGATGATTGATCAGGTTATGGGTAAGTTGTTTCATTTTTACTGTGAAAAGATTATGTTCAATTTATTGCTTAGAATGGTCACTTATAGTATGCTAAAAAGTTTTACACTTGTACTGATAGAATAGATTATGTTCAATTTGTTGCTTAGAATGGTCACTTAAAGTTTTCACGAAACACTAGAATGTGATAATGATGATTGATGATATCTGCTACTTTTATAGCAGTAAAGAGGGATTGAATTGTTGTGAATGCATCTCCTTGAAAAGAAAGTTATGGCTTTTCCCTTGTGGACTTGCAGTTCATTGTTCTAAGCATGCAACAAGAAAGATGGCTTTTGGCCACATGCATCAATAGACTTTTACATGATCTTTCATATGTTATAAGTTATAAGATTGGGGTCAGTCGACTATTGGACTTATTTAAGAGTTTGGAGGAAGTGTGCAACCATTTGAGTGTTGGCATTCAATCATTGATTACTAGGTTTCTGTTATGACCTTCTATTATTTGAGAGATATAGGGAGGAGCAATCTAGGCTATAGTCCAGTTGCAAGTGTAAAACATAAATTGAACATAGGATTAGTATGTGTCCTTCTATTATCTTAGAGATATAGGGAGGAGCAATCTGGCATAGAAGTTTGCATTTTGAATGTTGAGTTTAGGTTGCTTTTGATGCTTCAGTTCATTTTTTTTTAATCATCTCAGTTGATTATATGTAGTAGAGAGTGATATGTTTGTATTCTATGTGACAGGTGGTAGTGGTACTATGGAATTTTTGGAGTTTGGACTTTTGGATGGATGCTTCTTATTAGAGAGTGATATGCTTTCAATGGATCAATGGTGTATTCATTTTTTTGGAGGTTCAAGAACTTTAGAATTATGTAATTATGAAGTATGGAATTATGAACTTTAGTATTTTGTATTGTATTTGCTACTATGGAATTATGTAATTATGAAGTATGGGAGCCCAACAATGTGTTGTAATTGGATGAACTATGGAACTTGAGTATTGTTGTTGGATGCTGGAGGATGCAATGGTGTTGGTTTAACACTTTAACTTAATTGGCTAAGTTAATGCCTAATAGTTGTGGAATCTGTTTTTTTGGCAAATTGTGGAACTCTAGTATTGTTTTTTTTTTTTTGGAATCCGTCTTTTTTATGGGCACGAACTAAGAATTAGTAGCTTAATTGGCAGATTGTGGTGTAATTGGCTAAATTAATGTCTTACAGAATTTCTTTTTTTTTTCAAATTCGGATATCCAAATCTCCGATCGGATCTCCGCTGCCCATTTGGAGGGGGGATGGAGTATCCAAACTATATCCGATCGGAGTTCGGCGGACGGGTGGAGGGTTCGGATTCGGATTCGGATATCGCAATATCCGCCTCCGACCCGACCCGACCCGACCCGACCCGTTGCCATCCCTATGAAGCCGTCTTCTGGAAAATCTGCACCAGCTTGTATTGGCCAGAAATGGAGCTAAACCTGAACCCATAAACAAGCACCGAGGGATACTGTCTTTTGTGATTGGGCTCTGGAACTGTGACGTATTGTCTAACTGTTGGGTTGCACATGAAAAGAGACTCGTTTTGGTTGTTGGGAAACTAAATCCCCAAGACCCAGTAATGACGCGTACAGATTAGACAACAGAAATTGTAAAACCCTACAAGACGGAATTAGGGTTCTACCTCAATTCCCTACGACACGAACGCTGGTTGAATTTGTTATAGCATGCCTTGCAATAAACCACGAATACTGCTCGACCGTACCTTACGATCTTTTATCGTATTCCCTGCACGTCTAGAACACGAACCGAGTGAGGACTTTTTCGTGATCTGTTTGCTCTCTCTAAGTTTGCCTCTATTTACTGAATAATAGAATAACATCAACCTGACCTAGAGAGCATAACATGTATATATAGGGCTACGATAGGGACCTAAGGAGTAATAAAACTGGGCTCCCAGTGTAAATAAGAAAACCTAATCCACCAAGATTCTATTTTTTAGGGTGCCGCTATTCGCGGCCCTTTATTTTCTCCCGTAGCCCACTACATTTCGGTAAATGGTTGTTGAAAATCATAAATAACATTTCGGTAAATTGCTGTTGAAAACAAGATTATATTTCGGTAACTACATGTCGAAAATATGTTCAACTTTCGGTAAACAACTGCTGAACATGCATTTTCGGTAAATATCTGTTGAAAAAAATATTATATTTCGGTAATTGGATGCTGAAAATATATCTCAATTTCGATAACTAACTGTTGAGTAAATTGGAAATTTTTAACGGGCTATGGGAGTAAATAGAGGGCTGCGAATAGCAGCGCCCATTTTTTATTTCACTAATTATAATTCACCCCACTACAGAATTATAATTGCACTCTTGTTCTTATCTCAATTATATTACGAGCTCCATGATATTCAATACTTATTAATCTCCCCACATTAAGATTACAGATACCCGTTGATTAAAATAAATTACTAACAATCTCTCACTTAATCAACATCTTAACTTTAGACTATCCGTTTAACTTATTCGATATGTTGGATACAAATATCCACCTGCAGGGTTTGACATAATCGAAACTTATAAGCTTGCTCAAGGGGTATCATCAATTCCTATCGGGACGTGGATTTCATTAATAATTAATAGTTGTCATATACATAATGTTGCGACCCAACTCACCGAGACTATTGACCGTATAAAGATCTCACTCTTTAATGAATCAAAGTCAACAACATTAAATATACACCTCTAATAATTATTTTTGGATTAAGAGCATAAGTATTCATAATAACCATGAGGTTCCAATTGTCTTATAAAGTTAGTATAAAGACAATTACCTTAATGCGGTCCCGTTCAATACACACAAAGTGTACTAGCACAATGAGTTAGAATTAAACCGTTCTCTGTAGTCAAGACAAACCTACTAAACATTGTACTACAGTCCTGCCGATGGTGTGTCTAGTTCCATCTAAGACTGTGAACCATATCTTATATTTCACAGGAACCGATGATTTGATCTTCTGTGTGTAAGCTAAACTCTACACATCGGATCATCTACTTTGTAAAATAAAAGACACACATGCACAATATACAATAATATTATGCAAATATTGCCCATAAAAGATTTTCATCAAAAATGGATAAAACTAATTAATACATAACAATATTAATTCATCATATAAAATCATAATTTTTATATAACCTCATAACAAACTCCCACTTAGACTCAAAGTCATGCTGCCACGCATCTCTCTCACATCCCTCTACATGACTATCAAAAAGTCTTAGCCTGTAAGCTGTATGTAAAAGGATCTACTAGGTTGTTTACCGATGCGATCTTGGACACAATTATATCACCTCGCTAAACGATCTCTCGAATCAGGTAATACTTACGCTCGACGTGTTTTCCTTCTTATGAGTCAATGGCTCCTTAGAGTTAGCAATTACACCACTATTGTCACAATAGATGTAATAGCTAATTGCACTAAAGGAATCACTTCTAGATCCATCAAGAAGTTTCTAAGCCAAACAGCCTCCTTGGCTGCTTTAGAAGCTGCCACATACTCTGCCTCCATGGTAGAATCAGCAATGCAAGATTGTTTGATACTCCTCCAACTTATGGCTCCACCTCCCAAGGTAAACACATATCCTGAGGTAGACTTTCTGGAATCCTTATCTGATATAAAGTTTGAGTCTATGTATGTAACGCCCCCAATTTTGGGTACGTTAAATGAGGCATTTATTATATAATAAAGAGAGTCTGGCTCATTATTACATCATAAATACATCATAAGGAAAAGGTACATTTATTCAACAAGGAAGGAAACTAGGGTTCCTAATACTACTTTGCTTGCTCTTCCATCCTAGCAAGCTCCTCTGCTTCAAAAGCTTCCACGGTGTACATCTTATCCTGTTCATCTAAGGAGTCTGACACATTATACCAGCGTCACCACCGATATAATATGTCAGGGTCACCAAAAGGTAACACCGTGAGCTACAACGCTCAATAGAACAAACTCATACCCGCTAACCCATAACTTACAAACAACAGGTTATACAATCATCGATTTCCACATGATACATGTATATACAGCTAACAATGACACATCCACATTCGTTAATCATCTATCGTTGGTGTCCAAGATTTTCGTGTTTCTCCTACGCGACTCATCGTAGACCGTGTCAACATTTCAACCTTTCAAAATCATTTGTATTGGCTCCGTACCGCGGATAACCAAGCTACACACCCAACCTTTCAAAATCATTTGCATTGGCTCCGTACCGCGGATAACCAAGCTACACACCCAACCTCAGTTCCGCCGTTCCGGTCTCCCGAGTATCCTCACAATGGTTCCGCCGCACCGGGTTCCCATTGGCACACAATTGCATTGGCTCCGTAACGCGGATAACCAAGCCACACACCCAACCTCGGTTCCGCCGTTCCGGTCTCCCGAGTATCCTCACAATGGTTCCGCCGTCCCGGGTTCCCATTGGCACACATTCACACACACACATCTCACATAATGCCATCAAAATCGGTCATTATGTAGTTTCAAAAATATTTCCTCCTTCGAAACACATTTTTCTTGTTAACCACACCCTAGGTGTCATATTTCTATTTTCTCGATTTTCGTGTCTCGTTCTCATGCATAGACTCCGCGGTAGGACTTTTCACATACGCAACCATAAATCATTCATTTTAATCTAACAAGATCATCCAATTCTATATTGCTAAGCATGCTCGAAAAGATCAAAATATGAATACTTCAAATCAAGCGTTAAAATCTTATCTTTCGAAAATCGTTATATCTTACTTTTTGAGAAATTCAATACAACATATGTTTATTTAAGACAAAGTCATTTATCCAACATGTTCATACCTCCATTAGTGAGATAAACTTATTGACAATCATGCATTTTAAACGATAAGCTTATTTACTTGAAACCAAACAATAGATAATCTTATCTACGATATTGATACTTTGAATCAAGAACATGCTACTCTCTAACGTAGATTTTATACTATACGTAGAGTTATTGGATTAGGGTTCTACGTATACTTAGGGAAGTGAGTAGAGAAAATCTACATGATCGTAATGTCATTTCAAGATTTTGTAAAACGAGCTTGCTATTTATTCCTAATACTTTAACTTGCCTTATCATAAGCAAAATAACTAAAGTTATACTAGGGAAAATGAGTAGAGATTTATCTACCTTGATCCGAAACTAGTCGGGGCCGAATAAGCTAGTTGGAAGATTTTCTACGGGCGGTGAACTTGCAAATCTGGACCAAACTTTGGATGGCAGTAACTCGGTCAATATTTGGCCGAATACGATTGTTCTTGGGTTGAAATTGAAGCTCTCGAAGTGCTCTACAACTTTCGTGAAGGAAGTTGATCCTAGAAACTACTTTAGGCAGGAGAAAAATGGTGAGAAAGGAGAAGACAGTATGCTGTCTGGAAATAGGAATCCGAGATTTTTACTGAACTTCGGATGCCAATATCTTTGTCATTTCTTCACCGATTGGGATGGTTCTTGGGTCTAACTTGAAGGTTTCGAAGTGTTCTACAACTTTCTCGAAGGGAGTTGGTTCTAAAAACTACTTTAAGCAGGAGAAAAATAGAGATTCGTGGAGGGCAGTAAGCTGCCTGGAAAAACAGAAATGGTTTCTAGAGAGAAGTGAGAGCAAGAAGTGATGGTGTGAATTGAATGGAAGGCATGGGGTGCTATTTATAGCCAACACTTGAGCTCCTCCTCCTTCCTCTATGGCCGGCCCCCCTCTCTCTCCTTCCTCCCATGGATTTGCTCCATTGTCATGTCCAATCAAGCTTGAAAGCATGCCAAGTCTTCCATGAGTTGTCACTTCCATTTGTTGGCCAAATCTTTAGGTCATCATGAAGGGTTTTGGACTTGTCAAGTCTATGGGGAGGTTGCTTGCAAGAAAGAATGAAATCATTGGCTAACTTTGTACTTTGAAAGACTAGAAATGGGTTGGCATGTAGTCAAAAAAAATAGGCTTAAGGCTATAAATGTTGCTTGTGTAAGTAATCAATACTCTTGCACACACTCCACCCCACTCTCTCCATCCGGCCTTTCTCTCTCTCTCTCTCTCTCTCTCTCTCTCTCTCTCTCTCTCTTTCTCTCTCTCTCTCTCTCTCTCTCTCTCTCTCTCTCTTGTATCTATATACATCCAAGAAAATCTAGGAAAGTAAGTCTAGGATTTTAAGACTAGAACATAGGTGTGCATGCATGGCAAAGCTAGCCTTGCTTCCTTGGAAGCAAAATGATGAGATTCCTTAGCCCATGATTTTGTATTGTCAAATCAAGGCTTTATTGGCAACTTAATTGCTATTAACCAATGGTCAAAAATTCTCCTAGCATTTATTAACCATTGGTTAAAGAAGGTAAGTATGAGCTTGAATGACTAGTCAAATCTAGGTTCTCATTATGGCAAGTCTAAGGTTGAAGCAAAATGATGGGATTCTTGTATGACTTGTCTTGTCATGCATTTAGGCAAGTCAAAGGTCTAATAACCAAGGGACAAAAATTCCCCTAACAATTATGGACCAAGGGGTAAATGGATATTGGTAATAATTTGATATGATTAGTCATGGAAATCTATTGTCCAAGGGATAATATTTTCCCTAACAATTATGGACCAAAGGTTAAAGTTTTCCCTTGCCTTTATTATCCAATAGGTAGGGTGAGTAATGATGCTAGGTAAAGTGAAATGACTAAACATAGGAATAAAATGATTACTCCTATAGTCTAATGGTTCAATTAGGGTTCGGGGGTTCAAAAGGCTCAAAGACGGTCAAAAAGGTCCATCTAGGATTAGGAAATTGTAACTAGATTGAAACGGTAATTAAGGTTTTCTAACGAATTGGTTGGAAACTAATTCTACTTGCCAAGTAGGATTTCTAGCCAAGAAATATAATTTAAAGATTTTATTTTAACTCACTAGAAAAAAAAATACGAGTGCTTCTACAAGCATACTTGTCTTTAGAAAATGACTAGATTGCTCGGCGTGAAAGATATAATTTTATAAGTTTCAAATCTAATTATGACGGATTATAAAAATTAAAAAGAAATTTTTAGTAGCAAATCCAAGTAATTAAGATAAAATTTAAATATTTAACGAAATTTTTATTTACCAAAAATCAGGGTCGTTACAAACTATCCCCCTTAAAATAATTTCGTCCTCGAAATTGGTGCATGACTACGGATCAGATTTCGTCGCTTTACTGGTCTCTGAATCATCGTCTATCCCCCTTAAAATAGGAGCAGGTCACCACCAATAGCGTGATATTGAGGTGATCACCTTCGTCATTTGAGGATATCTCCATCACGTAACCTTCGTGGATTTTGATGACGGCCATTCCTCCTCCTGAAGTAATAATAGGTTCAACGGCGAACCTATGGGCTCAGTTTCTAGTTTTGTACAAGTATGCAGTGATAAATAGTTTAGGAAAAACCTTCCCATTCCAAGGGTAGATTCTCGATTGGAAGAGGATAGAATACGCTACATGGGTATAGGTACCCTTGCAGTGTTGATCAGGCTCGAAAATTAGGATTTCAACTTATGACTGAACGGAGAGGGGTGATGTCAAGGAATGAAAGAAATGCCCCTACAAAATCAGGAAGGACCCTATAGGTATGTTTTAAGCCAATCAGCGATCTAATCAAGATTCGAATACTCTGGCAACCCACAAAATGCTTTGGCATCACACGGCTACTGTCTAAGGCTCCGGCAGGTCCTAGAAGTATCTCGAAGTAAGACGACAGCATTTCAAGCATCTCTCAAAATCTTCTGCATGTTTTGTTAATCAAATTAAGCCTCATCACTTGCTTAACAAGACGAGGTTGAAGTTGCTTCAGTCGTCGAACAATTTGCCTCGTAGTATGCCTTTGATGAAGTTTCTATCGTAGATACTAACGTCAAATGCAAAACTTCTACCAAATCATCATGCGGACTCGTATCCCATAAGCATCTTCTTATCACGTCCCTATCAAATCAGCATGCTTCCCACCTAACGATATTAAACCCATTTCTAAACTAGGAAACAACGGATCGTTTGGGCAGAATCGCTTCATTATCGTAAAGCGTAAGTACTCCATCCTCATTCAGGGGGAAATCGAACATCTGCAAGCAAGTCCTACTATATTCTACAAACTCGGATATTATTAGCAAAGGCATTGAAAGAACCTATGCAGTCACGGGAAAATAAACCTGGGCGGCATCGACTTCTGGCAATAATTTCAGAGGTACGGCTATCTTGAAAACGAAATTTCAAAAATCCAAGATAATCCTAGATGTCGGGACGGGAATGACTGATTTAAGCTGCCCTCAAGTAGCGCAAGCTTTTGATAAGGAATCAATGATATCTGGTTAGTTCAAGGAAAGGTACTCATCTCCTAAGGAGATTAGTTTCAAACAAATTTGAATGATCGTACCATAAGAATGAAACAAGGAGTTTTTCCGAAATGATTTGAATATCATCAAGAGATGATCTGAATTTATTGATTACGAACGAAATGGAATAGTTATTAATGATGGAATGACATTGCCGATCATTATCGAAAGTGTCAATAAAAGTTGTATCAGAAGAAAATGGTTGCTATGATTCTCGAGGTTCAAAACTCAAGAGTTACGAAAAATTCGAGGGATAGTGAAAGGTTCTAAATGATAATAGTTAGGATTAGTAACACCATAGGGTGCATCGCTTGGCCAATTTAGGTCGGGTCACAAAAGATACCCAAGATTACGCCACTCTTATCAATAAGTGTCGTAAAGAGTTAAAATGGATGATTTCATTACTTGAAGCAATGAGGGTTTTCTTCACAAGGATGTCAATTTCAAACAGAGATTTGAGAGAAGCAATGTAGTTAGGAAATAGTATGGATATAACTAGTCGATTGGTATATACTTCCTACTAGGATCTAGCTGGCGGACGTAATTGTCGTTCCCTTCGAGCATTCCCAATTTAAACGAACTCTTCGATCTAAGTGTTCCCGGTTTGCGTCCGGTACAAGTGGTTAGCGTCCGCAGCCCTTGAATAGTTTCACGCCTTCCTTTGTCGGTTTACGATTCTAAGGAATCTCGCGATATTTAGAGGTTAGAATGGAAGCTCTAGGAGTATTGGTTGATCTTGTTGGCTTCAGACGTTGCGTTGGGATGTTCTTTTAACTTCTGCATCAGTGTCACCCTTGTTGCTTGCGGTGGCGGCCTCACCGTTGGTGCTGGCATCTTGACTTGTTCTCGTAGTCCTTCCTTTTTAGTGTTAGAAGGGAGTTATTTAAAATCTAGTTTCCTAACGGCGCGTAACTCGAAATCGCAAGGTTCTTACTCCTAGTGAAAGGGTGATGAGGTGAGAAAAGACCATCGAGATTTTGAAACACGAACCAATTTTCAAAGCAGCAATGAAATAGGATGCAATTTGAATTCGGCTATTGTTTCGGCTGCTTAGGCCTAGGGTTGGTTAGTGCTAAAAATGGCTACCATAGCTTAGTTAGACCTATTCTGCGTTCAGAGGGTCCTCCGTTATCGTATCCAAATCCGTGGCGCGTATTCACTATCTACGAGGGAAAATTGAAAGGGGTTTTTACTAAAACAAATTTTCTTTTGCAAATGGTCTATCTTTCAAAAGTCAAAAGTAGCTTAATAACATAGTATGCAACGGTACTCTCTTTTAAAAGTAAAGCAGGTTTTTTTTTCATAGATACGAACATCATACAACATAAGCATAGAATTACAAACATAAACATAGAGTTCTACTATAAAACAAATAGATTAGAACAAGATTCCTAATACAAGTTGAACACGATCTTAATCCTTAACATCCTACATCCCGAAGGATTACAATCGGCCTAATATATGTCTAAATGGCGTCGTTGGGTTCGGGTCTCGCCCATCCTCGAGATTCTCTACCATCTTTCGTTGTAAGCTTGGCGCAACTGACGTTCGTACTCCTTTATGACTGCGGCGAGTGCGACGGCCACGACGAGAGTCCCGTACCAGAAGGTGTTGAGACGGTTATTCACGGCGAACCACCGTGGCATGCCTATTGTGACTACCGCACAAAATATAATGAGGGCGAAGAGTTGCAACCATAGGGTTTGGATTGTTATGGTTATTTCGGCTCGCTCGATTTCTCGGAATATGGCGTCTTCCGGAAATCCTCGTCGTCGGGTTGCCATGGCTCGGCTTGGTTCGGTTCGGTTTGATAGGATAGGATGGAGATTTGGAGGAGTTATGATGGTGAGGGAGATGATGAGATGGAAGTGGTGGTGGGGTATATATAGGGGACGGAAAAGGGGTGTTGTGGAGGGAAAGATTGGAAATTTAAATTTGAAGTTTGAAATTTGAATTTTGGAGGTTGAAATTTGAAGGTTAGGGGGGGTGCGGTTTGCCGCGCCTAATGGGGTTGTGCTCGGCACTCGGTGCCAGGTTCCGCTCTCGTCGTTTAAGAGGTGTGAAAAATATTTATCCAAAAACGAGCCGCAAAGGTTTACTAACCCCAAAAATGTTTTTTTTTTTTTTCGAGTTTCTAGGTTCCACATTCGATTCTTGATTTAAGTCATCATCCAATTGTTCGGGAATTCCCAGCTCGGCTGTACTGCCAATTCCGCGCCTTGCTTCAATCCGAAGATTGTTTTGACAGAATTCCACCCAATTTGAGACGGTAAACTTAAACTCAATTCACGTTTGTGCAACGGTCAAACTATCTCATGGTTCTACCCATTCTACCCATGGCCGAGGTTTTGAACCTAAAGCTTTGATACCAAGTTGTAACGCCCCCAATTTTGGGTACGTTAAATGAGGCATTTATTATATAATAAAGAGAGTCTGGCTCATTATTACATCATAAATACATCATAAGGAAAAGGTACATTTATTCAACAAGGAAGGAAACTAGGGTTCCTAATACTACTTTGCTTGCTCTTCCATCCTAGCAAGCTCCTCTGCTTCAAAAGCTTCCACGGTGTACATCTTATCCTGTTCATCTAAGGAGTCTGACACATTATACCAGCGTCACCACCGATATAATATGTCAGGGTCACCAAAAGGTAACACCGTGAGCTACAACGCTCAATAGAACAAACTCATACCCGCTAACCCATAACTTACAAACAACAGGTTATACAATCATCGATTTCCACATGATACATGTATATACAGCTAACAATGACACATCCACATTCGTTAATCATCTATCGTTGGTGTCCAAGATTTTCGTGTTTCTCCTACGCGACTCATCGTAGACCGTGTCAACATTTCAACCTTTCAAAATCATTTGTATTGGCTCCGTACCGCGGATAACCAAGCTACACACCCAACCTTTCAAAATCATTTGCATTGGCTCCGTACCGCGGATAACCAAGCTACACACCCAACCTCAGTTCCGCCGTTCCGGTCTCCCGAGTATCCTCACAATGGTTCCGCCGCACCGGGTTCCCATTGGCACACAATTGCATTGGCTCCGTAACGCGGATAACCAAGCCACACACCCAACCTCGGTTCCGCCGTTCCGGTCTCCCGAGTATCCTCACAATGGTTCCGCCGTCCCGGGTTCCCATTGGCACACATTCACACACACACATCTCACATAATGCCATCAAAATCGGTCATTATGTAGTTTCAAAAATATTTCCTCCTTCGAAACACATTTTTCTTGTTAACCACACCCTAGGTGTCATATTTCTATTTTCTCGATTTTCGTGTCTCGTTCTCATGCATAGACTCCGCGGTAGGACTTTTCACATACGCAACCATAAATCATTCATTTTAATCTAACAAGATCATCCAATTCTATATTGCTAAGCATGCTCGAAAAGATCAAAATATGAATACTTCAAATCAAGCGTTAAAATCTTATCTTTCGAAAATCGTTATATCTTACTTTTTGAGAAATTCAATACAACATATGTTTATTTAAGACAAAGTCATTTATCCAACATGTTCATACCTCCATTAGTGAGATAAACTTATTGACAATCATGCATTTTAAACGATAAGCTTATTTACTTGAAACCAAACAATAGATAATCTTATCTACGATATTGATACTTTGAATCAAGAACATGCTACTCTCTAACGTAGATTTTATACTATACGTAGAGTTATTGGATTAGGGTTCTACGTATACTTAGGGAAGTGAGTAGAGAAAATCTACATGATCGTAATGTCATTTCAAGATTTTGTAAAACGAGCTTGCTATTTATTCCTAATACTTTAACTTGCCTTATCATAAGCAAAATAACTAAAGTTATACTAGGGAAAATGAGTAGAGATTTATCTACCTTGATCCGAAACTAGTCGGGGCCGAATAAGCTAGTTGGAAGATTTTCTACGGGCGGTGAACTTGCAAATCTGGACCAAACTTTGGATGGCAGTAACTCGGTCAATATTTGGCCGAATACGATTGTTCTTGGGTTGAAATTGAAGCTCTCGAAGTGCTCTACAACTTTCGTGAAGGAAGTTGATCCTAGAAACTACTTTAGGCAGGAGAAAAATGGTGAGAAAGGAGAAGACAGTATGCTGTCTGGAAATAGGAATCCGAGATTTTTACTGAACTTCGGATGCCAATATCTTTGTCATTTCTTCACCGATTGGGATGGTTCTTGGGTCTAACTTGAAGGTTTCGAAGTGTTCTACAACTTTCTCGAAGGGAGTTGGTTCTAAAAACTACTTTAAGCAGGAGAAAAATAGAGATTCGTGGAGGGCAGTAAGCTGCCTGGAAAAACAGAAATGGTTTCTAGAGAGAAGTGAGAGCAAGAAGTGATGGTGTGAATTGAATGGAAGGCATGGGGTGCTATTTATAGCCAACACTTGAGCTCCTCCTCCTTCCTCTATGGCCGGCCCCCCTCTCTCTCCTTCCTCCCATGGATTTGCTCCATTGTCATGTCCAATCAAGCTTGAAAGCATGCCAAGTCTTCCATGAGTTGTCACTTCCATTTGTTGGCCAAATCTTTAGGTCATCATGAAGGGTTTTGGACTTGTCAAGTCTATGGGGAGGTTGCTTGCAAGAAAGAATGAAATCATTGGCTAACTTTGTACTTTGAAAGACTAGAAATGGGTTGGCATGTAGTCAAAAAAAATAGGCTTAAGGCTATAAATGTTGCTTGTGTAAGTAATCAATACTCTTGCACACACTCCACCCCACTCTCTCCATCCGGCCTTTCTCTCTCTCTCTCTCTCTCTCTCTCTCTCTCTCTCTCTCTCTTTCTCTCTCTCTCTCTCTCTCTCTCTCTCTCTCTCTCTTGTATCTATATACATCCAAGAAAATCTAGGAAAGTAAGTCTAGGATTTTAAGACTAGAACATAGGTGTGCATGCATGGCAAAGCTAGCCTTGCTTCCTTGGAAGCAAAATGATGAGATTCCTTAGCCCATGATTTTGTATTGTCAAATCAAGGCTTTATTGGCAACTTAATTGCTATTAACCAATGGTCAAAAATTCTCCTAGCATTTATTAACCATTGGTTAAAGAAGGTAAGTATGAGCTTGAATGACTAGTCAAATCTAGGTTCTCATTATGGCAAGTCTAAGGTTGAAGCAAAATGATGGGATTCTTGTATGACTTGTCTTGTCATGCATTTAGGCAAGTCAAAGGTCTAATAACCAAGGGACAAAAATTCCCCTAACAATTATGGACCAAGGGGTAAATGGATATTGGTAATAATTTGATATGATTAGTCATGGAAATCTATTGTCCAAGGGATAATATTTTCCCTAACAATTATGGACCAAAGGTTAAAGTTTTCCCTTGCCTTTATTATCCAATAGGTAGGGTGAGTAATGATGCTAGGTAAAGTGAAATGACTAAACATAGGAATAAAATGATTACTCCTATAGTCTAATGGTTCAATTAGGGTTCGGGGGTTCAAAAGGCTCAAAGACGGTCAAAAAGGTCCATCTAGGATTAGGAAATTGTAACTAGATTGAAACGGTAATTAAGGTTTTCTAACGAATTGGTTGGAAACTAATTCTACTTGCCAAGTAGGATTTCTAGCCAAGAAATATAATTTAAAGATTTTATTTTAACTCACTAGAAAAAAAAATACGAGTGCTTCTACAAGCATACTTGTCTTTAGAAAATGACTAGATTGCTCGGCGTGAAAGATATAATTTTATAAGTTTCAAATCTAATTATGACGGATTATAAAAATTAAAAAGAAATTTTTAGTAGCAAATCCAAGTAATTAAGATAAAATTTAAATATTTAACGAAATTTTTATTTACCAAAAATCAGGGTCGTTACAAACTATCCCCCTTAAAATAATTTCGTCCTCGAAATTGGTGCATGACTACGGATCAGATTTCGTCGCTTTACTGGTCTCTGAATCATCGTCTATCCCCCTTAAAATAGGAGCAGGTCACCACCAATAGCGTGATATTGAGGTGATCACCTTCGTCATTTGAGGATATCTCCATCACGTAACCTTCGTGGATTTTGATGACGGCCATTCCTCCTCCTGAAGTAATAATAGGTTCAACGGCGAACCTATGGGCTCAGTTTCTAGTTTTGTACAAGTATGCAGTGATAAATAGTTTAGGAAAAACCTTCCCATTCCAAGGGTAGATTCTCGATTGGAAGAGGATAGAATACGCTACATGGGTATAGGTACCCTTGCAGTGTTGATCAGGCTCGAAAATTAGGATTTCAACTTATGACTGAACGGAGAGGGGTGATGTCAAGGAATGAAAGAAATGCCCCTACAAAATCAGGAAGGACCCTATAGGTATGTTTTAAGCCAATCAGCGATCTAATCAAGATTCGAATACTCTGGCAACCCACAAAATGCTTTGGCATCACACGGCTACTGTCTAAGGCTCCGGCAGGTCCTAGAAGTATCTCGAAGTAAGACGACAGCATTTCAAGCATCTCTCAAAATCTTCTGCATGTTTTGTTAATCAAATTAAGCCTCATCACTTGCTTAACAAGACGAGGTTGAAGTTGCTTCAGTCGTCGAACAATTTGCCTCGTAGTATGCCTTTGATGAAGTTTCTATCGTAGATACTAACGTCAAATGCAAAACTTCTACCAAATCATCATGCGGACTCGTATCCCATAAGCATCTTCTTATCACGTCCCTATCAAATCAGCATGCTTCCCACCTAACGATATTAAACCCATTTCTAAACTAGGAAACAACGGATCGTTTGGGCAGAATCGCTTCATTATCGTAAAGCGTAAGTACTCCATCCTCATTCAGGGGGAAATCGAACATCTGCAAGCAAGTCCTACTATATTCTACAAACTCGGATATTATTAGCAAAGGCATTGAAAGAACCTATGCAGTCACGGGAAAATAAACCTGGGCGGCATCGACTTCTGGCAATAATTTCAGAGGTACGGCTATCTTGAAAACGAAATTTCAAAAATCCAAGATAATCCTAGATGTCGGGACGGGAATGACTGATTTAAGCTGCCCTCAAGTAGCGCAAGCTTTTGATAAGGAATCAATGATATCTGGTTAGTTCAAGGAAAGGTACTCATCTCCTAAGGAGATTAGTTTCAAACAAATTTGAATGATCGTACCATAAGAATGAAACAAGGAGTTTTTCCGAAATGATTTGAATATCATCAAGAGATGATCTGAATTTATTGATTACGAACGAAATGGAATAGTTATTAATGATGGAATGACATTGCCGATCATTATCGAAAGTGTCAATAAAAGTTGTATCAGAAGAAAATGGTTGCTATGATTCTCGAGGTTCAAAACTCAAGAGTTACGAAAAATTCGAGGGATAGTGAAAGGTTCTAAATGATAATAGTTAGGATTAGTAACACCATAGGGTGCATCGCTTGGCCAATTTAGGTCGGGTCACAAAAGATACCCAAGATTACGCCACTCTTATCAATAAGTGTCGTAAAGAGTTAAAATGGATGATTTCATTACTTGAAGCAATGAGGGTTTTCTTCACAAGGATGTCAATTTCAAACAGAGATTTGAGAGAAGCAATGTAGTTAGGAAATAGTATGGATATAACTAGTCGATTGGTATATACTTCCTACTAGGATCTAGCTGGCGGACGTAATTGTCGTTCCCTTCGAGCATTCCCAATTTAAACGAACTCTTCGATCTAAGTGTTCCCGGTTTGCGTCCGGTACAAGTGGTTAGCGTCCGCAGCCCTTGAATAGTTTCACGCCTTCCTTTGTCGGTTTACGATTCTAAGGAATCTCGCGATATTTAGAGGTTAGAATGGAAGCTCTAGGAGTATTGGTTGATCTTGTTGGCTTCAGACGTTGCGTTGGGATGTTCTTTTAACTTCTGCATCAGTGTCACCCTTGTTGCTTGCGGTGGCGGCCTCACCGTTGGTGCTGGCATCTTGACTTGTTCTCGTAGTCCTTCCTTTTTAGTGTTAGAAGGGAGTTATTTAAAATCTAGTTTCCTAACGGCGCGTAACTCGAAATCGCAAGGTTCTTACTCCTAGTGAAAGGGTGATGAGGTGAGAAAAGACCATCGAGATTTTGAAACACGAACCAATTTTCAAAGCAGCAATGAAATAGGATGCAATTTGAATTCGGCTATTGTTTCGGCTGCTTAGGCCTAGGGTTGGTTAGTGCTAAAAATGGCTACCATAGCTTAGTTAGACCTATTCTGCGTTCAGAGGGTCCTCCGTTATCGTATCCAAATCCGTGGCGCGTATTCACTATCTACGAGGGAAAATTGAAAGGGGTTTTTACTAAAACAAATTTTCTTTTGCAAATGGTCTATCTTTCAAAAGTCAAAAGTAGCTTAATAACATAGTATGCAACGGTACTCTCTTTTAAAAGTAAAGCAGGTTTTTTTTTCATAGATACGAACATCATACAACATAAGCATAGAATTACAAACATAAACATAGAGTTCTACTATAAAACAAATAGATTAGAACAAGATTCCTAATACAAGTTGAACACGATCTTAATCCTTAACATCCTACATCCCGAAGGATTACAATCGGCCTAATATATGTCTAAATGGCGTCGTTGGGTTCGGGTCTCGCCCATCCTCGAGATTCTCTACCATCTTTCGTTGTAAGCTTGGCGCAACTGACGTTCGTACTCCTTTATGACTGCGGCGAGTGCGACGGCCACGACGAGAGTCCCGTACCAGAAGGTGTTGAGACGGTTATTCACGGCGAACCACCGTGGCATGCCTATTGTGACTACCGCACAAAATATAATGAGGGCGAAGAGTTGCAACCATAGGGTTTGGATTGTTATGGTTATTTCGGCTCGCTCGATTTCTCGGAATATGGCGTCTTCCGGAAATCCTCGTCGTCGGGTTGCCATGGCTCGGCTTGGTTCGGTTCGGTTTGATAGGATAGGATGGAGATTTGGAGGAGTTATGATGGTGAGGGAGATGATGAGATGGAAGTGGTGGTGGGGTATATATAGGGGACGGAAAAGGGGTGTTGTGGAGGGAAAGATTGGAAATTTAAATTTGAAGTTTGAAATTTGAATTTTGGAGGTTGAAATTTGAAGGTTAGGGGGGGTGCGGTTTGCCGCGCCTAATGGGGTTGTGCTCGGCACTCGGTGCCAGGTTCCGCTCTCGTCGTTTAAGAGGTGTGAAAAATATTTATCCAAAAACGAGCCGCAAAGGTTTACTAACCCCAAAAATGTTTTTTTTTTTTTTCGAGTTTCTAGGTTCCACATTCGATTCTTGATTTAAGTCATCATCCAATTGTTCGGGAATTCCCAGCTCGGCTGTACTGCCAATTCCGCGCCTTGCTTCAATCCGAAGATTGTTTTGACAGAATTCCACCCAATTTGAGACGGTAAACTTAAACTCAATTCACGTTTGTGCAACGGTCAAACTATCTCATGGTTCTACCCATTCTACCCATGGCCGAGGTTTTGAACCTAAAGCTTTGATACCAAGTTGTAACGCCCCCAATTTTGGGTACGTTAAATGAGGCATTTATTATATAATAAAGAGAGTCTGGCTCATTATTACATCATAAATACATCATAAGGAAAAGGTACATTTATTCAACAAGGAAGGAAACTAGGGTTCCTAATACTACTTTGCTTGCTCTTCCATCCTAGCAAGCTCCTCTGCTTCAAAAGCTTCCACGGTGTACATCTTATCCTGTTCATCTAAGGAGTCTGACACATTATACCAGCGTCACCACCGATATAATATGTCAGGGTCACCAAAAGGTAACACCGTGAGCTACAACGCTCAATAGAACAAACTCATACCCGCTAACCCATAACTTACAAACAACAGGTTATACAATCATCGATTTCCACATGATACATGTATATACAGCTAACAATGACACATCCACATTCGTTAATCATCTATCGTTGGTGTCCAAGATTTTCGTGTTTCTCCTACGCGACTCATCGTAGACCGTGTCAACATTTCAACCTTTCAAAATCATTTGTATTGGCTCCGTACCGCGGATAACCAAGCTACACACCCAACCTTTCAAAATCATTTGCATTGGCTCCGTACCGCGGATAACCAAGCTACACACCCAACCTCAGTTCCGCCGTTCCGGTCTCCCGAGTATCCTCACAATGGTTCCGCCGCACCGGGTTCCCATTGGCACACAATTGCATTGGCTCCGTAACGCGGATAACCAAGCCACACACCCAACCTCGGTTCCGCCGTTCCGGTCTCCCGAGTATCCTCACAATGGTTCCGCCGTCCCGGGTTCCCATTGGCACACATTCACACACACACATCTCACATAATGCCATCAAAATCGGTCATTATGTAGTTTCAAAAATATTTCCTCCTTCGAAACACATTTTTCTTGTTAACCACACCCTAGGTGTCATATTTCTATTTTCTCGATTTTCGTGTCTCGTTCTCATGCATAGACTCCGCGGTAGGACTTTTCACATACGCAACCATAAATCATTCATTTTAATCTAACAAGATCATCCAATTCTATATTGCTAAGCATGCTCGAAAAGATCAAAATATGAATACTTCAAATCAAGCGTTAAAATCTTATCTTTCGAAAATCGTTATATCTTACTTTTTGAGAAATTCAATACAACATATGTTTATTTAAGACAAAGTCATTTATCCAACATGTTCATACCTCCATTAGTGAGATAAACTTATTGACAATCATGCATTTTAAACGATAAGCTTATTTACTTGAAACCAAACAATAGATAATCTTATCTACGATATTGATACTTTGAATCAAGAACATGCTACTCTCTAACGTAGATTTTATACTATACGTAGAGTTATTGGATTAGGGTTCTACGTATACTTAGGGAAGTGAGTAGAGAAAATCTACATGATCGTAATGTCATTTCAAGATTTTGTAAAACGAGCTTGCTATTTATTCCTAATACTTTAACTTGCCTTATCATAAGCAAAATAACTAAAGTTATACTAGGGAAAATGAGTAGAGATTTATCTACCTTGATCCGAAACTAGTCGGGGCCGAATAAGCTAGTTGGAAGATTTTCTACGGGCGGTGAACTTGCAAATCTGGACCAAACTTTGGATGGCAGTAACTCGGTCAATATTTGGCCGAATACGATTGTTCTTGGGTTGAAATTGAAGCTCTCGAAGTGCTCTACAACTTTCGTGAAGGAAGTTGATCCTAGAAACTACTTTAGGCAGGAGAAAAATGGTGAGAAAGGAGAAGACAGTATGCTGTCTGGAAATAGGAATCCGAGATTTTTACTGAACTTCGGATGCCAATATCTTTGTCATTTCTTCACCGATTGGGATGGTTCTTGGGTCTAACTTGAAGGTTTCGAAGTGTTCTACAACTTTCTCGAAGGGAGTTGGTTCTAAAAACTACTTTAAGCAGGAGAAAAATAGAGATTCGTGGAGGGCAGTAAGCTGCCTGGAAAAACAGAAATGGTTTCTAGAGAGAAGTGAGAGCAAGAAGTGATGGTGTGAATTGAATGGAAGGCATGGGGTGCTATTTATAGCCAACACTTGAGCTCCTCCTCCTTCCTCTATGGCCGGCCCCCCTCTCTCTCCTTCCTCCCATGGATTTGCTCCATTGTCATGTCCAATCAAGCTTGAAAGCATGCCAAGTCTTCCATGAGTTGTCACTTCCATTTGTTGGCCAAATCTTTAGGTCATCATGAAGGGTTTTGGACTTGTCAAGTCTATGGGGAGGTTGCTTGCAAGAAAGAATGAAATCATTGGCTAACTTTGTACTTTGAAAGACTAGAAATGGGTTGGCATGTAGTCAAAAAAAATAGGCTTAAGGCTATAAATGTTGCTTGTGTAAGTAATCAATACTCATGCACACACTCCACCCCACTCTCTCCATCCGGCCTTTCTCTCTCTCTCTCTCTCTCTCTCTCTCTCTCTCTCTTTCTCTCTCTCTCTCTCTCTCTCTCTCTCTTGTATCTATATACATCCAAGAAAATCTAGGAAAGTAAGTCTAGGATTTTAAGACTAGAACATAGGTGTGCATGCATGGCAAAGCTAGCCTTGCTTCCTTGGAAGCAAAATGATGAGATTCCTTAGCCCATGATTTTGTATTGTCAAATCAAGGCTTTATTGGCAACTTAATTGCTATTAACCAATGGTCAAAAATTCTCCTAGCATTTATTAACCATTGGTTAAAGAAGGTAAGTATGAGCTTGAATGACTAGTCAAATCTAGGTTCTCATTATGGCAAGTCTAAGGTTGAAGCAAAATGATGGGATTCTTGTATGACTTGTCTTGTCATGCATTTAGGCAAGTCAAAGGTCTAATAACCAAGGGACAAAAATTCCCCTAACAATTATGGACCAAGGGGTAAATGGATATTGGTAATAATTTGATATGATTAGTCATGGAAATCTATTGTCCAAGGGATAATATTTTCCCTAACAATTATGGACCAAAGGTTAAAGTTTTCCCTTGCCTTTATTATCCAATAGGTAGGGTGAGTAATGATGCTAGGTAAAGTGAAATGACTAAACATAGGAATAAAATGATTACTCCTATAGTCTAATGGTTCAATTAGGGTTCGGGGGTTCAAAAGGCTCAAAGACGGTCAAAAAGGTCCATCTAGGATTAGGAAATTGTAACTAGATTGAAACGGTAATTAAGGTTTTCTAACGAATTGGTTGGAAACTAATTCTACTTGCCAAGTAGGATTTCTAGCCAAGAAATATAATTTAAAGATTTTATTTTAACTCACTAGAAAAAAAAATACGAGTGCTTCTACAAGCATACTTGTCTTTAGAAAATGACTAGATTGCTCGGCGTGAAAGATATAATTTTATAAGTTTCAAATCTAATTATGACGGATTATAAAAATTAAAAAGAAATTTTTAGTAGCAAATCCAAGTAATTAAGATAAAATTTAAATATTTAACGAAATTTTTATTTACCAAAAATCAGGGTCGTTACAATGTACCCATGAGGTACCAGACCATCTGACTGGAACACGAACATATGATCTCTAGTTTTTTTCAGATACTTGAGTATATGTTTCACTGCAGTCTAATGCTCTTGCCCTGGATTACACTGAAATCTACTAACCATGCTAACGACAAAGCAAATATCAGGTCTAGTACACAACATAGCATACATGAGGCTTCCTACTGCCGAGGCATAAGGAACTGCCTTCATCTTCTCCATCTCCTCAGGTGTCTTACGACACTGATCCTTGGATAGGTTGATTCCATGTCTGAAAAGGGAGGAACCCTTTCTTGGAATCCTGCATGCTAAAACGAGCAAGTATCTCATCGATATAAATAGCTTATGATAAGCCAAACATCCTATTCTTGCGATCTCACATAAGCTTAATCTCAAAGATGTGACCGGCTTCTCCTAAGTCCTTCATATCGAACTAGCTAGATAGTCACACATTTACCGAAGACAACATTCCCACATCGTTTCCGATTAGCAGAATATCATCTACATGTAGTACTATGAACACCACCACTTTTCTGTTGCGCTTCTTGTACACACATGACTCATCCGGACATTGATCAAAACCAAAAAAAAACTTGATTGCTTGATCAAAACGGATGTTCCAAGATCTAGATGCTTGCTTGAGTCCATGAATAGACTCCTTAAGCTTACATAACATGTGCTCTTGACCCTTTGCTATGAATCTATCCAGTTCCATTATCTAGATACATTCCCAATGGGTTTAATCCCTTCGGGTGGTTCTACAAGATCCCAGACTAATTAGAGTACATAGACTCCATCTCTGATTTCATAGCCTGTTATCAAAATTCCGCATCTTTATCTTCTAGTTCCTTATTGTAGTTGTAGGGTTCAGCATGTTGTTCTTCAGGGATCGTATCATAAGATTCTCCCAAGAATGTATACCGATTGGATGGGACAACAACCCTCCCACTACGATGAGGTACTGGTGTGTCAACAACTCTTTCTTGCAGTATAACGTCCCTGTACCATTAGTGTTTGAAGAAGTCTTTATCGGTCCCTCTCCTTTCAATTTCTTTAGAACAATGTTGCTTCTAGGCTTGTGTTCTATTACATAGTCCTCTTCTAAGAACCGGGCACATTAGGGCTAACAATGACCTTCTTATCCGTAGGACTATAAAATAGTCCACCTTTCATTCCTCTAGGGTACCCCGTGTTGTGAAAATTCGCAAGTGTACGAAATCGTAACAAGTAATATAGTGATAAAGAAAGATGTCGAACCCACGAGGACTACTTACCTATTAACTATTGAGATTGTTCTAGTTCTAAATTATTTGGAATCAGTAAAAGTGATGGATTTTGGATTTGAAAAATAAAAACAACTAAAAGTAATTCAACAACTGAAGATTTGACCAAACACTTAAAGAGAATAAGCTTTCACTCAAAAAGAAAAATACTAAGGCATCCGACTCACCTAACCAATCCAATCCCAAATCCTAACCATGCAATCAGTCAATTATAGTCCTATATGACAGCGAGAAATTCAAACTTTTCTAAGACCCTCTCTCGAGTAGAATTAGAACTACCCAACATATAATAATCCGTGATATGTCTATGCGGATTTAAGAGCATTTGAGCTCATTAAGATTAACAAAATTTCTCATATAAGCTGCACAAATCACGTTGGCACATTCCTGTCTTTCGTTCAATTCATGGCATACATCATACGAAGTTAAATTGCATGCATCATCTCTCGAATTAGCATGCACAACACATCACTCAAATATTGGCCAAATAATTGAGAGCACTAAACACAATGATGTAAACTCAAAAGGACTGATAAAATTATGATCACATAAAAATAGGATTTGGAATTGTCATGGAGAGGCTACATCATAGCCTTAGCAATAGATATTAGTTCATAATAGAATCAAAACAGTCCATAATATTTCTGCTATTCATAATGAAAATTGTACGAAAAGAAGGTGAAGAGTTTAGAAGGAAACTGTCAACAAACTCCAATTCAGCCTTTGTCTTCTTCTTCCTTTTCCCAAACTTCTAATTCTTCTCCAATGGTGAAAAAAAACTCTTTTCTTTCAAGCTCTGATCGTCCCAAACTTTTCTTCTATCTTCCTTATAAACACCTGTCTTTATTTCCCAAAACAGGATTCTCAATTAGGCAATTTTCGTCCTCTGACTTGATCCCCAATTTTCACCATATTATTCTTCGATTTTTGGAAAGTCTTCAACACGAAAGTTGTAGGATTCTCTCTTAGCTTTCCGTAGACACCAAGATCACCCTTATTGGATTTCTCTAGCCAAAGATATGCTCCGATTACGGAAGGGAACTTCAGGAAATCCGAGAAAAGATCAAGTCTTTCCTATTCTTTTGAAGAAGGCAATCTTTGTTCATTCAAAAAGGAAGGTTTCCTCCTCAATTCCCATCAAGCCTTCAATGTTTTTATTCCTGAACAAAAATAAATAAAGTAAATAAAAACTCTAATAAATAAGACAATTAAACACAAACTAACATAAAATTAAGAATAAAAGTATGCCGAAACTTGCATAGAAATTAAGCACATCACCCCGCAAACAAGCAAACTTCTGTCCTCGATTCCAATTTATCTGCGTTCCCATTCAGCACATGTGCTGGACTACCCCAAACCCGAACATGCTACAAACTAGGTTTGCGCCCAGTCCATAGTTCTGTGGGTGTAGATGGTACTGACTTAGATGGTACCAAGTTAAGAATATACGTTGTTGTTTCTAGTGCATGTCCCCAAAACGAAAATTGGTAAATCTGAATTACTCATCATTGATCTCACCATAACTATAAGAGTCATATTCCTTCTTTCTGCTAAACCATTTTGACGTGGATACGTGGTGCTACTAACTGGGATGTAATCCCTTCAGCTAACAAGTACTCCCTAAATTCTCCCAAGAGGTATTCGCCACCACGATTAGATCGCAGTGTCTTAAGACATTTACTCAGACGCTTCTCCGTTTCCGCCCTATACTCCCTGAATTTCTCAAAGCATTCGGACTTACGGTGCATCAAATAAATGTATCCAAACATTGAGTAATTATCAATCAAAATGATGAAATACTCAAAACCACCTCTTGCTTGGACATTCATGGGTCCACACAAATTAGAATGAAACAATTTTAACGGCTCTTTGGTTCTTTAACCTTTTGCTGATAAAAAAGCCTTTTGGTCATCTTACCTTCTAAATAGGATTCACAGACTAGAAGTTTCTCAACTTCCAATGAACCTAAAAGTCCATCCCTGACCAGTCTAGAAATCCTATTCAGATTAATATGACCAAAGCATAAGTGCCAAAGATACGTTTGGTTCAATTTAGAAGGCTCATTTCTCTTACATGGCATATTATTAGTGTTATTCAAGTCATGCAGTTGCACTGTAGGAAATATAGGATTAATAAAGTATAGATTATCCATCAATGAACCAGAATAGATAAAATGTTTATTTAACTTAATAACCACAAAGTTACTGAAATAAACCAAATATCCATCTTTAATCAACTTAGAAATTGAAACCAAGTTTCTTCTAAGTGTGAGAACATAAAGACAATCTCTCAAAATTAAACTCTTATTATTACTAAAAATTTAAAATAACATTTCCTACTACAACTGCTGCCACTCTCGTAGCATTACCCATGTGTAGATAAATCTCTCCATCACCGAGTCTTCTGGTTTCTTGGAACCAATGCAACAAATTGCAAACATGATTAATGATTCCCGTATCTACACATCAGGTACTGGTAGATAACACCACTAAACATGATTCAATGACTAGTGAAAAAATATATCTTGATTATTCACTTTATTGAGATAGAATAGACATTCCTTCTTCCAGTGTTCTTGCTGCTTGTAGTGAAAACACCAACCCTTAGGCTTTTCCACTCCACCTTGAGGTGCTCTAACTGGCTCCACAACCTTCTTCTAAGACTTGTTCTGCTTCTTCTTGTCTTTCGACTTAGAAGTAGAATCCTTTTTCGCCACCAATACAGATGGTTTCTTCACACCCACAAGACCCTCAACTGCATGGAGTTCCTTAAGAAGTTTCGCCAAAATTAAATGCATTTTGTTCATAAAATAGTTCAGGTGAAACTACTTAAAACTTTTAGACTGCAATGAGTTAAGAATGAAATCGATCTGGATTTCTCCATCTATTTCAGCTCCAAGGATCTCTAGTTCATTAAGAAGAGTTATCATCTTCAGAACATGATCCCTAATTGGGGTCCCTTCAACATGGGCGATACTCACCAATTTTTATAAGATTTTGCTTCCTGTTCTGTGGCATTCTCATCAGGTCTAGGAGGGCACACCTCAGACAATACAAATTTGTGCCCCTCAGCAGTTAACACAATATCCAAATTCCTTTTCCAATCAATATAATTCGATCCAGTAAGTTTATTTACTTTTAGAATAATGACAAGTGGATTGAAAAAGCCCATTTTTGAATCTGAGAATCACATAACATAACAATCAATTATGAAGGGCAATAAAAACTTTGAATTTCATTTTAATATTGGTTCCCTCTACCATATGTTAAAAGAAAATCATTGACAACCCTACACACCGTGAAGAGCATGCCACGATGGGAAGGTTGTCTACTCTTCATCATTCGTGTAGATAGGCACAACCTTTTAATTTTACTATCCAACAGACACTATACCGTGCCAAGCAAAATTAAATAGCCAATATAGCTTCGGTCCTATAAATAATAATAGTGACTCAGATGGTGAGGATACTATTCTTTATAGCTAAGTGTATACCATTACCTAGCCCCATGACCCATTGTTCTGTTATGAACCTCCTCAGATGGTGAAGTGACCCACACAACAATTATCTTAGAGCTATCCCTTTAGGAAGTTTGTACCGATGATGCCACAATTAATTTTGTCCGATAGGGAGGAAGGTTTTGAAACCAACACACAAAATTAATTATATCACCTACGAACTAGCAATGGAGACCATGGGATTTATTCAAAATAAATTTCCTCTCCCACTTAGTTATTTAAAAATTTGTGAGGGTTATCAAATTTTCGAGTTCGCAAAAAACGTGATCTAGGTCAAAGGCCATATATTTTCATGTTGTCTCAATATGGTAAATGATCACATATGCAAGCAATATGAAAATACAAATAATAAGGAAACACAAGATAAAAGAATCCAACTATTATGGTCAAAATTTTCAAAAAAAAAACTATTATGGTCAAAGATGCAATCCTTGAGCAACAAGGAATCCTTCCAAACTTGAAATCCTTAAGCAATCTTTACAAACTTGAAATCCTTCAGCTACACTTGTGTGGAAGACTTAGATACTTTGAATCTATCAAGGAAACCAAAATCCAATCGTGCTTAGGCAAGAAAATTCAGATTTGACATATTCCCGCGTAAACTGCACAGCCTTCAGTATTTTGGTCATATCTTCCTCATCCGACCTCCAATTTAAGTGATTCAAATTGGGTTGGATTCGAAATTCAATTATCTACAAGTTTTGTGAAGAAAAGATTTTCTAATTCCAACACTTACTTGGTCGAAATAGCCCTGCAATCAGGCCCTATGAATCTGTAAAAAATCTGTTGCGAGCCAAACAACTTATATCTTTTGTATCTATCATCTTCGATCTCCGAATAACCGTTGAATGCTATTACAATCGAAAAAACATACAAACATCGATCTTATGCCTCCATTGGAGTTCACATGCTACGTTAATTATTACAACCACAAAAAATAATCGTGGCACCCAACAAATAACACATGCTACGTTAATTATTACAACCACGAAAAATAATCGTGGTACCCAATAAATAACAATAACCACGAAAAAATTATCGTGGGATCCAGTCACACAAAAATCAACAAAAAACATGTGACCATAATAGCTGGGTAAGAACGCTGCAAAACAAGGGTTAGCACAGTTCTACGTTCTACCCTCTATAACCTACGAACAACATGGCCTGTTTAATCCATACGCATGATTACAACCTGCTCTGATACCACTATTGGGAAACTGAATCCCCAAGACCCAATAATGATGCGTATAGATTAGACAACAGAAATTGTAAAACCCTACAAGGCGGAATTAGGGTTCTACCTCAACTCCCTACGACACGAACGCTGGTTGAACTTGTTATAGCACGCCTTGCTATAAACCACGAATACTGCTCGACGGTACCTTACGATCTTCTATCGTATTCCTTGCACGTCTAGAACACGAACCGAGTGTGGACTTTTTCGTGATCTGTTTGCTCTCTCTATGCCTGCCTCTATTTACTGAATAATAGAATAACATCAACCTGACCTAGAGAGCATAACATGCATATATAAGGCTACGATAGGGACCTAAGGAGTAATAAGTCTGGGCTCCCAGTGTAAATAAGAAAACCTAATCCACCAAGATTCTATTTCTTATTTCACTAATTATAATTCACCCCACTACAGAATTATAATTGCACTCTCATTCTTATCTCAATTATATTACGAGCTCCATGATATTAAATACTTATTAATCTTCCCAAGTTAAGATTACAGATACCCATTGATTAAAATAAATTACTAACATTGGTAATCACAGAAACACAACAACGACCCAACCAAAAGGATTTTACCATGACTTTGAGATTGAATTTCATCGCTGGATGGTAGCAAAGATGGTGGCCGTGGGATTCGTCTCAAAATTTGACTAGTTTGAGAATGTCGGAATAGGAGTCAGGAAGGGAGATTGGTGAATGATAAGGGCGGTGGGTGATCTTGACAGGTGAAGGTTAAGAAAATAAGGATCGAGGAGTAGGTTGCGCCAGGATTTGCAAACGCATTTGCAATGGATGATTGTTTTTTTGGGAAGTCTGGAGAGAATATTGTGATGATTATTGTGGGTATATCATTTATGGAGCTGCAAAAATTCATTCTTTTCAATAAAATAAAAAGGTTTATCAGTGATGAATTTCAAACAGTGATAAAATTCAATGGGATCTGGTTTATCAAATGGCTCATTGGAATTCTTGTGAAGCAAGTTGGTGCCGGTGGGCACGGCGGAGTAAGTAGTTTGGATGGGGACGTGGAGCAATAAGTCTCTGGTCAAATATGCTCTGTTTGAACTTTCCATTTCCTTATGAAAATTGAGGGATCGAGAAAACATAAACAAACAAACATAAACTTCCAAATCTTTGAAATTTCGTCATCTGTCGATTCGTTTACAATTTTATTCAATCTCTGTTTCTCTATTGAAGATTTAGGGTTTGTTTGGAACTTATGAAAAGAGAAAAAGGAAAGCAATTTTTTTTTCTCTTGTTTGGTTTGAGAGAAAACAGAAAGCATAGTAACAAAACGAAGAATAAGCACGGTGAATTTCCCTTTACACTTAAATCAATTTGTAGGCATGTAAAAATTCTAGCCTATCACAAATTGCCATGTGTTGCTAGGGCATACAAATTAGCCAATCAAATGTTGCCAAGTGTCTGTAAGTCAAAGTTTCATGGACGGGCCAATAAGTAATGCCAAGTGTCCGTAGTCAAAAGTTAGAGACATGTAAATGGACTAATCAAATGGTTTGATCATCGGGCAGCAGCAACATCCATACTTGTCACTTCTTAGGCTAAGAGTCAATCTTTTGAGTCTTATCTAGCTAGTTTTGGCTACTATGGTGATCCATATCTGTTTTCTTTTTAAAAGGTCCATGTCTTGAGTTTATTTTGGGTCGTAAGTCCGCTGGTTGCACCTAGCATGAAATGTGGACCTAAAATGAAAGTCTCCTCGAACCTGAACTACGAATGGCCTGATTCTCTATTGGGATACGTATGCACCTTTTGGTCGGCCACAATTTTGAAAATGTTTCCTCCTATGCTAGTTTGCTGCCATAAAATACTCATGATAACATCAAACGTTGAAAACAATCCAAAAGGGTTTCAAAGTAATCTTATGGCATCTTTTGGAACACATCATAATCACTTGAATTGTCAAAAGCACAAAATGAATTTTTCAAAACTATGGCCCACATCATTTCTGCTGAGCTAAGAAGTTGAAACATTTCTGTACCCTCACAGAGATCACTTGTAAGCAAATCATGCTGTTGAAGATGAAGAGTAGAAAAGAGAGGAAAAATGAAGAGAAAAAAATATGAGCTCGCTAGATTGAAAACCCGCAAAGGCAGTCTAGGCAAAAGTTAGAGCACGAACAAAGTGAGAAATCAGCTATGTCTCCATGCATCTGCTATGTGTCTCAAAGGATTGTCCTCAATCTTATAAAATCCACTTGGTTAAACATCGAAGCCCCTAATCTCTTGGTTAGGATCCTTGCCACTTTGTCATGTGTTTCAAAATGAAGAAAGGCATTCATTTCTCTATCCCAAACACTTATCCTTTGCTAGCCACGTTGAACCGCTGGATAATTTCTTTGAAAAGCTTGCTAGGCAGCCATCCCCTACACTGGGGCAAACAAAAAAATACAATGAAAGATGAAAGAAAAATCAATGAAAAAAATAAGCACCCCATCATACAAGGGACATTTTGAAGGAAACATTTCTTCCAATTCATACAAATGACATTTTTGAAGAAAACAACTCTTTCATACAAAGTGAGGCAAGAGACGACAAGAGTTGTTAAAAATGTTGAAGATGGCTACTAGCTTTTAAAACCCAAGCGTGAGTAGAAATTAGGTTTGAGCCTTTACATCCGCTTCTTTCTCAAGCCAAAACTCCAAGCCTACATTATGGTCCATAACAAAGTCCTCTCAGATTGGGGAACACGACTTAGTAGCATGGTCCTGGACACTATGGGCATCACCAATGTGTGACTTAACACGAAGGGCAAGAATCCTGGAGTTTGCATCATCTTGGCAAATCACACAACATGGAGAGTTACGTGAGACAAAGGGCACGACTATGTCCCCCTTTATGCTTCTCTTGAAAGTATCCAACCTCTTATGTGGGTCGATCAGTAGGCGCTTGTCAATCCAACTCAAGTCAACCAAATCAAACTCGAAGTAGCAAACTCACCTAATTGACTAACGGCATGGGTTTGCAAAATAGTTCTGTGTCCTTTGATGATTGAATGATGTGAGTGTAGAACATATAGATGTGTGGGCAGCGTGCCCTGAAAAAGGCGGATCGATGAGCGCGTTTTTTGGCAGACGAGCGCTCAATGTAGAGTCGCCACTTGGGTTTGAAGGTCCGACACCCAAGGAACCGAATTCGAAACGCTCGCTGCGCTGTTTGATTTGAAAAAGGTGAAGGCACCAGTCCGTCATAACCATATATGGGTTCGGGAGCCAGGTTACGACAGCGGAAGGGTTTTAAGGCACTCCTCTCGCCCAATCCGGAGATCGGTTTCTACTTAGGCATTTGTGAAAACAATTGCGATTCTGTTTGATTAATAAATTCTTTAGCCATTTAGGACAGGGGAACGGTTTAATGGGGAGATCGTTCTTGGTCGATGAACTCTTCGAGCTTGTCTGACCAGGCACAATGCTCCTCTAGGGACAGCGTTGAACCAATTTGAACCATTCGGAGGTCTACCACATCTTTCAAGTTTATTAAAAACTACAATTTCAATTAATAGGCTGAGCATGCCTTTCGTCTTCCCTTTCGGCGAGGGAACACATTTTCTTGGGGATGATCCCATCGAAATCTATCCCTTCATCATCAGAGTCGACACAGTTTATTCAAAAGCCAGCGAAGTACTTAGAAACAAGATAATGCATATCATAAGAAAGCCCCTCGGAGTTGTCAAGTACAGCAAAAGACTCGAATAGAAGCTACGACATGGAGGGCCAAGAGGCACAACCTCTGACTTAGAGCTAGACTTAGACAACTTGACAGACACCGTGTTAAACTCAGACTCAAAAGTGTCAATGCAAAATAGACGCAGTTTGATAATGCAACTTTTATAGTTACCCTTGGCTTCCTCATAGAGAGGTGGGATCTAGAGGATATCAGGCCCAAGCAATAGCACTTTGGCTTCCTCAGCTTCTTCAACCAAACCTACTCAGTGCTCCCTTGAACAATGAACCTCAGTTCGTCAGTCCGCTCCTTTGTAAGCTCCTCATTAATGTTAATCTAGGTGTCGACAGTGAAGACCTCAATTACCCAACCTATAGCCATCATGTTCATCTCTGGTTCGAACGGGATGGATACGATTGGTTTGGGTTGGCTTTCTGGGAAGATATAGTGGCTAAGGTTGAATATGGTGGAGCTAGGGTTGATATGAGTGGAGGTGATATATATCTGACCAACCAGAGGGTTAGAGTGGTGTTGAGGCAAGGAATTGGAAATGACATTGGGCTTTGGTGGAACTTGAACCGTGCCATTGTCAATGAGATCTTGATCTCATGTTGAAGACGATAGCACGCATCAATAGGATGGCCAAGCATTTGGTGGAAGGCACAGAAGAGGTGAGGCTTGTAACCAGAAGGTAGGACGTTTGGCGAGGAAGTTGGGATCAAAGGTTTGAGATGCCCAGACTTGACGAGTTTTTCCATCACTGCAGACAGAGATGCCTCGAAGACAGAGAAATTTTGAGGTTGGGTTCAGGCCCGAAAGCTTTGGGCGTTTTGAACCTGATTGACATCGGCAACATGATTGGAGTCAAAAGCTGGAGCATCTCTCCCACTTATGGCTATATTGGAGTTGTTGTTGTTACCGAACAGTGCGCTACTATTTCCAAAATAGGGCTGCGGCTTTGCTTTCTGTGAGGAGGGCTCTCCCCTAGGCAGAATTCTACTTTGCCGTGCATCATCAATGGCCAAACCAGACTTAAAGAAAGTCTCGAAGTTTACAGATGCTTGAACCAACACAAGGTTCTTGGCATAGTCGGACTGAAGATTGCGCAAGATGATACGGAGTTGATCCTTCTCGCTCAGGCGTTCAGTCATTAGAGCGGCTTTGGCTCTCCACCTCTTAACAAAATCTACAAAGGACTCCTTTGCTTCCATTTTGGCGGACTCCAACTCACGAGTTGTCATCTTGAGTTGAGAGTTGTAATTGTATTGTGCAACCAAGGCAGCCCCAATGTCCTCCCAAGTTCTTCTTTTGGAGATGTCAAGAGACAGAAACCATTGAAAGGCGGGCCCAGAGAGAGTCTGTGGGAACAACTGAGACAGCCTCACTTTCCACACCCAGCAGCTTCATTGCAGTATGATAGCCAAAGAGATGAGTCTTGGGATCACCGCTCCGTCAAACTTAACCAAGCAGGCATCTTGAATTTGTCGGGAAGCCTAGCATTAGGGTGTAGGCAGAGACGATCCAGGTCAATTCCTCCTACGCTGATCTTCTCAGATTTTGAGACAGCTTCTTCCAGCTTAGCCATCTTGGCCATAAGAGCGGCCAAGTCAGGGTTTTGAACAGGCCTAATAGCAGCAAGGTTCAGGTTTGGATTTGGAGCAGGCACACGAGCCTCTCTAGGGGTGGGCTAAATGATGAGCCGGCCTGCATGGTTTGGATCCTCAATAAAGACAGGGGTGGCATGAACATCCTCATCGCCCTCGTCCTCTTCTTCGGCCACTGGTGGAAGACGAGTGTTGATAACGTCATTCAAACGGGTGATGTTAGCATCAGTCTGAGTGGTCCTCTGCTGCATAGCAGTGATACAATTCTGGAGGTTCATGAGCATGGTTTCTAAAGTGAGCGGTTGCGGCTGATCTGCCATGACAGGGTTTTCTGATGAGCCTGAAAAAGATGTTGAAGATGGGGAAGCCGACAGTGTGGCTTTTTGCAATATCGATGGCGAACCTGACTGTAGGGCGGCCAACAGTGAACCTGGAGAAGCCTTCATTGTAACTGACTGGGAATCTAGCCTGACAAGTCTTTGAACCAGATTTTGAAGACGTTCCCAATTAGGTTTGGCTCTTCCTTTCGATACTCTCTTGTTTGGTGCAATAGTTCCAAACTAGATTGTGAAGTAATTGAAAGCTCAGTGATGTTCCTGCAGCAGCAATTAATTGCAAAAAGAAATGCAATGTCCACGTCATCGTCGTCGGTGTCCTCCTAGACTCTACAACTAAAAAAACAAGTCTGTATCATGACGTTTGAACGCTACCAAAATCCTCGATATTCTTTTCGAGGGTGTAATAGATCGACTAACACTAAGAGATGTCAAAATAGTCTAAGCTTTGACTACTCCATTCTCGAAGTTTCAACTTTTGGAGTCGGAACAACTCAGTGTTGATGACGTGATACTGGAACCGAGGCGGCGTAGGTGACACAGCGCCATATCCTAAACGATGTACATGCTGTGCACGATAACCAAGGTGGTTTAAGCATCACAGCATTCTCTCCGTTGTTCCTTGTTTCCTGTTTGAAACCTCGATCGGGTATTTAGACAAGACTTAGAAAGTCTTGATTTCCCATAGTCTTGTTGACTTAAGGACTTTGAAAACATGCACCATTGAGATGCATGACTCTTCACCGAGCCATGGCAGCGTCCTAATAAGGATAAGACAAACTCGAAAGAGAGACAACCTAAAAGCCGCCCTAAACATGCTCCTACGCAAAACGGTATATATGTACAGTGCATACGATAGGGAAAGCAGTAACATGTAGACAGTATATGGGGTTAGATGCAAATAGATCTTACCCTGTAGGTACCTGTCTTAGTTTGGAGAGTTATAATGCTTTGCATATGCAAAGGCCGGTTTTGGTTTGAGGGGGTTCCTCGGACTAAAGCCAAGATATACCTCCTACTGCCCGCGTAACCATAGAGCATCAGTCGAACGGTAGAATGACTTATCATCGTCGAAGGTTGTTAGGCGTTCGGGGTCCCCGGGCTCCGGTAAACCATGCCGGCTTGCCAAAACACTCCAACGCGGCTATCCAACATCGATGGACATGAAGATGCTAAAGAAAATTGATTAATGAAATAGAATCGCAAATTTGCAAATGCCGTTTCAAATTTGGCTCTCTTTATTGATCAATACTTAGAAGAAACTACACGAGAGAACAATCAGAAAAGCCCCAGTCGGGATGGCCAGACATGAGGTCCTATTAAATCACTAATCCTTTCTTTAGCAGCGCAAAGCTCACTATCTTGACAGACTTTTGTGGGATTGTTCTCAAGCGTATTAAAATCTAAGTATAGACCAACATTGATTCGATATCCCCAACAGAGTCGCCACTGTGGGCAGCATGCCCAGAAAAAGGCGAATTGATGAGCGCGCTTTTTGGTGGACAAGTGCTCAATGTAGAGTCTCCACTTGGGTTTGAAGGTCCGACACCCAAGGAACCGAATTCGAAACACTCGCTGCGCTATTTGATTTGAAAAAGATGAAGGCACCAGTCCGTCATAACCATATCTGGGTTCGAGAGCCAAGTTACGAGAGGGGAAGGTTTTAAGGCACCCCTCTCGCCCAATTCAGAGATCGGTCTCTACTTAGGCATTTGTGAAAACAATTGTGATTCTGTTTGATTAATCAATTCTTTAGCCATTTAGAGTAAGGGAACAGTTTAATGAGGATTAAAGCTATAACATGTTGCAAGATGTGATAGATAGCATGGATGAGCAATTAGTATAGGATGAAAACAGACTGGAAGGCTGCTGTTTTGGAGTGACATACGCAGGAAGAAATCAGCATGCACTGACCAACTCACTACATGTTGTTCACACCTGCGCGCGCCACTACAAGACCTATGCGCGCTAGTAAGCCTAAGCCCACAGCTCTTATTCTCAAACCCTCTGGCTCTGGAAGGACCAGTGCACACCCAGGACAAACCAAGCAGTATATAGCAGTTAAAACTACACAGTTTATAGGCTGAAAAGCCTTACAAATTAACAAAACACCCCCATAAACAGTGTGGGGACAAAACAACGGCCTAAAGCCAAGTTACCAAAGCAAAGACCACTCACTGGTCAAGGACTGACCAGTGCGCGCGTATTGCGCCCTGGCATGCTTATTGCGCCCTGGCACGCGCTGGTATGAGTCAACCTTCCAGTGTTTGGTTTTGCGCATCCTGGGTTCTGGGACAAGTGTAGAAAGATTCCAGGGGTATTCCAAACCAAAAAATAAGCAATTTAAGCTAAGCTATGGATTTTAACATGCAAAACAGTGGATTAATTCTCATCATGCTTCACAATAATTTAATACGTAGAGTACAAACAAGAAATGACTAGCATCCCATCCCCACGTGGACCATCACATGCAACCTAGGACAAGCGCGCGTGGCAACCTAGGACAAGCGCGCGTGGCAGTGGGTCCGGCGCGCGCGGGAGTTCCAGTGCACGATTTCTTGTAACTCTGCTGACTTTAGGGCCAGGACTGGTATCGATTACCAGCCTTGGCCTTGCCAGCCCCCCTCTGAGATCAGAACAGAAAGACAATAGGTATGTTATACTTAGATTGAGTTTGAAAGAGCTTAAGCTTTGATGTTTTGAGGCTTGATTGAGGTGGAAGAACAAGCTATGTTCTTAAGGGTGTATGAGTGATAGAAGCAAGGAAACAAGGTAGCTTATGTTGCTTGAAACTTTGTAACCTTAGGTTGTATGGATTTTCTAACCATTTTAATTTTGTAACCCTTTGAATGGAAGACCCATGGGGGGTATTTATAGAGAGAGAGGTAGAAATGGTGTATGAAAGAGATAGAATCAACCAAACAAGGGTTGGTTTGGCTTGGTGGCCAAATTTCCTCCTTTGGAAAGATTGGTGGGAGATAGGGGGATGCAAAGAGAGGAGCTCAGCCAGTCCATGAGGTTGGTTCAGGTTGTTTAGTGGTTAAGCTTACCAACCAAAAAAAGGTGATGGGGACAGGTTTTGACCAATGCGCGGGTTGCGCCCTGGCGCGCGTGGGTCAACAGTCAAACTTTGACTATTAACCACCACCTGTCCGGTTGACCTGCGCGAGCTGGTACCATACTGGCGCGCACGTGCCAAACCAACCCGTGCATGGGTCAACGGTCAAGCTTTGATTGTTGACCACACCTGGCAGCTTGATCCGCGCGCGCTGGTTCTCAACCAACGCATGTCAGTAGGGTTTTTGGCTTTTTGATGTGGCTTAAGATTAGGTTCAAGGGTTTTGTAAACACTCAAAGCTCAAACACTTATCATTCCTGGGGTGTTCTTGATCCATTTCATCTTTGGGGAATCAGAAACCGTAAGTAAACTAATCTGGAAGCCCAGATTGGGGTGTCTACAAGATGAAATGATATGATTTTGAAATCCTCGAGGAAAATTTTTCAAAGTTGATTTTATCCTAAGCATTCTTAACACAACAAATATAAGCGCAGTCACTTTTTGCAAATAACATGGGTCTTTCATTTCATGAGGAGTGCAACAATATGGTCTTTTAGCCAAACAATATTTTTGTGGTGCCACTAGAGTATTGCAGTCTTTCAAATCACCTGGCTAGTGTAAGCAATAAGTCATTGTCAGCCTCCCTAAGGCAAGGGGAAGCATTGGATCAAATACGCGAAAGTTGAGATGTCCAGAATACATTGCAAATTTACATGCATATTAGTATCACCCTGCCTTTTGCATTGATCTATTGATCCTAGTGTTTCATGTGTATATCATTATGACTGCTTAATGGAAGTAGTCGTCTTGGTTGCATGAGCTAACTCCAAATATGAGGTGTTCTTATGCTCAAACAAGGCAGGTTCATCAGGGCATCATGACCATCGTCTCTATGCAAGGAGTAAAGTGAGCCGTGGACCCAATTGGGCAAGCTCCCTGCGACAGCCAATTTGCCTCGCCTTCATTTCTGAGTTAACTAACAATTTAGCAAGGGTAACAAAGAGATGCACTGTAAAGTTTACCTCCTCGCCAACACACTTAGCCTTCAAAAAGAAGAAAGCTCAGCTTGAAGAGCATCATATGTTGGGAGAACACCTCAACTCTTTTATGGAATGCTGTCACACAACATTGTCAAGAGCATGCCAAGATCTTTGTCGAACAGAAAGAGAAACATTGCTCATCACATGCTAGGAGCAATTAGATCGTTGTCATCATGCACATATTCTCCTGGATTTCGGTCCTTGAAGTTATTAGGACCAACCACATCAAGCTACGCCAACAGAGCCAAGTCAAAGAAGGTGGAAGATAGCCTCGTAACTAGTCCTGAGCAAACTCTACAATTGGCACCATGTGAGCAGCATTAAAGTGGCTTCGCACTTCACATCTCCATAGCTCCTTGCTTCGTGCTTTCATCTCCATGTCAACAGCTCTGCCTTCATAACTCAGAAGCCTCACACTTGCTCTTTAGTAGCACCATGCACATGCACATGCCTTGTCATATTCGTGGCCTTATCTAGCTTTTTGTTGTTCAAGAACTCCGACCAACTCCACACTCAGGCCTCACCATATGCATAGCCTTGTGCTCAGTAAGTTCCATCTCAACAGTGCAGTGCTTACTTTAGCTTCCCTGAGCTCACATCTTGAAGCTAAGTAGCCTCGCCACTTCCAAGCCAGCGAAACAATCTTGCGGCTTCCACTTAATGCATTAAGTGAACAACCAACAAGAAAAAGCACCTATATAAAGCTTGCAATAACCTAGTGCACACTTAAGCCCTTCAGAAGGCATCTATATGGCTAAAATCCTCCAAAATGGGCATCCATGTTGCTAAAGCCCTCCAGAAGGCGTTTATGTTGCTAGCTTCCAGAAAGAGTTCAACCTCCAGAAGGCATTTGTGTTGCCAACTTGTAGAAACCATTTAGCCACCAGAAGACATTTGTGTCGCTAGAAAGAGTTTAGCCTTCGGAAGGCACTCCTAGCAGTGGAGATGATGGAAATCTCCCTAACAAAAGGAGGTAGTGAGAATCTCCTAGAGTGCACGTGTGAATCACTCTGTCAGTCGAGGCAATGGAACTTTCCTTAAAACACCAAGTTTGAAGAGGCGATGGAAATCTCCAAAGGCAATAACAACCAACAAATTTTGCCCAAAGCATTTAACAAGTCTTATGGCATATAGTCAGAATTAGCCTTGGAGGCGCTCCCAAGCAAGTGGAATATGGTCAAGAACTAGCCTTGGGGACAATCTCGAGCATGTGGAATCTAGCCTTGGCGACAATCCCGAGCATACTCAGAACTAGCCTTGGAAACATCCCGAGCATGTGGAAACTAGCCTTAGAAGCATCCCAAGCATGAGAAACAAATCAAACCCTGTGGAAGATGGAATACTCAACAACTCTAATCTCAGCAGTTCTATGCTCACATTCTCAAGCTCAACCGATGCCACACCATCAACAAGATATCATCTGTTCCCAAGCTCTATGCTTGAATGCTCAAAATCCAACATTTTGAATGCTCGAAGCTCTTCGAATGCCCAACCACTGTGTACTGGAAGCTCAAGTTCTACACTTGAATGCTCAAGCTCTACGCTTGAATGCCTAACCACTGCGTACTGGATGCTCAAAGCCTGTACTTTGAATGCTTGGACTCTACCCTCCGAATGCTCGAGCTCTATGCTCTGAATGCTCAAGTCCAAAACTTGAAAAAAGCTCTACGCTTAAAACAAACACACACGCACGGGCCCGTGCACATATTGCATTATTCACATCGAGTCTGCATCACCATTACCATTATCACATCTAACATATCATCATCTTCATTATACATAATGTGTTTTTGCATCCCTCACTCATGAAATAGGCCAATCCTGCAGTCAAACTGGCTCTGCACCTCGGTTTTGTTGATCGGTCCAGTGCCTCAATCCTCTGGCTCTACGCCAAAATTTATGACAAGAAAGCTCCGTGCACAGTCCTTCAGAATATAACCAGCTCCGTGCCTCGGTTCTATCACCTCAAGCTTCAACTTCAACTCCTCAGGCTCTCGCCTCATGACTGCAATCGGTTCTGCACCTTGATTCCCTCATCTCAATGCTCCATGCTCTAGCTACTAGCCTAGTGCCCCCCATATCTCAAAAATCGGCGTCTGATTCATCCCCAGTAGATGGTTAGGATTCCACCCCAATTATATCTATTCCATCAAGCTCATTTGCAAGGATAAGCGACTCTACCAAGCTCCCTTCAGTCAAAGTAAGGATGATCAAGAAAAGCAAATGACTCACCCGCTGTGTATTGATCTACCCCAAAATACTAAGGATGCTCTCCGAAAAACTTTCCCCGGTAGCCCGCGCTCCTTCAACTGCTCCTCGCCAAAATCCTGGCATTGCCCAAGTACGTTGCACTATGGCTTTTAAAGCCCGAAGGTACGTTTTTTGTTCTCAACCCTTCAAACTTTTTACTTTTTTATTGCCTCCAAACTATGGTTGGTCTGAATTTCCTTTGTGGAATACGTAAGCCCGACCATAACTAAAACCTTTTTCAAAAAAACCATTGGAATAGTGGTTGGACCAAATTGAGTTGCTTTTTACAGCTTTGACTTTTACTTAAACATGTCTCGCGATCCGTCTAAGTTCAGTCAAAGAGGGGCATCTGTAGACACCCCAATTTGGCATACTGATTATTTCAAGTCTCACCTTGGGGACCATCCCGATGATGAATGGATACAGTGATTGTTGATTGACTTCTCATAAACCCATAGACTTTTGGTGAATACTTTTAGCCACTTAGAGGACCCGATTCAGAGCCAAATAGCCTTTCAGTCAGAAATACAGCATTCTAGGAAAATACATCTATCAACCGTAAGATTGATTCTTTGGCCACCAGATCCATTCCTCGGCCATCAGATCCTTTCTTCGGCCACCAGATCCATTCCTTGGCCGCCAAATCTATTCCTCGGCCGCTAAATCCATTCTTCGGCCACCAGATCCACTCCTCGGCCGCCAAATCCATTCTTCGGCCGCTTGATCCATTCCTCGGCCGCCAGATCATCTTTTTCCAGATTCTGGAATGTTCTGTCAATCATTTGGTCCGTTCAGAAAACCCTAGCAGCCAAATCCCGATGCGTTTGGGCTACGTCAAGAGATTGCCATGAAGAGTTAGTATTGCACTACAATTCCAATTTTGATCATGCATTGTGATTGGTTGGAGTGAGTCACCCCCATGCCTATATAAAGGAGCCTCCAAAATTAATATGTTCAATCACTCTCTCTAGCCACGATACTCTGCACATATACTCTCTCATACTCCCTCTACAAAAGCCCTAAACTTCCGAAGGCTGTCGCGATCCGACGATCAAACCCCGAAGTACAAACCCTAAACCTAGGGTTTCAAGAAGTAAAGTCAGTCAATCATATCCCTAATCCGAAGCAATCAAGCAACTGAGGGATCAAGGTGGTGAGGCCCAGGGGCCTATGATTTGATCTCTTTTACGTTTTTGTACTTTAATCATAGTATTTTGGTTTTCTGTTAATTGTTTAAGTCTGGTGTGAGGAAGAACACTGGCTGGGTCTTCGATCCTTCGGCCGGTACATCGATCCAGATGGATTCCTCGGCCGTGACATCCATTCACCGGCCGAGGGATCCATTCTCTAGGATAGTTTGTTTTCTATTTTGATGCATGTTTTTATTACTGTTTTGGCTCACCTTATCAACTGTTAAAAGCTAAATAACTAGATTATGTGTTTAGAATTAACTAAAGCAAATACTAATCATATGTCGAACGATTATGGGCCAGTTTCACGACTGGGCAAAGAGGGGTGCCTAACACCTTCCTCTTATTGTACTTTTGGCTCTCGTACCCGGAATCTCTATCTCTTTTCCTAGTTTTTATAAATTAGGTGGCGACTCTATTTTGATGATAACAGTTATCGTGTGGCGATGTTCCTAGCCATGGGAACATCCACAATTTTGGTTTATGATGTGGAACCAAACAAGCATGATCAATCTGTATGGCGATGCCCCGTTTGGGAGGTGTCAACACCTCTATTGCAACTATCAGCTTTGTTGTTTGCTTGTAACTATCATTCTACACAAGTTCTTATATTGCAACTTCAATTTACTAAACCCAATCTGTGGTCACATACTCTATGACATATGAATTCGTTGGTACTATTCAACTTAGACTTTGTTGCTACCATTACCAATTTGGTAGTACCATTTGTTTTGATTCCTTAACTATGAAATCACGTGATTTGAACTTGTATCCATTTACTTGCCTAGATCTATTCGGTTGGTTTGGATTTTATTGCTGCAATTACTAGTCTATCTGTTGAAACTTATTACCCTATTTAAGTTCTTATGTTGTAATTGGCCCAAAATCTTGTGGTGACAACCACTCTACTGTGGGTCCTCAACTCTGAAGACACATGACTCTTTCTGTAACACTCAGCCTTAACTTGTTCGAAGTTCTTATCATTTCCGGTATTGGATAATTTATGATCTTGTATCAGTTAGTTTATCAGAGATCTGTTTCACTACCTTGTATTTATCCTTAGTATCAACATCGTTCAGTTGCCAAAAGGTTGTTAACAAACTTCGTTGATTTGTAGAGCAATAGGAAGGTTATGAGTGATCGTTTCAAGATTCTTCAGACCATCATGGCATGGTACATTGAGTTTGTTGTCAAATCATTTTAAAGATTTCAAGTGTTCTTTGAATTCTAGATACCTCATTGTCATTCTCGAAATTCTTGGTTAGCATTGATCGAGTTCTGGGGCTTACTCTTTTCATTTGAGGTGACAATCAAACCCTTTCTTATTACTTAGAATGACCCAACCTAGAGCGAGAATGTGGTGAGACTTTTAGAAGAATTGGCATGTGTTCTAGGCTTGTTAGATTTAATATTAAGGGGTGCGATGGAACCTATTTGCTAACATCATTTGGAAGCTCGAGAGAGAATGACCGAACTAAGCAAGGGATTATGCCAACAGTCGTCGTCATCCATGGCCATTCAAGGGGAGAATTTTATGTTTCATAAAGCATCACCGCGTTGGAGTTTGTCTTGTCTTGGGTAGAAAATGAAGCTTTTATCGCTAGAAAGATAGGTTAAGTGTCGAATAAGACGCGTGTCTTTTGGATGCCCAGGCGACAACCAATGAAATCTAGTTGGAAAAGGTGCTTGATCACCGCACCTTCTAGATGGAAGTCTTGGGATGTCAATTGGACTATTGGGTTACGTTTAAAGGCAATATCTTTATGTTCGGATAGATAATCGTATATAGAAATTTTTGCAATAAATGGAAGCTTCAAAATTGCGTACCGTTTGGCATTGCTGTCGAAACTTTCAGGTATTTGTGATCGCTCTATGTGTAGAAATTAAGAAAGTACGAATCGAATCCATTGCATGTGTTAGAATGGTTCGAATTTGAGTTAGAAGCAGGCATGTCCCATGGTGAGAATCCAATATGTAACCTAAATTTGCGTAGTCAAGTGTTGAGAGGTAAGCTGATGCCATTAGCACGAGCTTACATGGGAAGGGAGGACGAAGTTAGAAAGATATACTCGTGTTTGTTGTGGTTTGATTTATATGAATCTTTGATGTAAATTTTCATGATTATTGAATTGTTGCATGATGAATACTGTTATGATTGAGGCGTATTTATGTGTTGCATGTTTGATTGGGTTGGTTTAGCAAATTTTGAGGATGAAATTTCTTTAAGGAGGGAAGGGTGCAAGGACCCGTAATTTCAAAAATTATTAAAAAGGTTTATTCGATATTATAAATGGGGGAAAATATGAAATTTATTGAGTTTATTTAATTTGGGGTCAATGTGTTAGAATTGCTATTTGAGGGAGTGCAAGTGTGATTTATGTGGGTGCTAGTATATAAGTGTGGGTGTGTGTGTAGGAGAACAAAGTTCTCATTCCTCTCTCTCTCTCTCTAACTCCCGATCTATTTCTCTCTCTCGGCTCCCTTTCACTCTCTTCCTCTCTCACTCAAAAATCCACCAAAACCTATACAAACCCACATCCAATTAACCTTCTATCCATGTTGTTGAGCTTAAATTTCGTGGGTTTTGCTTGGAGGAGGAGGATTCGGTTGATTTTGAAGTTTTCGGAGTCTTGGGCTTGATCAATCACTTCGGTTTCGATCGAATCACTTGATCAATCATTCGGTTGATTTTGAAGCTTGGAGGAGGAGGATTCGGTTGATTTTGAAGTTTTTGAAGCTTGGGTTTTGATCGAATCTCTTGTTATGAGTTTATGTGATGATTATGTGCCTAAATCATGCTTTAGTTCGTTGGGTTTCAACTTTGTGCTCATTCTTGATTTTCTGTAAAATCGCCCACTGTAATACATCGGTACCGGTACCTACTTTTGAGGTACTAATACCTTAGTACCGATAACTACTTTTTGAGGTATTGGTACCTTGATCTCTGATTGCTCTCTGGATTGGTTTGGTACCGATACCTGTGTTTTGTGGTATCAATACCCAGTGCTTAGAAAACTGTCTTGAAAATGTTGAATCCCCTTTGTTTGTATTGACTCCCGATCACTTCTAACACACTCTAGATATTGTTAAACCATCCCTAAACTTGGTTACTCGGGTTCCAATGATTTGTTGATCGTTCTAATCCCTTTGATACTCGTTAAACGTAATCTTAGTACCATTGTAAATGGAAAATGTATCGTAAGGACGTTTAGGTGCACCGTAGGTTATATGAGGCATTGTGGTGAGTATGATGGGTAGTCGTGAGTCTGCTAGTGATCCGAAAGGTAACATAGTAACTCGTATCCTCGTGCTTCATCTCGTTGATCTTCCTAGGTTCCTTCGGCACTCGTTATATAAGATTCTCGTTTAGAACCTAGCAGGTGGTGTGTTGTGGAGTCATTTATGGGTTCGGTACGTGACGAAGGGTGTTGTGATAGACTTGAGGAATAACGTGAGTTTAAGGTATTTATCAATGTACAATGGGGCATATTTATGGGTTTATATTCCATTATGTGATGATGAATGAAAGAATGTGAACTTGGAAATTGTTGTCTTCTTGCGTGCGGGTTGTTAATGCATGTGTGTATGTGTGAGTTGAAATGTTGAATTGAGGCTCCTGCAACGCAAGGTGTGGTAATGCAGAGACTCTAGAGGGCCCGCAACGCAATGTGCGGTAATGCGGAAACCCAGGTGGAGAGAATTCACTGTAACGCAAGGTGTGGTAATATAGTTGAATGTCTCGCATGATGAAGGAACTTATGATTGACTTTAGAAGTTCGTGTCATTGTTTGGATTGTTTACTGCTTGAGATTGTGACCGTTAAAAGAAGAAATAATCGATTGATTCTATCGAAGTTTTGTTTTTTGAAAAGAAAGGAGTATGGTTTTGAAAAAAAGGATTTTTATTCCGGTATTCCTGAGCGAATCAACGGTTCCGGTATTTGGGCACAAATCAATGGGTTTCAGCTATTCAAGCTCGAATCAATAGAGTTTGACCATTAAACGTTATATATTGCTCTACATTACATCAATTTGAAAACAAAGGAACTTTTTATTTAAGAAGGATTATGATGATGGATGAAATGGATTTTGATGATGAGTGATAAAGAAGTGAGAAATGACTGTGGAATCATGTGTGGTGTGGTAAACCGGTTGTGAACTTGTTATTTGGTCTATTATGATTGATGTGGGAAAGTGAATGGTTCGAGTTAGACATATGAGTTGATGAGTATTGCACATAGGATTACTAGAGTCCTTTGGCCATAGCATGTTGTACTTTGATAGTCATACATACCTTGGGCATATCTGTCGTAGTTCACTCACTCTGGATGCATAACTCATTATATTTTCTTATAACTTGTGTATAGATTTCTCTATTGGGCTAGTGTAGCTCAACCTATCATTTTCAGGTACATTGCATGTCACTGTCATGGAATGCTTGGAGTGCATGCTGATGTTGTTTAAAGTTATTTTTGGAAGCACTTGTCTATATTTGTAAACTAAACTGCATTGTATCCTATTTTCCATTGTGGAACTCTGTAAGTATCGAGCTGGTTTGTGGATTTGGGGACTAAACTATCTTTTGGGTTATTAATTGTAACTCCGGTGAGGATTTAAATTATTAAATGTTATTATTATTTATGTTTAAAATCAAGGGCGTGACATGTTTGGAATGTTGGTATGAGAGAAGGGGGTGGACAGGGAGTATTGCTTATGAGAGGATGCTTGCGGGGAATTTTCTGACGTTATGAAAATTGTTCGAAAGCTCCAAAAGCTGTCCGAAAGCCCGGGTTTAGGGGTTGCCTTTTATAGGCAATTTTTTGGGGTGAGGTCGCATGCCCATATGCAACCTTTGCTTGGTTTATGCGCACGGCAAGTTCACCTCTTCTCTTGGCCAATCAAGCCTCGCCAATTCTTCAACCAATCATTGCCCTATGAGGACTCGCTTTCGCTACGACTCCGGTGGGTTTATCAGCCAATATTCTAGCCAATCAAATTCCACAAACCCTTCAGCCAATTAGAGGCTTTCTTAGGGGTTAAGACAGAAAGGAGAGTTGCTGCACATAAATCGAGGCAATGCTTGGATGACCGCCGGTGGCTGATCAAGGCCCGGTTAATGTCATTTTTCTCAGATTGACGCGAGGATTGCAATGGTGACGTTCGTATTTGATTGATTGCTACTAGATAAAAGCCGAGAGATGGTGCCATCGTATTTAGTGTTGTAGTTGTACTAACAAAGTGCTTCATGTGTCGTGGGACGTGCTTTTGTCGATGCAGATATTGCTATGCTTTGATAGTGTGGTGTTAATGCCCGTGTTGTGGTCAAAGTTGCTGTGCTCTGGTTTTTAATTTAGATGTTGCCATGCTCTGGTTGTTGGCTGTAACAACTCCGATTTTTCGTGCAATAAAAATCTCGTTGTTATTGAAATTTCTTAATTTCTCGTTGATGTTCTTATTTGATTTTCTTGTGGTTTGTATTTAAGCAATCGATCGCCTTATCATCGTAATTCTCGACTAGAAACCCTAATCGCACTTTGGACCCTCGAGAATCGTTTCTCGACTATTTAGTCCGACCTAGCAAGCCTAGTTAGCTTCTAACCGGCTCGATGGAGTAACCAAACTAGAAAGTCACCTAGTTACGTTTCCCTAACCGAAGATGGACCATTTTGCCCATCTTGAACCTTTTGAACCGTTTGAACCTTAGTCTAGTAATTGTTTAATTATTTTCTTTTATTATTTTGGTTTTATTCTTTATCCATTGGACGATAGATGTTAGGGGAATTATTATCCATTGGATAAAAGAAACCCATTTCTTTATATTAAAAGGATTTTGAAGGATTTTAGCAAAGTACTATGATTGACATTTATAATTATTTTGAAAAGTACTTTTCAAATTACTTTACTAATAAAAGTACCCAAGTAACCTTGGACCATTGGATAATAACCATTAGGGTAATCTTTACCCATTGGACAAAAGCATTCTCTTTATTTTATTTGGTAAGTACATATATATATATAACCATGGGATTTTACAAAAGGACATGTAGTCATTTCCAAAACATAGTTTAATATTTAAAGTACCCGTACCTTATTATCCATTGGATAATAACCATTAGGGATTCTATTAACCATTGGGTAATAGGCTCATCTTTCAACCAAAGTACTTAACCCATTAAACTAATATTTTGTTAAGATTCCCGGGAGTACAAAAGTACATTATTTTATTAATTAAAGTACTCGTACTTTATATTTGTTTATTGGGGAAAATCTTGACCCTTTAAGACTAAATTACCCTTTTATACAAAAGTACCCTATATTTATTTGTATTCTTACATGTTTGTACATATATATACATATGTATATAGCTAGTACATGGGAGAGAGAGAGAGAGAGGAGAGGGGAGAGAGAGAGCCGAGAGGGAGAGAGAGAGAGAGGCCGAGAGAGAGAGAGAGGGAAGAAGGAAGGAAGAAGAAGAAAGATGTGACTTGTACTTGGTGATTCTTCATCTTTTCAAAAATTGAAGATGTATATCTTCCATATCTTCCTCCATTGTCCTCCTTTGTACCAATTTCATTTGTTTAAACCAAGAATCTTGTACCCATGTCTCCTCCATGGCAACAAATCTTCCAAGAATCCCATCCAAAGACTAACATAGCCATGCAAGCCTACCAATTTAGCTTCCAACCTTTCAATCAAAGCATGACATGTGAAATAAAGTGTGACATAGAGAGAGAGAGAGAGGGGCCGGCCAAAGAGGGAGAGAGGGAGAGCCTTGCCTATAAATAGAAGCTCACTCCAAGCTTAAACTCAAACCTTCTCACTTTGCTCCAACTTCTCTCTAGAATTTCTTAGTGTTCTTGCTTCCAAAGTTCTTCTTTTCTTGAGTTCTTGAGTGTTCTTGAAAGAAACCACCAAACCACCTCCCAAAACCACCGTTAGATCTTTTAAAGTAGCTTAGTTAGTTAGAAAGTTGTTTCTAGGAAGAGAAAAGATCAACTCTCTTCCTTTCGAAGCAAACCGACGCCGTTACGCCGCCGAAATCCAAAACCGACGACCGAATCTTCTTAGCCAACTACTACCGCCAAGAAGCAAGGTAGGATTTCCTTAACTTCCATCCCGGTAGTAACTTCTTATCTCTATCCCTAAGTATAAGTAGTTTTGTATCATAACTCAAAAATAAGTTCATTTGAAAGTAACTTTGTTCATTAAAGCTTATGTAGATAAGGTTATCTTTGTTTAAAAATGAGTGGGATGAATGATGTTGTTGTTGTGATTCAAACATGTTATGTGGTCAAGAGTTGGATAATATTGTTGTATTCATCTTAATTTTATCAATGCTCGTTATGCGGAAAGTCCTACACCACGGAGTCTATGTATGTAACGTGACACGAAAACCAAGAGAATAGAGACATGGCACCTAGGGTGTGTTAACGAAGATAAAAATGTGTATCCGAGGGAGGAAATATTTTGAAACTACATAATGACCGGTTTTGGGTGCATTATGTGAGTTGTGTGTGTGTATGCCAATGGGAACCCGGCGCGGCGGAACCATTGTGAGGATACTCGGGAACCCGGCGCGGCGGAACCGAGGTTGGGTGTGTGCTTGGTTATCCGCGGTACGGAGCCAATGCGGTTGTGTGCCAATGGGAACCCGGCGCGGCGGAACCATTGTGAGGATACTCGGGAAACCGGCGCGGCGGAACCGAGGTTGGGTGAGTTAAAAAGGAGTTTTTGGGTAAAAAGGAAAGTGAAGTAAAAACATGGTCTACGACAAGTCCAAGTAATGAACACAACGTTAGTCAAGTAAGGATTGTAGAATCGAATATTTGTATGGACTATATGCATGATTTAAGTGGAATTGTTGTTATTATGTTCTTCGTTCATAAGTTAAGGGTTAGAGGGTTTGGATAGTTCTATTGAGCTTTTTGGCTCACGGTGTTGCCTTTTTGGTGACCCTGGCATATTATACCGGTGGCGACGCGGGTATAATATGTCAGATCTCATAGATGAGCAGGGCGAGCTTTACACCTTGGAAGCCTTCGGAGCCGAGGAGCTAGCTGTGATGGAAGAACAAGCGGAGCTGTAGATTAGGAGCCTTAGTTTCCTTCCGTTTGTAATAAAAGTACTCCTTTTCATGTTTTTGTTGTAATAAAAGAGCCAGACTCAGTTTTTATTTCAATAAAATGTTTTATTTAACGTACCCAAATTTCGGGGCGTTACATTGGCAATGTGTTGATGCCATCGTTGATTATTAATGCTGTGCCACTGTTCGAATGCCAATGCCATGCTGAATGTTAATGCCAGGCCGCTGAATATTGCCATGTTGTTTGAAATATTCTCGAGGCTTGCTTGGGGCCTTTGAATATTGCCATGCCGTTCAAATATTTTTGAGGCTTGCCAGAGCGCTAGAATATTGTCGTGTCGTTGAATTTTGGGATTTTAAAAGACTTTTAATCATTTGCCTATGTCGGAGTTCTTCGGACTTATAACCGCTGATGGAGTACTCTATAAAGTGCTTCTTGTCATGCGAGGGCATTTTTGCATTTGTTGTTGACCTGCAACGAGGCTAAAAATATATATTCAAGTGGTGGGGCAAAATGGGGTGTCAACAATCTGGTTTGAAGGTCTTGGTCCTCACGCCATGGTTGCATCCCTTGGCGACTTCCTGTTGGTATTCTGCAAGCTTCAGCCGAGCATTGTCACGTTCCTCTTCTGCCAGAACTAGCTCTCTTTCCACGGCTATATGGGCACACACCTTTAAAAATTTGGTATAAAATCGGGAGCGCTGTTTTGAAAAGAGCGGCGAAACGCTAAATTCATAGTCGCCACCCAAGGAACCGAACTTGAAATGTTTTTGTCATGTTGTTTGATTTTGAAAAAAAGGCGTAGACAAATCCGTCGTCACCTTGATATCTAAGGTTTGGGAGCCAGGTTACGAGAGGGGAAGGGTTTTAAGGCACCCCTCTCGCCCAATCCGGAGATCGGTCTTTACTTGGGCATTTTGTAAAACGTTTGATTCTCTCTCATTAATCGATTTTTAGCCAGTTAGGGGAGGGGGAACAGTTTGAGGGGTTTAAAACTGTAATATGTTGGCAAGATGTGATAAAATGGTTTGCTCACTTTATTGAAACAATAAGTACATGATGAAAACAGAGTCCTGTGAGAGTTTTAAATAGACTGGAAGACACTGTTCTGGAGTGACGTGCGCAAGAAGAAACCAGTATGCACTGATCAAGTCATTGCATGTTGTTTTAACCTGTTTACGCCACTTATGAACTCGCTTACGCCAGTAAGCCTAAGCCCACAGTTCTTATTTTCAACTCTCTAAGCTTTGGAAATGACTAGTGCACACCTAGGACAAACCAAGCAGTCTATATTACAGATAATATACAGTTCTAAGGAGTTTGAATGGGCTCAAAGACCACCAAAAGAATAGAACACCCCATAAATAGTGTGGGGGATAAAACAAAGGCCAAGGCCTAGTTACCATGTATGGGCCAGCCACTAGTCAGGGTTGGACAGGTGTACGCGGGTAAACCACTGCGGTACTCCAGTTTAAGCCACTTGACCAGTGCTTGGCTTTGCACTTTCTGGGTTCTGAGACATGTTCAGAAAGACCCCAGAGGTATTCCATAACAGCAGGTATGAGTATTGAAATATAGCTAATAGTTTTAATAAAGGAAACCAATAAACTGGTTTTTAGCATGCTCACAGTGATCTATATACAAATGAAAACATAAACAACAAGGCACCAGTCTCCACACTGACCTGCGTGCACAGCCACAAAGTAGCGTACGCGACTTACAAACTGGCGCACGCTAGTCCTTGCTCTAACGGTTTTTAAAACCTTGCGAGCTTAAGGGCTAGGACAGATATTGATTACCAGCCTTGACCCTACCAGCCCCCTTTAGAGATCAGAACAAAGAGTTGTACAAAGGTGTTTTACCTTTGGTTTTTGGGTTTGAAAGGCTTGAGCTTGAGCTTGAGGGTTGTTTGATGAAAAGTGGATTGGTGTATGGAAAACCAGGTATGTAGCGCTTACTTTTGCGAAAAAGAGATAAACAAGAGGCTTGGATTAGAACTTTAGGCTTTTAAACTTGGTGAACTTGGCAACCCTTTGCTAGGGTGAGAGGGGGGAGTATTTATAGGAACAATGGGGGACTACAACAACCAAAGAAAGGCTGGTGTCTTAGTCCTTAAGTCTTCCCTCTCATTGGATGAGAGGGAAAAGGTGAAGTTTGGGATGTAGGGGCTGTCCCTGGTGAAGACTGCCATTAGGGCCAAACAGAGCCTTCCTTCGGCGTACGTAGGTGTGGTGGACCTGCGTGCGTGGGTCCAAACGTCACCATGTTGGTTAACGGTCAAAGCTGACCGATGACTGACACGTGGCAACTAGACCGGCGCATGCTGGTGTTAGACCAGCATATGCAAGTAAGGTTTTGGCTAAGGCTTTTTGGGTTTAAAGGGGCTTAAACACTTGAAGCTCAAACACACTAACATTCTCAAGGTCCTCTTGATATTTGTCATTATCGGGGAATCAAATACCGTAAGTAAACTAATCTGGGAAGTCCAGATTTGGGTGTCTACAGTAGCCCCTCTTTGATGGAACTTGGAGCACCATCAACTGGGTACAAGTAACGTCAAAGATTTCTAGACACCCCTCTAGGCTATCCAGAACCAAGGATGCTAGCAAAGTAGACATGTAAACTTAAGGAACCTGACTGATGGATTGAATTGAACGAGCGGGCCATTGCTAGAGATAAAATTGGACGAGTGAATCGCCGCTTGTTGGTCGAATTGGATAGAATAGGATGTTGTTGCAGAGTTGGACGGGACAGGCCGTTGTTGAATTTGGATGGACGGGTGGACCGTCGTTGCTGGGGATCAAACTATCCTCGGCACACACAATTTCCAACAAACACGGGTAGGTCGTGTCATGTAGGTTAAATTCCATCTGACGGGATATAAAGCCAATCTCTTTATCAAAGACCATCCGAGACAGAGCAATAAGGCTGCTGGAAGATGCGCTTGAAGCTAGACTGAAGTAGAGGTATCTGTTTGGGGCAGGCCAAGGTGGACTCTCCTGGGGAACAATTAGTTGCGGACGGACGAACCATTGGATGATATTTTGATCGTCGTTGATGGATTTGAGCCAGACGATATTCTGATCGCTGTTGAAGGAGTGAATGCGGATGATATTCTGATCGCCGTTGTCGGATTGAACGCAGATGACATTCTGATCGCCATTGTCGGATAGGACTGACAAAGCATGCTTCTGGATGAACGTGCCGTTTATGGACTAGACAGAACCGGTTGTCATTGAAGAGAACGGGCGGATTTTCATTAAGGAGGACGGGACAAGACATCGTTGAATTGCATGGCCGGGCGGACCGTCAATGAGTTGGACGATTAGGTCATCATTAAGGATGACACAGACCATCGTTGCGGTGGACGGGACAGGCCATCGTTAATTTGAGGTGGACGAGTGGACCATCATTGAGTTAGGACAATGGATCATCATTGAGGATGATACAGACCATCGTTGAGTTAGGACAGTGGATCATCATTGAGGATGACACAGACCGTAGTTGAGTTAGGAAGGTGGATCATCATTGAGGATGACATGGACCATCGTTGATTGGGAGGGTGGATCATCATTGAGGATGACACGGACCATCATTGAGTTGGGACGGTGGATCATCATTGAGGATGACATAGACCATCTTTGAGTTAGGACGGTGGATCATCATTGAGGATGACATGGACCATCATCGAGTTGAGACGGTGGATCATCATTGAGGATAACACAGACCATCGTTGAGTTGAGATGGTGGATCACCATTTAGGATGACACGGACCATCGTTGAGTTAGGACGGTGGATTATCATTGAGGATGTCATGGACCATCGTTGAGTTGGGACGGTGGATCATCATTGAGCATGACACGGCCCATCGTTGAGTGGGATGGTGGATCATCATTGACGATGACATAGACTATCATTGAGTTGAGTTGTATTCTCATCCCCAAAGTGTATTCTAGCTGCCAACAGAGTAGAACAGTGATGCTATGTGCTCGATGGTTGCCATGGAGAACGAGATAAGGAAAGCAGTGTGTGGCATTCACCCACATTTGCACTATCCCAAAGAAGCGATTCCGGCTTCAGTTCCAATAGTGACTATTCCCCAAGTATGGACCCCAAAATCCTGCTGACTTGCTACTTTCAATACTGGATAGACGTGCTCTTGCACTTGATAGACTTTTCCTGCTTCCAACATTTGATAGACAATATGCAATGATATGCATACTAAATTGAACACACAAATTGAAAATGCAAGGGTGGACTAGGGCGGCTTCTAGAGGACGAGGACCTAGAATGACCATAGCCACAAGAGCTACACAGAGCAACACTGCCACCTCAACCCCAACTCAGAGATATGAGAGCAGTTGACAACCAGCGGCTAGAGGTGTGCAGTTGAAAGAAAGGCCCATAGAAATGGTGGCTCACGTCAAGGAGTCTTCAGAGGTTCAAAGGAGAAGTATGAGAGAGAGAGAGAGCGTGAAAGTCTCCTCAAAATAGGAGGATGGGAGCGGAGCCCCAGGTACTCGAGGAGATCGAGAGTGACGACAATGACGAGAACGAGGCTGAGCTCTACCACTGAGGACTACCACTGAGCCTCTTTACTTTACCGTCCTTTGCCTTTGATGTTCGGGCCTGTGTGCCCAGATAGATAGATGTTGATTGGGCCGGCTTGCCTCAGTGACCTTGAGTAGGAAGAGCATTAGGCTTGCGTGCCCCTTGATTTCTGGGCGGATCGATGTGCCCCGTAGATATGCTTGTGAAGTGAGCCCCCCTCGCATTTGATATTTAATTGTTGCTGAGCCATGGATACTTTGGGTAGCAATATAAAACTTGCATTTTCCAGTTTGTTGACTCTCTTTGAAAGTGTCTAAGAGAATGCAAAAACTAACCACTAATATCCAATTTGCATTAATAAGCAAACTGAGCCGACACGCAAACACACATACACGCAGAGATTTGCCTAGCTCAAATGGAAAAGGAATAAAAAGTCCCCGAATATGACGTAGACTTTTAGACAAGCAGAATATAATGAAATTTTGGGAATTAACGAGCCAAAACTCACAACATCCTTAAACAGGTGAAACTGACGCTCGCATAAGCTTAAATTGATGAACAATGACCTGTACAAACTGACAAAACTGAGAAAAGCATCCCAAAATGACAATGGATTGAAAAACTAAAAAAATGTCACAAAACGGACATAAGACGCAAATGATGACTCGTATAAGCCCGGACTGAAACCGACACCCCTGTGCAGTCACATTAGGTCCATATGAGCTGTACGGTAAGACACAACTTGGCAAAAGCCCCTTGAACGGATTTCAAGGCACCGAAACTTTGATTTGAACTTGAAATGGAAAATGATAAGTTGGAAGCAGTAGCTGACTACTACTATATGCTGTAGGAATTGCAATAGCACGCGCAGGATTTGTACTAATGCGTGACTCTAAGGACACGAGCGCATGCATTTGGGACCAAAGCACGCAGCTGCAATTCTACAGCAGGTGCCTTTGTTGACACTTCTTTTTCCTAAAGGAATTGAGCCTTGTGGTTGCAAAGAGAAGCCAGAGTAGGTCAAAATATCGATTGACTTCACATTAGACTTCACTGAACTTAAAATAAAATGTGAGCTGTTAGGCCTCACAAGCATTTTGTTATGTTTTTCATGCCTCAAATGTTTTAAGGCTTTTATGCTCAGCTTTGGTAATAGAAGTAGTAGTTTTCAATAAAACTGAAAGACGAAGGGCTTCCCCCTTCTGATTCTCCAATAAAGCTTGTCTTGTTCTCGACCTTTGATGTGCACCAAAATGTCAAACATGGATCAAGTTAAAAGATTGAGACCGAATCTTGAGTAGAGATTGCCTACGTATCCATTTTCAAGGAATTAGGTCAAAACGTAGTTCAGGCCAAGGTTCACTCGTGCCTTTTACCTCTCCTTTTACGCTCTAACTTTTGCCTAGAACCGCCTTTTCAGGTTTTCAGTCTAACGAGCTCTTCATTATTGTCCATTTATTTTTGCCTAGACCGCCTCCTTAGGTTTTCAGTCTAGCAGGCTGCTCTAACTTTTGCTTGGAACCACCTACCCTTGGGGTTATTCGGTCCAACGAGATTTTTAAAAATTGCCTATCTACTTTTGCCTAGACCGCCTTCATAGGTTTTTTGGTCTAGCAAGCTGCTCTAACTTTTGCTTGGAGTTGCCCACCCTTGGGGTTTTCAGCCCAACGAGCTTCTCTCAAGGAAAAGTAGCTTTTGAATTGATCCAAGTTGACCAAGGTATTGAAGTTTTGCTGCCGTCGAGACCAATGATCTTTGGGTCGCAGCCTCAAATAAAATGGCTTTGATAATGAAGGATCTAGAGCGCTTCGGCTAAAACTCCTTGCTCTGGGTCATTTTTACACTTTCTAATTTGTGCTCAGCAGAATGCCGCTGCTACTGCCTTAAACATGATATGAGGCCCTGAGCCTTCTGAGCTTCTGCTTTCTGGCTTGGTATCCGGTAGCAGGGGATTCAATGCTTCTTTATCTCAGGATCAACGTCAGGTGTGTGTTTTCTGAGACCATGCCAAGTCGTCAATGAACTCTTCAAGCCTATCTTGACCAAGCGCAATACTCCTCTGGGGACAACACTGAATCGATTTGAACCATCCGGGGGTCTACCTCATCATTGAAGTTTATAGAAATTACTTATTCTTTTAGAGGATGAGCATGCCTTTCGTCTTCCCTTTCCACGAGGGAACACTTTTCCTTGGGGATGCTCCCATTGAAATCTATCCCTTCATCATTAGGGTTGACACAGTTTACATAAAAGCCAGCTGTAGACACCTTAATTTGGCCTAACGATTATTTCAAGTCCCACCTTGGAGACCATCCCGATGTGATTGCTGATTGATTTCTTTTGAACCCATGGACTTTTGGTGAGTACTTTTAGTCACTTAGAGGACCCAATTCAGAGCCAAATAGCCTTTCAGACAGAAATACAAAATCCTAGGAAGATACATCTTTCGACCATAATATCTATCTCACAGCCTCAACTTCATTCTTTCAACCGTGAAATATGTTGCTTGAAAATCTCCCTGAGAGATTGATTCCTCAGCAGCCCGATCTATTCTTCGGTTTCCAGATCTATTGCTCGGCCGCCAAATCTATTGCTCGGCCGCCAGAATGTCTATTTTCCAGATTCTGAAAAGTTCTGTCAATCGTTTGATCCGTTCTCAAAATCCTAGCAGCCAAATTCCGATGCGTTCAGGCTACGTAAGGAGATTATGAAAAGAGATCTTTTGGTTATATACTTCCCGAAGGCAGTCACAATCGCCCTAACCTTCCGAAGGCAGCCACAATCCGATGATCAAGCCTTCAAAGTACAAACCCTAACCCTAGGGTTTTCGGGAAGCAAATCAGTCAATCACCCTCAATCCAAAGCAATCAAGCAACTAAGGGATCAAGGTGGTGAGGCCAAGATGCCTATGGTTTGATCTTTTTCATGCATTTACACATTAATCGTAGCGTTTTGATTTTCTGTTAATCACTTAGTCTGGTGTGAGGAAAAACATCGGCTGGGGCATCGATCCCTCGGTCGATATATCAATCAAGTGGGATCCCTCGGCCGTGACATCCATTCACCGGCCGAGAGATCCATTTTCCTGGGATAGCCTGTTTTGTTTTCTGCTTATTTTGATGCGTGCATCAATTATCGTTCTCGCTCACCTTATCAACTGCTAAAGGCTAAAATCAATTTACTTGTTTAGAATTAAATAAAACAAGTACTAATCATATGTTGAACGATTATGGGCCAATATTACGACTAGGCAAAAATGGGTGCCTAACACCTTCCCCTTATTGTACTCTTGGCTCACATACCCGGAATCTCTATCTTTTTCCTAGTTTTTTAAACTAGGTGGCGACTTTATTTTGATGATAACCGTTATTGTGTGGCGATGTTCCTAGCCATGGGAATATCCACGATCTTGGTTTATGAAATGGAACCAAACAAACGATGATCAATCTGTCTAGCGATGCCCCGTTCGGGAGTTGTCTACAGTTTTGCGACTCTGCTAGGGAGATTGAGAGTCATAACCAAAAAGTTCGACATAGGACTATTGCTTGCTTTATCTAATTCTTGTATCATATGCATCGAGCGGGCAACCTCGTTGAGTTCATCTAATATCCCGGCATGTCACGGGCTATGTTAAGGGTTCCAGCAAACTCCATCGTCACTTGTACTTAGTGGTATATCAAGAAGGGAATCACGCGATTGCTGCCTATGATGGGCTGGCGAAAGGACTGGTCCCCTTTGACAACAGAGCACCCTTGAGGCTACCCAAACCTTACATGTGTTAGAAAGTCATAAAACTCATCAAAATAAGACAAGAACCCGCAGGTTAAGGAATTTTCCTAAATTTTGCGTTGAAGTTCTTCCTCACACCCTGTATCATTTGTTATTGAGGCTACCCAAACCTTACATGTGTTAGAAAGTCATAAAACTCATCAAAATAAGACAAGAACCCGCAGGTTAAGGAATTTTCCTAAATTTTGCGTTGAAGTTCTTCCTCACACCCTGTATCATTTGTTATTGAAACATCTCTTTTTGTGCAAAAGGGTTGGGATTTTCAGCCCAAATCCTAACCCTATATGGCCAAGTACTAACTTACAGGTATTTCACTTTAAAGTAGGCACAATAGGTAAGCCAAGAAAGCAACCACAACCAATTTTATATTCTTACAACTCCCGAAGTCACGCCAAACAGAGGTCTTTGCAGTTGTCTAGTATGTCACCCTCGCCTGCCAAAACACCTTCACCGCAATGGTCCCAATCACTTCCTAGGCCTTCGCGGACATCCTTTCAACAAACCTGATTATCTTCCAATCCCCGAGTTTCACAAAGCTCTTACCCCACTCCCACTTCAAGAATGGCAGACAACAATACTACTATCGCTGATCCCCAAGCTCAAATCGCTATTTTGCTAGTCGAGAAAGCAGCAAGAGATGCTAAGGACGAAGAAGACACAAAAGAAGATGAGAATCCTCTTAAAGTGGTAACAACGGAAAATCCAGAATTGGCCAAGCAAGTCAAGGAGATCAAACATGCTCTGGCCCGTTCACAGGGGGACCAAATTCTGGACTTTGAAGGACTTTGCCTCTTCCTAGATTCTCAATTGCCTGAAAGATTCAAAATGCCAAACATCGAGAAGTTCAATAGAACTAGTAACCCTACCAGCCATGTCCGCCATGTTATCAACATCCTGAAGCCGATGGATTTGGACGACAAGCTCATTGCTCAATTATTCCAATGAACTCTCACAGGAAGTGCCCTCGATTGGTTCTTCACTTTGGAATTTGTGCATTATCAAACTTGGCCTGAAATTGCCAATGCTTTTGTCAAGTAGCATGCATACAATGTCCCGATTGAGTGAACTACCCGAGATTTGGAGATGACCAAGTAGGAGTTGAGCGAAGACTTTGTTACCTTTGTGGCTAGATGGAGAGAAAAAGCCGCCAAGATGAAGAACCGTCCTTCTGAGGAAGATCATGTGAGAATAGTTGTCAATAATCTGCAGCCTAAGTATCTTAAGCACATCTACACTCAAGCTATAACTGATTTCAAATGCCTACATGCTACTGGGTTGCAAATTGAAGAAGGGATCAAGCTAGGGCTCATTGGGAAAGAAGAAGCTCCTCCACCCAAGAAAACCTTCCTGAACCGTACATCTCATGCCTTCGTAAACACCCTTGACCCAGCTCTACCACAAGACCTGTTCCAAGCCAGCCCTTCCCGAAACTCAAATCGGCCTCGCCATAACTTTAACCCTCTTTACATGACTCTCTCCCAAGCCTTAACTATTCTAAGCTGTCAAGGGCATCTCAAACCCTTGAACAAACCATCTCCTAAGCCGCCTTATGACCCCAACAAACAATGTGCCTACCATCAACACCGTGGGCATGAGACAGACAGTTGCATGCGTCAAACGCAAAAGAGATTCAAAAGGGAAACCTTAAGAATCAAGCTGTTTGTGTTGCTGACAAAAGGGAAAGACGGGATCAACTTTGGTTGCTTAAGAAACTAGGTTTTTGTCAAAACTTAGAAAGAAGATGCTATTTCCGCAAGAACACTTAGAGTTAGCTTGCCCATTGTGAAAGTACAAAAGCAAAGGAGATTCAAAAGAAAATATCTCCACCAAATCCCTCTCCGAGATACAGAAGCCCTCTTGTGAAGAAATGCTCGTTGGGTAACCTGAACACCCAAGTAAAAGTAAGAGCAAAGCCTTCTAGGACAAGAAGCTGCAGCCTAGGCAAAAGTTAAGGCATTTGAAGAAAAGCTCGCTAGGGACTCAACCTCCATTAGGTAACCTAGGCAAAATCAAGAGCATGTGAGGAGAAAAACCAAGAGTAGAAAACCAACCCCAAAGGTTGTGATTTTGGAACTACGTTCATGGCCTGATTCCCTGATTGGGATACGTAGGCAATCTCACATTGAGATGTGGCCCAAACATGAGGAGAAAAGATATCAATAGATTTGTACTCAATGATAGGCATAGCTAACCCTACGTGTTGAGTTTGCAAAAGATAAGTATGCTTTTCTTGAAGAATTGACAACAGCAAAAGACATGAGAATTATCGTTCATCCCCTCTAACTTGAAGGTCATTGACACAATGAGCAAGATGTCTTAAAGATTCTCGAATTTGACAAAAAGACCATGGAATATGGCAAAAGCAAAAAGGCATAAGTCAAAGTCAAGCATAAGAAGGAAGAGAAAAGAAGTTGCCACTTGGCTAAAACAAAATCTAGCTTCCTTTGGAAAATGGAAGTGACGGCCGAAGGATTCATATATCGGCCGCAATATCGATTCTTCAGCCGTATAAATCGATTCCTCAACTTGTATTTCGTTTCACACAGATTATTATATCTTTTCAACTATGGTTGTTTATCCAAGAAACAACAAATACTTGTTCAAACAATTTCAAAAGCCATGATCTGACTATCACATGCAATCTCAAGACATTTAGGGGGAAGAAAAGCATTTCTCATTTCATTACAAAATCATCACTGTGGTGGCTTTCATTACATAAATACAGGTTCTGCCTGTTTTTACTAACTATGGACAAGAAAGAAAAAGGAAAATCCTAGGGCTAGTCGTGGCGGCGTCTCCAAGATGGCCTTTGAGATGAAGATGGGGTTTGCTCACTAGTGCCCACATCCTCCCCACTGGCAGTAGGTACTCGCTCAGCCACAAGCTGCAAGAAAAAGGATACAAGCGCTCATATTCAAGAAAGAATGCAAAACAAAGGAGTAAATGGAAAAACCATACCTCCAGGATTCGACGTGGCTGCCTCCAAACCAAAGCCTTTGCACTCTGTTAAGCATGCAACCATTCCTGCACTATCTCAGCAGGCACCTGTGGGATAATCAAGCATTACAAACATTGGAACACAGGATACAATGATAAAGCAAGGAAACAAAACCAGAAATGAAGTGGCACCTGCGAAACCCCGGGCGATAACGTGTAAAGTTGGGTCGAGCAAGGAGTAAGTGCCAAACGCTCCTCCTTTCCATCAGCAGAGTGGAAGGACAAAGGAAGGGGCCCGTGGCCAAACAGGAGAAACTGAAGGAACGGGAGGTGGAGTCAAGAAAAGGTGGCAATACTCCATGTAGTCTCCCGCCCGAAGAAGCAAGCCCGCCCAGTCTCTAATCCGAGAATTCCTCAAGTCTTCCTTGGACATTGAGGAAGTAGATCTCATTGATGTTAGAGGTGGAGGAAGAACAAACTGAAGAGCCTCAGCGTGTGGGCGCCACTGACTAGCCACTCGATTGCCTAGATACCAAGCTCAGCAAAAAGGTCCCTCGAGCAAGCTACGAGTACGATCCAAAAATCTGGAACGTGCAAGAGGAACGTCCTCCGGTACACCACTCCAAAGGTAAAAGCACACCTACAAATGGGGTCGAATCAGCCACAACACAAGGAAATGAAAATCTAAAGGAATACAAGGACAAAGACAAGGAAGGTACCTAATCAGCCGTCAGCCAGTCTAAAATTCGTCGCGCCTCTCAGAAAGGATTAGAACAAGTGACCTCGGCTTCCGTTGCCCTGCTAACCATCGCTCATAGCGAGGTACATAGTTCACATCCTCGTGCTTGGTGTCAAAGGGAAACCGGAGAAGATGCTCGAAAGCCCAGAGCTAAAAATGGATTAACAAATAGATTCAATACCAAGAGAAATCAAAACGAAAAAGGAGGAGGAAGAAAGGTATACCTCAAGCACTCGGTAGTGACCCCCAAGGATGAGACTCTTGTCTCATGAACAAGCTCCGAGGTTGCCATACAAGATGGCCAAAGCGGATCCCCCCCAATCAAATTCTCCAATAGCCCCCAAGTGTTGTAAGGGAGCCAAGAACTATGTATGCACCAAGCTATCCTTGTTGACAAATAATGTTTGCCCCAGGAGGTAGAGGAGGAAAGCCCAGGTTAGTTGTTTAACGCTCACCTGAGCCAAGATATCAGCTTTCATGAAACTCTTGCTCAGCCAGGAGAGATCGAGGTGACCTTATGAATGAAGAGGAGGCACCTTGCCCAAGAACCACTCCAAAGCTCCCTCTCGCTACCAAAGCTAAGGATCAATCCGGAGAGGAGTACCACCTCCTCGTAGCCCAGTAAGCAAAGAAAAGTCACCTGGTGTGATCGTCATCTCACTGGCAGAGGGGAATGGGAATGTATTGGTGGTATCTCACCACCGCTCAACCAGCGAGGTCATCAGGGACTAATCAATCTTTGGAAGGTTGAGGCCCAAAGCAAACACCTCAAAACCTGCAGCACGCACCAACTCTCGAGCCTGTTCTGGCAGCGTCAAGAACCACTTGTGCTCTTCCTTGCCTCCTCCACGAGCTTCTTGTCTCCTGTTTCGCTGTAGAATTCCTCCAAAAACAAGAAGGGAATTAATCTCATGATTGCATAAACAAATGAAAAGCTAGGGGCATCAAGTTAACATCTAAAGAGCACACATTGCCTAAATAGGGGGCACAGTTATTTCAGCCTCTTTAAACAAAATAATTTTGACCCTACTACTGGTACTTCTCATTAACGCCCCTAGCTGAGAATAAAAAAGGGATCATGTCCCGCAACCACAAATAAACAAAAACAAAAAATTAATTTCAAATCAAAACCATAAAACTAAAAATAAAATTTTTGTTTTTCAGGAAGTGCAAAAGCTTTCCGAAACATTGAGAACACTCAAGTGCTACTCAAGCTCCCTGCGAACAACCTCGGCCTTTGGCCACCGACAGTAGGACGGTACTGCAAGAATCCACCAGAACCCAACCTGCGCGAAGGAAGAACATAGGAAACAGCGTCAAACAGATCAAGTTCCTCAACCGCCTCTTCATCGGAAGAAGGATGGTCACACCCACATGGAGGGAATGAGGAGGAGCCCACAAAGGATGGCGGAACATCGGTAGAAGAGGACGGCGGCAAGTCGGTGGCCTCTATTATAATCGAAAAGGAAGGAGGAGAGGACGGTGGTGAAGAATGGCAGTCGAGAGTGGCGGCAGTGGAGAGCAATAGTGGTGGTGGTTGGAGAAACGGGAGATGAAGAAGTCTCGGACGAGAGAAAGGAGGAAGAAGGAGAAAAGAAAAAAATGACCCATGAAATCGATTAAACTGAACTTAAATCAATTTCCTAACTGTTGACATTCTTATGGCCGAGTCATCGATTCTTCGGTCGAGACATTGATTCTTCGGCTGCTGGATCTATTTTCTGGCCCCCTAATCTATCTTCCGCAGCAGCATCGGATCTTGCTCAGTGCACTAATTCAAGCCAATATGAAGTTTTGGGTCCACAATCAACAAAACCAATGATTGAATCAGCCTTGGGGGCATTTTCGGGCTAGTGCAGTATGATCAGAATTAACCTTGGGGGTATCCCCGAGTACAAGGAATATCAAGTGCCAGCATTAAAACCACATCTGGGATCTTCCAAAGCTCTGTCTCCGCAGCAACAAGTTGATGGTCACTTGACCATTTGAGGATTGTTAACCTCGAACTCTCGCTCACAAATCCAAAGGACCCATTATCTCAGGCTTAGGCTCTACGCCTCAATTATTGCGCTCCAAAAGTACGACAGCCATCGTGTCCTATGCTCGTTTCCATTCAGCAGTTCCACACTCTCCGTCAACTCTATGCTTATATTCAGCAGCCCCATATCACTCAACGGCTCTATGCCCTACTCACTACTAAGCTATCCAGTGGCTCCATATCCGTGAACTTACTACTTTAAGCCCTGTGCTCACATCACCTCAAATAAGATCCATGCTCACTATCTCAAATAACTCCGTGCTCAAATGAAGTATCCTCCATACTCACCGTCCCAGCGGTTCGGTGCCCGCTATCTTAGCAGCACCATGCTTCTTGCCTCGAACTCCATGATCAAGCTACTCCGCAACTCTATGCTCGTAAACTCACTATCATCAAATCCAAGCCCCTCAACGGCTCTACACCCACAAACTTTGCGGCCCTGCACCCATAAACTCATTATTCCAAGCTTAGCGGATCTATGCCCATGACCACCTCAGCAGCTATATGCTCACTATCTCAACAAATCCAAGTTTACAATCTCCATTAAATCAATCAGAGGCTCTAAGCCCACAAACTCAGCGACTTTATGCCAGCAACTCTACTCAAATCGCTCCATGCTCATTATCCAAGCTACTCAGCGGCCCTACACCCACTACTCAATAGCTTCATAATCTCATCAGCTCTATGCTCGCATTCTCAAGCTCACCATCTCAACTGGCTCTGCACCGTAACAATCAACAAGACATCATCTGTTCTCAAGCTCTACGCTTGAATGCTCAGAGTCCAACACTTTGAATGCTCGAAGCTCTTTGAATGCCCAACCACCGTGTACCGGCTACGCTTGAATGCTCAAGCTCTACGCTTGAATGCCTAACCACTGCGTACTGGATGCACAAAGCCTGTACTTTGAATGCTCGGACTCTACCCTCCGAATGCTCGAGCTTTACGCTCAGAATGCTCAAGTCCAGAACTTGAAAGAAGCTCTACGCTTAAAACAAACACACACGCACGGGCCCGTGCATAATTGAATCACCATTATCACATCGAGTATGCATCAATTACATCACCATCATCATCATATCTAACAACCATCATATACATACTATATTTTGCATCTATCTCTCTCATGAAACAGGTCAATCCTGCATACAACAAGCTCTACACCTGGGTTTTATCATCTCAAGCTCTATGCTCTGACAATAAATACCGGCTCTACGTCTCAATTTCATCACTTCAAGCTCTAAGTTTCGACCCCTTAGGCTCTTGCCTTATGATCGATACCAGCTCTACGCCTTGGTTTCATCACTTCAAGCTCTATGCTCTGACTCCCAACTTGTTTCGCGCCTCGGTTCCATCACTTCAAGCCTCAAAGCTCCAACTCTCAGGCACTCGCCTTATGATTGTAACCGGCTCCGCGCCTCGGCTCGATCATTTCATGCTCCGCGCCTCGGTTCCCTCATCTCAGGCTCCGTGCTCTAGTTATTAGCCTTGTGCCCCCATATCTCCAAATCGGCATCCGATTGTCTCCAAAAGATGATTTGGATTCCACCCCAATTACATCTATTCCATCAAGCTCATTCGCAAGGATAGGCTACCCTACCGAGCTCCCCTCAATCAAAGTAAGGATGATCATAAAAAGTAAACGACTCACCCACTATGTATTGGTCTACCCAAAAATTCTAAAGATGCTTTCCGCAAAAACTTCCCTGGCAGCTCCGCGCTCCTTCAACTACTTTCCGCCAAAATCCTGGCATAGCCCAGGTACGTTGCACTATGGCTTTTAAAGCCCGAAGGTACGTTTTATGTTCTCAACCCTATGAACTTTTATTTTTCTTTATTGCCTCGAACTATGATTGGTCTGAATTTCCCTCGTGGAATACGTAGGTAGCCTCCCAGCCCAACCATAACTAAAAACTTTTTCAAAAAACCCTTGGATTAGTGGTTCGACAAATTTGTTGTTTTACGGCTTTGACTCTTACTTAAACATGTCTCGCGATCCGTCTAAGTTCAGTCAAATAGGGGCATCTGTAGACACCCCAATTTGGCCTAACGATTATTTCAAGTCCCACCTTGGGGACCCTCCCGATGATGAATGGATACACTGATTGCTAATTGACTTCTTGTGAACCCATGGACTTTTGGTGACTACTTTGAGCCACTTAGGGGACCCAATTCAGAGCCAAATAGCCTTTCACACCAAAATATAGAATCCTAGGAAGATACATCTTTCGGCTGTAATATCTATCTCACGGCCTCAACTACATTCTTTCACCCGTGAAACATTTTTCTTGAAAATCTCCCTGAGAGATTGATTCCTCGGTAGCCAAATCTATTCTTTGTCCGCCATATCTATTCCTCGGTCGCCAGATCTATTGCTCGGCCGCCAAATCATCTATTTTTCAGATTTTGGAATGTTCTGTCAATCATTTGATCCATTCTCAAAACCCTAGCAGCCAAATTCCGATGTGTTTGGGCTACGTAAGGAGATCATGAAAAGAGATCTTTTGGTTATATACTTCCCATTCAAATCGTGCATTATGATTGGTTGGAGTGAGTCACCCTATGCCTATATAAAGGGGCCTTTGGTTCTGAAATTTTACATCACAATCAACCCTTTCTAGCCACGAAATTCTGCAAAAACACTCTCTCATATCTCCCTTACAAAAGCCCTAACCTTTCGAAGGCAGCCGCAATCCAACGATCAAGCCCCCAAAGTACAAACCCTAACCCTAAGGTTTTTGATAAGCAAATCAGTCAATCACCCACAATCCGAAGTAATCATGCAACTGAGGGATCAAGGTGGTGAGGCTCAAGGGCCTATGGTTTGATCTTTTTCATGCCTTCATACATTAATCGTAGCATTTTGATTTTTTGTTAATCACTTTGTCCGGTGTGAGGAAGAACATTGACTAGGGCATCGATCCCTCGGCCGATATATCAATCCAATAGGATCCCTCGGCCGTGACATCCATTCACCGGCCGAGAGATCCATTTCCCTGGGACATCCTGTTTTGTTTTCTGCCTATTTTGATGCATGCTTCAATTATCGTTCTGGCTCACCTTATCAACTGCTAAAGGCTAAAATCAATTTACTTGTTTAGAATTAAATAAAGCAAGTACTAATCATATGTTGACCGATTATGGGCCAGTATTACGACTGGGCAAAGAGGGGTGCCTAACACCTTCCCCTTATTGTACTCTTGGCTCCCATACCCGGAATCTCTATCTTTTTTTCTAGTTTTATAAACTAGGTGACGACTCTATTTTGATGATAACCGTTATCGTGTGACGATGTTCTTAGCCATGGGAATATCCACGATCTTGGTTTATGAAATGGAACCAAACAAGCAATGAACAATCTGTATGGCGATGCCCCATTCGGGTGGTGTCTACACCAGCGAAGTACTTAGAAGTTGGATAATGCATATCATAAAAACCTTGGGGTTGCCAAGTACAGCAGACTCAAACTTGAAACAAAAGCTACGACTTGGAGGGCTAAGAGACACAAACTCCGACTCATACCACGTACAAGCACCACCCTTAGAGTTCCGCGTCACGGAAGCAAGCCCCCCATGCGGGGGTCCCTAATCAAGCATCAAGACAAGATCGAGAACATCGCAAACTCCTTCCGAGATCGCTAACCACACGTCACCCATGGCCCGGACGGGAATGAAGGACAGAAGAAGTGAAGAAATCCATAGTGGAGGTCTTCGGTAGAACGGAACGAAGAGAGAAAGGAGAGAAATGGAAATAAAACGCCGAGGTCGCGGCCTTTTATAAAGCTATATGGAAACCAAGTGATTACGCGGCCGACATTTCGATCCTTTGGCCGAGGTATCCATTATTTGGCCAAGAAATCGATCTCCTGGCCCCTTAATCAATCTCCCACAACAGCATCAGATTTTGCTCAGTGCACCAATCTAAGCAATTATGAAATTCTGGGTCCGTGACAGACAGAAACAATGATGGAATCAACCTTGGGGGCATGCCCGGGCACGAAGAATGTCATACACAAGTTTTCTCCGTAGCATTAAGCTTACCAGTTGCTGGTCATTTAAACTCTCACTTAGGCTCTCTACGCCCAAGTTACTGCACTCCGGAGCAAAAAGCTCCATCAAAGCTACTCAAACAGACTCCACCGTCCTAACCGCAAATCCATGCTCACTATAGCACCACGTGCTTCATGACTCTATGCTCACTATCTCGCTATCCCAGTAGCATTGTGCTCAAGCAGCCTCATACTTACTCACCATCGTCAAAGCTACTCCATCTTCACAACCCCGTACCCCCTGGCCACCTAACAGTCCTGCAGCACTCATCAAGATATTCAGCGGCTTCACATCCGTCCAATTTAGCAACTCCATCATCACTATCAGCAGCTCTAAGCTCGCCCAGCAGCCCCGAGCTTGCCATCTCAACAACTCCTCAACAGTACCCACTACTATCAAGTCACTCAACAACTCCATGTTCATCCGTCCAACAGCTCTATACTCCCAACAGCATAGCAACCCAGTGCCCAAGTTACTTTACAGCACCATACTCCTTGCACCATCAATAGCTTTACACTTACTCAGTAGCTCTATGATCAACTACTTCAGCGGCTCTACGCTTGCTACAAGTTCACCATCTCGACAACTCCACCTCAACAGCTCCATACTCACTACCATCAAGCTATTCGATGGCTCTACGCCCATGTTTACCCTCACCATTATCTCAGCGGCTCTACGCTCGTATTCACCATCTCAGCAGCTCTACGCCCATACTCACCAGTTCAGCGGCTCTACGCCTATAACCATTCAGCGGCCTCGCACTTTCTATCTCGCTTCATCAGCTTCACCCACTCAGCAACCATCTTAATAGTTTCACTACCTCCTAATAGCTCACTCAGCAGCTCTATGCTCGCTATCAGCAGCTCCATGATCAAGTTACTCAGCTGTGCTACGCCCATACTCACTACCATTGTAGAAAGTTCTACACCTCGAGCTCTGTAGCCTCGTATTCAGTAGCCTCACGCTCGCCATCTCATTCACCCAATGGCTCTATGCCCAAGTCCACTATCTCAACTGGCTCTACGCCACACCAATCAACCAGATATCATCTATTCTCAAGCTCTGCACTTGAATGCTCAAAATCCAACATTTTGAATGCTCGAAACTCTTTGAATTGCCAACCATTGTGTACTGGATGCTCAAGTTCTATACTTGAATGCTCAAGCTCTATGCTTGAATGCCCAACCACTGTGTACTGGATGCTCAAAGCCTGTACTTTGAATGCTCGAATTCTACCCTCTGAATGTTCAAGCTCTATGCTCTAAATGCCCAAGTCCAGAACTTGAAATAAGCTCTACGCTTAAAACAAACACACACGCACGGGCCCATGCACATATTGTATTATTCACATCGAGTCTGCGCCAATTACATCACCATTACCATTATCACATCTAACTATCGCCATCATATACTTACTATATTTTTCATCTCTTTTATCAAACAGATCAATCCTACAATCAATCGGCTCTACGCCTTGGTTTTATTAATCGGTACAGTGCCTCGATCCTCTGGCTCTACACCAAAATTTATGATGGGAAAGCTCTGTGCACAGATCTTTAGAATACAACTAGCTCTATGCTTCAGTTCTATCACCTCAAGCTTCAAGCTTCAACACCCCAGGCTCTCGCCTCATGACTGCAACTGGCTCCGCCCCTCGGTTCTATCACTTCAAGCTCCGTGCTCTAACTTCTTAGGCTTTCGCCTTATGATTGTAACCGGCTCCATGTGTCAGTTCCTTCATCTTAAAGCTTCATGCTCCAGTTACTGGCCTCGTGCCCCCCATATCTCAAAAATTGGCATCCGATTGTCTCCAGAAGATGGTTAGGATTCCACCCCAAATACATCAATTCCATCAAGCTCATTCGCAAGAATAGGCTACCCTACCGAGTTCCCCTCAGTCAAAGTAAGGATGATCAAGAAAAGCAATCGACTCACCGAGTATTGATCTACCCCAAAATTCTGAAGTTGCTCTCCGCAAAACTTTCCCCGGCAGCCTTGCTCCTTTAACTACTCTCCACCCAAATCCTGGCCTAACCTAGGTACGTTGCACTAGGGCTTTTTAAGCTTGAAGGTACGTCTTCTGTCTCTAACCTTCCAAACTTTTTATTTTTCTTTATTACCCCTGAACTATGGTCGGTCTGAATTTCCCTTGTGGAATACGTAGGTAGCCTTCCGGCCTGACCATAACTAAAACCTTTTCAAAAACCCTTGGAATAGTGGTTCGACCAAATTAAGTTGCTTTTACATCTTTGACTTTTACTTAAACATGTCTCGCGATCCGTCTAAGTTCAGTCAAAGAGGGGCATCTGTAGACACCCTAATTTGGCCTAACGATTAATTCAAGACCCACCTTGGGAACCATCCCGATGATGAATGGATACAGTGATTGCTGATTGACTTCTCATGAACCTTAAGACTTATGGTGAGAACTTCTATCCACTTAGAGGACCCAATCCCAAGCCAAAAAGCCTTTCAGATAGAAATACAGTATCTCAAGAAAATCTATCTTTCGGCCGTAACATTGATCTCACGGCCTCAACTTCATTCTTTCACCCGTGAAGTGTGTTGCTTGAAAATCTCCTTGAGAGATTGATCCTTCAGCTGCTAGGTCTATCCTTCGGCCGCTTAATCATTTCCTCGGCCGCCAGATCCTTTAACCGGCAGCCAAATCGTCTATTTTCTAGATTCTGGAATGTTCTGTCCTACGTTTGATCTGATCCTCAAAACCCTAGCATCCTTTTTTCGATGCGTACGGGCTACGCAACAGATCGTGTCTAGAGATCTTTTAACATTAGAATTCCTTTTTGATTCATGCAATTTGATTGGCAGGAATGAGACACCAATTGCCTATATAAAAGGCCCTTAGGGTTCCAAAATTGATATGTCAATTCACCCTCTCTAGGCACGAAACTCTGCAAATATACTCTCTCACAACCCCTCTACAAAAGCCCTAACCTTTTGAAGGTAGCCGTCATCCAACAACCTAAATCCCGAAGTTCAAACCCTAACCCTAGGGTTTATAAGAAGCAAACCAGTCAATCACCCTCAATCCGAAACAATCAAGCCACAGGGGGATCAAGGTGGTGAGGCCCAGGCACCTTTGGTTCGTTTTATTTTCAGTTTATGCATGCTAATCGTAGGATTTTAACTCTCTGTTAATCGTATAGTCTGGTGTGAGGAAGAACATCGGCTGGGGAATCAATCCCTCGGCCGATACATAAAATCAGGAGGATTCCTCGGCCGCGAAATCCATTCACCGGCCGTGGAATACATCCCCTAGAACAGATCTATTTTATTCTGCTTATTCTAACGCATGTTTCAGTTACAGTCTTGGCTCACCATTAACTATTTAAAGGCTAAATAATCAGTTTATGTGTTAGAATTACATAGAGCAAGCATCAATCATGTGTCAAACAATTATGGGCCAGTCTTAAGACTAGGCAAAGAGGGGTGCTTAACACCTTCCCTTTATTGTACTTTTGGCTCCCGCACCCAGAATCTCTACTTGTTTTTCCTTGTTTTATAAACTAGGTGGCGACTCTATTTTGGTGATAACCGCTATCGTGTGGCAATATTCCTAGCCATGGAAATATCCACGATCTTAGTTTATGAAGCAAACAACCAAACCAATAGCAACGATCAATCTGTATGGCGATGCCCCACTTTGGGAGGTGTCTACAGGTTGTTAGGCATTCGAGGACCCTGGGCTCCAATAAACTGTGCCGGTTACCCAAAATACCTCAACGGGGCTAGCCAATATTGATGCACATGAAGAATGCTGAAAATTGATTAATGAGAGAGAATCGCAATGTTTGCAAAATGCCTTTTAAAATGTGGCTCACTTTTATTTACCAATACTTGAAGAAAACTACTAAAGTGAACAATCAGAAAAGTCCCAGTTGGGATTGGTCGGATGCGAGGATCCTATTGATTAACCACTCCGTTCTTCAGCAGCGCGGAGCTTACTATTTTGATAGACTTTTAATTGCGGGATTGTTCCCAAGAGTATTAATTTTCAAATATAGATTAATGCAATTGTTCCCCAGCAGAGTCGCTACTGTGGGCACATGCCCTTAAAATCTTGGTATAAAATTGGGTGTGCCCTTATGGGAAGAGCGGCGAAACGCTCAATTCAGAGTCACCACTTAGGTTTTTGTGGTATGCCACCCAAGGAATCGAACTTGAAACATTTTTGTCACGTTATTTGATTTTGAAAAAAAGGCATAGACTGGTCCATTGTCACCTTGGTATTTGAGGTTTGGGAGCCAGGTTATGAGAGGGGAAGGGTTTTAGGGCACCTCTCTCGCCCAATTCGGAGATCGGTCTATACTCGGGCATTTGAAAAACGTTTGATTCTCTATCATTAATCGATTTTGAGACAGTTAGGGGCAGGGGAACAATTTAAGAGGTTTAAAACTGTAACATGTTGGTAGGATGTGATAAAATGGTATGTTCACTTTATTGAAACAATTAGTATAGAATGAAAATAGACTCCTGTGAGAGTTTTAAACGAACTGGAAGACACTATTCTGGAGTGACGTGCGTAAGAAGAAACCAGTATGCACTGATCAAGTCACTGCATGTTGTTTTAACCTACGTACGCCACTTATGAACTCATGTACGCTAGTGAGCCTAAGCCCATAGTTCTTGTTTTCAACCATCTGGGCTCTGGAAATGACCAGTGCACACCTAGGACAAACCAAGCAGTCTATATTACAGATATTATACAGTTCTAAGGAGTTTGAATGGGCTCAGAGGCCACCAAAAGAATAGAACACCCCATAAACAGTGTGGGGGATAAAACAAAGACCAAGGCCGAGTTACCATGCATGGGCCAGCTACTGGTCAAGGTTGGACTGGCGTACGTGAGTAAACCACTGCAGTACTCTAGTTTAAGCAACTTGACCAGTGCTTGGCTTTGCACTTTTTGGGTTCTGAGACATGTTCAGAATGACCCTAAAGGAATTCCATAACAGCAGGTATGAGCATTGAAATACAACTAATAATTTTAACAAAGGAAAGCAATAAACTGATTTTTAACATGCTTACAGTGATCTATATACAAATGAAAACATAAACGACAAGGCACAACTCCCGACGCTGACCTGCGTGCATAGCCATAAAGTGGTGTACGCGACTTACAAACTGGCACACGCTAGTCCTTGCTCTAACGGTTTTTGAAACCTTGCTAGCTTTAGGGCCAGGACTAGTATTGATTACCAGCCTTGACCCTGCCAGTCCCTCTCAGAGATCAGAACAGAGAGTTGTACAAAAGGTGTTATATATTTGATTTTTGGGTTTGAATGGTGCTTGAGCTTGAGGGTTGTTTGATGAAAAGTGGATTGGTGTATGAAAAACTAGGTGTGTAGCTCTTACTTTTGCGAAAAAGATATGAACAATAGGCTTGAATTAGAACTTTAGGCTTTAAAACTTGGTGAACTTGGCAACCCTTTGCTAGGGTGAGAGAGGGGAGTATTTATAGGAACAATGGGGGACTACACCAGCCGAAGAAAGGCTGGTGTCTTAGTCCTTAAGCCTTCCCTCTCATCCAATGAGAGGGAAAAGGTGAAATATGGGATGTAAGGGCTATCCCCTGGTGAAGACTGCCTTTAGGGCCAAACAGAGCCTTTTTTTTACCCTAAAAGTCCTGCTGATCTTGGCTGAATAAAGGTGATGGGACAAGGCTTGATCGGTGTACGCAGGTGGTGGACCTGTGTGCGCAGGTTCAAACGTCACCACGCTGGTCAACGATCAAAGCTGACCGATGACTGACATGTGGCAACCGAACCGGTGCAAGCTGGTGTTGGACCGTGTATGCAGGTAAGGTTTTGGCTAAGGCTTTTTGGGTTTTAAAGGGGCTTAAATGCTCGAAGCTCAAAGACACTAACATTCCCGAGGTGCTCTTGATCTTTTTCATCATTGGGGAATTAAATACTGTAAGTAAACTAATCTGGGAAGTCCAGATTTGAGTGTCTATAGGTTTCTTCATTGGTTTTTGGATCGAAGTGTTCAGTCCTTAAGGTAGGGAATCTAGATTCCAAGGGGATCATGGCCTCCATGCTTAATGCCATGCAAAATGGCGTCTGTCTCGTGGACCGTTGAGGGGTGGAACGATAAGCCCATAGGACTCGTGGTAGCTCGTCAACCCACTTGCCAATTTTTGAATTAAGCCGATGCTTTATCCCAGATTAGTTTACTTGAGGGGGTGTTTCCAAGTCTGGTTCGTGGGTTTTGGGTGTGAAAAATGGTAAAAGGGGGTATTTATAGTGGGCTGAAATGCATGCTGAATTTGGGAAATTTTCACAGCGGGTACCGGTACTGGGAAAATGCAATACCAGTACTGGAACATTCAAAATGCCAGACGACACAACTTTTGGACACCGGGTGCAGTACCGGTACTGGCTGGACAGAAATTTGAGATTTTTCCGACGGACACCGAATCAAACCCCACTTGCTACCAACACTTCCAAACATCAAAACAACCTCAAAATACGCTATTCCACATATTTAAATGATTAAAGAAAATAGAATAATTCACAGGTCTCTACAAATCTTCTTTATAAGAGAGAGAGAAGGAGAACGCTTCTGCAGTAGGGTTTTAAATTTGAATAAGGGTTTGATTTTGATCGATGGCAATTTTGTAATTAAATTAAAGAGGCTGGACAATCTCTATCTCTATTATAAAACAGAAGGGTGTGGGGACAAGTTGTTGCAACGGCTCAGATTTATTTGATCCAATGGTTGATGTGTGCTCTCCAACTCTCTTAAGAAAGTGCCCACAATCTTTCAAATATTTCACAAAAATGTCATCTCTTCTTTTTACCCAGCTTCTGTCATTGGCATAATAATAAAATATATATCCAGCTCCTATCGTTTGGGGTCCCCACCCCCCCCACCCCCCCCACACCCCCCCCCCCCCCCCCCCTTTCTGTCTCTCTTTTCTGTCATCTTTCGAATCCCAACCGAGGTCTACAAATCCTATCGGAAGCTAGACCAAGAAACATTCCTTTGGGAATTTTGATTTATTCCAGCGAAGCTGGTTGAAGAAAGCTGCATGAAAGCTGGGCCAAGAAAGCTTCGTGAAAGCAAAGGTTATGGGCCTAACAAAGAAACCATTTTTTGAAAGCCATATGAAACATTCCTTTGGGATTTTTTTTTTGGAGTTTTTGGTGTCTGTTTCTTTCCAAGGTGTAAGTAGTGTTTAAATTTCAATCTAGCTGCTGTTCCGGGTGGAATTTGTGCCTTTTCTAAGTGTTCAAGAAATTTGGGTGATTTTTTTGGGTGTGGGTGGGTGGGTGTGTTGTTAAATGTTACACATAATTGAGTTTTTTTATTTTGACTCCTCTTGACGTTTTGTTTTGAATGATAGTTTAGTAGTGTAATCCGCGCCCAGGTCCATGTGTTTTTAGACCCTTCTTTTTCTTTTTCTCCCTTCCTTTTTCTATTATCCTCAGGTTGCCCGTGCCTACATTGGTAGAAATTGATGCAAGTCTTGACAGAAATTGAACTTCAGAATAGTAACTCCATAGGTACATAATTTGCAACAAATTGAGCCAATTTCAATTGGGGTGAGTAGTGCCGTACGCACGGGTAAACACTATGCTTCCGGTGATCGCTTACATTGAGGTATTTCAACCAAAGCCTGAGTTCTCTGTAGCTTTTTTCGATATGCCTGTTTTGTTCTCACGATCCGAACTAAATTTTTTTTTTACTATTTATATGGTTAGTTTATAGCGTTTGATAACTATTAGTGATTGAAGTTACATTGAGATTTTTGATTTCTGGGTTCTAATATGTTCTTTCATTTCTGCAAATAGGTTTAATGTATGTGGTGGGGGATCCATAGTAGTGCTATTTTAACTTTTTTACTTGGTATTTACTAGGATTCCATACGCAAATTGATAATTCTTTGTAGCTAGCTTAAAAGTTTAGTTCGGGGAGTGCCGTAAGTACAGGTAATTCTCTTTCGTGCAACTAAGAAGAGGGTCACATACTACATACAAATGAATTGATTTAGTGTTTGAGCCACTAACTAGCAAGTGCCATAGGCACGGATAAGCACTAATTTAATAAAGGAAAATCTCAACTCAAATATTGGATCAATTCAATCTCAACCATTGCAACAACTTGTCCCCACACCACTATGTTTTATAATAGAGACTAGTGCTTGCCTGTGCCTACGGTATTACGCACCCCGATTGAAATTGTCCGTGCCTATGGCACTTGCTAGCTAGTGTCTCAAACGCAAAATCAATTCATTAGTGTGTAGTATGTGACTTAGTGGCACGAAAGAGAATTATCCATTCTTACGGTACTCCCCCAACTAAACTTTTAAGTTAGCTACAATGAACTATCAATTTGCTTATGGAATCCTAATAAATACCAAGTAAAAAAGTTAAAATAGCACTACTATGGATCCCCCACCACATACATTAAACCCATTTGCAAAAATGAAAGAACATATTATAACCCAAAAATAAAAAACCTCAATGTAACTTCAATCACTAACAGTTATCAAATGCCATAAAACTAACCATATAAAGAGTAAAAAAAAATTAGATCGGATTGTGAGAAAAAAATAGGCTATCAAAAAAAATTACAGAGAACTCAAGTTTTGGTTGAAATATCTCAATGTAAGCGATCACCGGAGGCATAGTACTTGCCCATGCCTACGACACTACACACCCCGATTGGAATTGGCTCAATTTGCTGAAAATTATGTACCCATGGAGTTACAATTCTAAAGTTTAATTTCTGTCAAGACTTGCATCAATTTCTACCCATGTAGGAATGGACAACCCGATGATACCAGAAAAAGGAAGGGAGAAAAAGAAAAAGAAGGGTCTAAAAACACATGGATCTGGGCGCGGACTACACTACTAAACTATCATTCAAAACGAAACATCAAAAGGAGTCAAAATAACAAAACTCGATTATGTGTAACATTTAACAATATACTCACTCACCCACACCAAAAAAATCACCCAAATTTCTTCAACACTCGAAACAGGCACAATTCCACCCGGAACAACAGCTAGATTGAAATTTAAACACTACTTGCACACTTGGAAAGAAAAAGACACCAAAAACTCCCAAAAAAATCCCAAAGGAATGCTTCACACGGCTTTCAAAAAATGGTGTCTTTGTTAAACCCATTACCTTTGTTTTCACGGAGCTTTCTTGACCCAGCTTTTACACAGCTTTTGTAACGCCCCGAATTTTGGGTACGTTAAAAAGACATTTTATTGATAAAATCAAATGGAGTCTGGCTCGTTATTACAACAAAACTCCAACAAGAGTTCAATATTTACACAAATGAAGGGGGTTCTAGGGTTCCTAACTGGAGCTCCACCTGCTCCTCCATCCTAGCCAGCTCCTCAGCTCCAAAAGCCTCCAAGGTGTACATCTCACCCTGTTCATCTATGAGGTCTGACACATTATACCGGCGTCACCACCAATATAATATGTCAGGGTCACCAAAAAGGCAACACCGTGAGCTACAAAAGCTCAGCAGAACAATTCCATACCCACTAACCCATAACTTACAAACAACAGGTAAAACAATCATCGATTTCCACATGATACATATATACGCAGCTAACAATGACACATCCACATTCGTTAATCAACTATCGTTGGTGTCCAAGATTTTTCGTGTTTTTCCTACTCGACTCATCGTAGACCGTGTCAACATTTTCATAAACAAACCAACCTTTCAAAATCATTTGTTTAACTCACACAATTTGCATTGGCTCCGTACCGCGGATAACCAAGCTACCCACCCAACCTCGGTTCCGCCGCGCCGGGTTCCCGAGTATCCTCACAATGGTTCCGCCGCGCCGGGTTCCCATTGGCACACAATTGCATTGGCTCCGTACCACGTATAACCAAGCCACAATTCAAAACCCTCGGTTCTGCCGCTCCAGGTTCCCATTTGGGGTTTTCAAAAAATTAAACCTTCGGTTCTGCTGCTCCGGGTTCCCGAGTATCCCCACAATGATTCCGCCGCTCCGGGTTCTCATTGGGTTTTCGAAAAACTAAACCCTCGGTTCCGCCGCTCCGGGTTTCCGAGTATCCCACAATGATTCCGCCGCTCCGGGTTCTCATTGGGTTTTTCATAAATCTTACTTTTACACACGCACACAACTCACATAATGCCACCCAAAACCGGTCATTATGTAGTTTCAAAATATTTCCTTCCTCGGAAAACATTTCCTTTCATTTAATCACACCCTAGGTGCCATGTTTCTACTTTCTCGATTCTCGTGTCTCGTTACATGCAAAGACTCCGTGGTATGACAAAAACAAGCATGAATCATTCTAACAAGATCATCCAATTCCATATTACTTATCACGCTCAATCACCACTTATAGCATAATGCCACATGTACGGACGCCTTTGGAGTGTATCACTTATGCTTTATTCAAAGCACAACGCCACATGTACGGACGCCTTCGGAGTGAAATCACTTATGCTTTATCACACTATAAGTAATACAAGCAATTCATATATGCATACTCATAATCATCTTAAAAATCAAAATATGAATACTTGGATTCACATGGTAAATAACCTACGTATTCATCGAGTAAATATGGTACCTACATGATACTTAGGAATAGGGATAAGGAATTCCTACTTATACGTTGAGTTAGTGGACAAGGGACTCTACCTTACTTCTTGGCGGTAGGGTGGCTACAGAAAGTACGTCGGTGGTCGGACGGAGTAACTTCCTACGGTATGCCTTCGGGAGCTTCGAAAGAGAATGGTTTCTCTCAAAACTTCTTCTTGACTAACACTATTCTACTTTATGGATCGAAGGGTGGTCGAGTGGTGGTTTAGTGGCGGCTTAGGTTGAGTTTCTTGAAGAACTCAAGAACAACTCAAGAACATGAAGAACAAAGAAAGAACAAAGGAATTCTAGAGAGAGAAGTTGTAGAATGGGAGGTGTGAGTTGAATGGCATGGGAATGGCTCTATTTATAGGCAAAACCTTGGCTCCCTCTCCTCTCACAAGGCCGGCCCCCCCTCTCTCTCCATACTTCAATTTTTGACACTTGTCAAGCACTCATGGAAGATCAAAGGCTAAATGGTAGGCTTGCATGGCTAGGTTAGGCTAAATGGTAGGCTTGCATGGCTAGGTTAGTCCTTGGATTTGATCTTTGGAAGATTTGTTGGAAGAAAGGAGACAATGGTACAAGATTTGGTCTTAAACAAATGATAGAAGTACAATGGAGAGTTAATTTTTGGCTAGGAAAAAGATTCACCCAAGGATTTGAAAAGATGAAGAAAGATCATGGAAGGTACAACCAAATTTCCTTCTTTCTTCCTTCCTCTCTCTCTCTCTCTCTCTCTCTCTCTCTCTCTCTCTCTCTCTCTCTCTCTCGGCCTCTCTCTCCTCTCTCTCGGCCTCTCTCTCATCTCTTTCTCTCTCTCTCCTAGTACACTATATACATATATATATGCATAATAATAATATAAAAGTACAAAGTACAAGATTCACAAAATCAAATACCCAATAAAGAATTACAATTAGGCACATGTCTCCAATAAACTAATGGATATTGTACTCTAGCAAATCTAGGGTATTGATACACATGTACAAATGTATTCTAGGAAGATCAACTCCCCAATAAATTAATCCAATTGGGTACAAAACCCCAATATAAAATAATAAAAGAGTACTTTTAAGAATCTTAGGTCTTAAAGACTACTAAGGCTAATAAGTACTTTCATAATAAAATATTGGTACATCATCCCATGGGTTTTGAGAAAAGACTAGTTTATTAAAACCCTTGTACTTGGTTGAAAGATTAAACCTTTTACCCAATGGATAATAAATCCCCTAACTTTTATTGTCCAATGGACAATAGTAACTAGGGAACTTTTATATTAAAATAATCAAAAGTTGTCCTTTAAAGCATGTGACAAAAGCTCTATATTTAAATATAGGTGTGGTACCAAGTACCTCAATTAAATAAAAAGGCTAGGACTCTCCCCATTAGTTTATAATAAAGTACAAGTACCATTTATTTAATAAAGTACCTTGGAAAATCTAGGGTTTAGATATACCCCAATAGTTTAATGCATAAGAGTACACGGGAATCCAAATCTTGATATTAAAACAAAATCTTGTACTTTGTTGGAAGATTAAGGCTATTATCCATTGGGTAATAATTCCCCTTGCGGTTAATAACCAATGAACAAAAGAGTACAAGTACTTTTTATTTTAAAATAAGATTTTGAAAGACTACATGTACTTTAGTCAAATATAATAATGAAAAGCTTATTGTCCAATGGACAAAAAATTACCCTAACAATATAGACCAATGGGTAAAGGCAAAAGGTTCAAAAGGTCCAAAAGGCTCATCTAGTAACTAGGTGAGTTGGTTGCTCGGTTCCTCCAAGTAGTCGGTTGGAAACTAACTAAATTGGTCAAGTAGGATTTCTAGTCGAGAGTTTAACCAACGACCAAAATCTAACTACGACGAAAATTAGCAAGAAATCATATAGCCACTCAAGAGAAAATAAGTAATTCAAATAAAATTCAAATATTTAACGAAATTTTTATTGACCAAAATTCAGGGGCGTTACAATCTATCCCCCTTAAAACAATTTCGTCCCCGAAATTGGCGCGCGACTACAGATTAGACCAGGTCGCTAGACTGATCTCGGAATCATCGTCTATCCCCCTTAAAAATTGGGGTAGGTCACCATCTATCGAATTAAGCCTCATCACTTGCTTAACGAGATGGGGTTGAAGTTGCTTCTGCCGTCAAACAGCTTGCCTCGTCGTACGCATTTGGTAAGGTCTCCACCGTAAATACCAACGCCAAATGCAAAACTTCTACCAAATCATCATGCGGTCTTGTATCCTACAAATGTTTCCTTAGCACGTCCTTGTCGAATCAGCTTGCTTCCTCACCTAACGATATTAAACCCGTTTCCAAAAGTTCCTTCAATTGGGTCTTGAGCTCTATTAGTTTGGCAGGAGCCCTTTGATATGGCGCCACAGAGACTGGTGCCATCCCCGGTTGGATTCTATGGAGAAGTCTATCTCTCCTAGGGGTGGTAAGCCAGGAAGCTCTTCAGGGAAACATTGGCGTATTTGCACACGACGCGTGGTAATCCCGCTTCCATGCTATCGGCTTCTCCTTATTGGAAACTAGCGGCCATCCAAGTAGTGGATTCTGCCACCTTGATCTTTTCGTCACCGAACTCGCTGTCTGTCTATCCCCCTTAAAAGGAATCGAGTCCCTTCTAGGGTATAAGCTGTCACTAACTTCTGATGGCAGTCTATGACCACACGACGTGCTGATAGCTGGTCCATCCCCAGGATTACGTCGAAATCTGCCATGTCGGTTGTAACGCCCCGAATTTTGGGTACGTTAAAGAAGACATTTTATTGAAAATAAAATGAGTCTGGCTCTTTATTACAAAACTTAAAAGAAGTACTTTTATTACAAACGGAAGGGAACTAAGGTTCCTAACTACTGCTCCGCTTGTTCTTCCATCCGGGCTAGCTCTTCGACTCCAAATGCCTCCAAGGTGTAAAGTTCACCATGTTCATCTATGAGGTCTGACACATTATACCGGCGTCGCCACCAATATAATAAGTCAAGGTCACCAAAAAGGCAACACCGTGAGCTTAAACGCTCAATAGAATAATCCAAACCCTCTAACCCTTAACTTATAACAATACAACATATAGTCAAAGATTTCCACATAGCATGCTCATCTAACAACAACACATTCGTATACGATAAACCATCAACGTTGGTGTCCAAGATTTGTGAGTTTCTCCTACGTGACTCCCCGTAGACCGCGTCAACATTTTCCATATTTCATAAACGTATCACCTTTTCAAAAACTCAATTTTTAACACACCCAACCTCGGTTCCGCCGTTCCGGACTCCCGAGTATCCTCACAATGGTTCCGCCGTCCCGGGCTCCCATTGGCACACATTGCATTGGCTCCATAACGCGGATAACCAAGCACACACCCAACATCGGTTCCGCCATTTCGGACTCCCGAGTATCCTCACAATGGTTCCGCCGTCCCGGTCTCCCATTGGCACACAAAACACACACCACACAAAGGGGCTACAACGTCCGGCCACATTGCGGTTTCCAAAACATTTCACACTTTTCAAACACGCCCTTTTCATAAAACCACACCCTAGGTGTCATGTTTCTACTTTCTCGATTTCCGTGTCTCGTTTCTCATACATAGACTCCGCGGTGGGACTTTTCACATACGATATCATTCATTGTATTATTCAATCTAACAAGATCATACATTTCAAACTACTTGACATGCTTGAACCACTTAATAACGAACAACATGCATTTCATACGTTTTCAACAAAAGATAACATTATCTTCTTTAAATGAAATGTTTAAAGATACTTCCTAATGAACTTATTTTTTTGGGTACAATACTATGTTTGGGAAAGTAAGTAAGGATAACTACTTGGGATGGAAGATAAGGATATCCTACCGTGCTTCTTGGCGGTAGTAGTCGGTTATGAAAATTCGGCCGTCGATTTTGGATTTCGGCGGCGTAACGGCGTCGGTTTGCTTCGAAAGGAAAAGAGTTGTACTTTCTTTTCCTAGAAACAACTTTCTAACTTAACTAAGCTACTTTAAAAGATCTAAAGGTGGTTTTGGAAGGTGGTTTAGTGGTTTCTCTCAAGAACACTCAAGAACACAAGAAAACTAGAACTTTGAAAGCAAGAACTTTTGGAATTTCTAGAGAGAAGTGAGAGCAATGGTTGAAGGTGTGAGTTTAAGCTTGGAATGGCTTGCTATTTATAGGCCAAGGCTCCTCCTCTCCCTCTCTCAACCAAATCTCTCTCTCTCTCTCTCTACATCTTTGATTTCTTTCACTTGTCAAGCTTGATTGAAAGCTTGATGGGTTAGGCCATGGGGCTATCTAGGCTTGCATGGCTAATCTTAGTACCTTGGATGGGATTTTTGGAAGATATGTTGGAAAGAAGGAGACATTGGTACAAGATTCTTGGTTAAACAATTGAAAGTGGTACAAAGGAGGACAATGGTGGTAGATAGGGAAGATATTCATCTTCCAAGTTTGAAAAGATGAAGAATATCAAAGTACAAGTCCCATCTTTCTTCTCCTTCCTTCTTCCTTCCTTCTCTCTCTCTCCCTCTCCCTCTTTCTCTCTCTCGGCCTCTCTCCTCTCTCTCTCCCTCACGGCTCTCTCTCTCTCATGTACTAGCTATATACATATATATATATATGTATGCACTAATATGTAAGAACACAAATAAATAAAAGGGTACTTTGGTACTTTAAAATCTAAACGGATTTAAGGTCAAGATTTCCCCTTTAAACTAATATAAAGGTACGAGTACTTTAATTAATATAATAATGTACTTTTGTACTCCCGGGAATCTTAACAAAATATTATTTTAATGGGTTAAGTACTTAGTTGGAAGATGAACCTATTACCCAATGGATAATAAAACCCCTAACGGTTATTAACCAAAGGATAATAAGGTACGAGTACTTTAAATACTAAACTAAGTTTTTTTGAAAAAGACTACATGTCCTTTTGTCATTACACATGTGTTTATATATATATATATATATATATATATATATATATATATATGTACTTACCAAATAAAATAAAGGAAAGGCTTTTGTCCAATGGGTAAAGATTACCCTACTGGTTATTGTCCAATGGTCCAAAGCTACAAGGGTACTTTTATTAGTAAAATAATCGAAAAGTACTTTCAAAGTAATTATCATAGTACTTTGTTCAAATCTTTCAAAAATCCTTTTATTATAAAGAATTGGGTTTCTATTATCCAATGGATAATAGTTCCCCTAACATTTATCGTCCAAAGGATAAAGAATAAAGTTAAAACAATAAAAGAAAACAATTAAACAATTTCTAGTCTAGGGTTGAAAAGGTTCAAAAGGTTCAAGATGGGCAAAATGGTCCATCTACGGTTAGGGAAAAGTAACTAGGTGACTTCCTAGTTTGGTTTGCCAACAAGTCGGTTAGAAGCTAACTAGGCTTGCTAAGTAGGGCTTAAAAGTCAAGAAACGATTCTTGAGGGCTAAAGTGTAATTAGGGTTTCTAGTCGAGGAGTAAGATGATAAGGCGATCGATTGCTTAAAGACCAATCGCTAATAATTAATATGAAAACCATCGAGCAGTTAAGAGAAATTACGAAATTTCGAATAACAACGAGATTTTTATTGAATGAAAAATCGGAGTTGTTACATCGATCACTCTAAGATCGCAGTTTAGGCGCAGGTTGGCTACTACTAGTTTGCACCCTTTACGCACTGGACTAATAGCTATACTCCCTTCAACTGGTACGTGGCCAAGGCCACACGATCTCCGTTCCGGGTAATCTCCAAGGTTCTGAGGATCATCTTGACCTCATTCAGCCACGATAGAGTTGGTGTCCCCATGAAAGGTCGGAGGTCAACGTTTGCAGAACTCTTTCATCGCTCAGGTTCGGGTCATAGGTTCGTCGTCGTGGTTTTGGTTTTGGCGGTTAGAGTTCAAGGCAGTTACGAGTGCGTGCATGATTTGTGCTAGGTCGGGGTTGGGATTAGGGTTAGAGGAGTCACCGGTCTCATATCCTATTCCGCTGCGTCGGTTTACCATCTACGAGTGGAAATTGAAAGAGGGAGGTTTAGTCTACCGAATCGATTTCCCTTTTGTAAAAGGCGTTTCCTACTAAGGGTCAAATAGTATGCAACGGTACTCTTTTAAAAATAAAGCATGTTTTTCATAGATAAGAATATCATACAACATAAGCAAAATTTTCATAGATAAGCAGAAAGATACAATCATAAGTATAGAGTTCTACTATAATGGCAAGTAGAGACACGAGATTTTTCCTAACACAAGTTGAAAACGATCCTAATCCTTAACATAGATAAGCAGAAAGATACAATCATAAGTATAGAGTTCTACTATAATGGCAAGTAGAGACACGAGATTTTTCCTAACACAAGTTGAAAACGATCCTAATCCTTAACATCCTACATCCCGAAGGATTACAACGATTACTAGTTTTATTCTATGCACGCCTAAGCAATCTCCTTGGCCGTCACAGATCCTTTGGGGTCTCGTCCTCCTTTAGATTCTCTTCACCTAATAGGTTTTCCTCCTCGGTCACTTCATTGGCGTCATTATCACCTTCGACTTCTTCCTCCGTGACTCTAACCTCAAAGTTCTCCATCAGGGGTAAGACACCGAAATACTCATGGAGAGCAGACAGGATCGGAAACATTTTCGAAAACCAGGGGTCCTCCTCCACGGGAATAGGGGTATACTGCTGCACCCTCATGAAATCTCATTTTTCAGCTAGTACAGCGGTAATAAAGTCGGGATTCTCCCCTAGTTGAGTTGTCATAGCTTCTATGGCGTCCTTGAGTTGGCGATCTCTAACCAATAGGTTAACTAGGTGGTTCATCTACCAGGAAAGGTTTCAACCTCAATTAGTAACAGAGTTTCATTAACTCTAAAGAAAGCTTTTGAGTTTCTAAGTTCCACATTCGATCCATGATTTAAGTCATCATCCAATTGTTCGGGAATTCCCAGCTCGGTCGTACTGCCAATTTTCGCGCCTTGCTTTAATCCGAAGATTGTTTTGACAGAATTCCACCCAATTTGAGACGGTAAACTTAAACTCAATTCACATTTATGCAACGGTCAAACTATCTCGTGGTTCTACCCATTCTACCCATGGCCGAGGTTTTGAACCTAAAGCTCTGATACCAAGTTGTAACGCCCCGAATTTTGGGTACGTTAAAAAGACATTTTATTGATAAAATCAAATGGAGTCTGGCTCATTATTACAACAAAACTCCAACAAGAGTTCAATATTTACACAAATGAAGGGGTTTCTAGGGTTCCTAACTACAGCTCCACCAGCTCCTCCATCCTAGACAGCTCCTCAACTCCAAAAGCCTCCAAGGTGTACATCTCACCCTGTTCATCTATGAGGTCTGACACATTATACCGGCGTCACCACCAATATAATATGTCAGGGTCACCAAAAAGGCAACACCGTGAGCTACAAAAGCTCAGCAGAACAATCCCATACCCACTAACCCATAACTTACAAACAACAGGTAAAACAATCATCGATTTCCACATGATACATATATACGCAGCTAACAATGACACATCCACATTCGTTAATCAACTATCGTTGGTGTCCAAGATTTTTCGTGTTTTTCCTACGCGACTCATCGTAGACCGTGTCAACATTTTCATAAACAAACCAACCTTTCAAAATCATTTGTTTAACTCACACAATTTGCATTGGCTCCGTACCGCGGATAACCAAGCTACCCATCCAACCTCGGTTCCGCCGCACCGGGTTCCCATTGGCACACAATTGCATTGGCTCCATACCGCGGATAACCAAGCCACATTTCAAAACCCTTGGTTCCGCCGCTCCGGGTTCCCATTTGGGGTTTTCGAAAAATTAAACCCTCGGTTCCGCCACGCCGAGTTCCCGAGTATCCCCACAATGATTCCGCCGCTCCGGGTTCTCATTGGGTTTTCGAAAAACTAAACCCTCGGTTCCGCCGCTCTGGGTTTCCGAGTATCCCACAATGATTCCGCCGCTCCGGGTTCTCATTGGGTTTTTCACAAATCCTACTTTTACACACGCACACAACTCACATAATGCCACTCAAAACCGGTCATTATGTAGTTTCAAAATATTTCCTTCCTCGGAAAACATTTCCTTTCATTTAATCACACCCTAGGTGCCATGTTTCTACTTTCTCGATTCTCGTGTCTCGTTACATGCAAAGACTCCGTGGTAGGACAAAAATAAGCATGAATCATTCTAACAAGATCATCCAATTCTATATTACTTATCACGCTCAATCACCACTTATAGCATAACGCCACATGTACGGACACCTTTGGAGTGTATCACTTATGCTTTATTCAAAGCACAACGCCACATGTACGGATGCCTTTGGAGTGAAATCACTTATGCTTTATCACACCACAAGTAATACAAGCAATTCATATATGCATACTCATAATCATCTTAAAGATCAAAATATGAATACTTGGATTCACATGGTAAATAACCTACGTATTCATCGAGTAAATATGGTACCTACATGATACTTAGGAATAGGGATAAGGAATTCCTACTTATACGTTGAGTTAGTGGACAAGGGACTCTACCTTACTTCTTGGCGGTAGGGTGGCTACAGAAAGTACGTCGGTGTTCGGACGGAGCAACTTCCTACGGTATGCCTTCGGGAGCTTCGAAAGAGAATGGTTTCTCTCGAAACTTCTTCTTGACTAACACTATTCTACTTTATGGATCGAAGGGTGGTCGAGTGGCGGTTTAGTGGCGGCTTAGGTTGGGTTTCTTGAAGAACTCAAGAACAACTCAAGAACATGAAGAACAAAGAAAGAACAAAGGAATTCTAGAGAGAGAAGTTGTAGAATGGGAGGTGTGAGTTGAATGGCATGGGAATGGCTCTATTTATAGGCAAAACCTTGGCTCCCTCTCCTCTCACAAGGCCGGCCCCCCCTCTCTCTCCATACTTCAATTTTTGACACTTGTCAAGCACTCATGGAAGATCAAAGGCTAAATGGTAGGCTTGCATGGCTAGGTTAGTCCTTGGATTTGATCTTTGGAAGATTTGTTGGAAGAAAGGAGACAATGGTACAATATTTGGTCTTAAACAAATCATAGAAGTACAATGGAGAGTTAATTTTTGGCTAGGAAAAAGATTCACCCAAGGATTTGAAAAGATGAAGAAAGATCATGGAAGGTACAACCAAATTTCCTTCTTTCTTCCTTCCTCTCTCTCTCTCTCTCTCTCTCTCTCGGCCTCTCTCTCCTCTCTCTCTCTCTCTCTCTCTCTCTCTCTCGGCCTCTCTCTCATCTCTTTCTCTCTCTCTCCTAGTACACTATATACATATATATATGCATAATAATAATATAAAAGTACAAAGTACAAGATTCACAAAATCAAATACCCAATAAAGAATTACAATTAGGCACATGTCTCCAATAAACTAATGGATATTGTACTCTAGCAAATCTAGGGTATTGATACACATATACAAATGTATTCTAGGAAGATCAACTCCCCAATAAATTAATCCAATTGGGTACAAAACCCCAATATAAAATAATAAAAGAGTACTTTTAAGAATCTTAGGTCTTAAAGACTACTAAGGCTAATAAGTACTTTCATAATAAAATATTGGTACATCATCCCATGGGTTTTTAGAAAAGACTAGTTTATTAAAACCCTTGTACTTGGTTGAAAGATTAAACCTTTACCCAATGGATAATAAATTCCCTAACTTTTATTGTCCAATGGACAATAGTAACTAGAGAACTTTTATATTAAAATAATCAAAAGTTGTCCTTTAAAGCATGTGACAAAAGCCCTATATTTATACATAGGTGTGGTACCAAGTACCTCAATTAAATAAAAAGGCTAGGACTCTCCCCATTAGTTTATAATAAAGTACAAGTACCATTTATTTAATAAAGTACCTTGAAAAATCTAGGGTTTAGATATACCCCAATAGTTTAATGTATAAAAGTACACGGGAATCCAAATCTTGATTATTAAAACAAAATCTTGTACTTTGTTGGAAGATTAAGGCTATTACCCAATGGGTAATAATTCCCCAAGTAGTCGGTTGGAAACTAACTAAATTGGTCAAGTAGGATTTCTAGTCGAGAGTTTAACCAACGACCAAAATCTAACTACGACGAAAATTAGCAAGAAATCATATAGCCACTCAAGAGAAAATAAATAATTCAAATAAAATTCAAATATTTACCGAAATTTTTATTGACCAAAATTCAGGGGCGTTACAGCTTTCTCAACTAGTTTTGCCGGAATAAATCAAAAATCCCAAAGGAATGTTTTTTTTTGATAATCGAAAGGATTTGTAGACCTCGGTGTGGATTAAAAAGATGACAGGAGTGAGAGAGAGAGCAAAAGCTGAATTTTTTTATTTTATTATGACAACGACAAAAGCTGGGTAAAAAGAAGATATGACATTTTACTGAAATATTTGAAAGATTGTGGGCATTTTCTTAAGAGAGTTGGAAAGCACACATCAACCCTTGGATAAAACAAATCTGAGTCGTTACAACAACTTGTCCCCACATCCTTCTGTTTTATAACAGAGACTAGTGCTTGCCTGTAACGCCCCTGAATTTTGGTCAATAAAAATTTCGTTAAATATTTGAATTTTATTTGAATTACTTATTTTCTCTTTGAGTGGCTATATGATTTCTTGTTAATTTTCGTCGTAGTTAGATTTTGGTCTCGACTAGAAACCCTACTTGACCAATTTAGTTAGTTTCCAACCGACTAGTTGGAGGAACTGAGCAACCAACTCACCTAGTTACTAGATGAACCTTTTAGACCTTTTGAACCTTTTGCCTTTACCCATTGGTCAATAGAAGTTAGGGTAACTTTTGTCCATTGGTTAATAACATTTTCATTATTATATTTTGTTTAAAGTACATGTAGTCTTTTAAAAAATCTTATTTTAAGAAAAAAGTACTTGTACTTCTATTATCCTTTGGTTATTAACCGTTAGGGGAATTATTATCCATTGGATAATAGCCTTAATCTTCCTACTAAGTACAAGGATCCTATTTTATATTCAATGGTTGATTTCCCATGTACCTTATGCATTAAAATATTGTGGTGTATCTAAACCCTAGATTTTTCAAAGTACTTTATTAAATAAATAGTACTTGTATTCTATTATAATCTAATGGGGAGAATCCTAGCCTTTTTATTTAATTGGGGTACTTGGTACCACACCTATATTTAAATATAGGGCTTTTGTCACATGCTTTAAAGGACAACCTTGATTATTTTAATATAAAAGTTTCCTAGTTACTATTATCCATTGGACAATAAAAGTTAGAGAATTTATTATCCATTAGGTAATAGAGTTTTTCTTTCAACAAGTACTAGGGTTTACTAAATTAGTCATTTTCCCAATTGCCCATGTGAAGAAGTACATATATTTTATTATTAAAGTACTAGTAGCCTTTAAAGCCTAAGATTTTCCTAAGTACTCTTTTATTATTTTATATTAGGATTTTGTACCCAATTGGATTAATTTATTGGGGAGTTGATCTTCCTAGAGTACATTAGTACACTATTTTATTTATTTAATGGGACATGTGCCTAATTGGATTTCTTTAAAGGGATTTTGGGTTTAGAAAATCTAGTACCTTGGTACTTTCTTATTCTTTCTTGTAATATATATACATATATATATATATAGTGTACTTGAGAGAGAGAGAGAGAGAGAGAGAGAGAGAGAGAGGAGAGAGGGCCGAGAGAGAGAGAGAGAGAGAGAGGAGAGAGTGAGCCGAGAGAGGAGAGAGAGGGAGAGAGAGAAAGGGGATTTGATGTGTACCTTAATCTTTGATCTTCTTTGTACTTCAAATCCTTGGCCATGAATCTTCTTTCCTAGCTAAGAAACTAACCCTCCATTGTCCTCCATTGTACTTCTATGATTTGTTTAAAGACCAAATCTTGTACCATTGTCTCCTTTCCTTCCAACAAATCTTTCAAAGATCAAATCCAAGGACTAACCTAGCCATGCAAGCCTACCATTTAGCCTAACCTAGCCATGCAAGCCTACCATTTAGCCTTGATCTTCCATGAGTGCTTGACAAGTGTCAAAATTTGAAGTATGGAGAGAGAGGGGGGGCCGGCCTTAGAGAGAGAGAGGGAGCTCAACTTTTGGCTATAAATAGAGTCATTCCCATGCCATTCAACTCACACCTTCACCTGCAACTTCTCTCTCTAGAAAAATCTTCTTCTTTCTTTGTTCTTTCTTTCGTTCTTCATGTTCTTGAGTTCTTCAAGAAACTCATCCAAGACCACCACTAAACCGCCACCCGACCACCCTTCGATCCATAAAGTAGAGTAGTGTTAGTCAAGTAGAAGTTTCGAGAGAAACCATTCTCTTTCGAAGCTCCCGAAGGCATACCATAGGAAGTTACTCCGTCCGATAGCCGACATACTTACCGTAGCCGCCCTACCGCCAAGAACTAAGGTAGAACCCCTTGACCCCTAACTCTACGTATAGAACCGTATGTTAGAAATTAGAATACCTCTACTCACTTATCCTAAGTAGATTATCCTTAACGGATTCGAAAGATAGAACTTATCGTTTGTTTAGAAGTATTTGTATTTTGATCCTTAAGATGATTATGAGCATGCATATATGAATTGCTTGTATTACTTGTGGTGTGATAAAAGCATAAGTGATTTCACTCCAAGGGCGTCCGTACATGTGGCGTTGTGCTTTGAATAAGCATAAGTGATACACTCCAAGGGCGTCCGTACATGTGGCGTTATGCTATAAGTGATGATTGAGCATGATAAGTAGTATAGAATTGGATGATCTTGTTAGAACATTTCATGCTTACTTTTGTTCTACCACGGAGTCTTTGTATGTAAACGAGACATGAGAGCCGAGAAAGTAGAAACATGACACCTAGGGTGTAGTTAATAAAGGGAAAAGTTTTCCGAGGAAGGAAATATTTTGAAACTACATTATGACCGGTTTTGGTTGCATAATGTGAGTTGTGTGTGTGTGTGTGTAAAAGAAATATTTGAAAAGGGTGAAATGTTTTGGAATCCGCAATGTGGCCGGACTTGCCCACTGTGTGAGGTGTGTGTGTGTTCCAATGGGAATCCGGGAAAAGCGGAACCATTGTGAGGTTGTGTGTGTTCCAATGGGAATCCGGGAAAAGCGGAACCATTGTGAGGTTGTGTGTGTTCCAATGGAGATCCGGAATAGCGGAACCATTGTGAGGTTGTGTCTGTTCCAATGGAGATCCGGAACAGTCACTACAACAAATATCACTTTTTATAGCATAAATTGATAGCGTTTTTTTAAAAATGCTATTGTAGAGGAGTCATGAGACACGGAAAAAAGGGGAAAGAAAACTATAGCGTTTTCATTTATTCGACTACAGCGTTCTACCAATTTTTTTCGCGCGCACCTCTTTTCCCCTTTTCCCTCTGCGATTTCCCTCCCTAATTTAGGGCGCCGACCCCTAAAAGATTTCAATCTCTTCCAAATCCTCACAAAACACCGCACCCCAGCTCACCCTCCCCCTCCCCCTCCCCCTCCGCCTGTCCTCCACCAACCCGCAGTAGCTCTCGGCGAAGCTCTCCTGCTACAGTCGTTGGTCGACGCCGCTCATCTCGAAAACCGCCTCCCCCTTGGTCGACGCCGCTCATCTCGAAAACCTTGGTCGACGCCCTAAGCTCTCGGCGTCCGCCGCATCCTCGTACACAACCACCCCCTCCAGCCGCTCGAAGAACACATATCAGATAAAAGCGTGAGTTCTGTTCAGCGTGAGTTCTGTTCTGTTCAGATGGGTTGATCGCGTGAGTTCTGTTCTGCGTGGTCTTCCTCTCTAATCACTCCGTATCAGATATCAGCGTGGTTCAGCGTGGTTCGGATCTTCTGGGTTACAATAGTGAGTTGTTCTTCCATCAATTGTTTTTCTTGTGTGATTTCCCTCTTTTTCTCTCTTTTTATGCTCGATCCGTAATTCGTATACAGAAAGAAGCAAACTTGTTGCGCCAACTGAGGCAAAGAGTCATCCAACAGAGAAGCCCTAAACAGGTTCAGTTCGATTTTCCTTGATTCTTGCCCAAATACAAACTAGGGCTTAACATTGAGTACACTTTTGCCTAGAAAACACAAGAAGATCATTGGGGTTTTAACATGTTTCATTCATACGATTAATGTCATGTTAGCCTGGGCTTTGCATGCTATGCCTCAGTACAAGGAACTTTATATTGTATTTTAATTTTTTCTTGGACTGTGATTCAATTTAGGATTTCCTCTTCTTTTTTTTTTTTGTCTTGTTTGACTTGATTATTTATATTTTACACTTACCCACGTGACTAAACTTTATAATGTAGTTTAAGTTTGTTCGGGAGTGTGGACTTTTTTGTTTTTTTCAATCGGCTTTGTTGTGTTTAGGAATTTGGGCTTTGCTTTGTTTTGTCTTTTTTGTGATGTGGTTGCATGTTCGATTAGAGTAATGAATAGCTCAAAAAAGGGCCCCTAATTTATTTATTCCAATAACAAGCAAGAGTGATTATTTGTTAATTTATATAGGCATGCTTTTGAGATTCCAAGCAAAAGTAATAATCTTTTAATCGATATAGGCATGCTTTGGTTCATTATGTGGGCTCCTACCCTACCTTTTGTGAAGCAACTATAAAGAAAATCTTTGAAGTGGTCCACTACTTGGGCTTTAATGTCTGATTCTAGTGTCCCCAAATTATTTGAGTGAATGTAAGAGAACTATATAGATGTTCCATCCGTATGGCATTAAATATTAAGTTATTGTCATAAATTTTACAAAAAGAACTAGCACTTTTCAGTTTAATACTAAGAGCAGAAGAACTTTACTATTGTATCTTATTACGATGCTAAAAGCATTTTGCTTTTAAAATTCACCACTAAGTTCCAATGAATTTCACTAACTCATAAACTACTATTTTAGGCCAGAATCTAGTTTCCACTTTCGCTCTTGAGGTCATTCTTGACGGGAAGTGGCAACCAATAACCTTAAAGGGTTTTCTCCATTTTCCAGCCATTATCTCTTTCTTCCACTTTCCGAATTTCTCCCTTTTGAGACTGCTCTATAGGTGCTGCCTGACAAACCAAAAGTCATGATATAGCTTTATGGGCATAGTCATCAAAATGGTTTTGTTTTAGTCACATTTTCAACTCGTCCAGATAGCAAGACATATAGGAGTTTTAAGATCTGTATATCATCTAGGTTAATCAAATATTGGATATCGGAAAGTGTTTCTGCTCTAATCATTTTTTTCTCAATAGAAATGGGATTGTCAAAATTGAAATGGACTTCTCAGACAAAATCCAACTTGTTTTGACGGCTACCAATGTTTGATTAACCAGATTCCACCATGGATAGTTTGCATAATGAGACCTACAAATAGAAGTCAAAGATAATCAAAATGGGACTGTCGTGAGCTCCATTTCTCCTCACATGAGGATCACACGACGGGAACAAAGGGGGGAATCACATGAGATGAGGGCATCATGTAGCAACATGTTCTGATAGAAAATCCACAGAAAGTTAGGGATCTACGCCCTCTGTCCACATAGTTTGTTCATTTTCACTATTTTGGCCATCAAACAACATATTCTATATTTTCCGTTCACAATTTATTTATTTTTTCTTTTGATGACTTTGAAAACGTGGTCATCGAAAGACAATTTATATCGTTTTACGTACTCTCCCAAGGGCTTGGGGTAGGGGCTACTAGTTGCATGGGTGGAGCACTTGCAAAAGGTGGCACAAGTTTAGAACATTCTAGCCCCCACAAAGCCATCCTCGCCTATGGGAGCTTAATTTGAACCCTCAACACCAATGTGGATAGCATGGACTTGCGTCAAACTCACAAATTAAAAGACAAATTAGATATCAACAAATAAACTCCTGCTACATAAGCGACAAACTTACAAATGGCTTATGCACCTTGGTCCTTACATCCAGCGCACAACAGATTTTATTATTTTTCAAAAAGAAAAAATGTTTGGACGGTTGTAGATCTGAATGAGATGTCAATACTATGCTATTCTGAACCTTGATGAGGGAAGCCTTTGATAGAATGCAGTCTATCCATTATAATTCACGCAAAAGTAACAAGAAAATCACAAACACAGAGTTTTCATATATGAATAACATGCTCTGGCACATATATTCTTGCTCCCACTGCTCATTTCCGTGACATAGGTATGAACCACAAACCATTGGCAAGTAACCAATAGTTGAGTAGTCATCCCTATAAATTTATATTTCATTTATTCTTGATGTGAAGAGACTACTTGCCACCTATTTAAACTAGACTAGAAAAATTATGCAACCGAACACTTCTTCAGTCATGAGTTCACAGACCCACTCACAGAGACACAAAATAGGAAAAAGATGGGTGTGCGAAAAATACAAACAGCATATACCATAAGAAAATAGAACTTAGGTGCGGGTGAAAAAGATTACCTTCTCGTCATTGTATGACTTGTTTTGGATGACCATGACACCACTATCAAACTTCCGGAGCATTACTGGACTGTTCAACAAAGTGGAGTATAATAAACAACTTACATAGCTTAAGGCCTGAGCTTAGGATTAAGAAAATGCATTAGCCAAAGGGTGGCAATACTTGATAATATAGAATCCCAGTTTCTCCTTAAAGATGCCCCACACACAACACTAACACATCAGCATTCTTCCAAAGAGAACACGCTTGCAATAAATCCTCAGGTGAGATCAGTTCTGCACCAAAGGACACCACAAATGAAATGAAGGACTTCCAAATCGAAACCCAATGGACATTGGAAGCTCATTGTTCTGATTCATTCATCTTGCATAAATATTGGTGTATTATTTTCAGTGCATGGATTTACCTTTGTTTCCTTATTAATATCCTGACCTTCATCGTTCTTTTGCTTCTTGATTCCGCAGTCATAGAAGAATACTGCACTGGTAGAAGTAAACAACCAGTTCAAAGAGTGCTCAACAGGTGTGATTTGATTTTTGCTAGGATTGGCTGAGTGTTTGATTTTTCGTACATGCCTTAGTTGCCTACATTATGTTGACATAGTGCCCAAGAGTGGATAGATTGGAGTGTGTGTTTATGTAGTATGTGTTTTGTACAATAGTGCAACTTCAAAAGTCCACTAGAGTATATGTAGTGTGTGTTTTTCCGAAGTTAATTAACTAACTGATTGCTTGTTGGTTTTGTTACAAAGGGCTGCATAATTGGTCTTGTTATAAACTGGAAGGTATGAGTGGTCTTTGTAGAAAAACAAGACCTGCGTGGCTACTTGCGAAGCTGATAGGTTTTTAAAGGGTAAAATATGTACTTACGCCTTGAACTATGCCAAAATTTTTTACTTCCCCCTCCAACTACCAATTGAACACCTTTGCCCCTTCAACTATAAAACCGCTACCTAGTCAGGACAATGTCCCCCTTCCGTCCAAACCATGGACGGAAAACTTAACAAAACACCCTACCCTACCTATTTTGGCGCCATCAGAAGGGTACTTTAGACATTCACTCCCAAACCTTACTCAATCCCTCTTTCATCTTTCAGCAGGAAACACTAGTAATTTCTCAAATGGGACCATACTCAATCACAGAGAGAGAGAGAGAGAGAGAGAGAGAGAGAGAGAGAGAGACCCATTGCTTCATGACTGGACTGCTCACGGTTGGATTGCTCACCACTGGATGGCATGGACCTTGAGAGCCTTTTATGGAAGCATATTTTGCAATGGCATTCTACTAGACATTTTGGACTCATTCATAATGGAAGGAATATAAAATATATGCGAGTAATTTGGACAGGACAGGACAGGAATTTGTCCAATTATAGATCCCACATTTTCTGTCCTTGGAATGCTAGCATCTACCAGATATTTTGGCTTTCTATTTCAGTTTTGATGCATATGTAATGCATAGAACTCTCTTTTGGGGCAAGAAAGCAGGATACTTAATTGTTTGCCAATGAGAGAGAGAGAGAGAGACGCAAACACAGTGATATCTGGTAGGTTAAAAGAAGAAGAGATAGGGATGGAGAAGAGAATAGATACATATACATATATGGACAGTTAAAAGACATTAATACCCTTACAGTAACCTAGTTACGGTGTTTCGTTAAGTTTTTCATCCAAATAGAAGGAATTGTCCTGACTAGGTAGCAGTTTTATAGTGGAAGGGGTAAGGGTGTTCAATTGGTAGTTGAAGGGGGAAGTAAAAAATTTCGATATAGTTCGAGGGGCAAGCACATATTTTACCCGTTTTAGAACGTAAATATGTTTGAAACCATCTTCTGGGAAATTAGGCAATAACTTGTTAATGTTGCTGCCTATCTAAGTTTCCACGCCTAGCTTCCACTTCTTTTAGTGATGGTTGTGGAATTGAAAAAACTAAGAAAAGATGAGGAAAAAGAGGATATTCTGCATTCATTTGTTCATGAAGATGTATCTTGCTGTTTTGGTATGCTGCATTTTCTTATGGGCGTGTCCTAAGGGTATGGCTTGGAGTGGGTTAGTTCCTACTACAAACCACTTCAGTCTTGATTGTATTTTCAACAGGAGTCATGTTTTTTTCTGCTGCTAAACCATACTGTTTGCTACTGTGAAGAATCTGTAAGCTGCATTATTTTGTATATATGCTGTTGTGTTTTTATTGCTGTCGTGTCTGCTAGTGCTGCTATGTTTTTGCTACTGTGTCTGCCATATCATAGAGCATCGTAGAGTAGTGTAATTGTTGTTGCTGTTTTGTTGTTGCTGCTGTTGTTTTTCTTTGGCTGCTGCTGTTTTTCTATGGCTGCTGCTGTTGCTGTTTTGCTGCTAATTTTCTGTTATGGCAACTATTTTTCATGTCAAGATGGTGTATCTTGCTGCTTTTTCCTATGGTGTATAGTCTACTGCTTTTTCCTAGGATTTTTGCTGGCATTCTTAGCGGTTATTGTTCCAAGACGAATGGACTTACCTTATGTATTACATGTACGATTGTATGATATCAGGAAACAAGCTTGGTGTTGTTAAGATGGTGGACAAAGATTGGGTGCGTTTGAATAGGTAATAGAAAAACTTTTTTAGACAACTATAGATAAACTAGTTACATATTCTTAAAACATTTAACACACTTGGCTTGTACATTTGTAGATGCACTGACGAGTATATGAACGCAGCATTGAACTTTGTGGAGATGGCTAATCAAAACGCAGGATATTTAGGAAAGATTCTATGCCCTTGCAAACATTGTCGGAATTTGAGTCACCATTCTCTTGATGATGTTTATGAACACTTGGTCATAAATGGAATGGATCCTACATACACAACTTGGTTTCATCATGGGGAGGAACCAAGTGCTGCACAAAAACCTAAAGAAGTGAAAATGTCAGATGCGCATAACTTATACAGTGCGACTTATGCACGAGATGCAGACCATCTTGAACCACTTGACGAAGCTAGAGATGAGGTCTTTGTAAAAGCATTAGAGGATGCAGAAACTCCATTATACCCTGGTTGTGAAAAATATACGAAGTTGTCAGCAATTGTTACTTTGTACAAGATCAAAGCTGAAAATGAATGGACAGATGAGAGTTTTACTATTCTTTTGGGTAAGCTTCAGGATATGTTCCCCATGGATAATACAATGCTATGTTCTGTTCGTGCAGTTAGAAAGTTCCTTAAAAAATTTGAATTGGGTTACGAGAAAATTCATGCTTGTGTGAAGGATTGTTGCTTATTCAGGAAAGAGGACGCAGAATTAGAGAACTGTCCAAAATGTGGTAGTTCAAGATGGAAGGTAGATGTACGCACAAAGCAAATAAAAAAAGGGGTTCCTGCCAAAGTGTTGAGATATTTTCCTATAATTCCAAGGTTTCGGAACATGTATAGGTCATTTGAAGTAGCTAAAGATTTGGCATGGCACTATACTCATAGAAGCAGTGATGCCAAGATGTGACACCCGGTAGATTCACCAACTTGGAAAACAATAGATGATAAGTGGCCATCTTTCTCAGCAGACCCACGGAATCTAAGACTTGGTCTTGCTACCGATGGTTTCAATCCATTTCGGAATTTGAGTTCGACGTATAGTTGTTGGCCCGTTATGCTGGTTATGTACAACTTGCCACCTTGGTTATGGATGAAAAAGGAAAATGTTTTGTTGACACTATTGATCCCAGGACCTAAGCAACCGGGTAATGATATTGATGTATATCTACGACCTCTTATCGAAGACCTACAGATTTTGTGGACCAACGGAGCACCTGTTTATGACAGGTTCACTAACTCTACATTCAATCTGAGGGCCATTTTGATGTGGACAATGCATGATTTTCCAGCATACGGAAATGTTGTCGGCTGTACAACTAAGGGTAAATTTGCATGTCCTATATGTGGTGAAAATACACATTTTCTATGGCTGAAATTTAGTGGGAAAACTATATATTTGTGCCATAGGTGCTTTCTTCCACCATCTCATCCCTTGCGGAAGAAAAAATCATGGTTTGATGGAAAGGAAGAAAAGGGGAAAAACCTAGAATCATGACTGGAAAACAAATTTCGGAAACTTTAAAAGATATGAAGAATGATTGGGGGAAAGGTGGAGAAGGAAATAAAAAACGAAAGCGGGACAATGAAGATAAACAAAGGTGGAAAAAGAGGTCAATCTTATTTGATTTATCATATTGGGAGGTAAGTTTTATCAATCAACATTTTGATCAATTTATATCTTATATTTATATATATTGATCTTAGTATAGTTTATGATTGTTTCTCTACTATTCTATGTAGGAATTGCTAGTGCGTAATAACTTAGATGTCATGCATATCATTAAAAATATTATTGAGAGCCTTATTGGCACGCTGTTGGATATTAACGGAAAATCCAAAGATGGTTTAAATGCTCGCAAGGATATGCAAGATTTGGAAATAAAGCATGACTTGCATCCAAAAGATCGAGGGTCTAGGACATATCTTCCTCCAGCTTCCTATACACTTTCCAAGGATAAAAAGCGAATATTTTGCAAGAGGTTGTTTGACTTAAAAGTACCTGATGGGTATAGTTCAAATATTGGGAATTGTGTATCAATGGATGAATTGAAGGTCACAGGTCTCAAATCTCATGATTGCCATGTGCTAATGCTTCAGTTGTTGCCTGTAGCCTTAAAGGGGTTACTACCATCTGGACCCAGAAATGCGATACTTCGCCTTTGTGCATTCTTCAATAAATTGTGTCAAAGAGTTATTGATCAAGAAGAAATGGCATCCCTTGAGGATGAGGTGGTTGAAACGTTATGCATGTTTGAGAGGTTCTTTCCACCTTCATTCTTTGATATCATGGTGCACTTAACAATTCACTTAGGACGAGAAGCACGACTTTGTGGGCCAGTCCAATATCGTTGGATGTACCTTTTTGAGAGGTGAACCCTTTTATTTATTTTTAATGAGTAATCATCTATGGTTTTGTTCATCATCTATGATTGTATAATGTGAATGTACTTTTCTTCATGATTAGACATATGAAGATATACAAACGAAGTGTTGGGAATCATGCACGACCTGAAGGTTGTATAGCAGAACGCTACCTTGTAGAAGAGTGTATAACATTTTGCAGCCGACACATGAAATCTGTGGAAACAACCAATAGGGGACCTCGCAATCAAGATTTTGAGAACGATGTTATTCTCGAAGGTCGTCCAATATCGGCTGCCACATCCATCACATTGACTGATGAAGTTTTAGAAAGTGCACATCGTTACGTTTTATTCAATACAGCCATAGTGGAACCTTATTTGGAGTAAGTTTGATGAAATTCTGCTTGCAGAATTCATAAATTTTTATATACATGTGAATCATTTACTCATTCTTTCTTTTTCTATTAGGATGCATATAGAGGAGTTAAAGAACTCAGATGCCAGCCTTGGTCTTCAAAAAAATAAAAGTGTACTTTTGAAAAGGCACGCTGACAACTTTTCAAAATGGTTGAGGGAAAAGGTTACCACTTATTTTGCTTGAGGTTTATCAAGTTTAATATTGTAATTAGTATAGTATTAATTGGGTTGCATATACTTGAACAGATTCAGGTAAAAGCATGCACAAATAATGAATTGGAGATACTACAATGGCTTGCTAATGGTCCTAGAAAGCATGTCATGAGTTATACGGGTTATATCATCAATGGGCAGCGGTTTCTCACAAAGGAAGCTGAGAAATCAACCCAAAATAGTGGTGTTTCCATTGACGTGGCAACTCTGTGTAGATCAAGTGTGAAGGACAATGCACAAGTCGTTGATGTAGTTTCATACTACGGGGTGATTAAAGATATAATTTTGTTAGATTATCACACATTTCAACTACCGATGTTCAAGTGTGACTGGGCAAACATTGGCCATGGTGTTAGGATGGAAGATGGTTTTACACTTGTTAACCTACATCAAAGTCAGACCCAATATGACAAAGATCCATTTATCCTTGCATCCCAAGCAAAGCAAGTTTTTTATTCAAGGGAAACCGAATCTTCGAATTGGTATGTTGTGCTAAAGGCACCTCCTAGGGGATTTTATGACTTGGAAATGTACGAAGAAACTATGGATACATCTTCTAGGCCGCAAGATGTTTCAGCCCTTGGTGTGGACGATGACGATGATGATGAAAGGATAACTAATGTTAGAGGAGATTGTGAGGGTACATGGATTGAGGATTTCTAGTCATTGCGCCGTGTAACTTTTGGTTTTTCTTTTTTCGTTTGTATCTTGCTAGGATCTTTTTTGGTTTGTAACTTTTGGTATGTTGTACTAAAGGCACCTTCCAGGATCTTTTGGTTTGTATCTGGCCATTGTGCCTTAATTTGGTGTTCATATTATACTTGGATATTCGTTTAGTTAATTTCTGGTTGCTGCTATGTTACTGGTGCAGATTGGTTTTGTTTTTTCAGTTAACTTGTTTCTTTTATGTATTCAGTAACATGTATATCCAGCCGAGGCACTTGTCCAAAATGTTGACAAGCTATGAAAGGTTAAAGCAGAAAAAAATGGATCAAAACTTAGTACAATTGAAGGCTGCTGGAGTCAAGAATGTGCCAAAGTTTTTTTTGGGCTTAAATAACATTAAAGTTAATGATAAGGAAGAAGTTGACATTCGGCGTGCAGTCGATGGTGATGAAGACGTCATACTATTTGATGGTGAAGAAAGGTCGTGTTCTAATAATGACAATGATGATCCTTCGGGGTCTAAAACAAATGAGGTGATGTTTCTATAGGATGTATACTCTTTGATAGATTAATGTACTTCTACATTTTTTACATATACATGCTCTTTTTATAATTTACATGCTCATTACAATGTTGCCCATTCCCCTTCATTCATGCATTGCTTTTTTCATATTTTCAGGTGAATGGTACAGGTCCAAGAAATAAGAAGGATTGTTCTAGTGCACAACCTCTGAGAAAATCACAAAGAACTCAAGAACAGGGTGGCAGTACCCAGGGAGCAACCCAAGCTCAGCAGCTTCCCACATCACCTACTGAACAACCTGACATGTTTTGCACCCCACATACGGTTGTTGGTTGTGTGGGTGAGAAACAATATTTTGAGTTTATTTCTTGTTTGTTTACTTTTTTTTATTTAATGTTTTAGAAGTACATTCATATCCAATGCTAAACTCTATAGAAACTCCTGCAAGCCCTTCAAGAACGTCACAAAATCTCAAGCGCAAAAGAGGCCCAACCAAGCTGAAAACCATTGCTATAGATGGAAGTAGTCGGATTGAAGTTAAGTTTGATGGGAATGGTGAACCAATAGGTGAGGGATCAGTCAAGTTGTCTTCTTTCTTGGGACCTCTAGTTCGAGAGATTGTACCATATACACTAAAGGATTGGCGAAAGCTTCCTTCGGCAATGGCAGAAATCCTATGGCAATCTATTAAGGTATGTCATAGTGCCCAACTATTATAATGCTTTTAGTTACACGATAATAGAATTTCAACTCTCTTTTTTCATATCTTGACTGATCCAATCTTCATGAAGAAGGGCATAGAGTTACATGATAGAATCTCATGACTTCAACTCTCTTTTTTCCCTAAGTTACTCTTGTGGAAGTAAAAATTATAGAATTTCATGCAAGCTACATTCAAAATTTTAGGTAAGATTCAATCTTCATGAAGAATGGCATAGACAAATGGTTTTCCGGAGAATGAATGAAGATTGGAGAGCCTCAAAGTCGATATTAGTAAAAAAAATAAGAAACGCTTCGAATGAGGAAGAAAGGCTAAAGCTACAGCCTGATAACGTCAAATCGCTACATGATTGGAAGGATTTTGTGAAGGAAAAGACTAGTAAAGAATTCAAGGTATGTGCACCCTGTTCATCCCACTCCACCACTTGATTCCTGAAAATGCTGCTGGAATGAACTCTTGTTTTGTTCAGATGATCTCGCTAGTTTTAGCGTACAAAATATCTTGTATCTACTTTGTTTAGATGAACTACTAAAACGGTTGTAGCATTTTACTTTGTTTAGATGAACTACTAAAACGGTTGTAGCTGAAAATGCTGCTTTCTTGCGTATACTTTGTATCAATCTCCACAGACAAACACTGATCAACTACTAATAAAGAGTGGTTTTGCAAATCGAATATGGAATCTGGTTTCTTAGAAGTACTTCTTAAATAAGCATACTTAGGTCTTCTTTCCCTACCCTCTTTGATTGTCACTTCTCTTCATGGCAGCACACCACAATCACCACCTATCCTAGCTGAACTGTCACTGCTTAATGATAATTCAAATTGGGCATTACGTAGAGTCGTAGACTCACTCAACATTTTTGAGGATGAATAAAGTGGCTCCATCCGAGATTAAAGTTTTGAGGTGGACTATTGAAGCTCGCTTGGCCTGAAGGATTCGTGCGTATGGTCCTCACTCTACACCAGACCATTACAGTCACCAGCAGTAATGTCCAAATGGGTGGGGCTGTGGTCAGATTTGAAGTTAAGCAGCCTAAGTATCTATGCACTTCATAAATAAGCTTAATCCTGTTATATACAAGGAATAACGGGAAATGTTGCATTGGGTGCCTTAGGGATAAGGTGGAATCATACAACTTTACTAAAAAAAGGTGCCTTGGTGCAATAAGTCATAGCATAGCTTGCACGAGTCATGACTTGGCAAAATAGAGATCACGAGTCATAGTCATGACTTTACTATATAGTGATTATTTTGCGGGTGTTGGCTGCTATTTGGCTACTTTTATGAGGTCCATGTTTGGCTATTTTTCCGTTTCAGCTGCTACTGTTATGGTTCTGTTATGGGCTACAATGTTTGGGCATTTGTGTACTTGTGATATGTTCCAAAAACAGGACTACATTGTGCTTTCCATCCATGCTTCAGCATTATTTTGGCTGTCTAGTAATGTTGCTGCTACGGCTTTGTTGGACTGATCTGTTATTGTTGCGGCTTTGTTGGGTTGGGCTATGGTCATATTAGAAGTTAAGCAGCCTAAGTATCTATGCACTTCATAAATAAGCTTAATCCTGTTCTATACAAGGAATAACGGGAAATGTTGCATTGGGTACCTTAGGGATAAGGTGGAATCATACAACTTTACTAAAAAAAGGTGCCGTTGTTTGGGCCGATGGACATAGAGACAAGAATGGAAAACCCAAGAACAAGAATGTTGCACAAAAGATTGTAAAGGCCATGGCTCATTCTTTATTTGTGTGGTTTATTTGTTATATATGTTTGACAATCTCATTAGTCATTTGCATTGTTTTTTTTACTATGCCATTTTTAGGAAGATATGGGAAAAATTGAACGGAATGGACAGAATTCAACTAATCTGAAAGAAGATGCTGTTTCTAAAGTGCTTGGTGCCGAGAGGAATGGCCGTGTAAGAACATTTGGAAAAGGAGTCACTCAAACAAGATTAACTATATTATCACAAATGAATGGTCAATTTGCTGAATTACGTGAAGAAAATGCTCAGATGAAGTCTCAAATGTCGGATATGCGAAATACAATTGACGAGTTCAAGAAAAGCCAAGTCAGTCAGTTATCATTTTCTTCGTTGGTGTTCATTTCAGACTAGTTTGATTAATGACATTTTATTTGTTTCCCATTGTTGAACTTTCTAGGTTCAGAATCCGGCAACAACTGAAGCAACACCAACTACACCCCTTGTTTCTCCATCGGTAACATGTCATCCACAGAGTGACATTACCAAGTGCAAGTTACTAGATTGGATGGGGATGGGAGATGTAGTTGCGGAGGGGCGTTGGGCTTCAAGTGATCCACATTCTAGTGCGCATTGTGCTCCGATCGGCCCTAATGCAATGAAAGTTTGGGTGGATGTGGCAAAGAAACCTGAAGAGTTTCTATGGAGGGCTCCAAGTGATATGACCTATATCGTAGATGCTGTGGGAAGTACCATCGCATGGCCTGCTGACTTTGTTATTCTGGACTCTTCTTCCCCAGGGTATTGTACTTTTACTCTCCTCCATATTGAAGTATTATCTCAGATGATAAATATGTCTGATTTCTTGTGTTAATGATCTCCATGTTGGAGGGTAGATTGTTATACCAGAATTTATGCATACCTAGTTTTAGTGTTGTCTATTTTTGGCTAGGAAATATCAGTTAACTATTTGGAAGGACATTAGTAGGCATAACATGACGAGAATGCAGAAACTTGACGTTCTTTTGCTTTTTAGGAGAAAACAGTTAATAGCTTTGAAAGGAACATTGAGTATGAAGGTGTTTGATCAAAGTAATGCATGCTTTTTAAAAAGAAGAATATGTTGTTTTCTCTAGCTATGTGGATAGCCCGTTACCAATATGGTATTGAATCAAAGGTTTGTAAGAAATATGTTAAGTGTAAACCCAATTTGGGTATATCAAGTAGCTCTATGTGCGTGTCTTTAGTCTTTGTAAGAAAAAAAGAAGAACAAAACGTTAGAAGAGAGAAAAACGTAAAGAGAGAAAAAGAAGGGTTTTGTGTGGTCTTGTGTGTGCTATGTTTTGGATGTGAAGTAAGCTTTGTAAAGCTTGGATTTGTGAAAGAAAATTCAGTTTTCTTGTGCCCAGATAAGTCTACTTCCTCCTCTGTGTTATTGCTTGAAAAACTGCACATTTGTAGCTCACTTGTGTGCTGAAAATCTGCTCTATTCTGCTGTGTTTCTGTTGTGGTTTTTGCTCAGTTTAGGACTGTTTTGCGGGATATTTGTGTTTGTTTTTTGGGTGCCTTATTCCCCCCGGCATGGATGGCCTAAATGTAGGTTGGCCTAAATGTCTAACACTTAGAATCTTCCTTGGAGTCCAAACAAATTAAACAAATAACTTTCTGGGATCCCCAAGAGTCATTTCATGGGATCATAAACACATTACAGTCATAGGGTGTCCAGTTATTCACGTTTTTGCTTGAAACAGATGATTTTGCTAAGAATCTTATCTAGCCTGGAGATCTGTTGCCGTGGATGGTTAACGGGTTTCGATAATTGCTGGGACGCTTGGTGGTGTTGGGTGATGTGATTTGTTTTAGGGAATTTGAATCAATGAGAAGGGTGTTATGCCAAATTGGGGTATTGATTGAATCTGTCAACACCAGTGGACATTGTGGTTATTAGTGAGAATACCAAAAAATTAGTGATGGGTCACCTTGTTCTGGGTTTTACTACCTAAATAGACACAAAGCTTAAGTTAAAGATTAGAGTTTTAGATATGCCTAAAGGCTAAAGGATAAATTGGGTTTGCTGCTGGACATCTGGGTAGACTTTTTTTGGAGGATTGTGCCACGGGAGCGAGGTTGAGCACAAGTAGTCTGGGTCCAGTTTCGTGCTCAATTTTGCTTCAGGAGCATTTGAATAATTTCTCCTACTCTGCCAAGTTGCTTTTCTTTTTGAGGGTACTTAGGAATGCCGAATTGGCCAAGTTGCATTTCACCAGTTAAGGAATACTTTAAAGCAGATGCATTGCATAGGCACATGCCGCACAGCATATTAGGGATACTTATGCCACCACTGATATCAAGGTTAGAAATCCAATGGATCCCTAGTGGGGTGGATCTAAGGGAATCAAGGCACCAAGGTCATACTGACTTACTTTCTTGGTCTAACTTATACTGTAACTTCCTTGTTTGTAGACAACACGGGACCTGTCAGTAGGAGTAGGGTAATGCTTTTTGACCCAACAGAAACAAATATAGTAAACAACTGTGGTTTTGAAATTGTCTAGGGGAATGCAAGCATAAACATGGGTTGGCCGGGGACATCAGGAAGGACATTTTAACCACTTGACTCGATCAGCATATGTGATAAGTTATAGTCTAAATTATAGTGCATGTGCTCACACAGCTTTTTCAAAAACCTGGTAGCAGGTTTTAGCTTTACACTGTTGAGTTTTCTTGGATCCCATGTGCACCATCCGGACGGGAATCACGACTGTCCGCACGCCTTGGTTAAGACCCAAGTTGTGCTCACTATTTGAGTGTTTGTGTGTTCGAAAGGAAGCATCGAGATAGGAGTCATAACCAACCGGCCCAATCTAGTAGTCGTACTGTAGTATTAATTACCATGCATAAGCCATGCTTGACTTTGTTATACCCCCCCCACCACCACCTCTCTTGTTAGTCCAAGATAAGAAGCACGGATACGGATATGGGACACGGACACGATACGTATGGAGAGTAGTATCGGTATCCGTATCGAATACCGATACGTGGTACGGAGGCCAAAACAGAGTATTCATGCTTTAGAGGCAGCTTGAGCATTAAATTCAGACTCATTCGTTATTTGTGAGTTCTGCTTGTTATATATGTTTACAGTCTCATTAGTCATTTACAATGATTTTTTATTATGCAATTTTTAGGATGATATGGAAAAAATTGAGCATGAAACACCAAGCTCACCTTCGAATAATATGAAAAAAGTTGCTCTTTCTAATGGAAATGTTTAGTAGAAATTGTTATGACTCCATCAAATTGAAATGTTTGCTTCTACCATATGTAGGTTTATGGGTTGATAAAGAAGTGTTGTTGTGACTTTTTGCTGAAGATGTAGGTATGATCTTGCTAGTGTGATGGCTGTCATTATCGCTTGGTTGGTTGAAGCTTTTTGTTGATACTTATGGGATGGATAGATTTTGGAAGGACTGTTTTGGTTGAAGCCTTTTTGTTAATATTTCAGTGTCAAGGTTTGAACTCCACTTTTGGGATACATAGATGTTTTGGAAGGCTTTTTTGTTGATATTTGGTAACAAGGCTTGTACTCTACTTTCAGGATACACGGATAATTTGGAAGGCCTTTTTGTTGATATTTCGTAACAAGGCTTGTATATACTAGTAGATAGAAATGTTGGAAGGATATTTAGTATATTGAATTTCTTTTGTAATGGTAATCGCGTGCTTTGATGTTTGGAAATATTTTGTTGGTTTGGTATGCAATATTGTGAAATATATTGTCAAGGAAGTCATTGGAGATGCCATCTTCTTTTTTTTTAAGCATTGTATGAACTTGTTATGTGGATTGCTATTCAGGTTGGATTGTAGGTTGTATAGTCAAGAAGCCGGCTAAAAATCAATTGAAATAGCAGGTCGAAAATGTTGTAAAAAATTTACAATGGACAGCAGGGCAAAAATTTATGAATAATAGAAAACCTAATGTTGTGGAAAATTTTCAACTTATAGCGTTTCTTAAATGCTGTGGGAAATTCTAAATGTATAGCGTTTTAAAGATGCTATAGAAATTTTACAATATATAGCGTTTTACAAATGGTATAGAAATTTTACAATCTATAGCATTCTAAAAATGCTATAGAAAGTCTACAAATCTATAGCGTTCTAAAAAATCTTGTTAAAAGTCGACCAATCTATAGCGTTTCAAAAATCCTGTTGAAAGTCCACCATATGATAGCGTTTTAAAAACCCTGTTTAAAGTCTACCATATGATAGCGTTTTAAAAACCCTGTTGAAAGTCTACCATACTATAGGATTTTAAAAATGCTGTCTAAAGGCTACCATACTATAGCGTTTTAAAAACGCTGTCTAAGGTTCAAGACTTTTAACAACATCGGCTAATACAGCGTTCGGAAAAACGCTGTGTATATGATTTAATAGCATTTTACGAACGCTATAAAATCCAATTTTTCTTGTAGTGAGTGGAACCATTGTGAGGTTGTGTGCGTTCCCATGGGAACCCGGAGCAGCGGAACCATGGTGAGGTATGGCTTGGTTATCCGCGGTACGGAGCCAACGCAATATGTGCCAATGGGAACCCGGGACGGCGGAACCATTGTGAGGATACTCGAGAACCCGGAACGGTGGAACCGAGGTTGGGTGTGTTAAAAATGATTTTTTGAAAAGGTGATACGTTTATGAAATGTGAAAATGTTGACACGGTCTACGATGAGTCGCGTAGGAGAAACTCCAAAAATCTCGGACACCAACGATAGTTGATTAACGAATATGGATGTGTCATTGTTAGCTGTGTATACACGTATCATGTGGAAATCGATGTTTTATCATAACCTGTTGTTTGTAAGTTATGGGTTAGCGGGTATGGGATTGTTCTGCTGAGCTTTTGTAGCTCACGGTGTTACCTTTGGTGACCCTGACATATTATATCGGTGGCGACGCTGGTATAATATGTCAGACCTTGTAGATGATCAAGATGAACAGTTCACCTTGGAGGCTTTTGGAGCTGAGGAGCTGGCTAGGATGGAGGAGCAGGTGGAGCTGTAGTTAGGAAACCTAGAACCCTTTTCATTTGTGTAATTATTGAACTCTTGTGGGAGTTTTGTTGTAATAAGAGCCAGACTCTATTTTGAGGTTTTCAATGAAATTGTCTTTTTAACGTACCCAAAATTCAGGGCGTTACATTGCCCGTGTCTACAGGACTACGCACCCCAGTTGAAATTGTCCGTGCCTATGGAACTTGTTAGCTAGTGTCTCAAATGCTAAATCAATTCATTAGTGTGTAGTATGTGACTTAGTGGTACGAAAGAGAATTACCCGTGCTTACGGCACTCCCCCAACTAAACTTTTAAGCTAGCTACAATGAACTGTCAATTTGCTTATGGAATCCTAGTAAATACCAAGTAAAACAGTTAAAATAGCACTACTATGGATCCCCCATCACATACATTAAACCCATTTGCAGAAATGATAGAATATATTAGAACCTAGAAATCAAAAACCTCAATGTAACTTCAATCACTAATAGGTATCAAATGCCATAAAACTAACCATATAAAGAGTAAAAAAAAATTAGTTCGGACCGCGAGAAAAAAACAGGCTATCAAAAAAAGTACAGAGAACTCAAGCTTTGGTTGAAATACCGCAATGTAAGCGATCACCGGAGGCATAGTGCTTGCCCGTGCCTACGGCACTACCCACCCTAATTGGAATTGGCTCAATTTGCTAAAAATTATGCATCAATGGAGTTACTATTCCGAAGTTTAATTTCTACCAAGACTTACATCAATTTCTACCCATGTAGCGTGGGCAACCCGATGATAACAGAAAAAGGAAGGGAGAAGAAGAAAAAGAAAAAGAAGGGTCTGAAAACACATGGATCTAAGCGCGAACTACACTACTAAACTATCATTTAAAACGGAACATCAAAAGGAGTCAAAATAACAAAACTCGATTATGTGTAACATTTAACAACACACTCACCCACCCACACCAAAAAAATCACCCAAATTTCTTCAACACTCGAAACAGGCACAAATTCCACCCGGAACAATAGCTAGATTGAAATTTAAGCTCTACTTGCACACTGGAAAGAAAAAGACACTAAAAACTCCCAAAAAAAATCCCAAAGAAATGTTTCACATAACTTTCAAAAAATGGTGTCTTTGTTAGACCCATTACCTTTGCTTTCACGGAGCTTTTTTGGCCCAGCTTTTACGCAGCTTTCTTCAACCAGTTTTGCTGGAATAAATCAAAAATCCCAAAGGAATGTTTCTTTTTTTTTTTTTTGTTGATAATCAAAAGGATTTGTAGACCTCGGTGTGGATTCGAAAGATGAGAGAGAGAGAGAGAGAGAGAGAGAGAGAGAGAGAGAGAGAGAGGAACCCAAACGTTAAAAGCTGAAATTATTTTTTTATTATGACAATGACAAAAGCTGGGTAAAAAGAAGAGATGGGCATTTTAGTGAAATATTTGAAAGATTGTAGGTACTTTTTTAAGAAAGTTGGAAAGCACACATCAACAATTGGATCAAACAAATCTGAGCCGTTACAACAACTTGTCTCCACACCCTTTTGTTTTATAACAAAGATAGAGGTTTTGTCAAAATAAAAAAATAAATAGAATGATAGAGAAATTAACTGCATGGATAAATTGGACATTTAAAGGGAGATTTTCAAAACATTTCCAAACTTTGACATCAATGTCTAATAGATATTCAAACTTTCTTAAATTTCAGTTTTACCATGTCTAAAAGATCCAAATTAGACATTAAATTATAATTCAATTTTTTTACGCCCAAATTGGACAAGAAATTTCAATTTCAATATCTAAATTAGTAAAAATGAAGTTTAAGAAAATTTGGGTATCTATGCGACGTTGAGATCAAAGTTTGGAGGTATTTTGAAATTTTTCACATTTAAACACCAAATAACTTCCGAACAAAATTACCACCCCCACTCCATGTTCTCACCCTTCACAAACTCACTCTCCATCTTTCGTTAAGAAAAAAGAAACTACATATTGCGATGTCAACAATTGTTGATATAGTCGTTGTCTATCCCAGTTAAGATCATACGACACATTGACACTATATGTTTTGTAAGCAGACAGTTGTCATGCAAAAATTGAATTAATTAAAAAAAAGATTGTGTGAAGTAGAACTACTAAAGTTCCCGTACATGAGGTGTGGAGTTCAAGTCCCACACTCCCCCCTAACACTCACATCTAACACTAACATTCTCATAAAGTATGGCAAAAAAAGAAGAAGAAAAAGAGTAGAACTGCTCCTTGAGCTTCCAAGGTTAGTGCTCCAACCACACATAATGTGGGTATTTTGATTGATTGGATTGTGTTCGTGGGTACCTGATTTCCTATTGTTATTGCAGAAATGATTTAATTTTACTATCTTATTTTTTGTAATATCATTAGGGTGCTGTTATTCGCAGCCTTTTATTTTCTTCCATAACCCACTACATTCGATAAATGGTTGTTGAAAATCATATATAACATTTCGGTAAATAGCTGTTGAAAACAATATTATATTTCGGTAATTACATGTCGAAAATATGTTCAACTTTCGGTAAACAACTGCCGAACATACATTTTCGGTAAATAGTTGTTGAAAAAAATATTATATTTCGGTAATTGGATGCTGAAAATATATTTCAATTTCGGTAACTAACTGTCGAGTATAATTGAAAATTTTTAACGAGTTATAGGAGAAAATAAAGGGTTGCGAATAACAGCGCCTTATCTTTATGATTCACTTTTTATTCTCTTCGAGGAACCTTAATTACTTGCAAAGGTTTTTGGTTTGTTCACCTTCTGTTCTCATCCATCCAAGTACATAAAATTTGACTTTGCCCATGCAAAATTTATTTGGCTTTTGACTACATGGCAATAATGCTTATGGATGTATTGGATTAGTTTAGTTTCCCGGAAAATTGAGGCGTGGCTTCGAAATTTAATTTCCTTAAACAATGAATGTGCTAAATGAATTTCCTTAAACAATGAATGTGCTAAATGGATGTGCTTCATTAGAGCTAACACGACTAAATGACAAAAACTTATGAAGAACTCCTTGGGTATAAGACAAAAATGACGACGTTAACATAGTAAGGTCTCTTCCATCCATGGATATTTATGTGAAATTGTATCTACATGGAATTTTTGACAAAAGCACATTCACTTTTACTGTCAGAAGATGGTTCTAATTATATATATATATATGTATGTATGTATGTATTTAACAAAAACAAAAATGATTTGCATACACATAGGGCTGCAAACGAGCCGAGTTTAAGAGTGTTCGAGCTTGGCTCGCCAAAAATTTAGTTGGCTCGAGCTCGGCTCGAGCTTGTGACGAGCTGCAGGACTCGAGCTCGAGCTCGGCTCGAGATGTATTTACAGAGCTCGAGCTTGGCTCGTTTATGAAACAAATATATATATATATATATATATATATATATATATATAATGTAGTTGGGCTCGCGAGCCAATGCGAGCCGAGTTTCGACTAACTCGAACTCGGCTCGTTTATGAAACGAGCCCAATATTTTAGCTCGAGCTCGTTCGTTTGTGTCTCGAACCGAGTCGAGCCGAGCTTCGAGCGGCTCGCGAGCGGCTCGGATAGTTTGCAGTCCTACATACACATCGTGTGTACAAGATTTGTAGATAAAATTGCAGAAGTTCCAATGTGTAGGGTCAAAGTGAAAATTGCAGTAAGTTCCAATGTCCAAGATTTGTAGTTTACCTTATTTTCTCCTCCAGCTCTAGGAAGGGGTTAGGGCGCTGCTATTCGCAGCCCTTTATTTTCTTTCATAGTCCGTTAAATTTTTTTTTCAATTATACTCGACAATTAGATACCGAAATTGAGATATATTTTCAGCATCCAATTACCGAAATATAATATTTTTTTAATAGCTATTTACCAAAAATGTATGTTCGGCAGTTGTTTACCGAAAGTTGAACATATTTTCGATATGTAGTTATCGAAATATAATCTTGTTTTCAACAGCTATTTACCGAAATGTTATTTATGATTTTCAATAACCATTTATCGAAATGTAATGGGTTATGAGAGAAAATAAAGAGTTGCAAATAGCAGCGTCCGTTCCAAAGAGCAGAGAATAAACAATCTTCAGAAAAACCAAAGTGCAGAGAAAACCAAAAAAAACTGGTAGGAGGGCGTTTAGGTTTCCGTTTTCGTTTGAATCGAGATCGTCAATGGCGGACGAAGCTCCGAGGTCGGAAACCCCACCGCGAAGTGTCGAACAAGCCCGGGCTTTCGTCGAAGCAACGATGGCGTCGGACACAGCGGGAGGCACAGAGTCTTCTTGCAACAACAACAACAACAACAGCGTCGAGACTTCTTCCATTACCTCTGACGGTGAGCGCCGAAATTCGCTTGAGTATGCTGATGAACTGATGGAGAGAGGATCCAAGGCCGCCAAAGAGCAGGACTATGCTGAAGCTACTGAGTGCTACAGCCGTGCCCTAGAAATCAGGTTAGGGTTTACTTTGACCTTCTCCAATTGTATCACTTCTTGTTGAAATTGGAGTCGCTGATCGCTTGTGGTTGTTTGGAATCAAAACCCAGCTCTGTTTGGAAATTGTGGAAAGTGAGGGAAGAGAAGGGAAAATAATTGAAAAGGAAAATGTGAGAAAAGAATGGGGGAAATCGTACTATGCTTAGAACCCTATCATGCCATCTTGTTCCTCAAACCAAACAAGGGAAGGGAAAATTTTTAATCTCTGGAGTAGCAGTTAGAGATCTTTCTCTTCTCCTTCTTTTGTCTATTTGGCACTTTAAAGTCATTGTTGAGGGGATGATGATTTTCAAATGAATAATTGCAGTCTAATACACAGCTTTTCCAGTATAACTGGTGTGATAGTACCTAAACAAGTGTAGAACCACACCCAAATACACAAACACTCACATAAATGTGTGGGACCAGACACACTGGTGGTATAGTGTGTTTGAGCCCCACACATTTATGTAGAGTGTTTGTGCATTTCGGTGTGTGTTTTGGGTGGGGTTCTAGACTTGTTGATATTACATTTCATCCCTGCAGAGACCGTGGTTCTAAATTGCAATTGTGATCCCCAGAGCATGTAGTTGTTTTATGACCCTCCTACTCCATCCAAAAAGAGGAGGAGGAGCCTTGAATTCTCCTTTCTTTTCATCCATGAACATGTTTCGCACTTTTGAATTCTGTGCCCTTTGCTTTGCCGAAGTACGTATTTGCCAGCAAACTAATGTTTTGAGAATTTTTTCCAAATTGTTTGGTTAACGTATTGTAAGACACTAAGACTCTTACGTTATGTTAGGTTAATGTATTTTGCATTGATATAGAGAGCTGCTAATGGTACAGCAAAAAATTGTACAGCAGCGCAGATGGGTTTTGCGTCCGTCTCGGGTCCCGCAAAGATGATCGGAGCCGCTCATTTTGTTCAAAACATATTGTTTACGGTCCCTGTAAAAAATCATCTCAATCCGATATCGGTAAAGGTGTTTACGAATCATCCAACTTTGCTTCATAAAGGTTGTGAAGCAAAGTTGGATGATTCGTAAACACCTTTACCGATATCGGATTGAGATGATTTTTTACAGGGACCATAAACAATATGTTTTGAACAAAATGAACGGCTCTGAACATCTTTGTGGGACCCGAGACGGGTGAAAAACCCATCTGTATATGCTGATGTACAACTTTTTGCCGTACCGCAATCTTTACTGATTGATGTAATATCCTGAGTGCCATGAACCTTAGTTACACGAAGCGGGAGCGGGAGCGGGGGAGCGGATGATCACAGAAGTGTGGGAGCGTCATTGGAAGAGGTTAGGAAAAATTATTAAAATTATAAATATATTTTGGAATTTTATATTGTTAAATGTAAATATAAAAATATTATTCTACCACATAAAATATTACTATTAAAATTATAAGTTTCTAGTTATATTTCAACATTTTTATTGTAGCACATGATTACACAATAGAGCTCTTGTGCATATTAAGTAGACGTAAAAGTTAAGGGCATTAATATGACTCTAGAAGGTTAATATCAGATGTGCTCACTAACAAGATTAAAACAACTTTAAAGGTACCAATTGCAACTTGAATCGTAAGTCTCTCAACTGTTTTTTGGGTGTAAGTTCCCGTATAGATAAGGAGCGAGTTCCCGTCGTCATTGGGACGGGTTTCTTGGAGTTTCCTTCGACGGAAACGCGTTTCCGCGTTTCCGTCGAAGAAACGTGGGCATAGCTGAAGGTTCCTGCAACTATGCCATGAACAGTGATTCAGGCCGTGCAATGGAACAATTTTTGCGCATGGAGTAAACGGTGCTTGGTCCAAGGATTTGTTACAAAAAAAAATGGACAGTTACTTTTTGGCTTTCTTCATTTACCCGTTTGCCCTTAACAAAGAGTTCTCTTTGGGGATAGAAAGTAATTATTCCCGTCTTTGTGGGTTTTCTCAAAAACCCAGAAAATGGGCAAGAGTGATGTGGACAGGTTTTTGTCCAGATCTTTGCCTCATGTTGTTTGCTCACCGAGATTAAAAATCTGAAAGGAAAGGAAATGTGTTTTGAATTGATACCATAGTCATTCTTTCGTTTACTAATAAAAGAAATTCAGTTATTAAGGAAAATGAAGGAAATTCTTGTATATGTTATGCCGGGGAATGTCTAAATGTGACCATTTTAAAAAATTTATTTTAGAACTTCAGAATTGTTCAAGCTGAACAACAAAAAAATGGTTTTTTGGTAAACCAATCTCCTTCTCCACCTAATATTGACACCTTTTTACTTTTCAAAAAGCGAGTTGGACACTCATGACTTTGGTAAAATCAATACCGGGGCAGTGGCAGCGAGGCTATGATTATTGTTTTCACCTTAATGCTTCTCCATGATGTATATATCTCCAATTGGGGAGGAGTAATATCTTTCTTTCTATCACTTTCTTAGGAGACTACTAATAAAATGGTTCAGACCAACAAAAGGCTAATGAAATGCGATATTTGTGTTTTTCTCGTTTGTTGATGGCTGCCTTGTATTGCTAATATCATGGGCCCATATAAATGAGGAACACTTAAACTTGGCTATATATTTTTCATTGTAGAGGTATAAACAATTTAGCATTAATGTACACTTTTGTAAATATATTCGTTGTGTGGTTAAATATTAGCTAACTTACCTAGACTCTTTTTAGTTAGTGTCATTGTTAGTTGCATGACAAGGTTATTATAAGATCATTGTTGGATTGGAGTAAAAAATTCTCGTAATCCTGTAATAAAATCATTTCTATCTCCGCTTAATGTTGACACCTTTTGGACTTTTTAAAATGCAATTTAACACTCACAAACTTTTAGTGAAATCAATTACGGTGGCAGCTAGACTATAAGGCCCCGTTCCAGATTCTCAAATAAGTACTTAAAAAATAAGGACCTATTTTCAAGCTTAAAAATAATAGGCTTATGAAAATAAATTTTCAATTTTTTTTTCAGGGTTTAATAGATCTCATCGAGATCTATCAAACAAGATCCATATTGCATATTTTTTAATTTTAGTAAGCCTATTATTTTTAAGCTTTTTAAGGGGGGAAAGTGGAACACCAACTATTGGTCGTTATTCCATCTACAAGGTTTCTTCATAGTTCATAATAAGGAGGATTTAAGTAGTGTATTAACCTTAATGCTTCTCCATACTATACATAAGAGTTTATATGTGCATGTGGCTCGAATATGCAAAGACTTTTAGATGGAGAAATGACCGTTTAATGAGCTTTTGAGGATATTGAGTTCTTATACTTCATGCCTCCATTTGGAGACCTGTAATATTTTTCTTTTTATTGCGACCAACAAGAGGCCGTAATATTTGTGTGTGTTTTTTTCCGTTCGTTTATGTTCCCCTTTTAATGCTAATTACAAGAACGCATATAAATGAGCAACACTTAATCTTGGCTGTATATTTTCATTGTAGAGGTATAAACAATTGAGCAACTTGTGTGATATGTTTGTACCGTAGTTAATTGTTCTAACTTAGCTAAACTCTCTTTAATTGGTACTGTGTTAGTTGCATGACAAAAACATTATTATACACACTTTCTTTCAGTTCTTTCTGCTAAAAAAACTACGGAAGTCTTATTTATCCGTCATCACCCAACACTTCAATATATTTGTATTGGGCACTAGCTCGCATATATTGTACGTGAACCACACACTAGTTACAAAATAAAAGGCAGCGTAAAGGAATCAGTATGCTTGCTTAGTCGTTAGAATGCCTCGTTTGCTTATTTTGCATTTTGTTCTTTCAGCTTTACACTGTAAAATGATGGGAAGCAAATCTTAAATCCAATGTTGGCAATGTCTACAATATGTGTACTTTTTGGCATCACTGTTTTCTTACCTTGTTCCTTTAGAATAAGGGAAAGCTTCTGGGTGTTCTTTTGTCCGCCCTTTGTCTTGTAATAATAGCATTCCCGATTGTATCTCTTTGAAGTTGGTAATTACTTTTTCCATGACCAGGGTTGTTCATTATGGCGAACTTTCTCCTGAATGTGTTAATGCATACTATAAATACGGATGTGCACTGCTGTACAAAGCTCAAGATGAGGCTGATCCATTGGGTACAGTGCCAAAGAAAGAGGATGAATCTGAACAAATCCCCAAGAAAGATGGATCTGTTAAGGATGCATTAAACTGTGAATCATCTTCAGCTTCTGTTTCTAGTAATGCTAAAGAAGATGAGACTTCACAGCCGCATGAAGGAGCACCTGATGATGGTTAGTGTCCATGTTACTGACATTGTGTGCTTCTGGTAATGCTTCTTGATGGCAAAAAGGAATTTTTTTAGACATTTAAAAGCTTGAAATAGTCCATCTTGAATCCTTTTGTTTCTATTTGTTTGTTTGTTACTTTATAGTGTTTTTGTTTTTTGTGTTTGTGTGCGTGCTCATGCATATGCATATGCATATTTAGCCAGTGATACATGACACTGGACATGTAGGGTAAATTCTCATCTTGATAACATACAGTTGGACTCCAATCCATTTAGTCGCTTGACTCCCATATTCCTATTTGGAAATGCTATAAGAATCCTATGATGTAATGAAAAATATTAACGGAGCTTGCTATGCAACATATTTTCTTGAAACCTGTAATGAAGCTTAATGAAGGCAAAGGAAAATATTTTGGAACATTTGACTGACACCCCTTGAGGTTGGTCTTTGAACAGGTTCCATCTTAACCAAACCAACCAAACGAAACCGAGCCATAAATCCCAGTCAATTAGAGTTGCCTTCTGTTTTCTCCATTGAAGCTCTGTTGAGGACACGGTGTTTACAAAAAAAACAAAAAAAAACAAAAAAAAACAAAAAAAACTGGACCTTTTCGAACTACCATTTTTAAAGTCAATTTTGGTCTTCCCATCCCTCGAGTACTACCTTGCATTGTAACCATATTGGTTCCCAACTTCCCTTTTCTACCAAATCGATTGATCTAGGATAGACATGTCCCAAAAACCTTAATATATTTTCTCTCATTTTATTTTTTAGCAGTGCTATCCTACCATTCCGCGAAGTTTTTTATTTCTAATTTTATCTCGCAAAGTCTTACCATACATCCATCTCAAATTTTCTTATTTCAGTTACACTCATTTTACTTACATGTCATTTCTTAATAGCCCTCACTCCTTGCCATATGTATGCTGGTCTTATTGCAATACGGTAGAAAGTTCCTTTCAACTTTGTGCCTTGTTGGTATATCCTTTGGTCGCATGACAGCCTCAAAACACTCTGCCACATGAACATCAATTTTTTTCTGTATATGTTGCATATTTGCATCTTCCGCTTTATCTCCCTACTAACAATTGAGCCAAGATACTTAAAAACACTCTTCTTGGTAATTCTGATTTTGCAGGGTAACAAGGCTGTGTTTGTTTCCCATTTTAGTTTAGTTTAGTGGGTGGAGAGAGAAATAAGGTAATGAATGGAGAGAAGGGTAATGAATAGAGAGAGATAGAGAGGGATGACAAAGTAATAATTGGAGAAATAGGGTAATGATTGGAGAAAGAAATAGGATAATGATTGGAAAACAAAACTAAAATGGGAAACAAACACAGCCTTTGCCAGTTTGCCAACACTAGGCACTTTCTAACTTGCATTCCATGTACTTAGTTTTAATCCTGCTGATCCCAATCCTTCTCTCCAAGTTTCTAATTCTGCATTCACACTTCTTCCAGTTTCATCTAGTAAAACAAAATCGTGTACGGATTACCCCTGCATGTATGAAAAATGACATTGCAACCTCCCCTCCATCTTAAAATCAATGGCCAACCAACACAGTTATCTTGAGCCAGCAATGTCCAACAACACTGGCCAACACGTCATCGAGTACCAACCCCACTAAACCCCCCCACTGCCTCTATGCGACGGCCGAACCCCCCAACTTCACTCTGTCCACCAACGATCTCTTACTTTGCCACCTGCCCTTGTATGCTCCTCGTCCTTAGTGCCCGGTTATCTATCATGAGATTGAACAATAACCAACAATTATTGCAACCATTGGCACACCTCTTATTCTAAACCCCAACAGTTGGACCCTGTTGGAATCAGAATCAGAGGATGCACGAACTGGTTGAGATAATTGGCTGCAAGATGTAGAGGAGACAAATGAGGGTGGACGTGAGGATTTTTTAGGTTTGCAAATGAGGGGGCATAATGCCCAAAAACTCGAACTCGTGCCTTTGTCAACAAACCCATAAGATCCGAATCCCCAAAACCAATTGACCCAATTGTTACCTACCTCTGCCTTGCAAAACCTCATTTCCCCAATTTTAAGGCACTTTTATTTAGAAATGGTAGGCACTTGGCCTGTTTGGGCAGCAATTTGGCCCCAAATTGGGTTGGTCAAGTTTGGGCAACTGCAAGCTTGTTCTTTGATGACCAAATACCAGTGACCTCTTCGTATGGAGCAGTCATGGAGTCTTATACTCCAATACTCTAAAGTCTAAGTTTTCTCCAACCAAGGGAGAATAATGTAGTCCATACAAAGAGGTCACGGGTATTTGGTAATTTCATATGGTTGGAAGTTATGGCCTTTATGGATTGGAGGGCTAGTTCATTAGCCACTAAATGGACCCAATAAAAGTCTATTAAAGGCTGTGACTTTTCATTTAGGGTCCATTTGATTAGTGAGATAATGGTGGAAAATGCAAGAAAGAGAAAAAAATATATACTTTTTTTGTGTTCACTTAGCAAGAATATCCTAGAAAGTGGTTGAAAGTGAACTTTTCTGCACAACCCTCTAAAGCATGAGAGCTTGCTTTACTTTTTCTCACAAAATGTGCAGGAAAATTTTATTTTCTCAAGAAAATCAACAATTACTCTAACTTCCTTCTTTATCCTCTTCCCTCCACCTTTTCTCTTCTAATTTCGGCAATTTTATTCCCTCCAAACAAGGATATCTTATTTTCTCTACTATTTTCTTGCAAAACTTTCATTCTAATCAAACGGATGTGAGGAATTTTTTTTTTTCTTTTCTTTCACTTCACTTTCTATCATTTTCACTTCCCATTTTACTTTTCTCGCTAATCAAACGGACCCTTAGGGAGCTTTGACCCACAATCAATGTATTCAATCATCACACAACTCATTCATCCTATAGGAGCAGTTTTGGCATTAAAAACATTAGGAGCCTATAAATTGATGTACTTCAAGAGTTTGAGATATGAATGATTGATGCCTTGTTTGGATGGTATTTTGAAAAAAAAAATTTCCAACTCAAAAAACACTCATTACCCCTACTTCCAATCATTACTCTCATTTCTCTCTCCTCTCTCTAATCATTATTCTCATTTCTATCTCTATCTCTCTCCACTCATTACCTCAATCTCAAATTATTACTCTAATTTCTCTCTCCACTCATTACCCAAAAACCAAACTCAAAAATTTTCAAAACACCATCCAAACAAGACATGAATGAATAAGAATTCGCAAAAGCTTATAGCTTTGAAGATTGTGTGATGCAATCCTTTCTTTGGTGTGATGCTAAAGAGCCCCTAGGTGTGATGCCTAGACCTATCTTCCTATAAACCCTTCTTCTCCTCTTTCTACAGTTCACGTACATGGTTCACTGTCCCAAAGCAGCCCCTTTTCTTCGTGTTTGATTATACTCGGCCATACTTCAATCCCGTCCTGCATCATTGAGTGGAGTTGTTGGTTTAGTTGGATTTGAAGGTGGAGGACAATATGGTTTATTGGGGATCCATGTGTCAACAGCTAGTAGTTTGATTGTTGAAGTAGTATGTAGAGAGTTTTGCTTTGTGGTTTTGATGTCGCTACTTATTGCGAGATGATTGAGCTGTGGTGAACTAGTTGTTGCTGGTCATATTAAGGCATTGCTAGAATGGCACAGTTAATCACGAATTCACAATACTGAGATGTATGCAGGAGGTGATCTCATTCTCTCTTTTTTCATTTTGTTGTTTCTTTTTGGGTGGGTGGAGAAAAATGTTGGGCTTTAACTTTTTTAAAGTAATACTTGGTAAATGAGATAAGACCATTCTAGGGCTAAAATAAGCATTTTATAAGTTCTTAATTGCTGATGTAATCATTGGTCTAAATGACTAATTTCAGTGAATGTGAGTAGAAACCTTGAGGAGAGGTATTCAGTTCTCATAGGTTGAATAGGAATCTATATTCTACATAAAGTGCAAACCTCTGCTTACCATACCTCCGTTACCCAAGTGTCAAGTGTCTGATACGGACATTCCAGAATAGATGAGTCCAATTACCTATAGTAGTCCATTTGTTCTATCACTTATATAGGAGCCTGTAGACTGTGCAGTCTTCAGAACAAAGGCCACAAATTTGACACTGCTCCAAAGTTATTTTGGGTCCACAAAAATTGACTTCCAGCGTCTCAGGCATTTTGATCCTTTTTCATTTCTAAATTCTCGAATAAAACAAGAGCTTAATATTGCCAATATGGGTTCTCTACCTTTTTGCTGACCTTTCTTAGTTAATAGCTGACTTTCACACGAGTACCTCTGTGTAGCTCGAGTTCTGCTGACATTTCTTCGTTAATAGCTGACTTTCACGGGAGTACCTCTTTGTAGCTGAGTTCTTACTGCATAGATTACAAAGTGATATCTATTGGGAAGGTTGCTATGCTAGAGTGGCACAGGTTGAAGTTCATTGCATGCATGTTTGGCCTCTAACAATTCTTTCATGGATTTAGAGACCGTTGACCGCTTGACATAAACTTAAAGTTGGTCCTTTACTTGTAAATTATATTGGACGGAAATGATACATTTCAACGTCTGAAGTTACTATTGTAGAGAATAGAATAAGTCTTGCGATAGGTAGGCTCTATGTTTCTATATGTAAAACTGGAAAATGTTACATTACTCCAGCTTTGCATTTGCCATCAGGTACATACTTGATCATACTTCATACTCCTGTTACTGGGGCAACGAAGGAAATGTCCTTCATTTTCTGTTTTTTTCCCACATTAGGCTTGTTTTATTTAATTGATAGTTGATTTGTTTAACTTGAGAGATGGAAAAAATTGTTATTGTGGTTTCTAATTTGGGAGAAGTGGTTTTGATGATCTCTTTCAGTGGTTTAAATAGTTAATAGTTACAGCAGAATCACTTACATTATAAACCCATTATATTTGTTCTAAAAGTGTCTCATCTAATGGTAGTATGATGCAGAATACTGTTCCTTTCTCCCTGAATATTTAAATTCATGTATAGGATGCTAACTTTTCATATGCCAAAATTTGGACATGTGATGTACCAGTCCTGTTCCTGTTCCTGTTCCTGTTCCACACGCTGAATTGATTTTCCTAAATAATGAAAAGTTGTGTGAATATTTTTGCAGATAGTTTTAATGGGGGCTTGTTTCTGATGCAAAAATGCTGGGTTAAGACAAAACCAGAATCAAAAACTAGAAAAAGCTTCCAAATTAAGAAGGAAGTTGGTCTATTTGTAGGGTTGATAACTTGTCAACAGGTAGGATAAATTATCTATTGCGTGGTCGATTAAAGTAATAATTGGTTTTCACAGTTATATGGAATGACAGGTAGATTGTTTGGCTACAATTTATGCATTACATCATGAGGAACATAACTACCCCTCCCCTGCCCCTTGATATCGAGATTAGAGGCTAACTTATCTTATTTTGTCTGCATTGCATTAGATGAGGCAATTTTGCTGAAAAGTATTAACTCTATATCAGGTACCATAGAGGCCTATCAAATAGAAAAATCAGCAACATCCAATAGTAGCTGTCAGAAAACAATCAACAACAGCCATAGATGTCTCGAGTTCAGACAGTTGACAATGCAAGTACTCTTGAGAGTGCTCATGTACTGGTGCAAGAACATCCAATTTGAATTTGTGTTCAATTACAAGTTTACAACTGTGTCCTTGTCTATATACTTATATATATTGAGACCTGGAAAAGTTAGAAGCTTTTGTGAAATGCCAGTCTTTGTTTATCTTCAATTAATAAAAACACGTGTATAATGTAATCAGAGAGTCTTGCAGTATCGTTCATGTAGCTTCATAAATGGTAGAAATCGAAGGAGGCTATTCAAGATCCTTGCTTAGGTTTCTAAAGTGCTTACCGATATCCATCTCATGCCATTTTCTTTAGTTTTAATATTGATACACGTTTGGTATAGAATACTTATATGTTGGTTCTTGCTGTAGCACAATCTACTAAACATACATTTTTCCTGTATGGTCCTGATGTTTATGAACTGTCTTTTACTCTAATCAAATGGTTACAAGTCATAAGAAAATGGTTACTGAACTGGTAAAGGGGAGAAGCCAAAAAAAAACTCATTAAAAGATTACTGCCATTGTTGCAGCCCTACCGTGTCTTACAGAGAGAGAAGGGTTACTCAGACGTACGGTGTTTGTTTTTAACCCGAAGCAATTGCTGGACTTGGCATTTACTGAACCTAATGCTCAATTGTTGTTTGAGTTATCTATTAGAAACTTACATTCTCTTTATGTCATCAAAAGTATGGGAGGCACTATTGAGTAATGACTCTATCTTGTATGACACACGATCACCCTAATTTCTAGGATCCTATTGTTTGAGTCTTACAGTGGGCGTTTTAAAATTTATCATATGTGGTTTCAATTTACGGTGGTTGTTTTCTCTATATTTTATCTAGTCTATGAAGCACAGAGACTCTATTTTAAGCTACATATCACGTCGTATCGGATACGGATACGCTCGGATACATATCCGATACGTTTTTTAGTGTATCCTGTTTTCAGATTTAATTTTTGGTACCCCAATACGTTTTGGATATGCGCGGGGTTAAAAATGTTATTACTTAAAATATAGGGGTCCAAACTGCAATTAGGACTTTATATTTATTTCCCCTTGGACAAGTCAAAAACAGAAGAACGAGGGCAGAAAAAAGAAGACGATCTCTCTCGTCTCTCAACGACTGTAAGTCTCTCTCTCTCTCTCTCTCTCTCTCTCTCTCTCTCTCTCTCTCTCTCTCTCTCTCTCTCTCTCTCCTCTTCTTCTTCTCTCTTGTCTTTCATCTCTCTCTCATTGTGTATCAGCGCGCGTGTGTGTGTGTATATATATATATATATATATATATATATATATATATATATATATATATATATATATATATATATATATAGGCATATATATATATATATATAGGCATATATATACCTATACGGAAATGTATATATATATATATATAGGCATATATATACCTATACGGAAATGTATATCTCTCTTCTCTCTCTTCTCTCTCTCTCTCTCTCTCTCTCTCTCTCTCTCTCTCTCTCGTCTTATTTAGCTTGGTATGTGAAATGGTGAATTTGGGTAATGGAAAACTTCAATCATTAATGAAATTTTATTTTTATTTATTTTTATATTCAACGTATCGTATCCTAGTTTTTGGAAAAATCACGTATCTGCGTATCCGTATCCCGTATCCGTATCCATGCTTCTTAGCATCTAGTATTAGACGATTCCACCGGTTCTATTTCTTTATTCTAAAACAAGATAGATCGTTCAGCACGTGTTCAAATTTAACCAAGAGGCAGCAAGAAAGTTTGTTTGAGCAGTCCTTTCGTTCAATGATTGTGGGTCTGAAGTTGATGTTTGTTACTTTCATGCGAAAGAACTTGACAGCTGTATGAAGGGAAACTCTGATGTACAGTTTGCTAATGGGCCATGCTCTTTTGGCGACAACAACTTTATATAAGCCGAAGAAACTTCATCTTCACTTCCCTACATTTTGCTTTGATTAGAGCACTACAGAAGTTTTCGTCCACTTTCTTGTCCTGATGTGATATCAAAAGTTTATGTAATCAGAGGCATAATATTATTATTAATTTCTTTTTATACCCAGCTTTATACATTTTGCTGTTTTTTTTCATCCTTATATGACCCATGAGGATATTCAACTGTATCGTCTCTGCAACGCGTAATACCCTAGAAGTCACAGCTTAGTGTTTGGTTTTTGGACTGTTTTCTTCTTTATTCTTCTTTTTTACTTATTTAATTTGATGAAGGATTTAGAAACCATTTTGTCTCCATCTCCATGTTTTCCATAACCGGCAAATGAATGTACTTTATGTTGATTATTTGCCTATCCACTTGACTTAATATATTATGATTTCTAATTCAATTTTCCTAGATTCACTTGGTTTGGAGGTGGAGTTTGAGCATCTTTCATGTTGGGTTAGTTGTAAGATTGTTGCTGGAAAGTGGAAAGGGAGGATTCTTCAGAATGACACGTTTTTGCTTCATTTGGTTCTTTTGTTACTAGTATTAGTTACAATACGTGATTTTCGGTTCAGTCATTCCAAATTTCCAATCACTTGGCTCGATAGTGGTGTTCTGTTTTAGGCTTTTAGTAGACACTTGCTATCTTTGTATAATTTCAAGTCTGCTAATGAAATTCTCCAAGAAGCAAAGAAAATAGTCATGTGCTACTCTTTCAGATTGTGATTATGACATCAACCAACGTTTGACGCTTCAATACTTAAATTTAATGCTGATAGGGTAATGTAGGTCTGTTGGATGTCGTGCTTTATTCAGAAAGTTTTGTTAGAAATTCCTCGGACTGTATGGCTTTCTGTTTCTTGATACTTAGTTTCCGGTGGGAAAGATCAGGAAGAAGGTGAGGAAAGTGATGATGAGGACCTGGCTGAAGCAGATGAGGAGGAGTCTGATCTAGATTTAGCATGGAAAATGCTGGATCTTGCTAGGGCAATTGTAGAGAAACACTCCAGCGACTCAATGGAGAAAGTGGACATATTGTCAGCTTTGGCGGAAGTTGCTCTGGAAAGAGGTACTTCATCTATGTATTTTAATGCTTAGGAACAGAGACTACTAGATATTTGTGGTGCATGAATTCTAAGGTGTTTACTCGGCCTCTTATCTCTATTAAACATCCTTTGTTTTTGCTCTGTGCAGAGGATATTGAAACTTCCGTCAGTGATTACCTCAAAGCACTAGCTATTTTGGAACGCCTAGTGGAACCAGATAGTCGACATATAGCTGAACTGTATCCTTTTTGTCAGTAAGGTTTAAAACTCTACCTTCAGAGGATAATTTTAGGGATTATATCCATGCATTGGTGGGATGATGGTTCACAAATTTTAACACCATGTTTCAACATTCGGCCATCGCCTTATCTTATTTGGCTTATTCATTTCCTTGACCAAGGAATTTAGAAATTTTAGGATGTGTTTGTGTTTGGAGATTGGGTCAAAAGCTGAGGAAGCCCTTCCTTATTGCCAAAAGGCTATAACAATTTGCAATTCTAGGGTGCAGCAGCTTACGAACGAATTAAAAAGTACATCAGAATCGACAGGGATACCAGCTGCTTCAGAATTGGATCAGACGGTCCAACAGTCTTCAAATGGGCCCCAGTCTACTGATTCTGTAGGGGATAAAGAGGCAGAGATTGCAACACTGACTGGCCTCTCTGGTGAGCTGGAAAAGAAGGTAAGTTTTCTGGAAGTTTGGCATATTATAAAGGATCTGTGTTCGGAATATGCCCAGAAAAATGACATTTTGGAACGCACGTTCTGAAGTATTTACGCCTGCGTTCGAAAACTGTGAATTTTGCGTTCCAAAGTGCCCCAAATTTTATTTACACCTAAGTTCCAAGACTGAATTTACCAATCCAAAACAACCCAAAGTTTCTCCTATTTATTTTCTTGGTATTCTCCCTAGAAGAGGAAAATAGAATGTACCGAAAATTGAGAGAGTGAAGCTTTAGCAGGGCAAATGTAAATAATTGGAATGCTCCTAGAAATGTGTTTAACATGAATAATTTGTTTCATCAAAAAAAAAAAATATTTCGAATCTCTTGCCCCCACCTTACCACAATTATGTGTCATACTACATTCCCATTCTTGTTCCTCTTTTGCAATCCGTGAGTATAGTTTGGGACAAGCACCTCAAAGCGTTCATTTGACTATGTTTCTTTCTTTCGACTGTAGCTCGAAGATCTCCAGCAGTTGGTCTCTAATCCAACATCAATCCTTTCAGACATCCTTGAGATGGTGTGCGCCAAGGCAAGAGGAATCGAGAACAATGCTCCTCCTTCAGGTACGAGCTCTTCACAGATGGGCGCTGCTGGTGATAGTGGAGGTCTCGACTCTCCCTCTGCTGCTGGTGATAGTGGAGGTCTCGACTCTCCCTCTGTTTCCACTGCTCAAACAAATGGTGCTGCTGCTGGAGTGACAAATCTTGGTGTAGTGGGGAGAGGAGTCAAGCGAGTGGTGATGAGCTCAAGTGTAGCAGAATCAAGCCCAAAGAAGAAACCTACATTTGATCCTACACTTGATAACGATGATGGCAAGGCCTCTTGAAGGTATTCCTATCGTCTGTGTTTGGCCTCTTCTAGGCAACCATTACATGTTTGTGGGCCAAAAAGACTTTCTGCATTGACAATTTTGGAGTCTAAACAAATCACGGCTCATAGGCAAACCTTGATTAGATCATCACTTGTTTGTCTAAATATTGTAGATTTTTTTTTTTGGTTGTGTAGCTTATTAGTCTTCTCATGGAAGCCGTCTTTACCTTGCGTCTATGTGCTTATCAGCTATATGCTAGACTGAATTTTACGGTACACTTCTGCGTATCCATGGTTTTGTTTCTTTTTGTGTGTGCGTGTCGTATCCATTGTTATACTTTTGATTTTTGTATTCATAAAGATCAATTCTCGTTGAAAGTTTCAGTCAAGGCTTGTCTACTTTTTTAGTCCCTGTAAAATATACCAGGGTTCTAAATCGTCCTTTAATAATTTTAGCATCTTACATTATGACCTTTTCTCAATTGCACCCTTGCCATCAATTTAATGTCGGAAAAAGCTGATATGGTTAACGGTTGCTTAGGTGAAGCTGAGACGGGGTCAAGGGGTAATACATAGATGCACCAAGTTGACGCTTGCGGGCTAAAGTGGCTTGCCAACTGGCCTAACTAATCAGCAGGGTAATATCTAGGGCTGCTTAAAAAATCCGGTGAACTGTGAAACCGGTTCGGATCGAACCGATCCGTACCTTCTGGATTTTGTCCGTGGATTAATGGTCCGGACACGGATTGAAAATTTAGAAAACCGTGACTCGTGGTTCGGTCCACGGATTTTCATTACAAAACCGTTGATTAACCGAACCGGACCGTGCGATATTTATTTTATATATAAATAATATGTGTATTTATATAATAAATTGTTAGTAATGTTAACATTTTTTTCTGCCAATTTGTGTATTTTATCTTAATAATGTGATATAGTGTAGATGTACATTAAATATAATGAGTAAATCGTAGTTTTTTTGTAAAAATTATAGGTAACCTTAGTTGAATTTTAGTAGTTCGTTTCTTTTCCGGTTCTTTTATGTTATGGAATGTACTATAATTATACAATCCTACTAGTGTTTTAGATTCTTTTGAATTTGATTTCTGAAATAAACCTTTGGTAGTTTATGTAACAAGTACTTTTTGGTGGTGTTAAACTTAATTCTGAATGTAACATTCTTCCCTTTTATTGTGGGATATATGCTTGAGCTTTATTTTTGCTAAAATCCGACTCACGGATCGGATTGGAACCGGACCATAGGACTTTTGGTCCGGGCACGGATTTCATTTTGTAAAAATCGTGACTAGCGGTTCGGTCCTCGGATTCCTAGAAATCCGAACCGAACCGCGAGTAGCCCTAGTAATATTTAACAAAATCCAGTTCCAAGACCAAAATCTATCTCTACCCGAAACCTAGATCACCCATTTACTGCTACCTCCAATCAAAACCAATTATTTTCTGGCCCAACCTTTTCAATTCATCATAATGTAATTAAAATTCTGTATGTATAAAACCTTATGTTTAATTCTTATGATTGAATTTCCAAGTTGTCTTCTTCTGGCCAACCATCAGATCATGGCTTGGTTTGCGTTGACAGTCGATCCAAGGCTGGCTTGCTTGAAAGTGGATCCAATGCTACTGACCTTACGGCGCTTGGATAAATTCTGAACTGACACTTGACTATGTTTCACTTTGGAATTGCGAACTGACTTGGAGGAAAGATCACATCAGATCGACTTTTATATTGGGATAATGTCAAATTGAGGTTTGATTTAGGGTTTATTTGGTGGAAAGATCGATGTTGGATGTTGGGTTTTGTTTTTGTCGTTATTGCAATAAACTACAGTAACTTTTTTTAAAAATGGAGGAGGAAATGTAGAGGCAAGGTTAATTATGAGAGCATCTGCATTAAACACGCTACTCCCTTCGTGGCGGTAAACTAGCGAGAAAAAGTGAACAAAACCGAGTGCATCAATCGCGTCTTTGAGAGCATCCGTATCACTCTCTACATTTTGGGTTAATTTACACCTTAAAAAATCACTTTATTATTTTAGCCATCCATTTTTAAAATATCTAGTATATTAAGTTCTTTACTCTCACTTATCTTCTCAATTAAATATTAATAAAGTAATCCCCATTGATAAACAGTGCCAGATTAGAGACAAATAAAAGAAGTGAGAGAGACAAAGTACTAAATGGAGATTAATATAAAAATTCTTAACTGATGAACAATGCCTCTCTTAAGATTAAAGAGGGACTGTTTCAAAACTACAACTTTGGCAAGTGGTCCGTACAAGAAACGAGGCTGGTGTGTGGCTGTTTCTTTCGTTTTGCTCGTTAAAGTGAAGTAGATGGTAATTTAGCAACTCATGCGGATGCTCTGATTGGATCAAACTAACAAATGCTACGGTCACTCTCTTGAAGAAGAGAGACACTGTTCATATGTTAACTAATGCTCCTTCCGTCCCTTTTTAAGTATCCCACTTCATAATATCAACTTATTAAGAAACATCATCATTACGCTTTTCACATCAACTTTTACCTCCATTTTTTCTTATTTACCATCTATGAAGATATCATCATTACATTTTTACTCACTAACTTTTCAAAATAGACACTTATTAAGGGACAGCCCAAAATGGAATACTGGACTTTAAAAAGGGGATGAAGTGAGTATATATATATATATATTTTTTACACCCCATCCATTCCAAACAATATTTAAAAAATTTGTGTAGGGTCCACTATAGCATGTTTGTAATCCATCAAGTCCAATTCTTAAGTTTGTAACCTTCTAGTTCACTAGTAATGTTTTGTAAGGCCTTAGATCCATTTTACTTTTAAAAAAAATTACAAGACAAAAAAGCCCTCCTAGGGTTTTAATCTCTCTCTCTCTCTCTCTCTCTCTCTCTCTCTCTCTCTCTCTCTCTCTCTCTCTCCACCAACCCCTCTGTCCGACCACCACAACCGCAACCACCCGTACCCCCCATTGCCACCATCACCCCACCCCACCACCACCGCTACCACCACCACCATCGCCCCACCGCGGCCGCCACCACCACCGCTGCCACCGCCTCCCCTCCCCCCCCCCCCAACAACTACCGTACCACCACCGCCCCACCACCACTACCACAACCGCTGCCGCCACCACCATCACCCTACCACCACAATTGCCAGAAACTCACATATAACGTTAGAAGTTCTACTTTATTGAATTGATCCGCACAACGGCCTCATTAACTTGCTTCTGATAACCATATACATTTATAGCAGAGTCCAGTTCTTCACGGATAATGTTATATGAGCTTATTACAATACAAAAACATATAACATTACACGTTTATATCTAAACTCATATGTATGTATTACGTATGAGCTTCTTGAATCTTTTTTTATTATAATGCAAGAACATATAACATAATCTGTTATATGTTAATCTTATATGCTTACAATGCAAAAACAAACAAAGAATCTTATATGTATTACTTTGTCACATAAATAAATACACACACAAAAAAGAGATCTCGTAACCGTATAACATACATGAGATCTTGTCCTTTCTAACTCCAAAAATAAAAAATAAATAAATAAGAGATCTCATAACTTCTTTCCCTTCGTCGCCATCGTCTTCTTCACAGTCGACTTCATAGATAACTTAATACTATTCACCCCTTAAACAACTACACAAATAATAATAACAAACCAAATAACATCATGCCACCTTAACTGAAAAATATGGTTATCTGTGAAGAACTGAACTCTGTTATAAACATATATGGTTATCAGAGCAAGTCAGTGAGGCCGCTGCTCGAACCAATTCAATAAAGTAGAACATATAACGTTATATGTGACTTTTTGTGTTGTGAAACTCCAATATATATGTATATGGGAGCTGCTGACCTGCGTACCTCCCAACAAAAAAAGAACACTAGTCTATCTTTTATTGATTTGTCATTTCTGCATATATACGAAAAGTGTAACGCCCCCAATTTTCGGGTACGTTAAATAGACAATTTTCATTGAAAACTAAATAGAGTCTGGCTCAATATTACATCATAATTCTCACAAAAGTACTTTTATTCAACAAAAGGAGGGAAAACTATGGTTCCTATCTACTGCTACGCCTTTTCCTCCATCCTAGCCAGCTTCTCGGCTCCGAAAGTCTCCAACGTATAGAGTTCTCCCTGTTCATCTACAAAATCTGACACATTATACTAGCGTCGCCACCAGTATAATATGTTAGGGTCACCAAAGGTAACACCATGAGCTACGAAAGCTCAGTAGAACAATCTCATACCCGCTAACCCATAACTTACACATAATAGGGCATAGAATCAGTGAAATCCACTTAGTACATGCGTATTTAACACAATAATTAACAATGACACATCCACATTCACTATTCAACTAACGTTGGTGTTCGTGATTTCTGAGTTTCTCCTACGCAATATCTCGTAAACGTGTCTCTATTTTTCATTTCTCATAAATCAAATCATCATTTCCAAAATCGTTTTTACACACCCAACCTCAGTTCCGCAGCGCCGGTCTCCCGAGTATCCTCACAATGGTTCTGTCGTGCCGGGTTCCCATTAGCACATAAAACATTGAATTTGGCATTGGCTCCTCTCCACGGATAACCAATCCACAATTCAAAACCCTCGGTTCCGCCGCTCCGGGTTCTCATTTGGGTTTTCGGAAATCATTAAAATAATTGCGTTGGCTCCTCTCCGCGGATAACCAAACCACAATTCATCCTTCGGTTCCGCCGCTCCGGGTTCCCGAGTATACCACAATGGTTCTGCCGCTCCGGGTTTCCATTGGTTTTCAAAATCATTTCTTTACTCACATATACTACACAATGGGCAAGTCTGGCCACATTGGGGTTTCAAAACCACACCTTGCCTCTAACACACCCTAGGTGTCATATTTCTCCTTTCTCGATTTCTGTGTCTCGTTCTCATGCAACGACTCCGCGGTAGGACTTTAAGCATACGTAATCATAAATCATTCATTGTAATCTTGAAACTAAACTAGCAAGATCATCCAACTCTATATTATTAATCATGCTCAAATCATCACTTAAAGCATAACGCCACATGTACGGACGCCTTTGAAGTGAAAATCATTTATGCTTTGTCACTCAACAAATAATACAAACAATTCATGTATACATGCTCATAACTATCCTAGGATCAAAATACGAATACTTTCATACATTTCGATATACAAACAGCATACAATATACGTAGAGTAAGTAAGTAGAGGTATTCTACGTATACTAGAGATAGGGGATAAGATGATTCTACCGTTCTTCTTGGCGGTAGGGTGGCTACAGAAAAGTAAGTCGGCTATCGGACGGAGTGACTTCCTACGGTAAGCTTCTGGTAGTTTCGAATGAGAACGGTTTCTGTCGAAACTAGTTCTTGACTAAAAACTACTAACTTTTGGATCGGTCGGGTGGTCGGGTGGCCGTTTAGTGGGGGCTTATGATGAGTTTCAAGAAGAACTTCAAGAAAAATTCAAGAACACCAAGAACAAGAAAGAACTCAAGTATTTATAGAGAGAGAAGTTGAAAGGTTGGAAGGTGTGAGTTAAATGGCAAGGATGGGGTGCTATTTATAGCAAAAGTCTTGGCTATTACCCAAGGAATAAAATTTTCCCTAGCAATTATTGTCCAATGGTTAAGATTTTTCTAGAAAAATAATAGGCCAAAAGGTACATGTACCCATATATAAATATATTTGTGTACTTAGAAAATCTAGTAAAATACTTTACAAGGTACTATATAATCTTTTAAGATTTTCAAGTATCCAATAAAAAAAATATAAGATCAAAATTTCCTAATAAACTAATCTAATAAGCACATGTTCCTATTATATTATTATATATATGCACACATGTCCAAGTTTTCAAATATAAATGTAGGTACTATTAGGTACCACATAATCCATCAAGATTTCCAAGTATCAAATAAAATATAAGGCCAAGATTTTCTTATTAGAATAATTCAAGAAGTACTAGTACTTATATATTTATTAGTGTATTTAGAAATCTAGAAAATTAGATATTCACATATCTTTAATATATATAAACACATGGGAAAATCTAGGAAGTGATTTATTTAATAAATCCTAGTACTAGTTAGTAAGACTAACTTATTATCCAATGGATAATATTTTCCCTTACATTTTTTGACTAATGGATAAAAGAAATAAGGTAATATATACTTGAATAATATTTAAAATAACCAAATGTCCTTTAAGCATGTGTATATAAGTCTATATACAACTATATATGAGTACTTTATCAAATCTAGCACAAAATATCTTTGATAGAAGATCTAGGTTTCCTATTGTCCAATGGATAAATGTTTTCCTAACTTTTATTGTCCAATGGGTAAAGGTTCATCTATGGTTAGGAGATTGTAACTAGATGAATTGGTAGTCTAGTTCTTCCAACTAATCGGTTGAAAACTAATTCTACTTGCTACGTAGGTTTTCTAGTCAAGAAATATAATTTAAGATTTTATTTTATACACTAGGAAAATATACAAGTGTTTCTACAAGTATACTTGTCTTTTGAAAATGACTAGATTGTCCGGTGCAAAGAAATATAATTTAATAAGTCTCAAATCTAGTTATGACGGATTATTAAAGTTAAAAAGGAATTTTAAAGGAAATCCAAGTAATTAAAAATAAAATTTAAATATTTAACGAAATTTTTTATTTATCAAAAATCAGGGTCGTTACAAAAAGAGTTATCCAAATACAAACATATAACATATATGAAAACTAATAAATTTACATTATTGAATTGGTCCGTGCAGCGGCCTAATAGAACTGAATATATAACCATATATATTCACAGAACAAAATGAAAATCATGACAAACCCTAACCATGTGTGTTACATTCCAGAACAATGTGTTGACAGTCCACATATAACCATTATATCCTCATATTTTCACAAACAAAACTCTAAACTAACCAAACACTAACCACTATAAACACTACCAATTGGCATATCCTCATTTCTGCACATATAAGAAAAAAGTTAAATAAATGGAAACATATAACTTTATATGTTAAAAAAAGATTCAAGAATTCATATATTACCATATATGTTTCATGATATCAGATGTCAAACGAAAACCTAAAAGTTATATAACCTAACTGTTATATGTCTCATGATATACTATAATAGAAAATCACATACAACATATGTTAGAAATGATGGCATAATACATGGTACAGATTTGGATATATAACTATATGTGTCTCATATACAGAGAATAGACCATATTTTTTTAAAATATGATTATATGTACAAATAAAACTAATAAATTAATACATGAAAACAAATAAATTTACATTATTGAATTGGTCCGCATAGCGGCCTAATAGAACTGAATATATAACCATATATATTCACAGAACAAAATGAAAACCAGAACAAACCCTAACCATGTGTGTTACATTCCAGCATAATGTGTTGATAGTCCACATATAACCACTATATCCTCATATTTTCAAAAACAAAACTCTAAACTAACCAAACACTAACCACTATAAACACTACCTATTGACATATAACCATATATCCTTATATAAGCAATTGAATACAGTCAAGAACATATAACCATATAACCGTAAAGTGTTGACAGTCCTCATATAACCATATATTCGCACGCAAACATAATCCTAACCAATATGAACCATAAATATTGACATATAACTAAACCCTAACCAATATGAACCCTAAATATTGACATATAACCCTAAATATTAACATAAAGTTGGATAAGAAACATACCGACGTAATCGTCGACGACGGAGGATGTGGAGAGAAATGAAGGATCTTACCAGTGGCGACTATTGGGTCCACGACCATGAAAAATGACGGCGACGACGATGTCCAATCGTGACGACTGGTGGGTCCAAGACAACGACCGTGTTTGACGATGGGAAGCGAGTGGTGGACGACGGTGACGAAGGGCAGACGGTGTAAAAAAGGTTATCAAGACAAAGATGAGAGAGAGTAGCAAGGCATGGAAGGTAGGAGAAGGGAGGGTATTGAAGATAACAGTTGGAACAAGGGTGGTTTTTGTTCCTCCTCCGTTTTCTATCTCTTGTTTGTACGTACTCACATGGAAGTGTGATGAGAACTGCAGCAATTGTGAAGGAAACCACCAAGATGGACACCAGATGGTTTCTCGACAAATACTTCCATCACCTATCTTTTGCTGTATTGTGAAATTTAGGTTTCTCAATTTTACTCCAATGAGATCGACAAAATGGCCAACCCTCGGTGGTGAGAAAAATGGTTTTCACAATTTCACGCTCCAGGTTTTAAATTTTTTTTTTAAAAAAAGGGTATTTTATCTTATCGGGGTCATTCTATCCCTACAATATTTTACTCTTGTTTGATTATGTTTTATTTTCAACACCACATTCATCATAAAACTGTGCTTCTTGATTTTAAAGTAACTAGCTAAAGTAATAAGTGGCTTTTTAAGGTGTAATGTTTGGCTTTAAGACTTTCATAATTAAATACGTGCTCTTTATATGGTTTTATGACACTCTTAGGGCTCTCATTGAAAGCCGAGACCCAAAAATTAATTATGACAATTTAAGATGAAATGATCAAAAAAATAAAATTTCGCACCTGCTCAAACGAATTAAAAATTGAAGCACTTAATTTTTTTTTAACTAATTTTAATATATAAACAGTTTTAAAAAATACTCCAATTTTTAATCCGTTTGAACATTAGTTGTTTTTTTAAATATTTTTTTAATACTCATATAAACAAGTTTAAAACAAAATAGGGTTTGGTTTGCTGCTTTTTTTTCTTAAATAAAGAAACACTATTTTTAATTTTTAATGGGAAATTTTTTTTATATAAAGAGTCTAATGCAATAGACATTTTAAAAGTGAGTAGTTAAAGTAATAAAATGGCCTTTTAAAGTGTAATTTGATCCAAAATGTAGATAGCTTTGATGGGAATGGACCTATTTTCAAGCTTAAAAATAAGCACTTAAAAAATAAGGACCTATTTTCAAGCTTAAAAATAATGGGCTTACGAAAATAATATTTTAAATTTTTTTGCAGTGTTTTATAGATTTTAATCAAACAAGATCCATATTAGATTTTTTATTTATTTCAGTAAGCCTATTATTTTTAAGCTTAAAAATTCCAAATAAGTTTTTATTTTTTAAGGGGGTAAACTGGAACACACACTAATAAGTTTTCAAGGTGTTAATTTGAATGATATTTTTTCTCGTATTATAGCTGGCGCCTCGTTAGTTTCACCTAAGCATCCGTTAGCCACATCAGTTTTAATTTTTTATTTTTGTCGAGGGTAAGTCGTTGTGTGACATTGAAAAAGTTTTGTAATAGCCATGCATGGTTTTTGAAACCTCCTACATCTGACAGGGTAAAAAAAAGAAAAAAGAAAAGAGTAAAGTAGATAAGCGGTGGATCAATCATAATTACTCCCTCCGTCCCTAAATAAGTATCCGGCGCGCAAAACTATGCCTCACAAAATATGCATATTTTTTATTAAAAAATTTAATTTTTTTTCACAATCTAATAGAACTCATTGCTATCTATTGATTTGTGAAAAAAATTTCATTTTTTTAACGAAACAAATGCATCTTTTTAAAGGTCTAGGTTTGCGCATCGGACACTTATTTAGGGACGGAGGGAGTACATGTTTTCCCTCTTTAAGGTAAAATAGAAAATATAAATAGGGAAAGAATTAGGAAAGACATGCACCTTTTTGGAATTGAGATGAACTATGTTCTGGGAGTGCAATTTTGTTCACCCCATTAAAAGAGGGTGAACATTACCTTCTTTCCTATTGGTTGAAATGACATGGATTCCACCTCAAAGTGATGTTATGCTTACCATGCAATACACTTTTTGGTAAGTATGACATCACTTTGTGGTGGGATCCACACTATTTCAACCAATGGAGGGGCGGGTAATGCTCACCCTTTTAAGTGGAGGATGAACAAAACTCAACTCGTGTTCTAGAATGTATATATCGCTATATAGTTGCATTTGCAGATGAGATAGTCAAACCTAGAAATTGAGAATAACATATATGAATCCAAATTTCTATATGGGCATGGGGATGTGTAAAATTATTAGTACTTCATTCGTCCCTTTTTTAGAGTCCAATATTTCATTTTGGGGATCCCTTAATAAGTGTTCATTTTGTAAAGTTAGTGGGTAAAAATTGGTACATTTTTTATTTTGCCTTAAAAGTAGATTTCATTTTGAAAAGTTAGTGAATAAAAGTATAATGATAATGTCTTCATAGAGAGTAAGTAAGAAAAATAGAGGTAAAAGTTGATGTGAAATGTGTAATGATTATGGCTTATTAATAAGTTGGAATTACGAAGTTGGACATTCAAAAAGGAACAGAGGGAGTAGTATATGGTTACAAGTTTCCTACAAACATGACTGCAGGGGGTCTATCCACACATTTTCAAAATCGTAAGAGGTTATGTACACACTTTTGAACCATAGGGGTGTATCTGCACAGAGGGTCAAAGCGGACTTTACCCTAATACTTCAATCTAGACATTCAATTGATAATATCCTATTTTACTAATGAGAAATGCTAGGTACAAAGAAAATATACTCCGAAATCACTCAAAACGGGGATTTTTTTACTGCTAATAAAATTCTTGTAACGCCCCCAATTTCTGGATACGTTAATAAGACTTTTTATTACAAAACAAGTGAGTTTGGTTCATTATTACAACACAAAGTCTTACAAGAGTACTTTTAAACAAATAATGAGGGAACTAGGGTTCCTAACTACTGCTCCGCTTCTTCCTCCATCCGGGCTAGCTCTTCAGCTCCAAAGGCCTCCAAGGTGTAAAGTTCACCATGTTCATCTATGAGGTCTGACATATTATACCGACGTCGCCACCAATATAATATGTCAGGATCACCAAAAAGGCAACACCATGAGCTACAACGCTCAATAGAATAATCCAAACCCTCTAACCCTTAACTTACAAACAATACATCATATAGTCAACAATTTCCACATAGTGCATGCTTATCTAGCCAAATTAACTAACAATGACACATCTGCATTCGAAAATCAATCAACGTTGATGTCCAAGATTTGTGAGTTTCTCCTACGCGACTCCTCGTAGACCGTGTCAACATTTTTCCACATTTCATAACCGTATCACCTTTTCAAAAATCGTTTTTAACACACCCAACCTCGGTTCCGCCGTTCCGGGTTCCCGAGTATCCTCACAATGGTTCCGCCGTCCCGGGTTCCCATTGGCACACATTGCATTGGCTCCTCTCCGCGGATAACCAAGCACACACCCAACCTCGGTTCCGCCGTTCCGGTCTCCCGAGTATCCTCACAATGGTTCCGCCGTCCCGGATTTCCATTGGCACACAAAACACGCACCACATAATGGGCTACCACGTCCGGCCACATTGCGGTTTTCAAAACATTTCATCCTTTTCAAAACACGCCTTTTCATTAACCACACCCTAGGTGTCATGTTTCTAACTTTCTCGATTTCCGTGTCTCGTTTTAATGCATTGACTCCGCAGTAGGACTTTTCACATACGACATCATTCATTGTAATCTTTAATCTAACAAGATCATCCAACTCAATATTATACCACAAGCAATTTATGTATGCATGCTCATAACCAACCTAAAGATCAAAATACGAATACTTCTAAACAAGCGATAAGTTTCTATCTTTCAAAAACCGTTCTTTCTTCCTTTGAGGAAGTTCAAAACAACCTATGTTTATTCGAAGTTAAAAGTTGATTATTCCAACATGTTCAAACTTCCATTTAGCGAAAACAAGTTTGTTAACTTTCATGCATTTCAACCATTCTAACAAATGATAACCTTATTTACTTCTAGAAAAAATGATCAAAGATACTTCTATTTGAACTAAAGACGTTCTACCTTTCAACATACAAATCTATACCATACATAGAGTGAATGGACTAGGATTCCTACCTTATTTCTTGGCGGTGGTCGGCTACGGGGAATTGGTCGTCGATTTTGCGATTCGGCGGCGTAACGGCTCCGAATTGCTTCGAAAGGAAGAGAGATGAACTTTTCTCTTCCTAGAAACAACTTACTAACTAAACTAAGCTACTTTAGAGATCTAGTGGTGGTTTTGGAAGTGGTTTGGTGGTTTCTCTCAAGAACTCTCTAGAAACTCAAGAAAACTAGAACTTTTTGAACTAACACTTAGACTTTCTAGAGAGAAGTTGGAGCAATGAGTGAAGGTGTGAGTTCAAGCTTGGAGTGAGCTTGCTATTTACAGGCAAGGCTCTCCCTCTCCCCCTCAAGGCCCCCCCCCCCCCCCCCCCCCCCCCCCCCCTCTCTCTCTCTCTCTCTCTCTCTCTCTCCATATCTCATTTTTTATTCCAAACATCAAGCTTTCTTGGAAGATCAAAGTCTAGTCCTAGGCTTGCATGTTTAGGTTTAGTCCTTTGGATTTGATCTTGGACGATTTGTATAAGAAAGGAGAGTTTGTACATAGTTTAAAATTGATAAATGTACAAAATAGGACAATGGAGGTTAGATTTTGCTTGGAAGAATATACAACCAAGGATTTTAAGTACAATGGAAGATCAAGCCCAAGTCCAATCCAATCTCTTCCTCTTTCTCTTCTCTCTCTCTCTCTCTCTTTCTCTCTCCCTCTCGGCCCTCCTCTCTTTCTCCCTCTCTTCTCTCTCATGTACTAGTACACACACACACACACACACACACACACACACATATATATATATATATATATATATATATATATATATATATATATACTATGTACAAGAAAATAATAAACAATAGGTACTTTTGGTACTTGTGTCAAAGAGATCTAAAGGCCAAGATTTTCTTATTAAACAATAGAATTAGCACATGTGTACTTAGCAATATAAATATTCATCCAAGTACATATATTTATATATAACTAAGGTACTATGAATCTAGGTAGATCACACCTCCCATTAATTTAAACCAATTGGGTACAAAACCCCAATAGAAAATAATATCAAGGTACCTAGGAAATCTTAGGCTTTAAATCTAATAAGTACATACAATATAAAATATAGGTACAACATCACATGGGAATTTAGAAATTGACTAGTTTATTAAATCCTTGTACTTAGTAGGAATATTGGAGCTATTACCCAATGGATAATAAATCCCCCAGTATTTATTGTCCAATGGACAAAAGTAATAAGGAAATTTTTATAGTTAAATAATCAAAAATGTCCTTTTAAACAATTATAAAATTCTATTTTTTTATAGATATTAGTACTTAATCAAATCTTTCAATGAATACTTTTAATATAAAGAATAGGGTTTCTATTACCCAATGGATAAAAGTTCCCCTAACTTTTATCGTCCAATGGATAAAGAAGAAAACCAAAATAATAAAAGAAAATAAACAATTTCAAGTCAAGGGTTGAAAAGGTTCACAAGGTTCAAAGATGGCAAAAAGGTCCATCTATGGTAACTAGGTGACTTCCTAGCTCGGTTCCTCCAACTAATTTGTTAGAAACTAACTAGACTTGCCAAGTATGGCTTAAAATCAAGAAACGAACTCTAAAGGGCTAAAGTGTAATTATGACAAACTACAAGGAAATAAAAGAAAATTAAATCAATCCAAGTAATTTAAATAATAACTCGAATATAAAACAATTTTTATTTATTTATCAAAATTCAGAGTTATTACAATTCTATTAACGGTCATAAATACCTTAAAAGTGTATTCGGAATATAGCTAATAGTTCCACAACCTTCTCTCTCTGTCGAAAAAGCACACGCACAGTCATGGACTGGTTTCTTCAGCCCTTTTTCTATGTGTTGGTGTTATATGATTCACATAAGACTCGACTTGTTAGATGTTATGGAGGTTTAATGAGTGCGCGCGCGCGCGCACACACACACACACACTCTCTCTCTCTCTCTCTCTCTCTCTCGAAAGGGTATGCTGAATAGGATTTTTCCTGGCGAGAGGGGCAGCGGCTTCCCCCCCTCCCCCACTCTTCCCTCCTCCTCCTTTTTCTTCTTCTTCTTCTTCTCTCTCTCTCTCTCTCTCTCTCTCTCTCCTTTTCCTAGCCCATCTACTATTTTCATCGTCGTACAAACTACAGGTCTTCTTTGCACATCTTGGTAGCATATCCACAATTGCGATCCCCATGTTGAGAAAGTCCCGTGGTCGTGAACGGCAAGTCCAGCGTCCTCAAACAGTAGAAGTCCCGTCGTCGAAAGCCTTCATTAGCTGCATTTTTCATCCCCTCCCGCTTGTGTTTCAGTCTACAGATCTTGTGCATACTGGGCGGTACCGAGGAGGAGAACGGTCTTGAGATGGTGCTGGGTTGTAGCAGACAGTGGTTTTTTGGGGCGGCGGTGGCTGAAAGTTTGATCCTACGGCGGCAACAATAGCATGGTTAGGGTTAGGTTTTATGTTTTCCAGTTTTTGGGTCTTTCTGAGTTTCCTCCCGGTTGAGTCTCCCCCAATTTGGGTTTTCCTACCCTAGATTCTGGTCTCTCCATATTTAATGTTTATGTAGGTTTTGATTGGATTTTGTTCTGTGGTTCCTGGGATCCATTTGTTGCTTACTTCTTGTGCCCACCATGGCCGCAAAGGTTTGCCGGTTATCCTCGATGTCGGCTTATTTTCGTCTAGGAGGTTGTTGCTGTTGTGAGGTTCTAGAATTTTATGCTTGTAATATAGGCCTCTTATCACTATCTCTCTTTGAGATAGTCTTTGGTTGTATGCGTTTTATTATGAATGAAATCTCCTACTATTTTAGCAAAAAAAAAATTGTTCTGCAACCTCATAGGCTCGATGCATTTTCATAAAAATAATAGCGATGAGACTAATAATACTAGGGCATGTTTGATAGGAGGTTTGGGAGGGGGGATTGGATTAATAATCCAGTGGGGCTTCTTAATTCTGTGTTTGGTGTGGGAAAAGTGGATGGGATTGTTAATCCATTGGATTACCAATCCCCCAAATTGGGGATACTAGGAATATCATGGGAGATGTGGTATTGTTAATCCCATCTCATGGGATTGAGCCAGGAATGTCACGCCCTCGATTTTCAACATAAATTAATAATCTTTTTTGGAAATAAGATCATTGCATTGCATAGATAATACCCAAAAGAGAGTTTCTAACAGTTTATCTTACATTCCAACTCCAAAGTTTAAAAAAATTACATCATTGGCACTCCATCCCCAAATTACTTAAGTACAATACAAAAATATTTCAGTCAAAGGAGGTTAAGAAAGTTAAGTTACAAATACATCTTTATCAAAAGAAAATCATTTCAAAGATGACTAAGTAACTCTCGGAGTTAGCTTCCAAAACATGATTTTTCAATCCAAGCCTACAGAGCATGCGAGCTATTGTTCAAAGTTCGAACTTGAAAATGATGATAGGTTGAGCTACACTAGCCCAGTAGGAAAATCTCTACGAATTTTATATGTGGATGAGATCATAAGTGTGGACAAAATGAATCATGCTAAATGGCAAATCCTCTTACAAGTAGTGAATTAACAACCATTCTAAATCATTGGAGTACAATGAATTAGCACACAATGGTAAATCCAATAACCATACGTACCAACACCATTTACTAGTATAAAAGCACTCTCACACACACACCTCCCACTGCATTTCAACCCCTTGCAATTCTGTATTTCCATCCCTTGCGTTACAGTAAACTCCACCCTTTTGCGATTTTGTATGTCCACCCCTTGCATTATAGTAAACTCCACACTTATATTTCCCAACGACAACCACAATATCATCACGATCGACATCGAAACCATTTATTAATTCCACACATACCAACATTAACTAACACGTCACAAATAACTCATGGGTCACAACAACCAATACAAAAATGCAACTTTCATAAGAATGTGTAATCCTCAAACCCCAAGGTGTTCCACCCAAACCATGTATAGCAGTGAAACACTAACATCGCACAAAATCACCACATAACATGTAGAGAAAGAGAGAAATCCCTACCAAAGTGGATTTTGACAAAACCCTAAGTATACCAATTGCTATAGGTTTGAATCTACCAAGAACAAGCTCCTCCCAAGCTTTGCTACAAAATCTAGAGTGGATATAACCCAAAAACAAGATAAACAAGCGTGGATCAACAAGTGATTGAGAGGAAAGAGAGAAAAACGTGATTGAGAGTCAAATAGTGAAAGCAAGAATACAAAACTTACCCCTTGTTCACCAAACATGAGAATCAAGTGTGTTTGAGGTAGAAAGCACTTGGATCTTAAAGATTTGAGGTAGAAATCAAGGGATTTGAGTGAGATTGGAGTGGGGAGGGTGGGAGGGGGTGTTTCTAGGTCAATTTCGTGGGTTTAGGTGTGAAAAATGGTAAATAGGTGTATTTAAGTGGTCTGAATCGCGTGCTGAAAATTCAGAATTTTTGCAAAGTGTACTGGTACTGGGAAATGACTGTACCGGTACAGGTCACAAATGTGTTGAACGGAAAGTCACTGGTCAACATGTATCGGTACTGGGAAATGACTGTACCGGGTACAAGTCCAAAATTTTTAGAATTTTGCCAACATTCATCGAATCAAACTTCGTTCGCTACCAACACCTCCAAACATCTTTTCAACACCGAAACTCATAGCTTAACTATCCACTGAACGTCCCACAATGAAGACACGTTTATCCGTACAACTACGTTAATGAAATATGCATCACATACGATACTTTACATTAACCATTAATTAGAGAAAAATGAAAATAATACATAGGTCTTTACAAGGAAAGCCTAAAATGTCACCTCATACTAATCCCAATCCTAATCATATCCAAAACAAACGTGTTATACAATCCTACAATCTAATCATGTGCAAAACAAACATGAATAAATGATTCATCACCACATTAATAATCCCACCTCATTGTCAATCACTGTAACAACCCTGATTTTTAGTAAGTAAAAATTTCGTTAAAAATTTAAATTTTATTTTAATACTTGGATTTGCTTCCAAAAATTCCTTTTTAACTTTAATAATCCGTCATAACTAGATTTGAGACTTATAAAATTATATATCTTGGCTAGAGATTCTACTTGGCAAGTATAGTTAGATTCTAACCAATTAGTTAGAGGAACCTAACTACCAATTCATCTAGTTACTTTCTCCTAACCCTAGATGAGCCTTTTGAACCTCCTTGAACCTTTTGAACCTTTCAAACCCTAATTGAAACCTTTTGGACCTAGGTTATTATTACATACATATACATACACATATATTTATGACTAGTCAATCAAGTCATCTTAGATCTTTACCCATTGGACGATAAAAGTTAGGAAAACTTTTATCCATTAGACAATAGACTTTCCATTAAAAAGATATCTATGCTAGATTGTTAAGTACAAGGATATAGTTATATATAGGTATATATACACATGCCTAAAAGGTCATATAAGTATTATTTAAGTAGTTATTACTTCACCCTTTTATCCATTGGTCAATAACCGCTAGGAAAATTATTACCCATTGGATAATAGTATTAGTCCTACCAACAAGTACTAGGGTTTTATTTAATAATCATTTCCTAGATTTTCCATGTGATGATATACTTATATATATATATATGTATATATATATATATATGTACCTAGTAGATTTAATACCCTAGATTTTCTAAGTACATAATCTAGTTTTATAATAAGAACATGTGCCAATTTAGACTATTTTAATAAGGAATTTTGATCTTATAATATTTTATTGGATATTGGAAATCTACCAGATTGCATGGTACACCCTTATATATATATTTATATATATACTTGGACTTTTATATGTATATTATTACACAGTACACATGTGTTTAATAGATTTGTTTATTAGGAAAATCTTGGCCTAGGAAATCTTAAAGATTTACATAGTACTTAAGTACATTTTTATATGTGTTCATTTGTACATAGAAGTATACATATATATATATATATATATATATATGTGTGTGTGTAAATTGTACGAGAGAGAGAGAGAGAGAGAGAGAGAGAGAGAGAGAGAAAGAGAGGGAGATTTGGTTGTACCTTAACTTGATCTTCCATGATCTTCTCACATCCTTTCAATCTATGGTTATATATATCTCCAAGCAAAATCTATCTTCTAATGTCCTTTTATGTTCTTTTAAATCACCAAATCTTGTACAACCCCTCCTTTCCTCCACCAAATCTTCCAAAATCAAATCCAAAGTACTAAATCTAGCCATGCAAGCCTAGAACTAGGTAGAAAAGTGCAAGCAACCCTTGATCTTTCAATCAAAGCATGACAAAAATCAAAGATAGGAGAGAGAGAGAGGGAGATTCGGGTGAGAGGGAGAGAGAGGGCATGCTTGGCCTATAAATACCAAGCTCTTTCAAGCTTAAACTCACACCTTCACTCCTTGCTTCAACTTCTCTCTAGAATTTCTAAAATTTCCAAGTTCCAAAGTTCAAGTTTCTTGAATTTCTTGAAGTTCTTGAGAACTACCACCAAACCACCTCCAAAAAAACCACCCCTAGATCTTTTAAGTAGCCTAGTTTAGTTAGCAAAGTTGTTTCTAGGAAGAGAAAATCCGTCTCTCTTCCTTTCGAAGCACTTTGGAGCCGTTACGCCGCCGATTTGCAAAACTGACAACCAACTCTCAAAAACCGACCAACTGCTAAGAAGTAAGGTAGGATTCCTTGATCACCAACTCTACGTATAGAACCGTATGTTAGAAAGTAGAATGTCTTTACTCTTTATAAACGTGTGTTGTTTTGAACTTTCCACAAAAGATGAAAGAATGGATTTTTGAAAGATAGAAACTTATCGCTTGTTTAGAAGTATTCGTATTTTGATCTTTAGGATGGTTATAAGCATGCATACATGAATTGCTTGTATTACTTGTGGTGTGATAAAGTATAAGTGATTTTCATTCCAAAGGCGTCCGTACATGTGGCGTTATGCTTTAAGTTGTGATTGGAGCATGCTAAATAACATAGAGTTGGATGATCTTGCTAGTTTAGTTTCAAAATTACAATGAATGATTTATGTATACGTGAAAAGTCCTACCGCGGAGTCTATGCATGAAAACGAAACACATAAATCAAAAAAGTTAGAAACATGACACTTAGGGTGTGTTAATGACAAGGCGTGTTTTAAAAAAGGAGAAAAGTTTTAAAACCCCAATGTGGCCGGACTTGCCCATTGTGGGAATGTGTGTGTGTGTTCCAATGGGAATCCGGAAAAGCGGAACCATTGTGAGATTTGTGTGTGTTCCAATGGGAATCCGGAAAAGCAGAACCATTGTGAGGTTTGTGTGTGTTCCAATGGGGATCCAGAATAGCAGAACCATTGTGAGGTTTGTGTGTATTCCAATGGGAATCCGGATCAGCGGAACCATTGTGAGGTTGTGTGCGTTCCCATGGGAATCCGGAGCGGCGGAACCATGGTGAGGAATGGCTTGGTTATCCGCGGAGAGGAGCCAATGCAATTGTGTGCCAATGGGAACCCGGTGCGGCGGAACCATTGTGAGGATACTCGGGAGACCGGAACTGCGGAACCGAGGTTTGGTGTGTAAAAACGATTTTGGAAATGATGATATGGTAAAAAGAAAAGTGGAAAATGGAGACACGGTCCACGATGAGTCGCGTAGGAGAAACTCAGAGAATCTTGGACACCAACGCTAGTTGAATATTGATTGTGAATGTGTCATTATTAACCGTTTTGTTATGAATGCATGATCTATGTGAAAATTGTCAGTTTTATGATCTATTGTTCGTAAGTTAAGGGTTAGTGGGTAAGGATTATCCTATTGAGCCTTCGTAGCTCATGGTGTTACCTTTTTGGTGACCCTGACATATTATATTGGTGGCGACGCCGGTATAATGTGTCAGACCTCGTAGATGAACAGGGTGATCTGTACACTTTGGAGGCTTTTGGAGCCGAGGAGCTTGCTAGGATGGAAGAGCAGGCGGAGCAGTAGTTAGGAACCCTAGTTCCCTCCCTTATTGAATAAATGTACTTTTGTGAGAATTATGATGTAATAGTGAGCCAGACTCTCTTTATTTATGTAATAAAATGCCTTATTAACGTACCCAAAATTGAGGGCGTTACAATCACAATCCTAATCTCACCTCATTACCATTCCCCCAAAAATGATATTTGCTATCAAACACGACCTCATAGTACCCTTTTTTATTGCCTGCGATACAATATCCCAATTTGTTAAAATCTAACTTATAGTAGTTTATTTGCTTAAAATTTTGACAGATTGTAATTGATATGAATAAATAGTTTTAATTTTTATTTTTTTCCTTATTTAAAGGCGACTTAATTCAATAATATTTTCATAATTATCAAGGCCAATCTAGATATTCAATTAATAATAAGTTATTTCATACTCTCAATTTGGATTTTTATTTGGTTTGTTAAAAGTTAGGGTAAAATATGTACTTGCCCCTTTAACTATCCGATTTTTTTTTTTATTTAGTCCATTAACTATTAATTGAACACTCTTACCCCTTTAACTTTCCAAATGTTACACACTCAGTCCAATTACCATCTCCTGTCGATGTTTTGGACAGAAAAGTTATATTTTGGGGTAGTTATGTCTCACCCTTCTCCCTTACCAGTCATCTCTCTCTCTCTCTCTCTCTCTCTCTCTAGATTAATGCCAGCCACCATGGCCATGGAGCTCATGATGGCTACCTCCAGATCGAACAACACCTTTGCATCCAAATTCGAAGAAACATGGTGGTCCAGGAAGCCACTTCGCGTCTCAAAAGCGACAAGAAATTCACCCGGCTTCAAATCTCACCTCCCGATTTCAACCGAAACTCGTCCATGGAATTAAACATCAACTGTAAAAATCGTGGCCAACATCACTGTGACCAAATTCAAGCAGGTGATTTCCCTCCTGGGCCAAACTCGGACCGATTGCACCTACACTCGATTCAGGCATGCCCCTTTGGTTCCACAACCCCTGATTCCGATTCAACTCAACGAGTCCCTATATGACAGGTCAGAGACTAGGGTTTATTGCCCTATTCCGATTCAACAAATTTCTCTGACAGTTTCTCACCCGAATCTGAAGAACGGGGTGACTAGTTTCTCGTACTCGCCAGCAATTTCTGGAGCAAACTCATCGTTAACGGGGGTGACGGATACTAGAGGTGTCAAACGTGTCGTGTCGTGCCGGCATGGCTCGTTTAACTCCGTGCTAACTGTGCTTCGTGCCGTGCTGGCCCGTTTACATTATTTACTCAAATCGTGTTGTGTCGTGCCGTGTCGTTTGCCAATCGTGTCATGCTGTGCCGGCCTGTTTACTTAAATCGTATCGTGTTGTGCTGGCCCGTTTGCCAAACATATCGTGTCGTGCCAGCCTGTTTTCTCAAATCGTGTCGTATTGTGCCGACCCATTTTCTGAAATCGTGTCATGCCATGCCATTTTCAATCTTGTCGTGTCGTGCCGGCTCGTTTTCTTAAATCGTGTCGTGCCGTCCCATTTTCAATTGTGTCAAGACTTGCCGGCCCATTTACTTAATCATGTCGGGTCGGGCCGTGCCGTTTTAAGTCGTGTCGTGCCTGTGCCTGCACATCGCCAACCAATTTTCATCCAAAATATTATTGCATGGGTATGATGGGTTTTATTTGTATTGAAATATTATTTGTAATAATATTTCACACACACACACACATATATATATATATATATATATATATATATATATATATATATATATATCTCTTTGTCCCAAGCATTTTTGGTCTGTTAATGTTTTGAACCACAGCTCTGCAGTTTTTGTAGCAATGAGGGGAAAAAGCGGTTTCATTTAAACAACCAGTACAAATACAGTCCACCACTAAAGGTTTATTTTGGACGAACTATAAATTGGAGGGTTTGTGTCTGTCCAATTCCCCCCATGGCAACATCTTTGGCTTGTGGGTGGATTTAAAGATATGTGGAGGTTTGCCCTACAAGGGTTGGTGTTGGTCCAAAGTGGCCCTGCCTTGGAATGGTTCCTCATTATCAAAACGGGTAAATAAAGAGTTTGTTTGTGTCTTTAGTTGTTACTCTTAGGATTTGAGTTCTCTTATTCTCAAATATTTTTTGCTTTGCATGAAATATGAACTTACACAACTAAAACCCTTGGCTTTTCCTGGAGATCTGGTTGGGGTTCTGCTTAATACTACTGGACAGTACTATTAGTCACTTCTAATACTGTATAACCTTTTTGGATATCTGTATTAGAAAATGGAGATTGGTACTTCACATTCAACTTATGTCTTCTTGAATTGGACAAGGAATTAACAAATAAAGACCATTCAATAAATTCATAGAAATCTATTCGATGAAAAAAATTCATTTGCAAAATGAAGTAAAATTTAACATTTTAAAAAATAACATATTACAAATGGTCCTAACTGCCCCTAATTAAAAAGAAATTCTTGGTCTTAATGAAATAAAATTTAACAATTAAAAAAATAACATATTACAAAGGGTCATAACTGCCCCTAATTAAAAAGAAATTCTTGGTCTTCTATCCTTTGCTGCTTCTTCCCTTGGGACTTGGTGGCGGAGTGCTTGAATACTTAGATACGTGTCAAACACTTGTTAACATTTGGCTAATTGGCTCAAATAATTTGTAAGTTTATTGACCACTTTTTGAAGGACCAGTAGGCAGTAGGCAGCAACATTAGTTGCCAATTTGACCTTCAAATGTTGCCTCGCCTAACTCCAACGCATTTTATAAAACTTTATCATCATAGCCAAATAAATCTAGAAAGAGCCTAATTGGAACACACATACAAACACACATTCCTGCTATATGCTTGTATCTTTAACACACACACACACACACACACCTACACTTTTTTGAAACAAAAACTTGGCAAAAACCTCCAATCTTTGAACCAACAACCAACTAAAAATTGCACAGCAGCAAACCAGCTTAAAATTGCCCCAAAAACACAAGCCAAACATGCCAAAGTAGTTGAAAACTGCCCAAAACACAACCAGAATTGGAAAGGGCCCGATTGGAACACACACACACCCACAAACCTGGCCTGGTAAAAACTGCAGTTTTGCAACACCCAACAACAGCACCAGAAGAAGCAGCAAACACACACACACATGCACTTGCACTTCACACACACGTGAACTTTTCTGAACCAAAAATCTCCAGTCTTTGAACCAACCAACTAAAACTGCGTATTTTGAAAACAACTAAAAATTGCCCCAAAAACACAAACCAAACTTGCCAAACTAGTTGAAATTGCCCAAAACTGCAAACTGCACATTTTGCACACACCTGCTATTGCACACACTCATTGCACTTGCACACAGCTGTTGCTACACACCTGCTGCTACACACACTCATAGTAGCAACAGTAATAGTTTCACATATATGCTAGTGCACACACTCACTCATACACATTATTCCTAAATTCCAAATAACAAGTGAAAACTAGAAGTAAAACCTATTACATACATGACACAACCCTTTTCACACACAAGGCAGCCCCAAATATATGCCTTTTGGCTTAGACTTGTAAGCATCATAGCCAGAGAACAACATGCAAACCCAGAAAACAGAATCAAAACTACAGAAAAATAGCATGCTAAACTAAACATAGGCATGGCATCAAGGTAGTAATGAAAACATGATTGGACTCAGAAAATATATTTTGGGAATTAGAAGGGTACTCATGGCTGCATCTAATGATATCCCACAAAGGCGCCAAGGTATCCACCTTAATTATGAATTGAATTAATTCATCATTGCCCACAAATAAGATAACACACATGTTCATACTTTTTCATACCACCAAACACCAAAACTATGAAACTTGCTATTTGGCATGCTGTTTTTTGCAGTTTAGGATTAGATAATATCATGAATCATCATAGCCACACTAAACACCAATTAGCTACAGATTATAGCATCATAGCCACACTAAACACCAATTAGGCTCAGATTATATCATCATAGCCACTCTAAACACCAATTAGGCTCAGATTATATCATCATAGCCACACTAAACACCAATTAGGCTCAGATTATATCATCATAGCACACACTCAAATCTCTAAAGAAAAGCACCTGGATGCGGCGACATTAAGTTGCCTTTTAAGGCCTTCATAAGTTACCAGCACCAACACCCCTAATTAGCATTTATATCTGAGTCCGAAAAATAATCTCTGAATTCATCCGAGGATGGCATTTTTGAATTCCAAGAAGTGCATCCTCCTAATCTTTTAAGCATATAATACAAACCAAAATGTCGGGAGCTAGTCTGCTCCTCCTCTCATCCAACACTCTATTACGTGCACTAAAAGCAGATTTGGAAGCCACTGAAGACACAAGTGGTGTCAGTAAATCACGTGCCATGATACAAAGAATAGGAACTGTCCTTTCATTTTTTTCCCACCAAGCTAAGATATCAAATGATTGTAACTCGTCATTGGTAAGTAAATTTATCTCTAAAAATTGACTAAGTTCAGAGCGTGAAGAAATTTCACTTCTACCTGACCCTTAAATTAGAAACCAAGATGGGTCATTCGCATTGTTACTTGTAGAACATGGAGCAGCAATAGTAGTAGTAGTAGTAGTGCATGCAAATTTAGACTCATATGAAGCATATACAGAAGTTAATAGTGCAGTCACAGTAGAAGTAAAAGATAATGTAATCCCTAAATTCTCACCAATCCCTTCTAAAAGCAATTGAACCCCCCTTACCTTAATCCTTGGGTCCATTACAGAAGCTACAATAAATATTGTTGGCATGTTCTTGAAATATTTTTTGAATTTATCTTCCATAGACTTACAATCAACTACAAAATTTGTTTTCGTTCTATAACTTTTAAGAGTGTGACTCATATTATACAAATGATTAAGCACAAGACAAGTAGTAGGATAATGAACACCTGAGCAAGTGTAGGGAGGTATTCCTGAAAAGGCAGAAATAAGGCCCGAACACGTGGTACGTGGCACCATGGTATAAATACGACAGGGACAGTCACCGAGCAGGACGATGGTCGACAATGTGGACCAGTGACATGAGAAGTCATTGGTCCAGGAAGGTTGTACGGGGTCTTGGTCCAGTGAACATGAGACGTTATTGGACCAAGAGACTAATAAAGGAACAGTGACATATGAAGTGACTGGTCCAGGCAGTTTGTTCGGCGACGAGATAGCCGAACAAGGAAAAAACTCCAATCAAGTGCTGGAGCAGAGGGAACACTCTAGGAGGTTCCAGGACAGTGGTGTTCTGTGAAGGAATGGGATCCCAAGAATATAGGATCCATGAAAGATACCCAACAGGAATGAGATGTTCGGCCAGTTATAGAAAAGAGTCCTAAAAAGAATAAGGTAATGAACTGATAAGGGAACGAGAATCCAAGATATCCTGAGTTTCCTATACGAGATAGGAATCCTAGGGCGACAGGGATGCTTGGGCAGCAAGCATCTATGAATCTATAAATATGAGGTAAACCTAAAGGTAAAAGGTACGTAATATATTGCAATACGATTATTCTCCTACTAATAATTAGGGTTTTTCTGCTAGTACAAGATACTAACTTAGGCATCGGAGGGCCTTTGCCACGAGAGGCAAAGGTGCGCTCACCCCTTGTCTGTTTTGCATATTAGGGTTCCGACGATGAACTAGGGTTCCGGTCAAGAGGCACGAGTAGCCGTTACGATCTTGTGCTGTTCAGAGCACTACTTGATTTTGTGCACCTACAATTGGCACCATCTGTGGGGAACGAAAGAGTTCTCTTTAAAAAAAGACCATGGTGGAAGAAAATCCAACGATGCCGCTCGACCCAAAGAATCTGCTACGTGGGTTAAGAGATAAATCTCCACCCGGGGTGGACTGGGAGGGCAGGACAGCCACAGAGTCCACGATAAAGAGTAAATCCCATCGAGAAAGAGAGTCGGTTGCACACTCGAAAAGTGTGCACAATAATGAATACTTCCTCGATAAAAAGAGGCAGAAAATCGAAGAGTTTGCTTTATTGATCAAGAAACAAGAGCATGAGATCCGAAAGTTAGAAAGGATCTGAGAGCACCTTGAGGACTCTGGACTTTCATGAAGAAATTCCAGGGAAGACAGGTATGCTATGGTGAAACACAAAAAGGCTCCTTCACGAGGAAGAAGGAGCAGGAACAGGAGCCCCACCCCAAGGCAACATAAAGCTTCTCCACGAAAAAGGAGAAGTAGAAGTAAAAGCCGAACACCAGAGTGGCGAAAGGCTTCTTCAAGAAAAAGGAGAAGCAGAAGCTGAAGTCCCACCCTTGAGCAGGAACGAACTAGAAACACCATAGGGACAGGTACGAGAGACCTGATTCCGATTGGGAAAAGAATAGACCCAACAAAACAAAGGGACTAGAAGACGAGACCATGACTGCACGAGAAGCAGCACGAAAGGCACTTAGCAATATTACATCCTCCCCCATTGCAAGAAAGTTACAGGAGGCAAGACTGCTGAGCAGGGTGAAGCACGAAACGTTTGTCCTTTACGAGACAAATATAGATCCCGTGGCACAAATACAGCAATACCAGCAGGCAATGTTTATGCATGAGAGGGATGATGCAATTATGTGCAACATGTTTCCATCGAGTTTGGGTAAGGTAGTTTTATCTTGGTTCTATAAGTTGGGTCCACGCTCCATCCGAGGATGGGCGCAGTTGGCCGAGGAATTCACTGCTTGTTCCTGACGAGTAGGAAAGCGCCGAAGACATTTGAGAGCCTCTCCGTTATGAAACAGGGGGAGAACGAGCCGATCAGAGACTATGAGAAGAAGTACTGGGAAACTTTCAATGAGATTGAAAGTTGCAGTGAGGAATACGCAATAGCCACGTTCAAGACTGGGCTGCCTGTTCAGGGGGAGCTGTGAAAATCAATGCACATGAGTCCAGTAGGAACACTGGCAAAGCTAATGGAGCGGATAAAGCAGCATGCCAGGAACGAGGATAACATACTCCAGGAGGATGGCAAAATGGTTGCCGAGCAAGCCAAGGGGCCTGCGAAGAAAATAGATAATACAGAGCCCAAAACTTACAGGGAAAGAAAGGACTATGGGCAAGCTAAGAAAGAGCCATACAAGGAGAAGCAGGCTCCGGACCCCAATTCTTTCTTTTCGGTAACCACGGATTGGAAAGAACCAATCTATAGGATTCTTTATCGAATAAAGAATCAGCCTTACTTCAAATGGCCCCCAAGCCTGGGAGGAGATAAAGACACAAAGCGGGCTACGAATCAGCACTACAACTACCACAAGGTCGGGCCACATGAGTGAAGACTGTGAGATGTTTAAGAGACACCTTGATGATTTGGTCTCTCGTGGCTACCTTAAAGAAATTATCCAGGAAGATCCCAAGGGTAAAGATAGGGCAATGGAATTGGATTACGAACAAAATCCAAGGGGCGTAATCCATATGATACATGGATTGGCCGCACCTTAAAGGAGAAATGAGGTAAGGTTGCTCCAAAGGCAAGTGAAGCATGACCAAATGTGATGTAGTTGAGAAAGAAAAGAGGAGCAAAGGAGAGGTGTCCAACGAGGGCATAATCTTCACGGATGAGGACTTGGGAGGAGACCAGGTGCCACATAATGACCCCTTGTTCATAACCCTACGAATTGGGGAATATGACATTGAAAGGATTCTGGTGGATTCAGGAAGTTGCACAACCGTGCTATATTACGATGCGTTCAAAAAGATGGGACTGACACATGCGGATCTAATGCAATCAGTGACTCCATTGATCGGATTCGGTGCAGGAGTAGTTTGGCCATTGGGCAAAGTAACACTGTCTGTTCGGGCAGGAATAGTAGTACTGCGAGCCAACATCCTAGTGGTAGATGTGTCGTCTTCTTATAACGTGATTATAGGAAGAACGTGGTTGCACAAGATGAGGGCAGTTTTCTCCACTTACCATCAGATGGTAAAATTTTCCAGATCTATTGGTACTGAGAGAATTAGAGGGAACTAGAAGGTTGCCATCACGCCCTCGATTTTCATCATAAATATAAATGACTTCAATAAATAAAACCGCGTCATAATCCGTACGATAACCAAAATAATGTAGCATTCCCAAAATATTACATCTTAGGCTCCGAGGCCCAAATTAACACAAGTACTGAATATTCAAGAGCTAAGGATTTACAATATTCTGTAGTCAAAAGATTTACTATTAGAGTTATAAATACATCTTCCAAAAGAGATTTACAAAGACGATTAATTAACTCCTCAATCATTAACTTTCAAAAATAATTCCACCTCCAAGCATTTTAACCATGCATGCTATTGCCCTATGTTAGTACCTGAAATTGATGGAGGGTTTGAGCTACACTAGCTCAGCAGGAAATTCTAATCTAACATTATATGCAAAAGAAATGCAAGGATGATCATAGGAAAAGAACATAAATAAGGACAATTTGGTAATCAATACTCTTGGCTTAATAACCTCGAAACAACAACTTAACAATCACTGTTTAACTCACACCAGAACCATTCCCACCTTTTAAGTGTCCAACACTATCTCATCGTATGTGTTTTGAGCCAAAGCTCCTGCCGGGCTAATTATGGGACCCCGATATCCCCTGCCAGGCACCCACCCATCGATGGGCCCCGAATGTTCTCGTTGTGTCAATAAGTGTTCATAAATCTCATGTTCTCATATCGTACCATTTCAATTCAATCGAAGTTCATGTATTAGTCGGTATCAAAATTTGTCGAACAAGGGCAAGGGATGCGAAGGTACACAACGATCTCAACGAATATGATCAATAATGTTATGGAGTGATTTGGTGATGTTTATAACAAGTTAAAAGTGATCGGTGGTCAAAATAATGAAGTTTGAAACAAAACAGCAAAAGCTAATTTTAGGGCACTTTGTATCCATACTAGAAATCCTAGTATGGATACAGATTGGCTTCGTAACACATCAGAGAATCATGTATCCATACTGACCAAAGTAGTATCCATATAGATGGGGTTCGAGCAGATTTTCTGAAATTTCAAGGATTTCAATCTTAACAACAACACAACAACAATAACAAAGGACATGATTCAAGGCAAGGAAAACACTTCTATCACATATATTGAGAGGTAGAATCCCTACCTTGAAGCCGAAGAACAAAACCCACGAAAATACGAGCCCTAGTTTTCCGAAATCGAAACCGTGTGCAATACGACTCCTCCGAGCTCAAACCAACGAAATACGGACCACAATACGTGTAGGGATGAAAGATTGGAGGTAGTTTGAGTGGGTTTTGGGTGAAATTTGGAGAGAGAGCAAGAGAGAAGGTGAGAGCTGAGAGAGGGAGAAAGGGTCAGGAGAGGTGGAGAGGAGAAAATGATCCCCTACTCTCTCACCCTCCTATATATACTCACATACAAGACAATTGCACATGCACCCCTCAATTAACCATCTTATCACATTAGTCTCAAGTCCTTTAAACACACCACATTTTCCATTTCCCTCAATTATAAACATTAAAATTAAATGAATTAAATACAGGTCTCTACATTCTACCCTCCTTAAAGAAATTTCGTCCTCGAAATTTTTCATGCCAAGAGTAGCTAACATATATATCACGTATGTATGTAACAATCATTACTATCAATATCATGACACTTAAATCTTAAACACTCACATTAGTTCATTCCGGAAATAGATGCGGATACTTCTCTCTAACTTCGTCCTCCCTTTCCCACGTCGACTCTTCTTTCCCCTCATTACTCCACAAGACTGACACTAACGGTATCGTCTTACCCCTCAAAACTTGATCACGCGAACCTAGGATACGTATCGGTTCCTCCCCATAAGACGCATCGGCCTCCAACTCGAGTTCGGACCACTCTAGCACATGTGACGGATCTGGTTCGTACTTTCTCAACATAGACACGTGGAACACGTCATGTACACCCGATAGCTTCGGTGGCAAAGCCAAATGATACGCAACCTCCTCAATCTTCTCAATGATATCGAACGGCCCAATATAACGCGGTGAAAGCTTGCCCTTTTTTCCAAAACGCGATAAACCCCTATGAGGCGATACCTTAAGGAATACGTTATCCCCTTCTTCAAACAACAATGGGCGACGATGACGATCGGCATAATTCTTTTGTCTACTTTGAGCGGTCAATAATCTTTGGCAAATCACCTAGATTTGTTCGGTCGTTCTCTCTTAAGCTTCCTTAAGGCGTTGGCAAATAGCTTTCATGCTCTCGGAGGTTTCATTGATCATATCCGGTCCCACTAACGTAGCCTCTCCCAATTCGGTCCAACACACGGGCGATCGACACGGTCTCCCATACAAGGCTTCATACGGAGCCATTTCGATACTAGATTAATAGCTATTGTTATACGCAAATTCGACTAGCGGCAAGTGATCATTCCAACTACCCCAAAAATCCAAAACACAAGCCCGAAGCATATCTTCCAAAATCTGAATCGTTCTCTCGGATTGCCCATCGGTTTGAGGATGATATGCGGTACTAAACAAAAGATTTGTGCCCAAAGCAGCTTGCAAACTCTGCCAAAAACATGCAGTAAACCTCGGATCTCGGTCAAACACGATGGATACGGGAATCCCATGAAGTCGAATAATCTCCCGAATATACAAACGGCTAAGTGTATCCAAGGAGTCGGTAACCTGAATAGGCAAGAAATGAGCGATTTTGGTCAAACGATCCACGATTACCCAAATAGCGTCATGCTCCCTCGGCGATCTTGGCAAACCCGTGACGAAATCCATTGTCACATTCTCCCACTTCCACTCGGCCACTGGCAATGGTTGTAACTCCCCCGTGGGTCGTTGATGTTTGGCTTTCACTTGTTGACACGTAAGGCACTTGGATACGAAAGTCACAACGTCCCTTTTCATTCCAGACCACCAAAATTGCCTACGTAAGTCATGATACATGTAGAGACCCGTGTTTAATTTCAATAATTTTAATGTTAGAATAAAATTAGAATATTTGGGTAAAGAGAAAATGTGATTTGAATATGTGGTTTGGGTTGAATGTGATAGAATTTAGAAGTTTAGGGTGCAATTTGTAATTGATGTGTGTGGTGGTATAAATAGGTGATAGTGAGTGGTAGAGAATCATTTGTCCCACTCACGTCTCTCTCGGTCCTCTCTCTCCCACCCGACTCTCTCTCTCTCTCGAAATCACGCCTCTAAACTCAAAACCCATGAAGATTACCCTTCACTCCACCTTTTGCATGCGATTTTGAGCTTGTATTTCGTTGGGTTTAGCTCGGCGAGGAGTATTCGGTTGATTCAAAGTTTTCAGAGCTAAGGCTTGCTTGATTGAGCTTGGGTTTCGTTCTTCGACTTCGAGGTAGGAATTTCTCACTTCTATTATGTGTTAATGTGTTGATTTGGTGTTTCAATCGTGCCCTAAATAGTTGGTTTTGTTGTTGGACTTGTTCTTGCGAAATCTGAAAATCGTGCACTGAAAACCCAGGTCCTACCGGTAGAATTTTTGACCATACCGGTAGAAACGCTGTCCAGTAGTGCATTTTGGTGAAATTCTGGTCTCCTACCGGTACCGGTAGATTGTGTCCTACCGGTAGGGAAGGAAAAATCAGCATTTTGGCAAAATTTCGAACGGGCATAACTTTTTCATCCGAACTCTGTTTTGGGCATATTATATATCGAAATTGATGTGCATAAAATCTACTTTCCAATGGTGGTGGTCTCATCTCCTAATTCTCAACCACTAAGGTTTGGTAGCAAAAATAAGATAGATATGTTTGTATATGTTGGGAAATCTTTTTCCTTGAAATCGTTTGGGTGAGACATGGATGTTCTTAGGTTCTCCTGAGTACTTAATTGATTGGTCTAGCGAGGTTTAGGTGGTAGGCTATCATACTTGGGAAATGTTGGTCGACACCTAGAGAAAATATGGGTCGGGATGATTGATTGTACGTCAAAGTTGGATCGGGGGTATGCGAATGACGATGATCAACTATCTTATGAAATGAAAAGTGTAAGTTATAACAATTAAATTCCCTATTGAACTGTAAAACGAAAGGCGAAGTTGTTCCTAGCTACTTGCATGAAGTTCGGTTTGTGATTAACTGGTAGATACATAGTAGTGGAATAGATGGGATGGTGATAAGAATTATGGGGAAACATGATGTGTAACGGTTGGCTATGCATATGTATTGTTGCGGTATTGATATACACCAAGATGATTTGATATTGAAGACATTCGATTGATAAGAACTAAGAGTTGTTTTACTACATGAGGAGAAGCGGGTCCCATAACGCCCGGCAGAAGCACTCGTTCATGACACAGACGACTAGGCCCACCAATGGGTGTGGTGCTAGGGTAGGGGAAGCAGGTCCCATAACGCCCGGCAGGAGCACTCGCTCATGACATGGACTAGGCCCACCAATGGGTGTGGTACTAGGGCAGGGGAAGCAGGTCCCATAACGCCTGGCAGGAGAACTCAATCATGACACGGACTAGGCCCACCAATGGGTATGGTACTAGGGCAGGGGAAGCGGGTCCCATAACGCCCGGCAGGAGCACTCGCTCATGATACGGACTAGGCCCACCAATGGGTGTGGTACTAGGGCAGGGGAAGCGGGTCCCATAACGCCCGGCAGGAGCACTCGCTCATGACATGGACTAGGCCCACCAATGGGTGTGGTGCTAGGGCAGGGGAAGCGGGTCCCATAATGCCCGGCAGAAGCATTTGCTAATGAGAACATAAATGAGAATTTGAGAATGAAAGACGATTATGAATGAGGAACAATTAATGTGAAACACCGATGACTTTATTGGTCACTTATGAGGAAATTCAAAGAGTTATGTTCATTCTCTGCTAGAGTTGCTATATTTTGTTTACTGTAAAACATGGAGTTGTGGTTCATGAAAAGGATTTGGGAAAAAGGATAACAGTGATTTTATCGATGTATGGAAAAAGGATTTGGTAGTCTTGAGCGAATCAACAAATTTCGGTATTTGGGGCACTAATCAATGGACTTTGGTATTCAAGCTCGAATCAACGGAGCTTGACCTGTACTATTTTTTTTTGGGTTTCTCTACACTACTTTGCAATGGAAAAATGGAAGTTTTATATGAGAATGGTATTGGTTACCGTTAATGAAAAATGAGACAAGATGGGGTGGTCATATGAGAACTATGAACAACGAACTTTAGTTGGTATGTTAGATCATTTGGAATGTCTGTGCATGGCTTCTTTTCTTCTTACAGCCTTTCTGATTACTCTGGTTCATTAATTCTATGTCGGCTTGGTGATTTGTTTGGTATGGAGTCATGTTGATACGTGAGGTGCAATAGTTATTCTACGAGGTTTAGATTAATATTTGCATGAGGAGTTAAAATGAAACTTAAGGAACATGGTGATAGGATAGAGGGCAAGTGTGTGTGTGTGTGAAAATGAGTAGACGTTGAAACACTGGCTTTAACATGAGAAAGTCATAAAGGGGATACGGAGGAGGATACGATAGTTGTTAATCGAAGATTTGAAAGATGGATTTAGATATGCGTGACATCTTTGATGTTGAATTGTTGTAGCATAACGTGCATAGTAACCCAATGAGAAGAGGGTTAGTGAAATGGGATAGGAACGAGAAGATGGTCGTTAAAGAATTTAGTGAGTGTATAAGCTGTTGTATGGAGAAATGGAAGCAAAATTGTCATAAGTGATTGTAAGCCGAGAATCTTAGGAGAATGAGTATGTGGATGCGTGTTGAGTTTGCGATAGACGTTTTGTTGATAAGGATCGAGGTGAGGGGTAACTTTGAATAACAAGGGATTTGATAAACAAGGATGAGTTATATACAAGTGTGACGTGTGAATTTGTTTGTCCTATCATAGGGTGGTACCTTATCGTATGTTACAATGTTAGATGAATATTTTTTTTTTTAAAATTTACCAGTCATTCCGTTTGCACATAAAGTTTGTAGAGTTTTTCCTACTGGGCAAGTGTATGCTTGTAACGCCCCTCAATTTTGGTCAATAAAAATTTTCGTTAAATATTTGAATTTTATTTAAATTACTTATTTTCTCCTGAGTGGCTATATGATTTCTTGTTTTCGTCGTAGTTAGATTTTTGGTGTAACAACTCCGATTTTTCATTCAATAAAAATCTCGTTGTTATTCAAAATTTCTTAATTTCTCGATGATTTTCTTATTTGATTCCTAGTAGTTCGTATCACTGTATTCCTCGACTAGAAACCCTAATTACACTTTAGCCCCTCAAGAATCGTTTCTTGAACTTTAAGCCCTACCTAGCAAGCCTAGTTAGCTTCTAACCGACTTGTTGGAGAAACCAAACTAGGAAGTCACCTAGTTACTTTTCCCTAACCGTAGATGGACCATTTTACCCATCTTGAACCTTTTGAACCTTTTCAAACCCTAGACTAGATATTGTTTAATTATTTCTTTTATTGATTTGGTTTTATTCTTTATCCTTTGGACGATAAATGTTAGGGGAACTATTATCCATTGGTTAATAGAAACCCATTTCTTTATATTAAAAGGATTTTTGAAAGATTTAAACAAAGTACTATGATTGACATTTATAATTATTTTGAAAAGTACTTTTCGATTAAATTACTAATAAAAGTACCCAAGTAACTATGGACCATTGGATAATAACCATTAGGGTAATCTTTACCCATTGGACAAAAGCCTTTCCTTTATTTTATTTGGTAAGTACATATATATATATATATATATATATATATATCACATGTGTATTTTCAAAAAGGACATGTAGTCTTTTCCAAAAACTTAATTTAGTATTTAAAGTAGCCATACCTTATTATCCTTTGGATAATAACCGTTAGGGATTTTATTATCCATTGGGTAATAGGCTCATCTTCCAACTAAGTACTTATCCCATTAAAATAATATTTTGTTAAGATTCCCGGGAGTACAAAAGTACATTATTATATTAATTAAAGTACTTGTACCTTTTAATTGTTTATTAGGAGAATCTTGACCCTTTTAGCCCTAGTATATATTTGTACATATGTATATATGTATATATGTACTTGGATGATGTAAATTGCCTTAGTACACTTGTACCCATTTGTTAGTTTATTAAGTAGAATCTTGACCCTTAAAGGCTAGTTTGATCTTTTGTACAAAAGATCTATTAATTTATTTTTGTCTTGCATTAGTAGTACATATATATATGTATATAGATAGTCCATGAGAGAGAGAGAGAGAGAGAGAGCCGTGAGGGAGAGAGAGGAGAGAGGCCGAGAGAGAGAAAGAGGGAGAGGGAGAGAGAGAGAAGGAAAGAGGAAGGAAGAAGAAGAAAGATTTGATGTGTACCTTGTCATTAGTCTTCCAAAGTACTTCAAAATCTTTGGTGATCTCTTTTCCTAGCCAAATCTTAACCTACTTGTCCTCCTTGGTACATCTTTCAATTGTTTAACCAAGAATCTTGTACCAATGTCTCCTCCTTTCCAACATATCTTCCAAAAATCCCATCCAAAGTACTAAGAATAGCCATGCAAGCCTAGATAGCCCCATGGCCTAACCCATCAAGCTTTCTATCAAGTATGACAAGTGAAAGAAATCAAAGATGTAGAGAGAGAGAGAGAGATTCGGTTGAGAGAGGGAGAGGAGAAGCCCTTGCCTATAAATAGAAGCTCACTCCAAGCTTAAACTCACACCTTCAAACCATTGCTCCAACTTCTCTCTAGAAATTCCATAAGTTCTTGCTTTCCAAGTTCTAGTTTTCTTGTGTTCTTGAGTGTTCTTGAGAGAAACCACCAAACCACCTCCCAAAACCACCGTTAGATCTTTTAAAGTAGCTTAGTTAGTTAGAAAGTTGTTTCTAGGAAGAGAAAGTACAACTCTCTTCCTTTCGAAGCAAACCGACGCCGTTACGCCGCCGAAATCCAAAACCGACGACCAAATCTTCTTAGCCGACTACTACCGCCAAGAAGCAAGGTAGGATATCCTTATCTTCCATCCCAAGTAGTTATCTTTACCTATCTTCCCAAATATAGTCTTGTACCCAATTATAAGTTCGTTAGGAAGAAACTTTTATCATGTCATTTAAAGTAGATAATGTTATCTTTTGTTGAAAGTATATGAAATGCATGATGTTTGTTATTAAGTGATTCAAGCATGTCAAGTAGTTTTAAAATGGATGAGCTTGTTAGTTTGAATAGTATAATGAATGATATCGTATGTGAAAAGTCTCACCGCGGAGTCTATGCATGAGAAACGAGACACGAAAATCAAGAAAGTAGAAACATGACACCTAGGGTGTGGATAATGATGAGATGTGTTTTGAAACCGCAATGTGGCCGGACTTGGTAGCCCATTGTGTGTATGGAAACCCACGATGTGGCCGGACGTGGTAGCCCATCGTGTGGATTGTGAAAACCGCAACGTGGCCGGACTTGGTAGCCCGTTGTGTGTATGAAAACTCGTAATGTGGCCGGACTTGGTAGCCCATTGCGTGGATTGTGAAAACCACAATGTGGCCGAACTTGGTAGCCCATTGTGAAGATTACCAATGCGGCCGGACGTGGTAGCCTCATTGGTAATATGGCTTGGTTATCCGCGGAGAGGAGCCAATGCAAGTTTTGTGTGCCAATGGGAACCCGGGACGGCGGAACCATTGTGAGGATACTCGGGAGTCCGGAATGGCGGAACCGAGGTTGGGTGTGTAGCTTGGTTATCTGCGGTACGGAGCCAATGCAAATGTTTTGTGTTAAACAAATGATTTTTGAAAGATTGTTTTGTAAATAAAAATGTTGACACGGTCTACGATGAGTTGCGTAGGAGAAACTCGGAGAATCTTGGACACCAACGATAGTTATATAGCGATTGCGGATGTGTTATTAATGTTATCTTTTGTAGCTGTGTATACACATATCATGTGGAAATCGATATGATGTTATAACCTGTTGGTTGTTAGTTATGGGTTAGCGGGTATAGGATTTTTCTATTGAGCTTTCGTAGCTCACGGTGTTGCCTTTTGGTGACCCTGACATATTATATCGGTGGCGACGCTGGTATAATGTGTCAAACTTTGTAGATGAACAGGGTGAACTTTACACCTTAGAGGCATTTGGAGCTGAAGAGCTGGCTCAGATGGAGGAGCAGGCGGAGCTGTAGTTAGGAACCTTAGTTCCCTTCCGTTTGTAATAAAAGTACTCCTTTTAAGTTTCTGTTGTAACAAAGAGCTTGACTCAGTTTGTTTTCAATAAAATTACTTATTTAACGCCCAGACTCCATTTGATTTTATGAATAAAATGTTTTTTTAACGTACCCAAAATTCGGGGCGTTACAATGCTCAACCCTTCAATTTCCGGTACCCACCAAGGCATATAGCTTGGAGAGCTTGGAGGACAAGTTGGGTGTCATTCATAAAGCCTTGTATTTAGTTACGTTATCGTAAAATGTAAAATGTGCATTGAGCTAATGAAAATGTAATTTCATTATAATATGTTCAATTATGGAGAATTGTAAAAGATATGTATCTTTTTCTCTTTTAGGTATGTATGTATGTGAGGATGATATGTTAATATTGAAAAAAAAATATTATTAGTTATGTTGAAACTCGAGGGCGTGACAACTTGGTATCAAAGCTATAGGTTAGAATACCTTGAGACCGTGGGGAGACATTAAGTCTCATGGGTCTAGCGGTTGCATTCGGGGTATGAATTGTATGTGCTTATGTGAATAGCTTTCATTTGTCTATGTGGCATTGCATGTACAGCTGTGTGAGAGCTGTGTAATGTTTTTGACACATACCGGAGGAAAATTGGAGACTTGACCTCTTAGTATTGTGGCGGTTGATGATAGTTCCTTCTTTTAACGATTGCAGTAACTAGAAGTTAAATGCTTGGCGAATATGTGTATTTGTAGAAAGATTATTGACGTGGTTGATATGAAATAGTTGTGTTGTGTGGTCGTTACTTATGGATGAGGTGTTATGTGCGCTCTATGTGCTTATTTATATTTTATAGTATTATACTTGGTATTTATTTTATGTTATTCTTGGTGGTAAAGTTTGAACTTATGGTTCATCCAATATGTGCATGTTAAGTAATATGTCAATTGCTAAAGACTGTATTTGGTATATGTGAAACTCGTTTTTTTTTTTTTAAGAATTTTGAGGATCTACTTCTGGATATTTAGTTTGAAGTACGGTTGGCCACCGCGACTTCAGAACTGAATATCTAGAATAGAAGCTGTTAAACAAGCTAAAAGAGAATGATTTACTTTCTGCTATGGAATTGAATATAGACAGATGATGTGTCGTACTAGTCAAATAATTATACTTGCTTATTGATTTCGTGCATTTGGAAGATGGGAATACTTTTAATGAGAGAGTTTTTGGATTCAAGGGAATAAAGAGGAAAGCATATTAAATAAGACGTTGTCCTTATATGGTGTACTAACAAGCAAGATGATATTCAAATTTCTTTTACCACAAAGAGAAAAGTTTAACTGCTAAATTTCCTTCATCGATGAGCTTATCAATTAGTTTGAAAGAGGTTATGATGAGTATGCACGTCTAAGTGGCATTACTAACTTGCCTTCTATGAATATGTGTCTTTGTATCCTATCAAGAATTGAGAATAGTGGAGGACAATGGTTAAATTTTTTTTAAAATTAAAATGCTTTCTATTGCTTTTATGATATTAAATTGGTATGTGAGTTCTTGATACTTGGGGATGTAATGATATGATTGGCTGATGTTATGTGATTAATAAGGACTTGTGTGAGACTACGATAGAGTCTAATGTTATGTTGATACTATACCGTAGAAAGTGTTGGAATAAAGCGTTAAGCCTTGAAAGGAACGCCTGTATATATCGTGATATGATGGGGTTATTCAAATGCGAGAGTTTTAGTTTCAAAGGAAATGAAACAAGGAATCTGCGTAGAGAAGGAAGGATGAAATAGAAAGAAGTATTCAGACTCATTTTATTTGTGTTATCTTCACTGATGTGTTTGTTGCATATCTAAGTTGTGGCATGACTGTGACTGAAACATTAGTGTGTAGAGTCAGAAACGAATTGTAGATAATGGACTGAACGACAATAAGCAAACGTATGGTTAGATTATTTCTTTCAAATTGAACTTGAGGCAAAAAGAAAGATGGAGACGATAGCATTCGGGAAGAGTTGTTTGGCATGTTTAGTAAGTCATATCTGTTCAATTTAAATTGAGATTGTCAGCTTCATATCATAAAATGGACAGGTTTAGAGTTAAAAGTCAGTGCATCTTTTCGAGAGAAACTAGTACGTGTCCTAGATAATGTGATATTTGTAGCGAGAATTTTGTGAAGTGATGAATCCATTTGGAGAAAAAGAAAGAGGAATCAGCGTGGAAAACGAAAGATGAAGTATATATAGAAGTATTTGGACTTGTCTTTATTGTGATGGACATAGGCTTCTTGAATCTAGATGTTGTGGTTGTTGACTTGTTAATCCTTCTCGGATGTTCTGCTGTAAAATTGTGACGGTTGTGTGGTGTGTCTCAATTGATGCGTGATTGGGTTGATGTGGTTTATCAAATTTCGAGGACGAAATTTCTTTAAGGTAGGTAGAATGTAGAGACCCGTGTTTAATTTCAATAATTTTAATGTTATAATAAAATTAGAATATTGGGGTAAAGAGAAAATGTGATTTGAATATGTGATTTTGGTTGAATGTGATAGAATTTAGAAGTTTGGGGTGCAATTGTAATTGATGTGTGTGGTGGTATGAATAGGAGAGAGTGAGTGGTAGAGAATCATTTCTCCCACTCACATCTCTCTCGGTCCTCTCTCTCCCACCCGACTCTCTCTCTCTCTCTCTCTCTCTCTCTCTCTCTCTCTCTCAATCACGCCTTTAAACTCAAAACCCATGAAGATTCCTTCACTCCACCATTCGCACGTGATTTTGAGCTCGTATTTCGTTGGGTTTAGCTCGGAGAGGAGTATTCGGTTGATTCAAGGTTTTCGAAGCTAAGGCTTGCTTGATTGAGCTTGGGTTTCGCTCTTCGACTTCGAGGTAGGGATTTCTCACTTCTATTATGTGTTAATGTGTTGATTTGGTGTTTGAATCGTGCCCTAAATCGTTGGTTTTGTTGTTGGACTTGTTCTTGCAAAATCTGAAAATTGTGCACTGAAAACCCAGGTCCTACCGGTAGAAGTTTTGACCCTACCGGTAGAAACGTTGTCTAGTAGTGCATTTTGGTGAAATTCTGGTCTCCTACCGGTAGGAGATTGTGTCCTACCAGTAGGGAAGGAAAAATTTGCATTTTGGCAAAATTTCGAACGGGCATAACTTTTTCATCCAAACTCCGTTTTAGGCCAATTATATATCGAAATTGATGTGCAGAAAATCTACTTTCCAATGGTGGTGGTCTCATCTCCTAATTCCTAACCAATAAGGTTTGGTAGCAAAAATAAGATAGATATATTCGTATATGTTGGGAAATTTTTTTCCTTAGAATCGTTTGGGTGAGACACGAATGTTCTTAGGTTCTCCTGACTACTTAATTGAATGGTCTAGCGAGGTTTAGGTGGTAGGCTATCATACTTGGGAAATGATGGTCAACACCTAGAGAAAATATGGGTCGGGATGATTGATTGTACGTCAAAGTTGGATCGGGGTATGTGAATGACGATGATCAACTATCTTATGAAATGAAAAGTGTGAGTCATAACAATTAAATTCCCTATTGAACTGTAAATCGAAAGGTGAAGTTGTTCCTAGCTACTTGCCTGAAGTTTGGTTTGTGATTAACTGGTAGATACATAGCAGTAGAATAGATGGGATGGTGATGAGAATTATGGGGAAACATGATGTGTAACGGTTGGCTATGCATATGTATTGTTGCGGTATTGATATACACCAAGATGATTTGATATTGAAGACATTCGATTGATAAGAACTAAGAGTTGTTTTACTACATGAGGGGAAGCGGGTCCCATAACGCCCGGCAGGAGAACTCGCTCATGACACGGACTAGGCCCACCAATGGGTGTGGTGCTAGGGCAAGGGAAGCGGGTCCCATAACGCCCGGCAGGAGCATTCGCTCATGACACGGACTAGGCCCACCAATGGGTGTGGTGCTAGGGTAGGGGAAGCGGGTCCCATAACGCCCGGCAGGAGCACTCGCTCATGACACGGACTAGGCCCACCAATGGGTGTGGTGCTAGGGCAGGGGAAGCGGGTCCCATAATGCCCGGCAGGAGCATTCGCTCATGAGAACATAAATGAGAATTTGAGAATGAAAGACGATTATGAATGAGGAACAATTAATGTGAAACACCGATGACTTTATTGGTCACTTATGAGGAAATTCAAAGAGTTATGTTCATTCTCTGCTAGAGTTGCTATATTTTGTTTACTGTAAAACATGGAATTGTGGTTCATGAAAAGGATTTGGGAAAAAGGATAACAGTGATTTTATCGATGTATGGAAAAAGGATTTGGTAGTCTTGAGCGAATCAACAGATTTCGGTATTTGGGGCACTAATCAATGGACTTTGGTATTCAAGCTCGAATGAACGGAGCTTGATCTGTACTATTTTTTTTTGGGTTTCTCTACACTACTTTGCAATGGAAAAATGGAAGTTTTATATGAGAATGGTATTGGTTACCGTTAATGAAAAATGAGACAAGATGGGGTGGTCATATGAAAACTATGAACAACGAACTTGAGTTGGTATGTTAGATCATTTGGAATGTCTGTGCATGGCTTCTTTTCTTCTTACAGCCTTTCTGATTACTCTGGTTCATTAATTCTATGTCGGCTTGGTGATTTGTTTGGTATGGAGGCATGTTGATACGTGAGGTGCAGTAGCTATTCTACGAGGTTTAGATTAATATTTGCATGAAGAGTTAAAATGAAACTTAAGGAACATGGTGATAGGATAGAGGGCAAGTGTGTGTGTGTGAAAATGAGTAGACATTGAAACATTGGCTTTTAACATGAGAAAGTCATAAAGGGGATACGGAGGAGGATACGATAGTTGTTAATCGGAGATTTGAAAGATGGATTTAGATATGCGTGACATCTTTGGTGTTGAATTGTAGTGGCATAATGTGCATAGTAACCCAATGAGAAGAGGGTTAGTGAAATGGGATAGGAATGAGAAGATGGTCGTTAAAGAATTTGGTGAGTGTATAAGCTGTTGTATGGAGAAGTGGAAACAAAATTGTCATAAGTGATTGTAAGCCGAGAATCTTAGGAGAAGGTGTATGCGGATGCGTGTTGAGTTTGCGACAGACGTTTTGTTGATAAGGATCGAGGTGAGGGGTGACTTTGAATAACATGGGATTTGATAAACAAGGATGAGTTATATACAAGTGTGACGTGTGAATTCATTTGTCCTATCATAGGGTGGTACCTTATCGTATGTTACAATGTCAGATGAATACTTTTTTTAAAAAAATTTACCAGTCATTCCGTTTGGACATAAAGTTTTTAGAGTTTTTCCTATTGGGCAAGTGTATGCTCAACCCTTCAATTTCAAGTACCCACCAAGGCATATAGCTTGGAGAGCTTGGAGGATAAGTTGGGTGTCATTCGTAAAGCCTTGTATTTAGTTACGTTATCGTAAAATGTAAAATGTGCTTTGAGTTAATGAAAATGTAATTTCATTATAATATGTTGAATTATGGAGAATTGTAAAAGATATGTATCTTTTTCTCTTTCAGGTATGTATGTATGTGAGGATGATATGTTAATATTGAAAAAAAATATTATTAATTATGTTGAAACTCGAGGGCGTGACAACATTTTTGTCCCCCTCGGATGAACAGCTAACGGAGAATGATGAAACTCTCGCAAGACTTCTTCCTGACACGAAATGGGTACGAATAACTTCCCTTGATAGCGCAGGCGTTGATCGGCGTGAATCATCCACCCTTCTTGAGCTTTTCCACTAAGGAATCTAACACGAAGTTCCTCCGCTTCTTCATCGTGTTGTTGAGCCTCAATCACTCGAGTCGATAAAGTCGATTGTACGGTTAAGTTGCATAACGTGACTCCTTCCCGAACTTCCTCGAAATGTAAAGCATAAAAGCCCAAATCATTCATCATTTTCCATTCATGGATAGCTAGACTCGCTAGGTGTGTCGATTTTCTACTCAACGCGTCAGCCACGACGTTCGCTTTCCCTGGGTGATATTGTAATTCGAAATCGTAGTCCTCCAAATGCTCCATCCAATGGCGTTGTTGAAGGTTAAGTTCTTTTTGAGAAAACAAATATTTCAAACTTTTATGGTCGGAAAAGACTTCAAATTTTTCACCATACAAATAATGGCACAAACTTTTCAAAGCAAAAACGACGGCTGCAAGTTCTAAATCATGTGTAGGGTAATTCCGCTTGTGAGTTTTCAATTGCCGCGACCCATACGCCACCACTCGCCCTGCTTGCATCAATACACATCCCAATCCCTCCTTAGACGCATCATAATACACAGAGTAGACAACTCCACGTTCGGGCACAATCAAAACCGGTGCGGTAGTCAACCTCTTCTTCAACTCCTCAAAAGCCGCCTCACACGAGTCACTCCAAACGAAACGAGTCCCCCTACGCATTAGCCTAGTCATTGGTGCCGCTAAACGGGAGAAATCAAGAACAAAACGACGGTAGTAACCGGCCAACCCCAGAAAACTTCGGATCTCAAATACGTTCTTCGGTCGTTGCCAATTCATAACGGACTCTATCTTCCTCGGATCAACGGACACACCTTCCTTCGAAACCACGTGACCCAAAAATTTGACCTCGGACAACCAAAACTCGCACTTACTAAGCTTGGCATACAATTGGTGCTCTCTCAAAAGTTTAAGAACAATGGTAAGATGAGATTGGTGTTCCTCTTCCGTAGGCCAATAAATAAGGATGTCATCGACGAATATGACCACAAAATGATTAAGATACTCACGAAAGATACGATCCATCAGGTCCATGAAAGTAGCTGGGGCATTCATCAACCCGAAAGGCATAACAATGAATTCATAATGACCATAGCGAGTACGAAATGCGGTCTTAGGAATATCTTCTCTCTGAACCCTCAATTGGTGATAATCGGATCTCAAATCAATTTTGGAAAAGCTAGTTGCACCCCTAAGTTGATCAAACAAGTCATCGATTCTAAGCATGGGATACTTGTTCTTAATGGTGACTCAATTTAGCTTACGATAATCGATACACAAACAGAGTGAACCATCCTTCTTTTGCGCGAAAAGAGCCGGTGCTCCCCACAGTGATATACTCGGACGAATGGATCCTAAATTCTCCAATTTCTATAATTGAGTCTTTAACTCTCTCAATTCGGCGAGCGCGAAACGATATGGAGGTACGGAGATAGGAGCTGTGGGCTACCACAGCCCCGGGTGAGATCGGGGCGGCCCGAAAAACATACCGCTCCATCGAATCGATTTGAAAAATTTGAGGAGTCGCCACCTGGATTTATGGTTCGCCACCCGAGAAACCATTTTTGATTTGAAAATTGATTGATTTGAATTGAAAACCAGAGGTCATTCGAGGGTTCGGAAGCCATGTTACGAGGGGGGAAGGGTTTTACGGCACCCCCCTCGCCTGACGCGATGTCGGTCTCTACTAAACATTTGTGGGATTTTTCAAAGGGATTTTGTTTCATTAAGCATGTAGCAGGTATCCACAGGTATAGCAAATAGAAGGTGAATGCTGGTGCTTGTGTACAAGGAGTGATGAAATGATGATGGACACATGCATGATGGCAAAGTAGTGTAAACTGCCACTGGATAAACTCTCGAGCGCTTGGGAGTGTTACTGACCAAATCCTGCAGAGTTTGTTAGTCACAAATAGGATGCCAAATAACAGTGTATGCTGGTGCACGTGTATAGGGGGTGATTATGTGATGAAAGACGGCAAGATAACAGGAAATGAAACACTGCTCACTGGCTTCACTCTCGAGCGCTCGAGAGCACTCTCGAGCGCTTGGGAGTGTCTGAACCCCACCTGCACATTCTGTTAGTACTGACAAAACATAATGTAAAGACTGCAAAATGAAATACTATTAAGTAGACCACTGGCTCAGCAAAGGACTTGAAAGACTGAGATAGGACCTCAAGTTTTCAAATCATGTATCCTTGCCATTGCACGAACAGATCTACAATTTTAAAAGAGCAAATGTACACATCTATGCATGCAAAAGCTCAGAAAACACAGAAAACTGGGAAAATGGAATGCAATGGCATGCATGCACTCCCGAGCGCTCGGGAATGGCTTCGAGCGCTTGGGAGTGAGCTGCATGCCAGCTTACTCTCAAATAGAAAATGACACCACTTCATCATGCAAACACCCTTATCTAAGTTTTTAACAAGAGAAGATCTTATTTTTAACTTAGGAAAACTTTGTTCTTACTTGAGATTTGTAAGAAACATTTCTGTTTTAGGAAAAATGATCTTCTGTGTCTGCATGCCAGAATAAAACCATTTTATTTAAAAGTGCACCTCACCCCCAGCCTACTGCTTACCAAAATGCCATTCATGGGACTGGAAATAGTCCCGAGCGCTCGGGAGCACTCTTGAACGCTCGAGAGTGTTTCCAGTAGGGGTTTTGGGAAAACATTATTCATGGACTCTTTGCTCTTGCTTTTTCACTAAGGTCTCCCAACCATGCACTCAGCATTAAGGACTGGGACAGGCTGAGAGACCCCCCTCCGAAGGGAGAACAACCTCTTGATTTGAACCAAGGATAGAAATATTTCTACCTTTGCTTGACACTTTGCTCCTTGGATGGTTGTGAAAGGTGAATGTAGAGTGAAAAAGACAAGAGATCAGAAGCTAAGAGTGTTCTGGATTTCTTGCCCTTTTCCTTGATGATTTTGAAAAAAACCTTTGAAGTTGGGAAAGAAGTTTGAGTTTGAAAGCTTTTTCCCTTGAACAAGAGAGAGAAAAGAGGAGGGGTTTAGAGAGAGAGAACTTTCATAGCCTCCTCTCTTCAGCTGAAAAACCAGGTATATATATAGAGCATATAACCCATGGTTTTGAAAATGAAATGATTTTGAAATAAACCCTTTTTTAAAGAAAGAAATCTTCAGCTGATATCTTCTCTGACTGAGGTTGAGTGTTGACTCACCTCAGCCGGCTCAAGGGGAATGCAATGATGGCTTGCATGGATAGTGGGAATCTTTTTCACCCATTGGGCACTGGGAGAGGTCTCGAGCGCTCGGGAGTGGTCTCGAGCGCTTGGGACTTCACTCTCGAGCGCTCGAGAGTGAGCCAGGCCAGTGGTTTTTGGAAAATAGTTTGAAGCGCGTGGGACTGCTTCCAAGCGCTTGGGAATGATTTTGACCATTTCCTTTTCAAATCCTTTAAGGAGCAACGTCTCAATTGGTACATGGCTTGTTTTGATCCATATTCATCATCGGGGAGCCTCAGGGCCACAAATTAAGGAAATTCGACAAGTCCAAATTGGGGTGTCTACAGTTGCCCCTCTTTGGACGGCGCTTGGCATCATGTTTGGATGCGAGTGTCGCCCAAAGATCGAGACAACCCAATTCGAGCCAAATCGAATCTTCAATTTACGAATTAAATGCAAATAAAAAGCATACAAGCACTCAATGCATGAGGTCGTGTCTTTTCAGACTGCCTACGTACCCCGTTTGTAGGGATCAGACCAGCGTAGTTCTTTGGGGCAAATGCAAACACGTGTAATGCATGCACTAGAAAGAGATCGACAAATGCTCTGATAATGATAGAAACAAGAAATGGGGCCCATCCGCTACTCTGTTTGGTGGACAAAATGATGAAAGAAATATTACGCGTTGGGTAAAACTTCTTGCAAATACATCGACGATTGTAGAATTTAGGAAACTTTTATCGACCTCTAAGCAGAACTTTTTGGGCAAATGAGGATGATCCAGAATAGATCACGAAACAAAATCCACCGTCGATTGCTTTGTCTTGACTCGGACTTAAACAGGACTGAGATTGATTTTGTAAATTCTTGATAGACAATAATCATTAATCAAGGTGAAATGCATGAGCTTATGAAAAGCAAAAAAAATGGCATGGCGATGAAAAGAGTCAAGCGCTCTGGACCCACTCCCGAGCGCTTGGGAGTGGTGTCGAGCGCTCGGGACCATCACTGGGGTCCACCGCCCTTTCATCTTCCTTTTTTGATTTGGGGGTTAAAACCCTGGTTCTCGAGCGCTCGAGAACCAGATCGACTGCTCTCCCTCTCTCTCGACTGCTCTCACTCTCTCGACTCTCTCAATCCTCTCTCTCACGATCTTGCGATCCTCTCTCTCTCTCTCACTCACGATCCTCTCTCTCTCTCTCTCTCGATCTTGGCATGGCGAAGGGGGATGAAGACGGGGTGGTCGGCGGCAGCAAAGGGGCGAAGCCCAGCGGTCAGGAGGTCACGGCTGGTGCCACGGTGGTGGCAGCTGGGGGGAATGGCGGTGGCGCAGGGGCAGAGCCCAGCGGCGGGGACGCCACGGCTGGTGCCACGGTGGTGGCGGCTGCTAGTGACCAGGGGGTCGCCGAAGGGAGTTCAGTGGCAGTCGCTGCCGGTGAGGGTGCAGAGGTGGCGGCAGTAGGGGGCTCCGGCAGCGGGGACAGAGGTTTAGGCAGTGGAGGCGGGGGTTCGGGCAGGCCTCTCACTCCTATCGTGGAGGAGTTGTTTGCGGCTGCCCAGCGGGCGAGCAACGGGGGGATAGCTGACCGCGGTGGTGAGGAGGTAGTTGGTGGACAGTTCAGCGAGACGCCGGTGCTGAGGACGGCGACGGTGTTAGAGCCGATGAGTGGGGACAGTAGGATCGGGGCCTCACGCCCTGTTCCCTTCGCGGATAGGGACTTCCTGGAGGACGCGGAGCCTCGGGATATCTTGGACACATTTGGTCTCGACTCTGGGGTTGCGGCGGTGCTGAGGGACGCTAGTACTCCTGAGGACTGGGCTTCGGCGTTGCTTTTAGGGGCTTTGCTGAGCGGAGCAGGCTCGGGCACTCCAGAGGTGGTTGTACCGGAGGTGGAGGAGTTGGGAGGGGATAGGGTGGATGCCGAGGCGGCGATTGAGGTACGGGTTACCGCAGTAGACGAGGCAAAAGCCTACTTGGAGGAGCGGCGAGCCTACCTGGCGGGGGAGCGGCCCGAGTTCACTCCGGCTACGTATGCTCCTCGACTACACTTTTTTGAGCCTGTGGGGATGACGGCTTACGTCCCCGGCTACACTGACTACCCTGAGGAGATGCTTCTCCGGGACCGAGCTTCACACGTCTCCTCTGGGTGGGCCACGGTGAGTTTTCGATCACTATCTTTTCTTGAATTTCGCAAATTACTTCAAATTTTATTTCCTGCTTGAGATTTGATGCTATTTCTTGCTTTGTTGAAATAACGCACGACGGACGTGTACGGCCATGGGGGCTCAGCCAGCTCACTGGCGCACTTCAGGGCCTTGCCTGAGAGGGTGAGAGCACTGGTGGAGGCAGCAGGGTTCGGACCCTTCGTACAGCTGCTGACAGTGGTGAGGGTGGACCGGGCTGTGCTTACAGCGCTAGCGAAGAGCTGGTGGGACACCACCAATACCTTCCACTTCCGGTTTGGGGAGATGACGGTGACGCCACTCGACTTCGCGGCGATCACAGGGCTCAGGGTTGGAGGAGACCCGATCCCTTACGACTCGAGTCTGGTGATGGACGACGCGGCTTTGAGGTGGTTCCTCGGGCGAGTGCCACGCCACAGCGGGGGGATGGCAGCTTACGGGCAGTTCGTGGAGTACTGGGACCACGAGCCTGCGACCGACGAGGAGGCGGCCCAGATGGCCCGGGCATACTTGCTATACTTGTTCAGGGCTTCTCTATTCCCGAACAGGCGTAGTCGGGTGCACCTGTGCTATCTAGCGGGATTGGTTGACTTGGGACAGGCGGGATGCTTCGACTGGGGAGGTGCTGCTCTGTGCACGCTCTACTGTCTCCTTGGAGCTGCTTCTCGCGGGGTTGGAGACACAGTTGGAGGGTACTGGCGGGTGTTTGAGGTATAACTTTGAATTATTGCTTTTGAATTGCTTTCGACTGCTTTTCGACTTGAATTATGCATTTGAGATTGATTCGACTTGAATTACAAAACTTGCAGCTTTGGGCTTACGAGGTTCTCGGGATGTTCCCACCCGAGAATACTTGTACGGACCCGAACTTACTTCCACGGGGCTTAGCTTGGGGTAAGGCGTATCGGAGAGCGAAGGAGCGACGAGGGGAGGTGATGACTTTCCGGCGCTGGCTGGATAACCTGACAGGGGTTGTGGTATGATCGACACTTCTTGCTTTTCTTTTATCAAATTTTTCGGCGAGTAGACTTATGAATGAATCCAAAATTTGAATTGCAGGTTCGTTGGGACAGGTGGGCGGGGATGGAGGCTGACTTTCTTCCGAGGAGTCAGGAGGTGACACGGAGCAGGGTCCTACTAGAGTGCCCTCTGGGCTGGCAGTGGTACCTGGGGGATCGAGTGACTCAACAGTCACTTGGTCTTCCAGTGTTCGTGGTTCCTGGGCTGCTTCCTCCACGCGTGCAGAGGACTGAGTCCTACACTCGCGCTGAGCTTGAGCCGTTCACCGTGCCGGACACGGATCTGGAGAGGCACCTTCGACGCTCCTTGGACTACACAGCTTATGCAGATCGGTACTTAGCGAGGAGCCTGGGGGTGGAGGAGCAGTTCGAGAGACGGGTAGCCGGAGTGGGAGCTTGGAGGGACGAGCCGCGGAGCCGCGGTGGTCGCTCTGCATGGGGTCGGGGACGAGGTGCTAGAGCCCCTGCTGGTGGGCGAGGTGCAGGTACTGGAGGTAGGGGAGAGGGGAGCACGAGGGTTCCAGAGACTGCGGAGACTTCAGCACCACCGGCGTTGCCGACGTTGAAGTGGACTATAGGCGTGACGAGTTCGTCGGGCGCACGGGAGGTGATCGACGTGCCACGTCTCCCACAGCCGCCGATGCAGTTTCCTGCTCAGGTATAAACAACATTTCTGCTTGCTTTGTATATTGACCATTCCCTGTTTGCATATTCTGAATCTTGGATCATTCTGCAGGTGCCGCGAGAGTGGGCTGAGCAGGCCATGATGCTGATGGTGGGGATGCGCCACCTCTTGAAGGACTGCGCTAAGGGGAGAGCCCTTCAGACGAGACCTGCCCCTGTGACTGCTTCTCCTGTTGCCACTCAGGTATAACATGCACATATATTCTATATTTCGATTTGAGCAAAGTTACATTCGAATATGCACAAAATGAGAAAATGTTTGTGATATGCAAGTGCAGCCACGACGCTCAACTAGGACGCGTCCGCAGGGCACCACGAGCCCTCCCGTTCCTGCCAGCACGCGAGGTCGGGGTGCAGGACGTGCGCCATGGCTTGCTGCAGGTGCGGGACGGTTTGAGTTTTTGCCTCGGGAGGCGTCTCAGCGGAGACCAGCTCGCGTGGAGCCGGAGGAGTCAAAGGAGGGGACAGAGGAGTCCTCCGAGTCACGTGTCCTGGGGACGTCGGACTCGAATACTGCTTCTGGTTCTCCTGACGACGACAGTGATGACAAGCCCGAGAGTTCTAAGTCCGAGGGACCACGACAGAAGAAAATTCGACGGGTCTGAGCCTCGTGTTTTGCTTTGCTAGCTTTATCTTGTACATAGGCCTGCATGCCAGCGTAGTTGTAGATTTTGGGCCTGCGTGCCTCAGTTTTGTTCGGGCTTGCGTGCCCCGGTAGTTAGGATTTGGGCGCGTGTTTGCCCCAGCTTTTGTACTTCTTTCTTCACTCATTGTAAACACCGTGTTCATTTATGAGAATTCGCACTTTATTCTTTTATTCGTTCGCACTGCTGTTTATGAAATATGTTCATCTAGCTTTGAAAGAGCGTAAAGAGTACGCGAATTTCGACCGATACTCTCAAAGTGAGGAATAAAACTTGACATCGACACCAAACGACAAACTTTCAAGCGATCGACCATGAAATTTAGATTTAAGGGCTTTTGATCGTAACCGAGTGCGTTGCGCGGTTGACAATGAGTGCTGAGACTCGAGGGGATCGGGAGAATTACTAAAATGTTTTTGACAATCGACACTTGCATTTAAAATGATGATTTTGGTACGATTGAATGATGAAAGCTTGAATTAAGAGTGCTGACACGTTTTTGGAGTGCGTCAAACAGTCATTGAGACCCGTCAGGGCTCGAGCATGTTGCTCGATTCAACCAAATGCCCTTGATACGGATTCCGACATGCTCAAGGAGTGAAAACTTTGGAAAACTTATGATTTTTCACGTAACACACTTGAATACTCGACAAAACACATGGACAGAACTGTTATACCCCTTAGACAACTGCTGGGAACTGTTAAACTTGATGAAACAGGGTTTCAATGTTGCATGGAAGCCAAAATGGGGAAACTAGAATCTGCTGCAAAACAGCAGTACTCTCGAGCGCTCGAGAGTGGTCTCGAGCGCTTGAGACTTCACTCCCGAGCGCTCGGGACTGCTGTCATGGACTGTCCCTTGCTTTTTTCCAATGCCACTTGTTGGTTGTCCTTTGTTGTTTTCTTCTGCTCGCACGTTTTCAATGTGCCTGAATGGTTTCGTATTAGCTGCTTCCCCAGAACAAAATGGCTTCCCAAAGCTTGACTTGTGGTTTTTCCAATATTTTTCAAGTTTCCAAAGTTTGAATTTTGAAAAGATTTTGAAAATGATAAACTTGATGAGTTTCAAGGCTGGTGGGGAAGTGGTGTTGCCCACTTTAAGCTTCTATAAATACCAGGCTCTCCTTTGGTAAGCCATTCACACTTCATTTCATCATTTCCCTTCAAAAATCCATTCTTTCCATCACCATGCTAAACCAAGCCTTACTTCGCCCTTGGTTGGACAGTCTTGAAGGCATCGACTGGCTGAACTTCCGAGGGCATCGGCTTTACGCCCTAAGACATCTCCGAGAGGTTGCAATTCATCCCGTCTTGCTGCATGCGGCGGCGCGCTTCTGGGATCCAGAGGTGCACGTCTTTCACTTTGGTTTTCAAGAACTGTGCCCCACCGTCGAGGAGTTTCATGCTTATCTCGGAAGCCATGACTCTGCTGAGCCGGTTGTTCCTATGATCAGGGAGAGCATGAAGAATATTCTGAAGGCAAAGCTGGGTGTTAGTGGTAACGTCGCTGAGTTTCTTACTCGGGGTAATGCCATTAACATCGTGCAGTTGTACGAGAGGTTCAGCCCACCTGGAGACTTGACGGATTTCGAGCACCAAGGTCGTAGGATGATGGCTTGTTGCATTTGCCTCCTGGCGGCCTTCTTGTTGGTTCCGTCCGTTGGTCAGCCCAATTCCTCACTAGTGGGGGTTGCTGCTCCGATTGAGGCTCGCAAGGATGTTGCGCCATTGGTTCTTGCTGAAACCTTGATGGGGTTAGATGTTGTTCATGCTGGTCGCACAAGGGTTTTTGGTGGTAGTCCGCTGTTGCTGCAGGTTAGAGACCTCACTCAACTCTCCTTTTTTTATTTCTCTCATTCATTTTACCTAGACACTCGGTTCAGGCTTTATCTGGCTCCTTACTTGTTTTCTCTCTTTTTGACAGATGTGGCTTTGCGACAAATTAAGTCTGTTGACACCCCCAGCCAATGATTAGTGGTATCGTGCAAGTGGATGGAACCGTCCCTTTCAAGTGATGTATGGGAGTGAAGATGATTGGGCTGATTTCCTTGCTTCTGCGGAGGAAGATGACATTGCTTGGCGGTGCCATTGGCTGAGGCTTCCTGCTATGACCGTTGGCAACATGGGCTCGACGCATGTGTTTGTGCTTGACTTGACAAGCTTCTCCTTCTACTCACCCTTCCGTGTTCTCCGTCAGCTTGGACTTAGCCAGGAGGTGCCGCCGCCGGGTTCTGAAGTGCTTCGTCTCCCTCCCTTCAACATTCCGGGCCTTCAGAGTTACACTCGGTCGTGGGACTCGTAGGACCGAGCCAAGTGACCCACTGTTTTCTATTGCTTCGACCGGAAGGTACCGCAAATGGCTAAGGAGAGATGTGAAAGCAAGGATGGGTTGACTGCTTACTTTGCCAGACTTTGAAATAAAAAGTGTGCTTTGATTTTGTGCTTTTTCATTTTCATGCTCAGCTTGTAATAAAGAAGTAATCTGAATAAAATTGACTGATTAAGGGTTTCCCCCTTTCGGTTCATTTGATCACATGCGGCTCTGAAAAGCATTTTGGATTTGTCAATTTGGACTTGATTTGGGATCGGATTTTGATATTTAGGAATTAGGACCGAATCTCGGGATGAGATTGCCTACGTATCCCTCGTAAAAGAGAATCAGGCCCGCACGTAGTTCAGGCTACTGGTTCACTCGGGTATTGACACTCTCCTTTTGCGCTTTAAATTTTGCCTAGTACCGCCCTTTCGGGTTTTCGGTCTAGCGAGCTTTTCTTTGATTATTTGCCTTAACTTTTGCCTAGGCCGCCCTCTCGGGTTTTCAACCTAGCAGGCTTGCTCTAACTTTTGCTTGGAACGGCCCGCCCTTGCGGTTTTCGGCCCAGCGAGCTCTCTCAGGGATAATAACGTTTGAGTTGATCCAAATTGACAAGATTCGCGAATTCGTTGCCATCGAGGTCAACGATTGAAGCTGCTCCTCCAGAGGGGATGGTCTTGATGATGTAAGGCCCTGCCCATTTAGGTCGGAACTTCCCTCGTAAGTCGAAAATTGGCGCACGGATTTCCTTGACTACCATGTCCCCTTCTTGTAGGTCCCTTGACTTCACCTTTTTGTTGAATGCCCGGGCGATTCTTCGCTGATAGCCCTGAATGTGGTATAGCGCGCGCAGCCTTCTTTCATCAAACAACATGAGTTCCTCAAACCTTCCGTCGATCCATTCAGCTTCGTCCACTCCGCATTCCGCCATGACCCTCAAAGATGGCACTTCTAGCTCGATAGGGAGAACGACTTCCATACCGTACACCAAAGAGTAGGGTGTTGCCCCTGTTGGTGTACGCATAGACGTCCGGTATCCCCACAAAGCTAGTGGTAGCTGTTCGTGCCAATTTCTTGCTGACTGAGTAGTCCTTTCCAGAATCGTCTTAATAGTCTTGTTTGCTGCTTCGATTGCCCCGTTCGTTTGTGGCCGATAAGTGGTTGAATGATGTACTTGGATCTTGAATTCCTCAAAGAGTACCAGGCGGAGAATGGCCATGGCGTTGCCATCGAGTGTAACTCCGAGGGCGGGACATGGATAAGGTTGGCATGAGTCTGGCACTTGTGGCACCGGCGTACATACTCGATGCAATCTGTCTCCATGGTAGACCAATAGTAGCCTAGCCTTAACACCTTCTTAGCCAGCATCATCCCATTCATATGAGGTCCACAAACTCCTTCGTGAACTTCTTCCATTACTGCTTTCATGTCGTCACTGTGAACACACAACTTGTGAACTCCGCAAGGAGATCGCCTGTACAATTGTCCTCCGCAGATGATGTATTGAGATGCGAGTCGTTGCAGTGCGATCCGATCTTTCTTAGTTGAATCCACAGGGAACTCCCCCTTTTCGACGAAATTTCGAATATCGTAGAACCAAGGGAGTCCATCGTTCGGTTCGTCGATGTTCATGACATAGTCGTACACATGTTTTCCCCTCTGCTCAATCATGACAGGCCTCAGCTTCACCCCAATTGGAAGTTTCAGCATGGATGCCAAAGTGGCCAGGGCGTCTGCGAAGCGGTTCTTCATCCTCGGTACATGCGTGAAGGTTACCTTTTGAAAATTCGGGAGAAGTTCATAGAGCTGCTGATGATACGGCTTCATTTTCTCATCTCTGACCTTCCATTCTCTGTTTGCTTGCGATACAACCAGGTTGGAATCTCCGATGACTTCTAGCACCTTGACACCAATCTCCAATGCGGCTTCCATTCCCACAATACATGCTTCGTACTCAGCTTCGTTATTCGTAACTTCGAAGTTCAACTTGAATGCGAGGGGAATATGCGACCCCTCAGGCGAGACCAGCAGTATGCCAATCCCGAATCCTTTCTGATTTGCGGCTCCATCGAAGTACAACATCCACGTTTCATTGATAGTCGACATCACATCTTCATCCGGAAATTGAAATTCTGTGTGCTCTGGCCCTTCAATCGGACGATTTGCCAAAAACTCTGCCACCGCTCTCCCTTTCACTGACTTGCGAGTGACGTACTTGATTTCGAATTCCGCTAACAAGAGCAACCAACGCGCTAGCTTACCGGTAAGTGCAAGCTTCTCGAATAGATACTTGAGAGGATCCATCCGAGAGATCAGTATCACCGAGTAAGCGAGCACGTAGTGTCTCAACTTCTTTGTGGCCCATACAAGTGCACAACATGTCTTTTCCAGTGAAGTGTATCGCTCCTCGCATCCTACCATCTTCTTGCTCAAGTAGTAAATCGCCCTTTCAACCCCATCTTCTCCTTCTTGTGCCAGCATGCACCCCATTGATGAGGGCGTGACGGACAAGTATAGGATCAAAGGTTTTCCTGGTGTAGGCGGCATCAGGATCGGAGGGTTCTGGAGATAAGTTCGCACCGCTTCGAAAGCTTTTTGACACTTCTCGTTCCACTCGAACTTCACTTCTTTCTTGAGTAGTTGAAATAATGGTTCACAAGTCAAGGTCAACTTGGCGATGAATCGACTGATGAATTGAATTTTTCCCAAGAAACACCGGACCTCCTTCTCTGATTGGGGTGGCTCCATCTCAAGAACGGCTTTGATTTTAGAAGGGTCTGCCTCAATCCCTCGGGTTGTGATCATGAACCCGAGCATTTTCCCAGCAGTGACTCCGAATGTGCACTTTTGTGGATTAAGGCGCATCCTGTATTTCTGAATTCTCTCGAGGAACTTTCTCAGCGCTGGGAGGTGATCTTTCCGCTCCTTCCCCTTCACTATCATATCGTCGACGTACACCTCGACTTCCTTATGGATCATGTCATGCAGCAGTGTTGTAGCACCCCTCTGATATGTAGGACCGGCATTTTTCAACCCAAACGACATAACCCGATAACAGTAGGTTCCCCACTCGGTGATGAATGTAGTCTTTTCCCTATCTTCCGGAGCCAAGAGAATCTGATTGTACCCCGAGAAACCGTCCATGAAGGATAGTAAAGCATGCCCTGCAGTGTTATCAACGAGTATGTCTATATGCGGCAATGGAAAGTCATCTTTAGGGCTTGCTTTGTTCAGATCTCTAAAATCGATACACACTCTGATTCTTCCATCCTTTTTGGGGACAGGCACGATGTTTGCAACCCAAGTGGGGTATTCAGTTACGATTAGAAAACCAGCGTTGATTTGTTTCGTTAGTTCCTCTTTTATTTTTAACACCCAATCGGGCCGCATTCTTCTCAGCTTTTGTTTAACGGGTTTTGCATCGGGATAGAGGGGGATCCTGTGCTCGACGATTTCTGGGTCGATTCTGGGCATGTCTGCATGGGACCAAGCAAAGACTTCTTTAAATTCTTTTAGTAAATCGGTGAGCTCTTGAAGCTCATCCGGAGACAGCCCAGAACCGACCTGAACCAATCGAGGGTTCTCCTCATCACCCAAGTTTATCGAGATTATTTCTTCTTTTAGAGGCTGAGCATGCCTTTCATTTTCACGCTCGATGAGGGAACGGATTTCCTTGGGGATGTCCCCATCGAAATCTATTCCTTCATCGTCGGGATCCAAACAATTTATTTCAAAATCCGGCAAGTATGCAAAGGCGTCGTTCATTTCATTGATAGGCTCCTCGGAGGGAGGGAATACAGCAGTTGACTCAAACTCAAAGTAAAAGCTATGATGAGGAGGGCCGATAGGCACAAACTCCGACTCACTACTAGACGAAGAGTCAGTATCAGACTCAGACTCGGACTCGGTGCTAGTGTCGTGAGTGCGTGTTACAAATGGAATGAAAGTGCAATTTTCATAAGCGCCCATGGCATCCACAATGAGCTTAGAAGGGTCTTCCAATTCATCTTCTCCTCCCAACATGAGCATAGCCGCGTCTTCTATCATACCCTCTGGTTCCTCACCTTCGAACAGAGATTGGAGACTACCCAAACCAAAGGCTTCAAGCCAATCCAGTGCTTCAGACAATTCTTCCATCTTAGTTACCTCTTCATCATCCTCCCAAGTGTCATTGGCGAAGATTTCAAACCTAGGGTATTTCACTTTTGTCTCGAGATCAATGAAAGGCTCGGGTTCTCCTTGATACGGTGCTTCCTTTTCCTTCTGCTTCTTTTCGACTGCATGAGCTCGGGCGCGGTTGCGCCACCTTTTCTCTGGATCACTCTTCTTGAACTCGTAACCCAGGCCAAAGCGTTCATTGCTCCCGAGGAAATGAGGGAACTCGGAGACTCCTTGTTCATAGAGCCCCAAGCCCATGCCTGGCAAGTAATTCATTCGCTTCATGATTTCCAATGCCGCGGAACTCACCAAGAAACCATCTTCAGCCCGAATGGTGCAAACCTTTGAGGTCAGGACAGCAAACCCCCCCATGGCCACGTCTTCTTCTCCGCGCATGATTTCCAGCAGCGGGGAATTATCTTCAAAGGGTGGACGAATACCGGAATCCCCGTGGATGATAAGAGTCCCAGAATCCAATCCTAGGATGAGTTTCTGATGCAGCGTAGAGGGTACCCCCATAACGTCAGAACGGTGCAGCCATGGCCTCCCCAGTAAGAGGTTGAACGAAGCAGGTATGTCTAGTACACAGAATTCCACGGTGGTCTTGAACTTCCCAGTTGCCAGTTCCAGGTTGATTGTTCCCAGGACATCACGCCGCGTGTTATCATAAGCACGGACACCCAGAGTCGATGGCGCAAAGTCCTTGCTTTTGAGGCCCAGGCAGTAAGCGATGCGGAGAGGGCACACGTTGATGGCCGAACCATTGTCTATGAGTATTGCGGGGACCCACTTTCCCAGGCATTTCATGGTCACGTGGAGAGGCTTATTATGATCGGTTCCTTCAGGCAGGAGGTCTTTCTCGGTGAAGCACAAGGTGTGTTGGGCAAGGTTTGGGGTTATGAGGGCGATGAGGGCTTCTGGGGCTATGTCAGAAGGGACCTCAAGCTTGGAGAGAGAGTTGACAAGCCTTTCGCGAAGCACGCGGGAAGCTGCCAACACTCCCCACATGGACATGCGGACAGGGGTTTCATGAAGTTGCTGGATGATGGGGTCGGCGTTGGTATTTGGGTTTTGGTGGTGAGAGGCATTTGGGTTTGAGCTGACAAATGGATTAAGGTGGGTGGGCGGGTTAGGTTGACGTAGAAGGTTATTGGAGTTTGAGGAGTTATTTTGTGGAGCTGGCGAGACAGGGGTGGAGTTGGCGGGATTCTCGGGGATGTGAGGGTTACTCTGTTGAGGTGGTGCTGCTCGGGACGAGCTTCCTTCCTGGAGGTTGGCGGGCTGGTATACCCTACCGCTTCTGGTAAGATTACTGACTGCCTTGGGGGCGGACTCCAACCAAAGACCCTCCCAGAAATTGGAGAGATCAGTATTGGCCTTGCGTTTTCCCTTGTCGAGCTTTGTCTTCTCCAGGGTGTCATTCAAGAGTTCCATCTCCAAGATATCCCATATGTTCTCTTCTTCAAAAGAGTTCCAGAAGTTGACGTTGTTGCCGTTGTTGACTTGCAGAGAGCCTTCGTCCAACATAGCCTTATTGACGGTTAGCTCTTCACCATCGACCCATACGTTCACCATTTCAGCCCTACCCCAAAGGTCTTCAGGATCTAGCACACAGATATGGGGTTCGTCAGGGATCTCAACAACCGGTTGTGGGAAGAATTCATTAATAATGTACTCCTGCGGACAGAAGACATGATCCAAGGTACGGGCGAGGGCGTCAGAATCCCTGGCGATATTGATTATGGCTGAAGTGGAGAGTCCGGAGAATAAGCGGGGGTTCATCAGATCAGGGCCCTGTCCCTCTTCCTGCTCCCAGAACAAGTACACCAAAGATGTTTTTGTCAAGAGGGTCTGAATCGTCTATCCAGAGCCACCCACCGGGTTTTGGGTCCCATTCGTCAAATTCCTCGACTGGTTCAGGCTCCAAGAATAGAGCAAACAGGGAATATCCATCAAATGGATCAGCCATCATCTCATCCCAGTCTTGTCTCCACTCACCATGTTCCAATTCTTCGACTTGCTGAGCATTAACTGACACGGGCCACACTCTGCTGACAATGGCTCGTTGTTCCACTGCAAGGAAATCACTTGCCAGGTCCTCCCACCTTCTTTGAAAATCCCACTCCACCGTTTCAAGTACACAGATAGCATCCTCGGCCGGAATCTCGACAATTGGCTTGGGTTCGGTGATAAGGATGATGTGAAGGCTTGGGTTGAAGGGGTGGCTTAGGGAAATGTGGTTTGTGCAGGCGTTTGAATGTTTTGGGAGTGGGTTGGAGATGGTATTCGGCTTTTGGTGAGGTATAGGAAGGGTCTTGTTGTCTATGAGGTCTTGAATGGCGTGGCGAAGGCGGAAGCAGTTGTCGGTTAGGTGGCCAGGATTTTGGTGATAGGCGCAGAAGGCGTTGGGGTTGTGAGAGGCAGAGAGCTTTTGTGGCAGTGGGGTGGGAGCAAGCGGTCTGAGGAGATCACTTTCGACCAACTTTTCAAACACTACAAAGAGAGGTGCTGAAAATTGGGCGAACACACGGGGTTGGGACCGAGGTTGACTAGTTTGGGTTACAATCTGGTTGACGGGTTCGGCTTGGGCCGTGTTTGAGGAGGTGTTTGGGAGTTGGGTGTAGTTGGAGTTTCCGAACAGCGTGCTGCTGTTACCGGAGTAGACCTTCTTGGCTTTGGGAGGAGGTTCAGGTTTGTCGAGGATTCCTAGTTGAACTGCTTCTTTGACGGCCAAGCCTGTGTCGGAGAATGTTTTAAAATCAGAGCAGGCCTGAGCCATCACCATATGCCTTGCAAGGTTGGGCTGAAGATTCCGGACAATCATCTGGATTTGATCTCTATCGGTCGGCCTATCCTTCATCTGTGCTGCCTTAGATCTCCACCTTTTCACAAAGTCTGCGAAGGCTTCCTTGGCTTCCATCTTTGTAGATTTGAGTTCCCGAGTGGTAATCTCCAGTAGGATATTATAATCATATTGCGCCACGAAAGCTGCACATATGTCTTCCCATGAGCGTTTTTTCCTTTCATCCAACGAAGTGAACCAGTAAAGAGCATGTCCCACCAAGGTCTGGGAGAACATCTGGGCCATGGCGTCCCTTTCTACTCCCCACATAGACAGTGCTCCGATGTACCCAGTCAAATGCGCTTTCGGATCCCCAGTCCCGTCGAATTTAGCAAAGTCGATTGGTCTAAACTTCTCCAGAAGCTTCGCATTGGGAAAAAGGCAAAGCTTGTTGATGTCAAAACCTGTCGAGGCAATCTTCTCGTTTCTCGCAACAGACTGTTCTAACTGGGTGATCTTTGCCAAGACCGCTGCCATCTCGGTGTTCTGCGGGGCTTCTACTTCGAGGATCGGCTGCTCCTAGTTGGGATTCAGGTTTAGATTAGGGTTTGGGTTTGGAATTGGGATTAGGTTCGGATTTGGATTAGGGTTTGGATTTGGATTAGGGTTTGGATTTGGGAGTCGTCGGGCAACCCCGGTTATCATCATCATGAGTTGGGCGATTTGGTTGTCGGTACGTTCGCCCAGACGCTGAATAGCTTGCATGACTCGCCCCATTTCTCCATTTGGGATTTCCTGGTTCGGTTCCGGGTTTGGATTAGGATTGGGACGCAGATTTGGATTTGGGTTTGGATTGCCTTCGTTAGGATTTGGATTGCCTCCGTTAAGGTTGAGTTTTAGGATTAGATTTGGGTTTGGATTGTCTCCGTTTGGGTTGAGGTTTCCGATTAGCAGGTCCATTTCCACCCTTAAATCCGATGCACTGGCGGAGTCTGCCTGAAGTTGGAGCCGTTTCAATCTCTATCCCAAGGGTCTGGTCCAGGAGGGTATGATATTCTTCTTCCTTGGACCAATTGCTCAGAACTGATAGCAAAGCAAAAACCGTGCTCAGATGTGGTCCCTACTTACATTTTATGAGATTTGGGCATAATTCTTTGGAAAATGTGTGCGTCACCATCACCGTCATCGACTCTGATTTTTGAAAAATGATTGAATATCTATTATGAGAGGTTGCCTTGATCCTCGGATTTTTAGGGTGTATCCTCATTTAGGAAGCGTCGTTCTCCAAAAGATGCTAAAATAAGTTAAGGATTCGGCTAGTATTTCATCAAGAAATTGACCATCGGTTTGGAATGACTTGGGGTGAACAACGTGATACGATAACCGAAGTGGCATAAGCAGTACATTTGCTTTTAGCCTGGGCGGTGTCGGTATCACGATGTTCTGTTTCCGTGTCATTCCTCCCTTTGGTTAATTCTCCGACCAAACACTAGTCAAGGACTTAACAAAATCCTAGTTTCCCTTAGGTTTTCGCTTGAGGACTCATACGGTTAACAACACGCACAAGGGTGCGTGACTCTTCATCGAGTCTCGGCAACCTCCCAAAGACCGCGCGAGCAAGTCTCGAGAACCGTGGCTGACAGCATGATGACGTGAGATGAAATGCAGGACATAGATAGGATATAGCACATAATCCTACTCTGCATGCTCCTGTCCTAATTTGGAATGTTCTATGGCTTGCTAAACATGTACAAAGGCCGGTTTTGGCTTGAAATGGGTTCCCCAGACTAGAGTCAAAGTATACCTCCCACTATTGAGCGTACACCCAATAATGGTACAAACGGTAGAGATGACTCATCACGGTCGAGGGTTGCTGAGCGTTCCGGGATTCCCCATTACCAGCAAGCCGGGTAGGATTGCCAAAAGACAACAGCGGGGCTGCACAAGATATATACACAAGAAATAGACGATGAAACAAAATCAATTTGAAAATTCCACAAACATTTTTCAAGCTTGGCTCACAAGTTTAATTAAACCATTTCCCCAGCGGAGTCGCCACTGTGGGCTACCACAGCCCCAGGTGAGATCGGGGCGGCCCGAAAAACATACCGCTCCATCAAATAGATTTGAAAAATTTGAGGAGTCGCCACCCGGATTTATGGTTCGCCACCCGAGAAACCGTTTTTGATTTGAAAATTGATTGATTTGAATTGAAAACCAGAGATCATTCGAGGGTTCGGAAGCCATGTTACGAGGGGGGAAGGGTTTTACGGCACCCCCCTCGCCCGATGCGATGTCGGTCTCTACTAAGCATTTGTGGGATTTTTCAAAGGGATTTTGTTTCATTAAGCATGTAGCAGGTATCCACAGGTATAGCAAATAGAAGGTGCATGCTGGTGCTTGTGTACAAGGAGTGATGAAATGATGATGGACACATGCATGATGGCAAAGTAGTGTAAACTGCCACTGGATAAACTCTCGAGCACTCGAGAGCACTCTCGAGCGCTTGAGAGTGTTACTGACCAAATCCTGCAGAGTTTGTTAGTCACAAATAGGATGCCAAATAACAGTGTATGCTGGTGCACGTGTATAGGGGGGTGATTATGTGATGAAAGACAGCAAGATAACAGGAAATGAAACACTGCTCACTGGCTTCACTCTCGAGCGCTCGAGAGCACTCTCGAGCGCTTGGGAGTGTCTGAACCCCACCTGCACATTCTGTTAGTACTGACAAAACATAATGTAAAGACTGCAAAATGAAATACTATTAAGCAGACCACTGGCTCAGCAGAGGACTTGAAAGACTGAGATAGGACCTCAAGTTTTCAAATCATGTATCATTGCCATTGCACGAACAGATCTACAATTTTAAAAGAGCAAATGTACACATCTATGCATGTAGAAGCTCAGAAAACACAGAAAACTGGGAAAATGGAATGCAATGGCATGCATGCACTCCTGAGCGCTCGGGAATGGCTTCGAGCGCTTGGGAGTGAGCTGCATGCCAGCTTACTCTCAAATAGAAAATGGCACCACTTCATCATGCAAACACCCTTATCTAAGTTTTTAACAAGAGAAGATCTTATTTTTAACTTAGGAAAACTTTGTTCTTACTTGAGATTTGTAAGAAACATTTCTGTTTTAGGAAAAATGATCTTCTGTGTCTGCATGCCAGAATAAAACCATTTTTATTTAAAAGTGCACCTCACCCCCAGCCTACTGCTTACCAAAATGCCATGCATGGGACTGGAAACAGTCCCGAGCGCTCGGGAGCACTCTTGAACGCTCGAGAGTGTTTCCAGTTGGGGTTTTGGGAAAACATTATTCGTGGACTCTTTGCTCTTGCTTTTTCACTAAGGTCTCCCAACCATGCACCCAGCATTAAGGACTGGGACAGGCTGAGAGACCCCCCTCAGAAGGGAGAACAGCCTCTTGATTTGAACCAAGGATAGAAATATTTCTACCTTTGCTTGACACTTTGCTCCTTGGATGGTTGTGAAAGGTGAATGTAGAGTGAAAAAGACAAGAGATCAGAAGCTAAGAGTGTTCTGGATTTCTTGCCCTTTTCCTTGATGATTTTGAAAAAAACCTTTGAAGTTGGGAAAGAAGTTTGAGTTTGAAAGTTTTTTCCCTTGAACAAGAGAGAGAAAAGAGGAGGGGTTTAAAGAGAGAGAACTTTCGTAGCCTCCTCTCTTCAGCTGAAAAACCAAGTATATATATAGAGCATATAACCCATGGTTTTGAAAATGAAATGATTTTGAAATAAACCATTTTTTAAAGAAAGAAATCTTCAGCTGATATCTTCTCTGACTGAGGTTGAGTGTTGACTCACCTCAGCCGGCTCAAGGGGAATGCAATGATGGCTTGCATGGATAGTGGGAATCTTTTTCACCCATTGGGCACTGGTAGAGGTCTCGAGTGCTCGGGAGTGGTCTCAAGCGCTTGGGACTTCACTCTCGAGCGCTCGAGAGTGAGCCAGGCCAGTGGTTTTTGGAAAATAGTTTGGAGCGCTTGGGACTGCTTCCAAGCGCTTGGGAATGATTTTGACCATTTCCTTTTCAAATCCTTTAAGGGGCAACGTCTCAATTGGTACATGGCTTGTTTTGATCCATATTCATCATCGGGGAGCCTCAGGGCCACAAATTAAGGAAATTCGACAAGTCCAAATTGGGGTGTCTACAGGAGCGATACCGGGAAGCAAGTCGATAGTGAACTCAATTTCTCTCTCGGGAGGTAAACCAGGTAACTCTTCCGGAAACACGTCCGGAAAAATCGCAAACCACTAAGGGTAACTCCCCACGCACGGAGGCATCCTCATCTAATGTCAAGCTAGCCAATAAGGAATAAATTGACTTGCACTCTCGAGAACCACATAGGTACGGTTCCAACGGCTCCCGACGTTACCCAAAGAATTCGAAACAAGGACCCTTTGGAGGACAAATACGAATTCGACGCTTGAAACAATCAATGGTAGCGTGAAACCTCGCCGTTGATGAAGCGAAAGTGCAATTCGTTGAAAAATTCGGCAAGTGTAGTTGCTCTTTGGCATTATGCAAATATGTAGGGGGGGAGAGAGAGAGATAGATGGGATGACTGGTGAGGGTAAGGGATAGTAGGTGAAAGACATAACTACCCCCACATATAACTTTTTCGACCATGTTTTGGATGGGAAATGGTAATTGGACTAAGTATGTAACGTTTGGAGAGTTAAAGGGGTAAGAATGTTCAATTAATGGTTAAAACTTAAAAGATAAGTAAACAAAAATCGAATAGTTAAAGGCTGCTGATTTTGTCACTCTTTTTTTTTTGTTAAAGTCACTCTCCTACAAATGTATTTTTTTGCACCAAAAATGCACTTGTAATGGAGTAGCGTTAAAAAAAAATAATGGCAAAATCATTTCTCTAGTTAAAAGGTTAAATACATATTTTACCCCAAAAGTTACATAAACGATATCAATAACTCATTTTAAAAAATAAATAAAATAGTTACTAGAATCTTTCCTTTTTCGAAAAGAAAAGTAATTACTAGTACAATCCAAAATTTAATTTTTCAATAATTACTTTTTAATGTTTGAACGAGGATCTTATTATCTTCTTCAAGTGCAAGCTCAGACATAATTGCAGATATCAGAGAACTCTACGCCATTTCTCTTTTACGAATATCAGAAGAAATCGAGCTCCGATGGCTCGGATAGCCCCAACCTACATCACTCCCCTTAAACTCCGACCGCATGGCTTTCTGAGTCATCAATCTCTGAGTCCGATTATACTCTCATTTCGATCGCACAACAAGAATGGCAGATATCAAAAGATATGCTGCCAAACAGACCCAAATCCAACCGACTCCTCCTCCTCAACGGTATATCTCTTTCCTCTCTTTTTGTCCCACACAACGCACACACAAGTTTGAAATCTTTAATTTCTCCTGCATGTACCTCTTTGTCCACAGTTGAATTTAGGATATGAAAGAGCTGGTGCAATTCAAATTCTATCATTTTTTATGGGTTTTTTCCGTCATTGATTTGGGGGGTCAACCTCTTTTTTGTGTACAAGGATCCGGATATTTTCTTAGTTTGTTGTATTCTTTAATTTTGAGTTTTTCTCATATCAGAATGTGCAAGAAGAGCGAGCATCTTCAGCCCTTACCCAATACTTTTACTCAAATACCTTTTCAAATTAGCGTGAAATATTCATTTTATATGAACAATGACTATGAAGCCGTCCAATGACAATATTCAAATTAACATGTATACTTGAGTAAAAGATTTTTTAATGCTATTGTTGTAAATTTATTTGGTCAGTGTCTGAATCGTGGTTGTTTTAGCCTTTTTAGTTCGTTTTACAATTTTAGATAAACAGCACAGTACGTATGCATGAAACTTTTCTTGACCAGGAGTTTGGAAATGGGTAAATTTTGTTAAACAGGAAACGGTTAAATGTTGAAACGAATGTGCCAGTGGAGCCGTGTAGTTGTTTTATCAGGGTTGTAGATATCATTCTGGACCGGTTGGTACGTTCCGTTTTAGCACAAATCCGGTAACCTTGACCTCCATTTCCGCCTTGTCCAACTTTCCAGCTGTTCTCGGACGATTCCGGCGTACCGGGAAAATCTCGGCCGAGATGTAGTTACCGGAAATTTCGGCCGGTATTTTGCTAAACTGGTCCAAACGGCAACCAGTAGGTTTTAGCAGTGCATCTCAGTAAGAAAATCAGATCGCAATGAGAGAGAGAGAGAGAGAGAGAGAGAGAGAGAGAGAGAGAGAGAGAGAGGGAAAGGACGAGAGAGGGAGGGAGAGGATGAGAGAGAGAGCCCTACCTATTTGCCATGACTGTGAGAGCGAGAGAGAGGTGAACGCAGCACTGGATGTCCCGAACTGGTTCGGGGGCAGCAGCAATAGAAAGAAGGAAGAAGGCTTATAAATGTGTGAAGCCCTAGAATTACAAAAGTACTTAATTACCCTTTACTTTTGAAACGGTTAAAGACATATTGACCATGAGCCACTAGGCCTTCTTCAAAAAGGCAAAAATGATTAATTGAGAAGGTGATTATCAAAAAAAATTAGGAGTAATTGAGAAGGTTTTTTTTTTTTTTTTTTCTATCTTTTTGAGCCCAAAATTGTTTACGGGAATAAAATTTTAGTAACTTAGATAGTCATGGGAGTGCTCTTCCTTTTTTTGGATTTACTAGATGAGAGTTATATAATGACAGTTTAATTTTTATTGTCTAAAAAAAGTTTGTTATAAAGAATTGGATTTAATGAGAAAAATAATGAATTTATAACTATATATATTGGTATTTGCGCTAAATCCGAAACGGTAGCCATTATTTAACCTGTACCGGTACATACCGTACCAGTAAGTAAGAATACCGGTACTCTTGCTGGTTCGGTATTCAGAACCTTGTGTTTTATAGATGGTGTAGACCATAAGAGGAGTTTGATGTAATCATGGAGAGAGAAAAATGAGAAAATGGCATTTAGCCGGGATGATTCAGTAATTCTGAATGGTGTCCTTATACCTGCTCGTAATATTCAAAATGAAGTTGAATGGGCTGTGCAGCATAGGGGGTTGTGGTGTGAAAGGAACGGAAGAATCTTCAGAGGGTGAGCCGGGATATTGTGGATTTTTCTTCCAAAGTTGAATCTGATTTGAGAGCTTGCATTTCCTCTTGGAGGCATGTGAAGAGGACTAATGACAATAGGTTACTCTGCTCCTATTGGAACACCTCTCCCATAGTGTTTTCTAGTAGTTAACTGATTGTTTAGTTTTGGTTTCTGTTTGGCCGATGTCTGATCTGGTTTTTGCTTGTTTTTTATTCTGTAGTAGTGTTGTAGGTTGTTGTTTCTGTGGGGTTCCTCCCCCTGCTTCCTGGTTTTTGGGTTGGTTTTCAATAGACTAATTTACCAAAAACGAAAAATATGTAAACTAATTTACCAAAAACGAAAAATATGTAATTCCATTTTAGGGTCATCAATACTGACAAAATTTACCGTATGTTATCTTTACTAAGCTAAACAAGTTGCGGGAAATTTGTGGCTGATTTATTTCCCTTCCTTCTTGGTGCCACCGCTATTGCTACAACAAATAATCACGGCACGGGGTAAATTAGAAAGACATCAGAGGAAGACCATCATCTCTTTCTGAATTACCCGAACCAGATGACCCGATTTTCCGTTTCTTCTGTTTCTTAAGGTGGTATCAGTACCTCTTATTGAAAGTAGGACAACTAATATAGCTGAATTGTAGCCTTTGACGTTACTTACATCTTATTGTGGTACATGTGAGTGGGTGTATTGTAATTCATACCATGCTCTTGTTTATGCAAATCTCTTATTGATCAGCTGACTTTAGCCGGTCGGGCCTTGAAGTAAGCCTGTGCTTATTTGGGGCTATTTCCTTTCGTTTGATTGGTGATCGTTCCATAGCTGGCACCGAGGACTTGAATCCTAGAATGTGTCCAAACTTTGTTACTGATTGCAAAAAATTGCAGAGTTCCATGGAACTCCCAGGGCATAAAATAAGGCGTCCTCAGTAGTAAGTGCAAACTTTTTCTGGTTATTAGTACAAGGCTCTTACGGTTTAGTTTACCAGCCCCAATTACTTTAATTTCTTTGGAAACTAAACACCAGGAATTTTTTTATTATTGCAGTAAGCTTGCCTCCTGAGTCCTGACCTTAAAATGGATTGGAATTGTACATGCCATTGTCCAAAAGTTTGTTACTATCTTATGCATTGCAGCTTAGTGCAGGAAAAGCTGATCGAAGAGCCTGGTTTAGCTAATGTTGAGACTACGCAAGCTGCAGGTTCTTCCACTGATGCTCGTATTCCTGAATATCCAAGCAAAAGTATTAACAGACAAATAGCTTTGGTCTCAACACTTGCAGCAGTGGGACTTTTCTTATCAACACGGCTAGATTTAGGTGTTTCTTTGAAGGACCTGACTGCTGTGGCATTACCATATGAAGAGGTTTGCTTGTTACCGGCTTTGTTACTCAATTTATGCTGTGCTTGGTTCCTTGCTGTATTATACTTGAATGTGTGTTAGGAGCATTGGATGAGCATTATTGACGAGGTAGATGGAAATTCTTTATGTCCTTTAACTTCGATATTTTCACTTTATTATTCCCTTTTTAGGCCTTGAAAGGACTAAATATACAACAAGGAATGTTCATCTTTTTACACAAAAACCAAAGTTAAACAAGAAATCTTCACAGATCTCAGTTGACAGGCTTTGATTCTGCCAGAAGAAGTAATTTAATCAAAGACCCAAGAGGATTATTACAGCTTATTACGGTGTGATCAGTGATGCTTTTCACATTGCCTTTATATTGGGTTATATCTGTCTCAGGCGATGTCCAATGGGAAGCCCACTGTTGTGGAGTTTTATGCAGATTGGTGTGAAGTTTGTCGAGAATTAGCTCCAGATGTGTACAAAGTTGAACAGCAGTTTAAGTAATGTTCTTTCCATACTTCTTTAGCCTCAAGCGCGTGCACCCACCTGCACGAAAAGCAGCCCCTTCCTGAAATTTCAGTTTACCACCATTTTGTTAATGATTGGCAAACTTCGCATTGCTCTTCAAAAATCCGTAGTACGTTCGTACGGACACAGTTTCGTAATTCCAAAAATTCTTTTTTCAGGGACCGTGTGAACTTTGTGATGCTGAATGTTGACAACACAAAATGGGAACAGGAGCTTGATGAGTTCGGGGTTGAAGGTATCCCACATTTTGCATTCTTGGACAAAAAGGGGAACGAGGAAGGAAATGTGGTGGGCAGGCTTCCAAGACAATACTTTCTTGAGAATGTGGATGCCCTTGCCCGTGGGGAAGCATCCATACCTCACGCCCGTGTTGTTGGACAGTTTTCAAGTGCTGAAGCCAGGAAAGTTCACCAAGTTGTTGATCCAAGAAGTCATGGATAGAAATGTGTTGTACATTTATCATACAAACAGATATAGTCTATAAACTGATGTTTTATACCCCCACTTTAGTTCCCATTTGATATTGACAATAGTATTATACGGAAAATGAGCCTTGCATTATTCACGTGTCTCTCAGGATCCCTGGATTCTAGACTTCTGGTTCGTTCAGGCAACTTATGCATTCAGAAAGAGCCCTGTAGATATATAGGAGCTAGTTTTGGGCTTTACCGTACGGGAATCAAAGAAATACTAACATAAAACAGAAGTATACAATGTATGTGATGGTTAATTCATGTACCTATATATATATATATACACATAGAGGAATTTTCAATGAGGGATCCCTCATTTTGCTAAAATGAGGGACTTTCATTTCCCGATCAAATTTTGAAAATCCGAACCGTTGAATGTGTGCAGAACGTAATTTTAAGGGTCCCCGCGAGAAATTAGCAAAAAAAATGACCGGGAAGGGCGTCATCCGAGCAGTTTTTTTTGAACCGTTCAATGAAAACTGCTCGGATGAAGCCCTTTCCGGTCATTTTTTTTTGCTGATTTCTCACGGGGACCCTTAATCACGTTCTGATCACTTTGAGGGGCTCGGATCAACGAAATTCAATCGGGAAGGGGAGTCCCGCATTTTAATAAAATGAAAGATCCCTCACCGGAACCTAACTCTATATATGTATATACGGGGCGATTTTGGGCACCCTTAAAAAAAACTCCCTAAGTTTTCGATCGAATTTTGATAATCTGAGCCGCTCAATGTAATCAGAATGTGATTTTAAGGGTGTCCATGAGAAATCAGCAAAAAAAATAACCGGGAAGGATTTCATCCGAACAGTTTTTTATTGAACTTTATTGAACGGTTCAATAAAAAATTGCTCAAATCAAGCCCTTCCTGGTTAGTTTTTTTGCTAGTTTCTCGCGAGGACCCTTAAAATCACGTTCTGAACACATTGAGCGGCTCGGATCATCAAAATTTGATCGAAAACTATGAGATTAAGATTTGGAGGATTTTTTTAAGGGTCCCCGGAACTGCCCCGATATATATATATATATATATATATATATATATATATATATATATATATATATATATATATATATATTACAGTTCCAGTAATTACTTCTGTTCTTACTTTTGTTCATACTTTGTTCATGCTAAGTTATTCTATACTCAACTGCACTATTCATTACTGCACTATTCATCCGAATTATTATTCACTACTGTTCATAGTACTATTCACCCACGGATTTACTATTGTTGATTTACTGATTGATTTCTCTAGTCACTTTCTATAAATATCTCAGTCACCTCCTCCTTTTGAATCATCTCCCACTCTGTATCTCTCTCCCCTACTCTGATAACCCATGTTCCTCTACTGTGTCTGTGCTTCCGCCCCCATTTGGTATCAAAGCCAAGTAGAAAATTGTTGAAGGATTAAACCCTGAGTAAACTGTAAGTTGATTTGTTCCCCTTGATCTTTCTTTTAGTTCCTTTATTCCTGCTGTATTTTCAATTGGTAGATTAATTCTAGTTACCTTCGGTCGAGCACCTTGCACTGGCCACCCACTTTGAGCCACCCTGTAGTAATCCGTAAAAGTCCCCGTGAGTAAGTCCCAGGTGGGCAGTTAGGGGTTGGAAAAAAACTTAGGGTATGTGTTCAGTAGGCTATAGGTATGTGTTAAGTGGGGTATGTCTTTATCATGGTAATTTAGGGTTAAAATACTAAAAGAGAAGACTTTAGGAGTAAATTACTAAAAGACAAATCTTTAGGAATAAACACAATGAACAGATTATTCAAGTGTAGTTCTTCAGCCAGTTCTTCAATGGCTAATTTATCTGAGTTGTCGGACATAGTCAACCAAGAAGAACATGAGTATCAAGATTTAGATACAGGATTAACTAATTGGAATATTCCCAAAATCCCAGTAAAAGAGATTTACAAGTCAAGTTTCCTAGATGATACTTTTCGTACGGATCAAGTAGCAAAAACTGCAGAACATGTTTACGCTATTACTAAACAAGAAGAACGATGTTCTCTTCTTAGTCAACATTCAATTAAAAGACACCTCGAAAGAGGATATAAATATATTCATGTAGGATTAATACAAGTAGCTATTAAACCACTTACAAGAAAATGATTAAATTCCTCAGTATTACTGTCTCTAAGAGATAGCAGATTCACAGTCTATAGTGACAGTATGTTAGGATTAATGGAGTCAAGCCTACATAATGGTCCAGTCTACTTCAACTGTTACCCCGATTTACCCCTTAGTTTAAATGACAAGAATATTTTAAAAGCATTAACTTTAAATATTCAAACTGCTGGCGCTATCCCTCAAATGCTTGAAGGAAGTCAGTCTATTGCATTAATCTACCGTCTTTATTACAAATGTATGAAAACTAATTTAAATATTCATGCATTAGTCAAAAGTCCAAAAGACAAAACTGTCCTTATTCAAAGTAGTACAAATGCCAATATTCAAGTACCCAAAACCATTTCTTGGAATGACATCCAGTTACCAGCTAGTTGGCTAAGTGAAAATGAGAGTTTCCCACAGAAACTCCAGAATGACACGATTGATCTAGATTATATTCAACAATACCTAGATGGTACGGTTAGGATAAGTTTTGATCAAAAAAGAACAAACCCTCCCCTGAGAATCAAAGAATTAAGTAGGTCAAAATAGCTCAGTTACTATTGATAGATCAGTCATCAAGCCTAGGAAAGACAAAAATTTACTTGATCATAACATTAAACTGCAAGGTGTTGAGTCAAGCTCACAAATTAGTAAACCCTGTTATTCTACCCAGTCAAACTTTGAAAATGAAGACACCTCCCAAGGGTCTCCAACTCAAACAGATTTTGAAGAAATAGTTGACCAAAGTTTACTCGTTTTACATAAAGATTTTGAAATTAATTTTGATAAATTATACAAAGAATTTAAATCTAAAAGAAATAAACAAAAAAGGAAAGACTATGCTAGTAAATATTCACAATCTAGACAAACAAAGATAATTGCTCAATGGGAGAATTTCATGAACGAAATAAGATCCGAAATCTATTTTTTCCATTACCTAGAAAAATATTACAAAAAAGTTAATACAGTTACAACAGTCACAAAGAAAACAACGAATAACACCCCTGGTCAATCCCTTGCTAAAATAAAATAAAATCAAATTATTAAACAAACTACTATACCAAATCTCCGACAAGAAGTTAATCTTATTAAAAAAGAAATTACCAAATTAAAAGAATCTGACCATCAGTTAAAGACTCAAAATGAAGAAGATACTAACTACCAGGATTGCTACCAAAAATGGTATGCTAAAGTAAAATTGGTAGTACATGATTTCAAAATTGAAGTTAGTGCTCTTATTGACACAGGAGCAAACCTTAATTGCATTCAAGAAGGTTTAGTTCCTACTATGTATTTTCACAAAACAACTGAACAATTGAGCTCTGCAAATGGTAGTAAAATGCAAATTAATTATAAATTACCCAAAGTACATATTTGTCAAGATGAAGTTTGCTTTAGAACTTCTTTTGTGTTAGTCCAAGACTTAACTGATAGGGTGATTTTAGGAACACCTTTCATTTGTTTACTTTATCCTTTTACAACTAATCACGAAGGAATTACCACTACACCTTTTGGTCAACAAGTAACATTTAAATTTTTAACAAAACCAGAATTTCGTGCATTAAAGCAAATTAAAAACCACCCTGTACCTTCTTTAAATCAGAAAGAAAATCAACTAAGATTCCTACAGAATGAAATCAGATATAAATTAGTTGAACAACACCTTACTGATACAAATCTTAGTCAACAAATTGAAAAATTCAAAGAAAAATTAGTAAAAGAAGTTTGTTCTAGCCTCCCCAGTGCCTTTTGGCATCGGAAAAAGCATATAGTAACTCTACCATATATAAAAGAATTTAATGAAAATCAGATCCCTACAAAATCTAGACCTATTCAAATGAATCCTGAAGTAATGGAAACTTGTAAAAAAGAAATTAATGAACTACTAAGTAATAACATCATTCAAAAAAGTAAATCACCATGGTCATGTCCAGCTTTCTATGTTAATAAAAATGCAGAAAAAGAAAGAGGTGTACCACGACTAGTTATTAATTACAAACCACTAAATGAAGTATTAGAATGGATCAGATATCCAATACCTAATAAAAAAGATTTAATCAACCGATTAAGCAATGCAGTCATCTTTTCAAAATTTGATTTAAAAAGTGGATTTTGGCAAATTCAGTTACATCCCAATGATAGGTACAAAACAGCATTTACTACACCCTTTGGACATTACGAATGGAATGTAATGCCTTTTGGATTAAAAAATGCACCAAGTGAATTCCAAAACATCATGAATGAAATATTTAATCCATTTAGTCAATTCATCATTGTTTACATAGATGATGTTCTCATCTTTTCCAATTCTATTGATGAACATTGGAAACACTTAAATACATTTGTCAATACCATTAAAAATAATGGTTTAGTCATATCTGCCCCTAAAATTAAATTATTTCAAACTAAAGTAAGATTTTTAGGATACGATATTCATCAGTCCACCATAGTACCAATTAGTAGAGCAATTCAATTTGCTGATAAATTTCCTGATGAAATTACTGACAAAAATCAATTGCAAAGATTTTTAGGATCTTTAAATTATATAGCAGAATTCTATAAAGATCTTAGGAAGACATGTCAACCACTATTTGAAAGATTAAAAGACAAACCCCCTCCTTGGTCATCTCTACATACTTCCATAGTCCAGCAAGTCAAAAAATATGTTAAGTCATTACCATGTCTAGGTATTCCTACAGTCAATTCTTTTAAAGTTATTCAAACTGATGCCTCAGATATTGGTTATGGTGGCATCCTCCTCCAAAAAGTCAACCCTAGTTCCCCTGAACAAATTGTTCGCTTTCATTCTGGTCTTTGGAATAAAGCACAAAGTAATTACAGTACTATTAAAAAAGAAATTTTAGCACTAGTCTTATGCATTTCAAAATTTCAAGATGATATATTAAACCAAAAGTTTTTAGTCAAAATTGATTGTAAAAGTGCGAAATATGTTCTAGAACAAGATGTTAAGAACATAGCTAGTAAACAGATCTTTGCCAGGTGGCAGTCAATTTTAAGTATTTTTGATTTTGATATTGAATATATTAAAGGAGATCAAAATTCTGTCCCTGATTTTCTTACCAGAGAATTTTTATTTAACAAATCATAATAGTAGCTCATTCATCAAAAGTACTTCTCAGCTATTTAAAACCATTTTCCAGCAGCATACATTATTCATCATACTTACAAACAACCCAATTCAGTCTTACAATGACAGACAAAAGCAAGAATCCAGCTTTACCTACAAAAAACCAGCTTGCACTTCCTCCAGCAGATTGCGGCAACAGGTACCAAGTTCTTGGGCAAATCCCCAGGACAAGTTACAGTTCTGCACTAGCATACACTCCATCCTCTAGTCACACTGTTACACCATCCACAATGGATCCCTTTTCCTCAAACCAATCCATTCAACTTAGTCAACCAAAATTTACTTACCCGGCAAGCACTACTGAATATGTCCTCAAACCAGTAGCAACCAATTTATTTTCCATTGAACCAGTCCACAAAAATATCCACAGCCCCATTGAATTAGTCAAAGCCTTTTTTCCTCCAGGATGGCATTTCATCCCTGCTCACCCAGATAAAACTCTTTCTTTCTATAAAGACATTCTTCTCCACCACAAGTCAATTATTATCAAACCTATTACTGATAGAGTTAATCCAAATAAAGTCATTTACCATTCCCTCTATATTCACAACATAGTCAGTCTTGATGAATGGGGACACCCATCTTTACTCAGAAACCTCCCTGGTCATTCGATTCAATATAATTATTATGATTATATTGATTCCTGGTTTAAAGTCATCCTCCATGAAAATGAATCATTTATTCACTCCTGGTTTTTCTCATTTGATCACAAGTTCAAATCGGTAATTCCGTCTTGGTTCTCCAGATGGTGGCACCAAAATGGAGCCATTCCTGAACTATTACCAATTGAACTTATGGATCAAGTCAACTATTTTTCCACTTTATACCCAACCAACCATCACACTGGTCAATTTCCTATTCTCCTACTATTCATGGCAAAATACAAGGTACCATGGATCTTCAAATGGCGATACAGCATCAATAACAAGATAGTTACTCGCCAGTATTTGGTAAAATGGTGGGGTGCATACAAGCATCATCGCATCATTGAACAAGTCAAAGAAGAATTCCCAGTCAAAGTCCCAACTCCAGTCAAAGCTCCAGTTCCAATTACACAGGTTCACCCGAATAAACAGAAGTCAGTTCTTCCTGAACCAAGTTCACCAACTTTTTCTACAATTAGACTTGGAAGTCCAACTCCAAGTTCTCTCATACAGTCAAAATCCAAGTCAAAAACCAAGTGTTCACAGTTATTGATGTTAGCTCAACAATTAATTGCTCAAGCCAGTCAAGAAGAAGAAGACAATTCATCTGAAGAGTCAGCCACAGCAACATCTTGCAAAAACCCATATGGGTCTGCTTTTCAAGATGCTCAAGACCCATTTGCCTAAACAAAATGGCATAGTCAATTATTCAGCAATCAATTATTCGGCAGTCAATTATTGCTTCACCGAAAGTATTATTCAACAGTCAGCAGTCAATTATTGCTTTTGGCTATCTGCACCGAAAGCAGCAACAGCAACCAATTATTTCTGATGGTCCTACCAGTCAACAATTGCTTTTGGCCATTTGCACCGAAAGCAGCAACAGCAACCAATTATTTCTACTTCTGGTCCTACCAGCACCGAAAGCAGGGCTAGTCACCTACTTTAGTCATCATTTCTCCACCGAAAGGGGAAAAGTCACATGCTAGTACTATTTGTAATACTCAGGACCTTAGTCTATAAAAGGATCCAAGAGTAATGTAGTAGGGGAGGCAAATTAGAGGCAGTTAGTTGCATAGTTTGCTCTCAAGAGTTAACCCAGAGATATTTTAGATACTCTTCTACAAAGTTATTAGAGTTCTGAATATACTCTTCTATCCCAGTTAATTGCTGAGTATCAATCTACTCCAGCTTCCCTTGTAAACCGGTAACCCATTTATGTACTGTTTTAATTCAGCAATTGAATTACAGTTCCAGTAATTACTTCTGTTCTTACTTTTGTTCATACTTTGTTCATGCTAAGTTATTCTATACTCAACTGCACTATTCATTACTACACTATTCATCCGAATTATTATTCACTACTGTTCACAGTACTATTCACCCACGGATTTACTATTGTTGATATATATATATATATATATAATTAATTGACATATGCAAAAACATGCAGACACCTAATAATGGACTTAACTCTACACTAACAGTAGAAAGATTGTCAACATACTTGTGAATAAGGGTTCATCGCATGTAGAGGTGTCAAATGGGCAAGGCCGGCACGGGCATGGGGTGGCACGGTACGTCACAGGCACTGTAGAGCCCTGTATTTTCGAAAAATAGTTTAAAGGTTTTATAAATGTCAGAATAAAAGATTTGTGGAGTTTAATTGATTTTGGGTTGATGTGATAGAATTATAAGTGGAAGGGGTGTTAGTGTGATATGTATGTGTATGAGTATAAATATGAATGGGGTGTGTGTAGAGGAGTATTTTTCACTCCTCACCCTCTCCCAATCTCCCGATCTCTCTCCCTCTCGGCAACTCTCTCTCTCTCTCTCTCTCTCTCTCTCTCTCTCTCTCTCTCTCTCTCTCTCCAATACCCAAAATCCCACTTAATCACTTAAAACCCACACCAAACAACCTTCAATCTTTCATCTCTACGCATATTGGAGATCGTATCTTGCTGGGTTTAACTTGGAGAGGAGTTTTCTTGCTGCGTGTCAATTTTGGAGTTCTACGGCTCAATCGATCTCTTGGGGTTTGGCTTCGGAAATCGAGGTAGAGATTTCTTACTCTCTCTACATGTTTATGAGTTGATTGTGTGCCAAAATCGTGCTCTATTTGGTTGGATTCGAAGTTATGCTCTTTCTTGGTTTTTCTGCAAATCGCCCACTGTAACGCAATAGTACTGATACCACTTTTTTGAGGTACTGGTACCTTTGGTACTAATACCTACTTTTTGAGATACCGATACCTTGACTCTGATTGCTCACTAGATTGGTTTGTTACCGATACCAACTTTTTGAGGTATTGGTACCAATGACTCAGAAAATTGTTTTGAACTTTGTTGATCATTCGTCGAATTGTATGGATCCCTGATCACTTCTAACACTCTCCAATCACATTCTAATCACCTCTAAACATGATTGCTTGCATTCCAACGTTTCGTTGTTCGTCCCCACTCTTTCGGCTCCCGTTATAACAAAGAAAGGGGTAAAACTAAATGAATATGATACTCGTTCCTTTGTTTATGCATTCGGGTTATTATGTGAGCATTGTGACATGTTTTATGAATGATACGGACTTGTCATATGTTGTGCTTTACGGTATTGAGGCTTGTAGAACGAAAAATCACAATTTAGAATGATAGAATGATACAAAGAAAGCCATGGAACCACTATGAGGTGGGATGCCAGAAACAGGACGCACGGGGTCCCAAATGTCCGGAAGTGCACAAGAAAGCCACGGATCCACTGCACGGTGTGATGCCGGAACAAATACGGGATGCACGGGGTCTCACATGCCCGGAAATGAAATCGAGGATACTTGAGATAATGAAAGCGGAGAACTTAGGGATTGTTGAGCTTCTTGTATGAGAACGATGTCAGTTATCATGTCATACCTCCTTGCTTCGGTTCATATGAGAAATCTTATTATTGTCATTGTTCTTTCTGGTTCATAAACCATCTCATATGCATATAGTTTGAGCAAAGATCTACTGGGCTAGTGTAGCTCAACCTATTATTCTTTTCCAGTACACCTCAAGGGCATTGACATGGAGTGCTTGACGTGCATAAGACTTCATCATTTTGAAAGCTAACATGGAAGAATTACTTTGACATCTTTGTAAAATTCTTTTGGGAGATGTAATTGTAATTTTGAGCTATTCTTTTAACTTGAAAATCATGTAATCTCTAAATTTGCTGTCTTTTGCTTAACTATGAAATATGGGGCCATAGTGCCATTATTGTAAACTTATAAAACTTTATTGTTCTCTTGGATGAATTATGGGAAGTATTTTGGGGTATTATGTCGTATTGATGCGAAGTATTTTTATTAGAAATACTATTATTACTATGTTGAAAATCCAGGGCGTGGCAACTTGGTATCAGAGCATAGTTTTAGAATACCTCGAAACCATGGGAAGACTTCGTCTCATGGGTTCAAAAAGTATTGCATCTTTTTACATGACATGTGTGTGCTTGTGTGACTGACATTCATAGAATTTTGTGGCATTAGATTTACCTTATCGTAGAGTGGCGTAGAGTTATTAACCCGTGTTGGGAAGTTGGGGGTTTGACCTCATAGTTGATATGTTGCGGTTGATAGTTTTCTCTCTTAATCCTGTAGTAAGATGCCTCCGAGACTACACGAGAGGCGAGGTAGGGCTGGAAATCGGGGTGGCCGAGGTCGTGGTCATGCGGAACCGTTAGAGGATAAGGTTAGTCATCAAGGGGAGAACCCAAGTGGGGATGTGGAATTGGGGGCCGGACCGGGTTCGAGGGCGCAGAATGTTCAGCTCTTGCTAGGGATATTATTGCGGCACTTGTAGTGCTAACCTTTTGCAACCTCCTCCTAGGGATAATGCGGACAGTCGGGCCTTAGTAGCCATGCGAGAATTCAGTCAACTAAATCCACCTCTGTTTGATGGGGCAAGTAGTGACCCTCTCGTGGCTAACCATTGGTTGGCGCAAATCCGTAAGAACTTCACCGCACTTAAGATTACCGAGGATGACCTGCGAGTGAGTATCGTGGCCGTTCAACTTGTCGGAAAGGCCAGTGAGTGGTGGGAATCTATTTTAGAAGGTAGGAAGGACGCGAAGAGGGTAGCTAGGACCGCGGCTCAAGCGAATGAGCCAGATGTTGAAAATTCGACGTGGGTCGAATTCGAGGATCTATTTGCGAGTCAGTATTTTCCAAACTCATCTCGTGACCAATTGAGGGATCAATTTGAAAAGCTTGAGCAGGGTAATATGACCGTTTCTAAATACGCATTAAGGTTTCAGTCCTTGTCATGATTTGCTCTCGAGCTAGTAGCAACCGAGGATAGGAAATGTCGACACTTCGAGAGGGGTTTGCATTCTTCCGTAAAGAGATTGGTAGTGGCTCAGCACAAGATGAGATAGTCCGAGGTTGTTGAGTGCGCGAGGAGTGTCGAAATACCGAAGGAGTCTCAGAGAAATAAGGGAGTTTGGGAACCGAGGCAATCGACCGTTACCGTTAGTTCTTCGGGCACTTTTAGGAGCCAGGGGAGAAAAAGGGCAAGGGAGTCGTCTTCTACAACTCAAAGCCAACCAAGTGTTAGTGGGGTTCGAGGAGTGTTATGTGTGTGGGGAGTTTAGCCATCTAGCCAAGGATTGTCCTCATAGAGCAAGAGGCACTCGTAGTGAGTCGGGTTCTGTGTAGCAATCGGGGTCAGGGAATGAGTTTGGCCAACAGTCATTCAGAGGTACACAAAGGCAGCAACAACCACATTTCCATCAGACCACTACCATTCAAGGCTCTCAGAATGAAAGGGGTGCGAATTCTTCTTCTCCTTCTCAGACTTCAGGACGGATAGCGGGGAAGAGGTTTCGCCATCACTTCTACTATTCCACCACCTCAGTTACTTCTCATGCTCTAAAGGCTTCGGTCGTGAGGCGTACATTTCTATTGTTCAATTCCTTTGCTAAAGTACTCTTTGATTCTGGAGCATCTCATTCATTTATTGTTGCATCCCTTGTGTGTGCTTTGGAGTTGCAAATTGAAAGTCTAAGTCCACCGTTATTTATTGAGACACCTTTGAGGGGTAGGACACCTTTGGATCGTATTTGTCGAGACTGCGAACTTCTTATTCATGATCGCCGCTTCACCTTTGATTTCATTGTATTGGGATTGTCAGGCTTTGACCTTATTCTGGGAATGGATTGGTTATCTATGTTTCATGCCACTATCGATTGTTTTAAGCGTTGAGTTTGTATTTGTCCTCCTGAGGGTGCTTGTTTTGAGTTCTTTAGGGAACGTCGAGAACCGTTGGAGCCGTATTTGTGTGGGTCTCGAGAGCAGGAGTTCATTTATTCTTTGTTGGCGAGTTTAACTCTAGATGAGGATGTGTCCATGAGTAGAGAGTTACCCCTTGTTGTTTGCGATTTCCTGGATGTGTTTCCGGAGGAGTTACCCGGTCTACCTCTCGAGAGAGAAGTAGAGTTTACTATCGAGTTACTTCCTAGAACCGCACCAATCTTCGTACCTCCTTATCATTTTGCTCCCGTAGAACTTAGAGAACTAAAGGTCCAGTTGCAAGAATTGGAAAATTTGGAGTTTATTCGTCCAAGCACATCTCTGTGGGGGGCACCGGCACTTTTTGCGCAAAAGGACGGCTCGCTTTGTTTATATATTGATTACCGTAAGCTTAACCTTGTCACCGTTAAGAATAAGTTTCCAATGCCTAGAATCGATGACTTGTTTGATCAACTTCGGGGTGTGACTTATTTCTCTAAAATTGATTTGACGTCCGGTTATCATCAATTAAGGGTCCGGAGAGAGGATATTCCGAAAACCGTTTTTCGTACGTGTTATGGTCATTACGAGTTTGTAGTTATGCCTTTTGTGTTGACAAATGCGCCGGCTACTTTCATGGACTTAATGAATCGTATTTTTCGTGCCTACCTTGATCGCTTCGTTTTCGTTTTTGTAGACAACATTCTCATATACTCACCTTCGGTGGAGGAACACCAATCTCATCTCATTATCATTCTTGAACTCTTGAGAGAGCACCGCTTGTACGCTAAGCTTAGTAAATGCGAGTTTTGGTTGTCCAAAGTCAAATTCTTGGGTCACGTGGTTTCGAACGGTGGATTGTCCGTTGATCCGGGGAAGATAGAGTCCGTTATGAATTGGTAGCGACCGAAAAATGTGTTCGAGATTCGTAGTTTCTTGGGTTTGGCAGGTTATTATCGCCGTTTCGTCCAAGACTTTTCGCGTCTAACGGCACCTATGACTAGGTTGACACGGAAGGGGACACGTTTTGTCTGGAGTGACGCATTCGAGACAGCTTTTAGGAGTTGAAGAAACAATTGACTACTGCGCCGGTTTTGATTGTGCCCGAACGTGGAGTCTGCTACTCCGTTTATTGTGACGCTTCGAAAGAAAGGCTTGGGTGCGCTTTGATGCAATTGGGAAAAGTGGTAGCGTATGGGTCATGGCAATTGAAAACTCACGAGCGGAATTATCCTACGCACGACTTAGAACTTGCGGCCATTGTATTTGCGTTGAAGAGTTGGCGTCATTACTTTTACGGTGAAAGATTCGAGGCCTTTTCTAATCATAAGAGCCTTAAGTACCTATTCTCCCAAAAAGAGCTTAACTTGCGATAATGACGTTGGATGAAACACTTAGAGGACTATGACTTTGATTTGCAATATCACCCGGGGAAAGCGAATATAGTGGCCGATGCATTGAGTAGAAAATCGACACACCTTGCGAGTCTAGCGATTCACGAATGGAAAATGATGAATGATCTGGGATTCTGCGTGTTGCACTTTGAGGAAGTCCGAGATGGGGTTACCTTATGCAATTTGACTATTCAATCTTCTTTGTCGAATCGAGTCATTGAAGCACAACAACATGACAAGGAAGCGGAGGAACTTCGTACCAAATTCCTTAGTGGGAATGCTCAAGAAGGGTGGATGATTCATACCGATGGGGGCTTACGTTACCAAGGAAAGTTGTTCGTACCCATTTCTTGTCGGGAAGAAATTTTGCGAGAGTTCCATCATTCTCCGTTAGCCGTTCATCCGGGAGGGACGAAAATGTTTCATGACTTGCGTAGACAATTTTGGTGGTCTAGAATGAAGAGGGATGTCATTATTTTTCGTGTCTAAGTGTCTCACGTACCAACAAGTGAAAGCCGAACATCAATGACCTGCGGGAGAGTTACAACTGTTGCCAGTGGCCGAGTGGAAATGGGAGATCGTGACCATGGATTTTGTTACGGGTTTACCGAAGTCGTCGAGGGGACACGATGCTATATGGGTGATTGTGGACCTTTTGACCAAAACCGCTCATTTCTTACCTATTCAAGTCACCGATTCGATTGACACACATAGCCGATTATACATTCGAGAGATTATTCGTCTCCATGGAATTCTTATTTCTATCGTATCCGATCGAGATCCGAGGTTTACCGCGTGCTTTTGGCAGAGCCTACAGGCTGCTCTTGTTACCAATCTTTTGTTTAGCACCGCGTATCATCCTCAAACAGACGGGCAATCCGAGCGAACGATTCAGATTTTGGAGGACATGCTTCGGGCTTACGTCATGGATTTTCGGGATAGTTGGGAGGATCATTTGCCGTTAGTCGAGTTCGTGTACAACAATAGTTATCAATCGAGTATCAAGATGGCACCGTATGAGGCTTTGTATGAGAGGCCGTGTAGATCACCCGTGTGTTGGACCGAGTTAGGCGAGGCTACATTAGTAGGGCCAGATATGATTAAGGAGACGTCCGAGAGCATGAAAGCAATTCGCCAACGCCTTTTAAAGGCTCAAGAGAGAATGATCGAACAAGTCAAGGTGATTCGTCAAAGATTGTTGACCGCACAAAGTAGGCAAAAGAACTATGCTGATCGTCGCCGCCGACCGTTATCATTTGAAGAGGGGGATCACGTATTTCTTAAGGTATCGCCACATCGAGGTTTGTCACGTTTTGGGAAGAAATGAAAACTTTCACCGTGTTATATCGACCTGTAATGCCCCAAGTAGACCACTGGCCCAATACCTTGATTTTGATCCACAAGCCAAACCACATGGCCCAAAAGCTTAAGCCCAAGGTACTAGTAGTAGCCCACAAGGTTTGTTATATGCCCAAGATCATCCATGTAGACTCTCAATGTGGGACGGGGTGTTACAGGGCCATTTGACCTCATTGAGAAGATTGGGGAAGTGGCTTATCGCTTGGCCTTACCGCCGAAACTTTCGGGAGTGCACGACGTGTTTCACGTGTCCATATTGAGGAAATATGAACCGGATCCGTCTCATGTCTTGGAGTGGTTAGAACTTGAATTAGAAGTCGATGCGTCATATAGGGAGGAACCGATAAGTATCCTAGATTTGCGCGATCAAGTGTTAAGGGGTAAGACAATACCGTTAGTGCGAGTCTTGTGGAGTAACCAAGGCAAGGAAGAATCGACTTGGGAACAAGAAATGAGGTTAGGGAGAAGTAACCGCACTTGTTTTCGACGTAGAAATCAATGTAAGAGTCTAAGTTTAAACTTTTAAGTAGTACCGTTATTAAATAATGATTGTTATTGTAACTTGGCCATGTTTATGCGATGTGTAATTTGATTGAGAATGGTTATCAAATTTTGAGGACGAAATTTTTTTTAAGGAGGGTAGAATGTAGAGCCCCGTATTTTCGAAAAATCGTTTAAAGGTTTTATAAATGCCAGAATAAGAAATTTGTGGAGTTTAATTGATTTTGGGTTAATGTGATAGAATTATAAGTGGAAGGGGTGTTAGTGTGATGTGTATGTGTATGAGTATAAATAGTATAAATATGAATGGGGTGTGTGTAGAGGAGTATTTTTCACTCCTCACCCTTTCCCAATCTCCCGATCTCTCTCCCTCTCGGCAACTCTCTCTCTCTCTTCCTCCAACACCCAAAATCCCACTTAATCACTCAAAACCCACACCAAACAACCTTCAATCTTTCACCTCTACGCGTATTGGAGATCCTATCTTGTTGGGTTTAGCTCGGAGAGAAGTTTTCTTGCTCGGCGTCAATTTTAGAGTTCTAGGGCTCAATCCATCTCTTTGGGTTTAGCTTCGGAAATCGAGGTTGGGATTTCTTACGCTCTCTACATGTTTATGAGTTGAATGTGTGCCAAAATTGTGCTCTATTTGGTTGGATTCGAAGTTATGCTCTTTCTTGGTTTTTCTTCAAATCGCCCACTGTAACGCAGTGGTACCGATACCACTTTTTTGAGGTATAGGTACCTTTGGTACCGATACCTACTTTTTGAGATACCGATACCTTGACTCTGATTGCTCACTAGATTGGTTTGGTACCAATACCAACTTTTTCAGGTATTGGTACCAATGACTCAGAAAATTGTTTTGAACTTTGTTGATCATTCGTCGATTTTATGGATCCCTGATCACTTCTAACACTCTCCAATCACATTCTAATCACCTCTAAACATGATTGCTCGCATTCCAACGATTCGTTGTTCGTCCCCACTCTTTTGGCTCCCGTTATAACAAAGAAAGGTGTAAAACTAAATGAATATGATACTCGTTCCTTTGCTTATGCATTCGGGTTATTATGTGAGCATTGTGACATGTTTTATGAATGATACGGACTTGTCATATGTCGTGCTTTATGGTATTGAGGCTTGTAGAACGAAAAATCACAATTTAGAATGATAGAATGACACGAAGAAAGCCATGGAACCACTATGAGGTGGGATGCCGGAAATGGGACGCACGGGGTCCCAAATGCTCGAAAGTGCACAAAAAAACCACAGATCTACTGCACGGTGTGATACCGAAACAAATACGGGATGCACAGGGTCCCATATGCCTGGAAATAAAATCGAGGATACTTGATATAATGAAATCGGAGAACTTAGGGATTGTTGAGCTTTTTGTATGAGAACGTTGTCGGTTATCATGTCATACCTCCTTGCTTTTATTCATATGAGAAATCTTATTGTTGTCATTGTTCTTTCCGGTGCATAAACCATCTCATATGCATATAGTTTGAGCAAAGATTTCTCTACTGGGCTAGTGTAGCTCAACCTATTATTCTTTTCTGGTACACCTCAAGGGCATTGATATGGAGTGCTTGATGTGCATAAGACTTCATCATTTTGAAAGCTAACATGGAAGAATTACTTTGACATCTTTGTAAAATTCTTTTGGGAGATGTAATTGTAATTTTGAGCTATTCTTTTGACTTGAAAATCATGTAATCTCTAAACTTGCTGTCTTTTGCTTAACTATGAAATATGGGGCCAGAGTGCCATTATTGTAAACTTTTAAAACTTAATTGTTCTCTTGGATGAATTATGGGAAGTATTTTGGGGTATTATGTTGTATTGATGCGAAGTATTTTTATTCGAAACACTATTATTATTATGTTGAAAATTCAGGGCATGATAGGCGCGGTCTTGGCCTTGCACGGCACGATCTTAGTGGGCATGGAGCACGGAAGTGGGCGGCACGGCATGGCACGAAGTAGGACTAGTATGGCACGACACGACACAGGCATGGGCACGGAAAGTGGACCGGAATGGCATGGCACGACACGGTTCTAGCCGGGCACAGGCACGAAAGGGCACGACACAAGGCACAGAAAAACAAAAAACAAATTATTAAATAAGCCAAATGGCTTTTTTTATCCTTATTCAATATTTTTTTCGCATTTTTCATTTCTCAGGAAAAAAAAGTAAACAACTAAGACTTTTAATATAAAAATAATTGTATCTTAAAAAAATCAAGTTTTAAAAAAAATCAATTTTTTACCTTTAAAAAATAATTAATTTTTATTCGGTTATTTGTTTTTGTTTTTGTTAGTGAATAGGCTTTGGACCTTTGGTTTGTAAATTTGACATTACAAGATAACAAGTAAAATAAAAAATTCATCAAAACATTATCTACCCCTACATCTAACAAGAAATAATAAAAAATAAGTTCCAAACAAGAAATAAGAAAACAAATAAGTTTCAAATAAGAAATAAGAAAAAATTTCAGAACAAACTTTTAGAAAGGGGCTCAACTGGGATTCGAACCCAAGCGCCCCAAACACTATGCACACAACCAAACCACCAAGCCACAAGTCATCTTGTGATTTTTAATGGAATAACTAATATATATTATATAGTTCTATTGTATAAAAATTGGCCCCTTGTATGGTAGCCACACAATTGCAACATAATCACGACAATCAATACTGTTCATTTTATTTTTCTTAGTGTTTGTATCATTCTCGCAATATTTTGATCTATCAGATTTTGAAAGCCTTTCATCGAGACGTAGATTCATTGTTAAAATAGTTTTATTATTATTATTTTATGTCCGATCAAGTATGTAATGAAGGGCAATTTACTTCATTCTTGGCATGAATGATCTAATCACTCCCACATAAAAAGTTAGACGGTTCTGATTTTTAAAAAATAGCTTAGGCGGCCCTCAAGTGGTGTATTATAAGACTTTAATGCCTGTAGAAGCACTGAATGTGTTCCGATCATGTGATTTCCAACATCTGATTATCACCTATTCAAGGGAGAATGATAAATTTGATAAGACGTTAAATAACGGTTTGGATCGAACAAGCGAAAAAATGATTCTGTAGCTACCTTTCAAATCTATACATTGAACTTACTTGGTTCTAAACCAAGGTATTTTACTATAGTCTAATGTACGCTAGCCACGGGATTGCGACACCATTATGACAATCCATACCGTTCATTTTGTTGTTCTTGGTGTTTTAATCACTCTCACAAAAATTTTGTTCTATCGGGTTTTCGAAGCCCCTTCATTGGGACGTAGATTCGTCAATAGGAAAATGAACGTTATAAACAATCAACTATATAACGATAACCAATTTACTTAATTTTTGGCACGAATGATATAATCTTTCCCACATAAAAGATAAACGGTTCTGATTTTCAAAAAATAGCTCGGGCGGCCCTCGAGTGATGCATTATAGGACTTTATGAGAATTTTCCGTTTTTTGGTGCATATAGATTGAGGTGTTACTTATGCACATGATCACAACTTGGCCAAGTATATATAGAAAGAGAGATGAGATCAGCAGGCCTTAGCAGCTGCGATTTACTCTCTCTCTCTCTCTCTCTCTCTCTCTCTCTCTCTCTCTCTCTCTCTCTCTCTCTCTCTCTCAAACGAAACCCTAGAGTCCAGACATCGATATTTGAGTTTCTCATTGCTAACTAGCCGTTACCATTTAACTAGCCGTTACAAGACTGGACCCCTATTTGCACCCATCCTCCTACAGGACTAGGCCTCTGTTCGCACCCATCCTCTTGCAAGACTGGGCCCCTATTCGCACCAATCTTACTACAGGACTGGGCCCTTGTTTGCACCCATCCTCCTACTAGACTATAACTTTTCGGTTCATCCATTTATCTAGCATCTTCTAGATGAATACTAACGTATACCAACCCAGTGATCTAAGCTAAATCTTTATCAATCATAGCATAACCGAAACTTTAAAGTTGATACGAAGGTACAGAAATAATAAGCAAATCATATAGTAATGTACAGCCATTGAATCAACTCATATGGCAGTGAGAAAGCATGTTCCGATGTGGGCACACGCCCCAAAAATCGATGGGTGCCCGCCTTTTGAAAGAGCATGGCGAAACGCTCAATTCAGAGTCGTCATTTGGGTTTGAAGGTCCCCCACCCAAGGAACCAAACTTGAAACGTAATGCTACGTGTTTGATTTGAAAAAAGGCTTATTTCTAGTCTGTCATCACCAGAATATCTTAGGTTCGGGAGCCAGGTTATGAGATAGGAAGGTTTTTAAGGCACCCCTCTCGCCCAATCCAAAGATCGGTCTCTATTCGGACATTTGTAAAATGTTTGCAATTCTATTTCATTAATCAGTTTTTAGCTAGTTAGAGCAGGGAACAGTTTAAGGGGATTAAAACTATAAGATGTTTGCAGGATGTGATAAATGACATTCTCGTTTTATTGAAATAGTTAGAATAGGATTAAAGCAGATTCCTATGGGATTTAAACAGATTGGAGGCCACTGTTTTGGAGTGTCATGCACAGGAAGAAACCAGCATGCACTGATCAAGCCACTACATGCTGACCAGACCTGCGCGCGCTACACCCTAACTTGCACGCGCCAATGGGTTTAAACCCACAACTTACTTTCATCCCTCTAGGCTCTGGAAGGATTAGTGCACACCCAGAACAAACCAAGCAATTCATATGGCAGCTAAATATATAGTTACAGACAATTTAATTTGCATGGAAGCCACCAAAAGAATAGTACACCCCATAAACAGTGTGGGGACAAGGCTTAAGGCCAAGCTACCCATGCAAAGGCCACTCACTGGTCAAAGATGAACCAGTGCGCGCTCTAGTTTGAGCCATCCTATCAGTGTTTGGTTTTGCATGTCGTAGGCCCTGGGACATGTCCAGAAAGACCCCAGGGGTATTCCATTGAAACAGAAATGCATATTGAAAGACAACTAATAGATCTGGCATAGGAAAGTAATAAACTGGTTTTAAACATGCTTGTAGTAATGCCCCAAGCGTAGGGCTTAATACGTCATTTGAAGCATAATAATCCGAAAGACCAGGATCGCACCTAAAGGAATAGTTAATACGGCTTGGATGGCATTATAGATGTAAGTAAGGGTTTTCGGCTTTTAGGCAGCCAACTTTGTTTTACGTATGTTGTAGAAAGTAAAAAGGCTAATTAAAAATGAATTAACTAGGATAAAAAGTAGGTTAGGTCTAGGAATTACTAACACCCATGACTCAAGTAAAACTACATTTTTCACTCAATTATACAATTTAAGATACTTAACTAAGGTTCTTAACCCAGAAAATAAAATGGTTTGATTACCAAGCTAGCTCTAGAATTTATTTAGCAAACACCTCGAGCGATAGAGCTCTAAGCATCATGTGTGGCAAGTAGGCGATGCTCTTGCTTACACATGATCAAAGAGGTTAACAACTTAGCAATTTGACAAATAAATCCGAACTACACATCGATTTTCGAACCAAAGATTCAAACTTTATTGGTGAAAAATGCAATTTTTTACTCAAGCCATGAGTCACCCCATGACCTAACCTTGGAAAACTACTCACACATATCTAAAAAGATAAGAGCAAGCAAAAATCTAGCTAGCATATTTGAAATAATAACACTTGAAGAAAACTAGATTAAACGATAGATCGGAGGATTGTCTATAACTTTAATGAAGACAAAAATAGCAAAAACAAATTACTTAAAGCAGAAAATTAAATATTAAGTGCTAGAAAATGAAGAACACCTAGAACAATTCAAAAAGTGATTCAAAATCTATCCTAGATCTAGAAAATATGCCATCCAATCTATTGGTACAAGGTGACATCACGCCCTTTTATATTATCCAAGATTTGCGCACGGAATATTCCAAAGATGCTCCAAAGATCTCCCTCTGAAGCCCTCGGTACCGATAGCAAACACCTTAAGCTGCTGTGCTAGGCTGCTCAGTACCTATAGAAGGAAAGATATGGTACCGGTACCGGGCTCACTAAGGCTGGTGTGAAGGCCGGTCGGTACCGATAGAAAATATTGTAGGGTATCGGTATCGAGCTCTTATGGAGCAGCTCTGCCTCTTCGATCCTTGTCTTTATCTTCGTGCCATCGGGTCACCTTCGGGTCTCTAACTCTTTGTTCATGATCATCTTTGAGCCCTTGAAAGTCTATGATACGCTTTAGGCCTAAAACTTCTTTATTGAGTGATTTTCCTACAAAACAGAACTAGCAAACCCTACATGCAAAAGTAAGTCAAAATGACTAAATTAACAACGAAACTAAACTAAACTAGAGACTTAGCAACCCCTCAATGGTAATATCGGGTGCTTATCACACCCCCCAACTTGAACTTTGCTAGTCCCTAGCAAACACAATGCAAAAAATTTGAAAATTAAAAACTATGCAATCCTTCTGCTATCATAACTCAAAACATGCTCAACACTACCAACTAGCAAGAGTTCCACAATCTGGCTTTTTATTTCATTTCTTCAAGTCACAATTTTAGCATCCAACTAAACAGGCTAAGTATCAAGCAAGTTAAGAGCAAGCTAAATAAAGTTTGTGTCCTCGAACAAAGGGAGGATACGGGACAGAAAACCTGCGAATTCAAACTAAAACCATATCCCACAAAAAAGTGCTTGATAAACAGGCAACAGTGAAAAAGAACTACTATGCCTCAAACAAAGAAGACACTTTATCAACAGAACTGAAAACTAGCAGATGAAATTTGGATAACGAAAGGAAAACATGCCATGCAACTAACTATGCAAATATCAGACAGTCAATCATAAAGAAATCCAGGCGCACAAAAGATCAACGAAGGACTTTTTCAGCTTCTAATGACCTTGGTTACAAAGAAAGGGTTAGCAAAAATGGGCGACGGTCTTTTTCTAGCTTGGATATCTACCCGATTGGCCGCCAAATGGTTTTTCTAGAAATTGGTACTAAAATAGAGATAAATATGAGTTGCACGCACTTATTTTTATAACTCATTCAACCATTTAGTTTTGTACTAATATTCTAGAAATGGCCAGATCTGATGATTTTGTTACTTTCGTATATTTAGTACTAATTTTGTACTAATTTTCACTCTCCCAGAAATGGCCAGATCTGATATTTTGTACTAATATTCTAGTGTACTAATTTTCTCTGTTTTGTTTTCAATTTTTTTTTATAGGAGATGGATCCTAATAATATTAATTTTGGCAATGAGGGTTTACACCCTGACTCGGATGATGATGGACCAACTTTACCACTGGGAATGGAGTCTGTAGGTGAAGCTACTTCAAACATTGCAACAGGTTCTACTCCTACAGGCCGTAGCCATTCGGCCCATTCTGGTGCAAAAAGGCATCGCTCCTGGGTATGGAATCATTTAACCATAGTTGAGCACTTTAAAGGTGAACAGGGAATGGATATAAGAGATAGAGCTGTTGTATGTAATTATTGTCCAAATAATTATAGCTGCTCTAGTAAATGGCGGCGTAGGGCATCTTCAACGACATTTAAAGGTCAAAAATAATAAATTTAAACATACCGTAGTTGGCCAAGTCAGTGGTGAATCTGGTGGTACTGATACATAGGTGGTACGTTGAATTTCGTATATTCTCAATCTAGTATGAGAGAGGGATTGGCCCATTACGTAATTGCACCAGAACAATCACTTACTTTTGGTGATATATTAGATTTAAATATTTTGTCAAAAATTATCTTAATCCTCTTTTTTCGAAAGTTTCTAGAAATACAACCAAAAGTGATTCTTTGAAAGCTTTTATTGAAGTTAGAAAAAATTTGATAAGTGAAATTACGGAACTTGGTCGTACAAATCTCTTTTACTTCTTATTTATGGAGTGGTCGAAATAATCTTGGCTATATTTCTGTGACAGTTCATTACATAGACTCCAATTGGATTTTGCATAAAAAATGATTGCTTTCCGTTTAATGGAGTATCCTCATAATGCTGTGCACATTTTTCAATATATAATGGGTGTTTTTAGGGAGTTTGAAATTGTTGATAAAGTTTTCAGTGTTACTTTTGATAACCATACTGCTAATACCAGTGCAATTGCTTTGTTTAGGGGAAATTTGACTACTCGTCAAGCTGGACAATTTTTTCATATGCAATGTGTATGCCATATCATTAACTTAGTTGTGCGAGATGGTTTGAAACATATAACACCACAACTAGAAAAAATTAGAGAAACTATTCTTTTTATTGCTACTTCTCCAGCTAGGCAACAAGAATTTGATGGATTGTGTGCAAGTTTCAATGTTAAACCCAAAAGCATTAAAACTGATGTTAAAAATCGTTGGAATTCGACATTTCTTATGTTAAATTCTTGTAGGAATCACCATGAAGTAATTTCTGCTTATATTAATTCCAAGGATACTTATGTTGAAGGTGGGTTAAATCTAGCTAATTGAAAAATTGCATTTGAGTTTATGAAGTTTTTGAAAATATTTTATGCTGCTACTGTAGCTTGCTCAGGTGTTCGTTATCCTACTACTTGTCTTGTGCTTAAATACTTGCATAATATTAGTCCCATTCTTTTTAGTTATAGAACAAAACCAAATTTTGTAGCTGCTTGTAATGTTATGGAAGAAAAATTCAAAAAATATTTCGAGGTCATGCCAACAATATTTATTGTAGTTTCTGTAATGGACCCAAGGATTAAGTTAAGGGGTGTTGAATTGCTCTTAAAACGGATTGGTGAGAATTTAGGGATTACATTACCTTCTACTTCTATTGTGACTGCAAAAATGAATTCTGTATATGCTCCATATGAGTCTAAATTTGCATGCACTACTACTGCTGCTGCTCCATCTTCTTCAAGTAACAATGACCCATCTTCTACAAGTAACAATGACTCATCTTGGTTTCTGATTTCAGGATTAGGTAGAAGTGAAACTTCTTCATGCTCTGAACTTAGTAAATATTTAGAGATTAATTTCCTTACCAATGATGACATACAAACCTTTGATATCTTAGCTTTGGTGGGAAAAAAATGAAAGGACATTTTCCTTTCTTTCTATCATGGCACGTGATGTACTAACACGTCCTGTGTCTTCAGTGGCTTCCGAATCTGCTTTTAGTGCATGTAATAAAGTGTTGGATGAGAGGAGGAGCAGACTAGCTTCCGACATTTTGGACTGTCGTTATGCTTAAGAGATTGGGAGGATGCACGTCTTGGAATTCAAAAATGCCATCCTAGAGATGAATTCAGAGATTATTTTTCAGACTCAGATATAGATACTAATTAGGGGTGCTGCTGTTGGTAACTTATGAAGGCTTTAAATGGCAATTTAATGTTGCTTGCCGCATCTAGGTGCTTTTCTTTGTATATCTGAGTGTGTGCGATGATGATATAATCTTAGCCTAATTGGTGTTTAGTGTGACTATGATGATATAATCTGAGCCAAATGGACTATGAATGAGATAATATGGGTGATGTAGATTTGGTGGCTGGTGATGTAGATCTGAGTTACAACTGTGGCGGGTTATACTTCAAGTTTTCATCTATTATTGGACTGAGCAGAAATGACTTTGTGTGCTGCTGCTGCTGTTTGAACAACTCTGTGTATGTGTGTGGGTGTGGGTGTCTTTCAATGTAAGTTTTAGTGTGTGTGTGTGTGTGTGTGTGTTTATTGGATTAAGCAAGATGTGTGTGTGTATTTGAGAGTAATCTAGACTTTATGCATTTGGAATTTGTGAGGAAAAACTGGGCTGTGTGTATTTGAGAGAAATCTGCACTTTTACTGTGAAGTGCATATGTGTGTGTGTGAAGTGTAGGTGCGTGTGTGTGTGTGTCTGCTACTTCTTCTGGTACTGCAGCTGGGTGTTTGCAAAACTGCAGTTTTTAGCGGAGTTATGGGTGTGTGTGTGTTCCAATCGGGCCCTTTCCAATTCTGGTTGTGTTTTGGGCAGTTTTCAACTAGTTTGGCAGGTTTGGTTTGTGTTTTTGGGGCAATTTTTTGCTAGTTTCAAAATGTGCGGTTTTTAGTTGGTTGTTGGTTCAAAGACTGGAGGTTTTTAGTTTAAAAAAGTGCAGGTGTGTGTGTGTGTGTAAGTTCCAATCAGCTATGATGATAAATTTTATTTGGCTATGATTTATTTGGCTATGATGATAAATTTTTATAAGATGTGTTGGACTTAGGCGAGGCAACATTTGAAGGTCAAATTGGTAACTATTGTCGCAGCCTACTACTCCTTCAAAAAGTGGTCTATAAACTTGCAAATTATCTGAGCCAATTAGCCAAATGTTAAGAAGTGTTCGACACATATCTAAGTATCCAAGCACTCCACCACTGAGTCGCACAGGAAGAAGCAGCAAAGGATGGAAGAGTGAAGACCAAGAATTTCTTTTTAATTAGGGGTAGTTAGGACCATTTGTAATACGTTGTTGTTTTAATTGTTCAATTTTACTTCATTTTGTATATGAATTTTTTTCATCGAATGGATTTTTATGAATTTCTTGAATTGAATCTAGTTTTTAGTTTGGTATGATAAATCCATGCAATAATCAATACACTTGTAATAGAAGAACCTATCATGGTAAGCCAAGGCATGGTATGAAATTACATTATTGCCCTCCAAACCTTTTCTTTTCGTTTTGCCCTTACAAATGTTAGTGTTTGGGAGGTTTTGGTATTTGACTTTATCAATCAATTCGCTTGTAATAAAAGAATGTAGGATGGCAAGCCAAGCCACTTGGTGAAATGACTGATTTGCCCATGTAGTTTGTTAGGAGAGTGGTTACACCAAGCATAGCCATAATGTGATTTGACATAAATGCCCTCCTTTATTTATGATGAAAGAGGTATTTTTGTAGTTTGGTATTTTGTTGGAGGGCAAAAGAGGGAATTGTGTTTGGCACAGCCACATCAGCGAATTTGCCCTTGTAGTTTTTAAAGGGATCGTATTGAAATTTTGAGGGTATTTTGGACTTATCCTGTTTAGGAAAATTGAGTGACTATCCTTATTTTGTATTTTTTTTTCCCTTAATTTATGGCTTAGTTTTGACTTTTGAAGTATTCCCTTCACTTTTTTTCCTTAATTTATGGCTTACTTTTGACTTTTGAAGTACTTTCTTCACTTTTTTTCCCCCTTAATTTATGACAAATGTTGCTTTGTCAAGAAGAAAATGAGGTATATTGTGAAAAGATGAATTTGCCCTTTTAATTTGGCAAGGATGAATTCAAGAGGTTGAGGTATTTTATGTAGCTTGGTATTGGGTTTAAGGGCAAAAAGGAGAAGAGTGGCAAGCATAGCCATTTCATGAATATATGAAATTACCTTTTGATAAGCCCCCAAAAGTGTGAATATTCGGGCTTATCTCGCTCATTTTTGCCACACTCGCGAGCATAACTCTATGATTTTTAAATGATATTGCGCGAAAGGTGCGTTTTTGGTGTCTACAGGTTTTCTACAAGAATAAGGCATATTTAATGCCACGGACTCACTCCAATGTCAACCGGAGACCCGAGGAGTCTAATCAGAGCGATGGTTGAACCCCGGGAAGCATCGTTGAAGCCCTAGAGAGATTGAATGAACCATGCATGAAGCTGCTGTGAAAGAGGTGCCCTGTTCAGAACTCCTACCTGTAGGGAACTAGCATTTTAATACAAATACAACTTTATTTCATTTCGGCTACAACTTTATACAACCTATTTCGAATTCGATCATGCAACCTCAATACTAATATTGACACGCTGAAACGAAACCCATTTTTCTTAAAAAAAACAAATGCAGTTCTAAAATTTTGACACGCTGAAACGAAAACCATTTTTCTTAAAAAATACAAAAGCAGTTCTGAAAACTTACAAAATGATATCCCATGCCATAAACATGATTCGTGGCATAGCCACATAGTCAAAGTAAAGAGTTAGTCTGAAACACTATGGCAACAATTTCCCCAATCAATAGGGGTGAAGAAATTCACATAAATTAAATACAATTTTATACAAAGGTAAAAAATACCATTTTATTACAACTTTCATTTTGGATTCAATAAGTAAACAGGCCGGCACAGCTTGACACGATTGAAAATGGCACGGCACGACACGATTTAAGAAAATGGGCCGGCATAACACGACGCAATTGGCAAACAACACAACACGATTTAAGTAAACGGGCCGGCACGACACGACATGATTGACAAACGGCACAGCACGGCACGACATGATTTGAGTAAATACTATAAACGGACCGGCACGGTTAGCACAGAGTTAAACGTATCGTGTTGAGCCATTTGACACTTCTAATCTCATGGGTGGTATGGTCAATTTTAAGTCCCTGATTTTTATAGAGAAAGGCGTATGTAACTAAAACAGACCACTTGGTTCTTCTTTCTTCTTTTATTTATTGTCTTTTTGCTCTATGGAGTGGAATATTTATTCCTTTTGCAACTGAAGGACTCCTTTTGAATGGGGTTTGGGCCCATTCCAAAAACCAGTGGGAGCTCATTAACTCCGTTCTGAGGCCATACTTTCCAGTAGAGTTTGCTTTCCCCATCCAATTCCAAGCTCGAAACAATGCTCTCTATTTTCATTTTACTTATCCTTACTTTTTCTCTTAACACCCGATCACAATCAAGGACGGATGCAGAATTTTAACGCTGGATGGGCCAAAATTATTTTTTTGCTACCATGAAAACTGATATAATTTATTTCAATACGTACTGCAAAATAGCACTATCAGTTAAATTACCATTTATATTCACGGTCAACTTGCACAATTATAAAAGTAGTCATATAAATTATAAAGTGTAGACGCATACAATCTAGTGCATTGGGGCGGCTCTACCATAGCTTCAGGGGTTTGTTTGAACCCCTCGATTCAAAAAAATGCACTAACATTTAATATTTTGTGCATATAATTTAGTTTTTCTTTAATATTGTCTGTACTGGATCATTTGTACGAAGCCAAATTAGATGGAATTTTTTTTTTATATTTGTGAGTAAGTAGATAGTATAGTTCAACAAAACAAAATAAACGAAACCCAATAAAATTTTAACCAAAATGATCATGTTTTACTTTAAATAATGTGTTGTAGAGAATTTTTTGTACATCTTTGTCACCGTTGAGCTAAAGTCTTGGAGCTGCCCATGTTCTCATCCATTTCAATTGGTTAACAGAAAACATAATTTTGTTTTTAATGAAGGCATACTTATGAGGATGAATATTGAATTTTTGAAGAGAAACTTGGATGGCCGGCAGATGTTAGATTTTTTTAAGAAACGTTGGGCAGGCAAACGATACAATTTTGACATTTTTTAGAAGATATTATGAATTTTGAAACTTTGGATAGGGTGACGTTCGAGCTCATCTGTCCCTCACTCTCAGTCCATCCTTGATAACAACCTCAGTATGCCCACATCAATATTACCACCGTAGGTTGCTGTGCTACATCACAACAGAGCACCTGCACCTGCCTTTGCTTATCCTGGACACTATGTTGTTCTCTACTTGCTCCTATTAATCTTTGTAACAATTTCAAAGGTTAAATAATATTTCTTTTTCGACGTTCAAAAAAAAAACCTCCACCAAGCCATCGTACCAAAATCCTATTCTCAACTCCTATGTTGATCTTCTCGAATTTTGAGATAGCTTCTTCCAACTCAGCCATCTTGGCCATAAGAGCGGCCATGTCAGGGTTTTGAACAAGCCTAACAACAGCAAGGTTCGGGTTTGGAGCAAGCACACAAGCCTCTCTAGGGATGAGCTGAACAATGAGACGCCCTACATGGTTTGGATCCTCAACAAAGACAGGTTCTTCAAGAACATCCTCATCGCCCTCGCCTTCCTCTTCAAGCATTGGCGCTGGTGGAAGACGAGTGTTGATGAGATCATTCCGACGGGTGATGGAAGCATCAGTCTGAGTGGCCCTCCGTTGCATAGCAGTGATACTGTTCTGGAGGTTCGTGAGCATAATTTCAAGACTGAGCAACTGATCTGTCATCGCAGGTTTTTCAGTGGAGCTTGATGAAGAAGCTGAGGATGGGGAAGTCGGCGGCGTGGCTTTTTGCAAAATCGATGGCGAACCCGACTGTAGGGCGGCCAACAATGAATCTGAAGAAGCCTTCGTCGCGACTGATTGAGAATCTAGCCTGACAAGTCTTTGAACTGGATTCTGAAAACGTTCCCAAGTAGGTTTGGCTCTTTCTTTCGATACTCTCTTGTTCGATGCAATGGTTCCAAACTAGACGGTAAAGCAATTGAAAGCTCAGTGACGTTCCTGCAGTAACAGTTAATTGCAAAAAGAAATGCAATGTACACGTCATCATCGTCGGTGTTCTCCTAGACTCTATAACTAAAAACGAGTCTATTTCATGACGTTCGAACGCTGCCAAAATCCTCGGAATTCTTTTTGAGGGTGTATCCTTTGAATAGATCGACTAATACTAAGAGATGTCAAAATAGTCTAAGCCTTTGACTATTCCGCTTTCGAAGTTTCAATTTTGGAGTTGGAACAATTCAGTGTAGATGACGTGATACCGGAACCGAGGCGGCGTAGGCGACACAGCGCCATAGCCTAAACGGTGTATGTGTTGTGCACGATAACCAAGGTGGTATAAGCATCACGACATTCTCTCCGTTGTTCCTTGTTTTCTGTTTGAAACCTCGATCGGGTATTTAGACAAGGACTTAGAAAGTCTCGATTTCCCAAAGTCTTGTTGATCTAAGGATTTTGGAAATTAATAACATGCACCTTCGAGATGCATGACTCTTCATCGGATCATAGCAGCGTCCTAATAAGCATGAGACAGACTCGAAAACGAGACAACCTAGAAGCCGCCCTAAACATGCTCCTACGCAAAACGGTATGTATGTACAGTGCATGCGATAGGAAAAGCAGTAACACGTAGACAGTATATAGGGGTTAGATGCAAGTAGATCTTACCCTGTAGGTACCTATCTTAGTTTGGAGAGTTCTAATGCTTTGTATATGCAAAGGCCGGTTTTGGTTTGTAACGAGTTCGTCGGACTAAAGCCAAGATATACCTCCCGCAGCTCGCGTAACCGCAAAGCAACAGTCGAACGGTAAAATGACTTATCATCGTCGAAGGTTGTTGGGCATTGGGGGTCGCCGAGCTCCGATAAACCATGCCGGCTTGCCAAAACGCTCCAACACAGCTATCCAACATTGATGCAAGTGAAATGTTAAAGAAATTGATTAATGGAATAGAATCGCAAAGTCGCAAATGCTGTTGCAAATTTGGCTCTCTTTATTAATCAATACTTAGAGAAAACTACACGAGAGAACAATCAGAAAAGCCCCAATCAGGATGGCCGAACACGTGGTCCTGTTAAATCACCAATCCTTTCTTTAGCAACGCGAAGCTCACTATTTTGACAGACTTTGGTGGGATTGTTCATAAGTGTATTAAAATCTAAGTATAGACCAATATTGATTTTATATCCCCAGCAGAGTCCCCTCTGTGGGCAGCATGCCCTTAGGAAGGATTCCGTTCCTTCCCAAAGCAGGGCCCATAATAAAGGGAGCGCGAGCGCGGATGGCAAACGCTCAAAATACAAAGTCGTCACTCGGGTTTGAAGGTCTGACACCCAATGACTTGTATTTCAAAGCACCTGTCGCGCTGTTTATGTTTAATTTTGAAAAAGTGAAGGCACCAATTCGTCATAACCATATTTGGGTTCGGGAGCCAGGTTACAAGAGGGGAAGGGTTTTAAGGCACCCCTCTCCGCCCAATCCAGAGATCGGTCTCCACTTAGGCATTTGCGAAAACATTTGCGATTCTGTTTGATTAATCAATTCTTTAACCAATTAGGGGCGGTGAACAGTTTAATGGGGATTTAAAGCTGTAACACAATTTGCAAGATGTGATTGAAGAGCATGGATGCGAAAGCAGTAAACAGGGTAAAGGCCAGGTTCTGTTCAGAAGAGCAAACCCAGTGCACTTTTCAAAATTTGACATGCGCAATAAGGAACTTGCCTGCACTGACCAAAGCCACTGCACACGGTTCCAACCTGCATGCACCAATATGCCACACGCGCGCGCGAATGTGCCTTTCTTACGGGCTCTATTTTTATCCTCCTCTGGGCTCTGGAAGGACCAGTGCACACCCAGGACATACCAAACAGTTTAAGCAGTTATAATATACAGCTTAAAGGCTGAAAAACCCTACAAATTAACAAAACACTCCATAAACAGTGTGGGGACAAAATAGTGGCCTAAGGCCAAGTTACCCATGCAAGGCCACTCATTGGTCAGAGACAAATTGGCGCGCGCGTATGGTGCTTTGGCACGTGCGTGTCTAAGCCATTTAACTAGTGTTTAGTTTACATGTTTCTGGGTTTTGGTACATGTCCAAAAAGATCCCAGGGGTACTCCACAGCAACAGATATGCATATTGAAATACAGCTAACACACTACAAGAAAAATTCAATTGGGTGACGAATGAAAACCGTCACAAATTGCATGTTTTTCGTCACAAATAATATAGGTGACGAAAAAAAATTTGTCGACTAAAGGTTGTCGAGGATTCCTACCTGGTGACGAAATCTATTTTTCGTCACCTATAGTGCCTTTTGATGACGAAATATTTCGTCACCAAAAAGTGAATAATTGGTGACGAAAATTTTTTCCTCACTTATTGTGCTTTTTGACGACGAAAAAATTTGTCACCGATGGGTCACGTTGGTGACAAAATTTTTTGTCACTAATACAAGAAATCGGTGACGAAATTTTTCGTTGCGAAAGATGTTTTCATATGGGTAAAGAAATCCATCTTTCTTGCTTCTGCTGGGTTTCGAACCTGAGTCCCTTGAGTTTTTCGCGCAAGCTCCAACCAATTGCACTACACACACTTTTCAGTAAATATTTGAAATATCTAATATATAACACATATGTTTAACATGAAAATATATTTCGAATGTAATTTTGGACCTTTAAACATTAAAATTAGCAATTTTGATAAACATGAAAGTTGTAGGCAATTGAGTTATTGTTCAAACCCAATTTGAATTATCTCAATCGGAGATTTTAGTAAAGAGTTATGTCTGAAATACATTTAGTGACAAAGCGTAATTCATAAATTTCGTCACGAAAGGTACCCATTTGACAACGAAATATATTTTTTGTCGCTGAAAGCGTTAAAATGGTGATGAAATTATTTTTCGTCACCAAAGTTAAGCATTTGGTGACGAAAAAAATATTTCGTTACTAAATTGCTCACATTTGGCGAGGAAATATATTTTTTGTTACCAAATGATTATCTTTGGCGACAAAAAATAATTTTGTCACCTTTTTTAAGTTTTCGGTGACGAAAAATATATTTTATCGCCAAATGGGTAGCTTTAGTGACGAAAATATTTTTTTCGTCGCTAAACAGGCATAATTGGTGACGAAATTATTTCGTCACGAAAGTTATCAAAATAGTGACGAATTTATTTTTTCGTCGCCAAATATACTCATTTAGTGACAAAATTAAATTTTGTCGCCACTTTTTCGTCGCTAATTTTCATTTTTCTTGTAGTGACAGTTCTAACAAAGGAAAGTAGTAAACTGGTTATTAGCATGCTTAACAATGATCTATACAAACTAAAGCATAAACAGTAGGACACCAAACCCCACGCAGACCTGCGCGCGCAGCCACGTAGTGGTGCACGCGTACAGACGACCTACGCGCGCTGGTTTCTACCACGACGATTTTTGAAACCTTGCCAGCTTTAGGGCCAGGACTGGTATTGATTACCAGCCTTGGCCCTGCCAACCCCCCTCAGGGATCAAAACAAAAAACAATAGATATGCTATACCTAGATTGAGTTTGAAAGAGATTGAACTTTGAGATTTGAGGCTTGATTGAGGTGTTTGAACAAGCTATGTTCTTGGAAACTTTGGATTTTTCTAACCCTAGATGTGTGAGAATTTATAACCTTATGAAAATTTGGAACCCAAGATGTATGGATTTTTCTAACTCTTTGAATGGAAGCATATGGGGGGTATATATAGGAGAGAAGTGGTAGGTATGGAGCTGCTGTCACGACCCGATATCCCTAGACCCCTTATAAGGGAATCACGGCCCATGACCGGCCAACAAGGCCTTCTTACATAACCAAATGGGCTCAGAAAAAGTGCTCTAAATTAAAAAACAAGGATCATTTGCGGAAGCGATTAAGAAAACTTCACTTAAATTTATGGGGTCTATTAATAAAAGTAACCATAAACAAGTTTAAGCAAAATTAGCACAACCCATTTGGTTTAGAGCATCCATACATTGATAATTTTCATGATATCATAATTACATTAGGATGAACATCCATAACCTTTCCCTAAAATACATAGCTTACGTACATCACTTTGCAAAAAAAAATATATACATCCTTGATCATAAGGGAAACAAGTACAAAACATGTCCAAAAATACAAGTCTTCTTTCTACTTCCATTCTTTATGCAAAACGATTCCATGAAGTCCAAACTTGCACAAAACATTGCACCTATAAGCTATCATACTTCATCACCTGAAATTGGTAATTAAATCGTCAGCTGAAAGCTCAGTGAGTAAAGCTCATACTCTAATTTGGGTTTTGAATATTTAACACATATAGCACCCTAGTTACAAACATTTAAAAGAAATCCAAAAGATATTTTATATGAAAGCATAAAGTACTCGAACACATTTACATAGCCAATACTGCCAAGCTTATCACACACATATACATACTTCACACATATCGGGATCCCAGCCGATTATTGGTACCCATCGGCAAAGGCACATACCTGGATATTATGGAACCCTCTAGAAAGGCACATACCTGGATATTATAGAACCCTCCAGGGAGGCACATAATGCTAGCTATTATGGAACCCACTAGCGGGCACATACAATATAACGCAAGGGCACATACACACTTCATAGACTAAGACTTGTAACATCTTAAAAGCACATTGAGAACCATTCCACATTATAACATAACACTCAAATCACGTAGACATATTACTTCATGGAATAGGAAAACCAAACCACACTTCATAGAAAAAAGAAGTTCATAAAATTTCCCATTTCAAAGTATGAGGTTACTCACATTCCTTTGCACTTCAAGTAAACATCAACTTGTATCCCTTATATCCTTCTCTTGTTCACCAAATCCTACATATTGTATATGAACATACATCATTTACACAAAGAACTCATAAAATGATGCACATGCATGATTCCCTAAAAAAATGACAAGTTAACCATGACCTGCTCCAACAATTCTTGAGGATAAACCACAATGAACTAGGTCTCGAAAATTTTAACACATAAAGGGGACTCATATGCACATGGTATCAAATTTTATTAAGAATTTACGTGGCCAAGAACTTCCCTTACAAATTAGAAGCATAAGGAACAAAACTGCAGAATTCAGCACAGTCCAAAACAGAACGCAGCTTAGTAAACGAATTGTTTAAAATTATTCTCTTTGAGTTTTATTCTAATTTTTGGACACAATACAATAGACACATATGGGTACCTCACATAAAAATTTCAGAAAATAACGCGATGAGAAACTAGGTCAAACTCATCAAAAAACGAAGGCCAAAACAGAGGTTCAGCAGTAGCAGTAAAACAGAATGCAGTCTAGTGCGAGATTTTTCTAGACTTCGTTTCAAGGAATATTAATCCCAAATGTTTACAGAACATTGTAGACTCATTGAGTAACATCCCTCAAAAATTTCGTAATTTTTGAAGATGATTTACTATGTCTAAAAATTCGTGGCTTAAGGTAAAAAATTCAGCAATTCTCTTGACAGATTTTTCTCAAACTCTCTTTCATCACAACTAGGGTTTAACCCTCTTCTTTACCAACTAAACTTAGAGGAATACATCATATAAACAACATTATTGCATAATCTCAAGCAAAGTTCCTTATTCTCTAAGATGCATATGCAATCTTACATGAATATGTGCACATACTTAAAGATTCATGTCAATACAAGAAAACTTACCACTTCTAGGTTTAAATCATGGATTGAGAACTTCAAATACTTTGATGAGAGATGGAATTGAGGGTTAATCTTGCTCTAGATACTTGATTTCTCCTTAGATTGAAACCCTAGAAGTAGTAGGTCATGGAGTTTTCTAGAGTTCTTGAGAGAAAAAGAGAGATAGAGAGAGAGAGAAGTGTTGTATATGAGAGCAGGAGAGGCGTTGATTTTTATCTCACTTTAAGGGTAAAATAGTCCTATGAGGTGTCGTGTACAATACTCCATGTGTCACAATATTTATAACTTTGTGTAATTATAATTATTCCTCACATAAAATTTCTAGTCACATAGATGCACATAATACATAAATAATATACATGGCATAATGCGAACATAATTTGTGTATCACATAGCACATAGCACATAGAGGACATGTAAGCACTTAAAACCACATAATTTAACATCTATGATTAACTTATACTTAAACAAGCATGATTAGCATAATTAAACCCCACGGGTGTCACAGCTGCAAAGAGAGGAGCTCAGCCAGTCCACAAGGCTGGCTGAGGTTGCTTGGTGGTTAAGCTTACCAACCCATAAAGGTGATGAGAACAGGGTTAACTGGCGAGCGCGCATTGCGCTCCGGCATGCACGTGTTGCGCCCTGGTGCGCGTGGGTCAATGGTCAAGCTTTGACTGTTGACCACACCTGGCAGCTTGACTCGTGCGCGCGAGTTTGGGAGCAGCGCGCGTGTACCACCTACTCATGCGTTGGTCAACGGTCAAGCTTTGACCATTGACCAACACCTGTCAAGTTGATCTGTGCACGCAGGCTCTAAACCAACGCGTGCCAGTAAGGTTTTTGGCTAAGGTTAGGGGTTCAAGGGTTTTTCAAACACTCAAAGCTCGAACACTCGACATTCCCGGGGTGTTCTTGATTCGTTTCATCATTGGGGAATCAAATACCATAAGTAAACTAATCTGGAAGCCCAAATTGGGGTGTCTACACATTGTTTGGCGGAGTCTAACTGTGACTTGGACGCTCCGAGTTCTGATATTAAATCTATATATATTGTGCACATTTGTTTTTCTTTCTTGTTTTGCCATATTTCAATATGTTTTGTTATGTTTTGTTGTGTTTTACTTTGAATAAAATCTTGGAGATGATTAACATGCAAAAGATTTCACCAATGTGTTAGTGTAAAAGGACTTTCGTTAGTTCTTCCTTGTAATAGTTTATCGTTAATGATTCATGCTCTCCGAATAGGCCCTTATTGGTGGCAGCTTAGGTTTGTGGGTGAGGTTTGATATTTCCTGGAGTGCACGCTAGGTTGTATCTTTTCTTGCTTTGTTTTGATCATAGGGGACGCTAGACTTGATTGTTTGGTGAGGTCGAGTGATAAATTTTATTACGGGTGCTAGCATAACAAATTTTCGATGGTCTAGTATAGCCACCCATTTCTGACTCCACTGGTAAGAAATCGTATGACTCGTGTGATCGCGTGATGATCGGGTGGTGTTCAAATGTTTGTTTTGCATTTCTTTGTGTTTTTTGTGTTTTCTGTCTTTTATGTTTTGTTTAGTTTGAAACCGGATAACACGGGCCGGTGTTTCTAATGTCAATTGTTTTGTGGAAAGTCGTTCTCTCAAGTCTTCTGCAGGGTTTATATGCTACCACACCAGCCTTGGTAGTTTGGGCCTAAAGCTGGGGTGAGTTAGGCGTTCAGGAGCCATAAGCATGGGTGCGGTACGAGCCGCGGTTGTTAGTCTGATAAAGCTTTGGATATGACCCAGTGTGACTAGCTGTGGTTCCGAGTTAGCAGAACCGAAGGAGTAAACCCTGGAAGCATCTAATCTGACTGGAGCGAGACATTGACATAAAATTCTCTAACTTGGTCGAGGTATTTAGGGCTTGACATTCCCCTTGGACGGTACATTCGCTCACTTTTCTCTCTTCGCTCTTGTTCTTCATGCTATAAAGGCATAGCATCGCCTTAAGTTAGGGGGAGGGGTTAGCTTTATGTGCTATTTGTTTCATTTTATGGAAAATTTGAAAATTTCAAAAACAATAAAAATTGAAAAATCCAAAAAAATGAGAAAATGGAAAATTTTCAAAAATAAATAAAGTTTTTACTTGCAACCCTTTTTTTTGTCATAAGTTTTTAGCTCTTTTCATGACTTGTTGCATGCTCAAGAATGGTTAGTTGACAAGAGTTCGTAGCAATCCTAAGAATTTTTGTGCTTCTCAATTTGCATGATTGGTTAAGATTGAACAGTTTAGGTTTTGAGTTAAGTTTTCGAGCAAGCTTTGGCCCATATCCCCATCTTTTCAATAAAATGCTTGTAGTTAGGTGAATAATCGCATGTCCATGTCTAATTATGTATTATGTCGACTTTCAATCATTTTAGAATCCATGGCGTACTTAAGAAAGGATACAAGGCATTCTTTACATGATCATACCACATATGTGTCACCTAGTCCTATTTTGCATCCTGTTCTTTTCCCGCTCTTTGTTTTAACCTAGGCGACCGATTGTTTGGAGGGTTGTTAGGATGAGTGTTCAATGTTCAAAGGTGTTTTGGGGGTGTTATTTGAGTGTTGGAAGTTCCGGGGTGAAAAATGAAGAAGTGCAAAAGTTCGGAGTTAACAGGTTCAGTATCGGTATAAAGTAATTTATTCTATCGGTAGCGAAGTGATCTCAAGAGCTGGTTAAAGCATCTCGGTATCGATGGGAAACAATTAATTCTATCGGTACCGAATTAGTTATTCTCGAAGACACCTAAGTAGCTCGGCATCGGTAGAAGGAATAATTTTCTATCGGTACTGACCTCATTTCAGCAGCAGATCAGTCTAGGGCTCAGTCGATACAGAGAACTCTTTCATCTTCCCAAGTTCGAAACCCCTCTATCTCTTACCCTCCATTGTTACTCCAAAACCCTAACCCTAAACCTCCAATCCCCACCAAATCTTCCATATTCTCGCACAAAACACCCAAATCCTCCATCTCTTTCAACAATACTCAAGTTTTCTCCACCAAATTCAAGGTTTCAAGCCCAAAACAAGGTAAACCCATCTCCCCTCTTTTCAAATCCAAAATTTTCACCTCTTTTACATAAAAAAAATATGTAGTTTCTTCCTATTTTCTACCCATATACCCATCATGCACCATATTTTTCTACCTACATTCCATTTTTTCCACCAAAAATTGAAAACCCTAGAAAAACCCCACAAAAATCCGAAAATTACAAAAAAATAAACCCAAAACCCCTTTTAGCTTTCAATGCCAAGGATTAAACAGACAGCACATCGGGCTATCTCTTCTCAACCGGAGATTGAAGAGGAGGATGATTTTATGGCAGAAGAGGAGGAAAATCAGCCGGAGGAGGCTTCGGGATCTCGAGGTCAGAAACAGAGACGGACTCGGCAGGAAATTGCAGCAAATAAAAGGAGAGGTTGGGAGGCTAGCTTTGATAGCCGGAAGTTCAAAAATGAGTGGCAAGTGGATGCCGAGGCATTACCCGATGGTCACGTGGGCCTCCGATACATCATGCGCAAAGGTTTGAAATTCTAGACTGAGAAATTAGTTAGTTACAATAAAAATGCAGTTGTTGAGTTTTATACGATTATGCATATTCCTGAGGGTGATTGGGAGAATGATTTGGCTATGAAAATTACCTCGAGCGTGGGGGGCATTGACATTGACATTACTCCTAATGATATTGCTGCATATTTGAAAATCCAACGCCCCCCTCCCCAGGCTGTGAATTATCCCAGGAAAGATGAGATGATTGATCTACAAGTTGTGAATGAGGCCCTTTATTGAGACCCCACGGAGGCTACTATGCCTCATGTGCTCGGAAATTCAAAGCTAGTTACAGATTTTTGAATAAATTGATTCACTTTAACCTTTACCCTCGAGGCACGGAACACAAACCTATAAGGAAAAGTGGAGAAATTATGTATGCTTTCACGGCTAATGATTTGGTAGTAGATTGGGCCATGTTCATTTGTACTCAGCTGCGTGATTTCCGAGCTAACACGTTGATTACTGCCAACATGCCTTTTCCTTGTATGATTACGAGCTTATGTAAGGAGAAAGGAGTTAGGGGGCAGCTTATGAAAAATTGGAAGAGCTTTCTTCGGGACCTATAGATGATACATTTGATGAGAAGAGTTTGTCTCAGACTCATGCTGCAAAGGAAAAACAAGTGGAGGCCGGGGATTATTTGACCACTATGTCGTCGAAGAAGGAAAGGCAAGCATCTTGGATGAAGAAGTTGTTCTGTCAGGGGGTTGCAATCATAAAGTGTCAAAGGAAGGAAAAGATTGAAAGGAGGAAGATCATGAAGGAGCAAGAAAGACAGGCAAAGGAATTGGCTTGGCAAACATCACTTCTAAAGCAGCAATATAGGGTGAAATATGATCCTGAACCAGTTGATGAGGGAGAAGTTAGTGATGATTTTGCAGGGTACGAAAGTGTGGAGTTGGCTGACTGATGAGGTAGTGAGTTGGTGGTTAGAAATTCCCCTTACTTGGTCGGGGTCTTGGTTGGTTGACATGCCAACCACTCTATCCTTTTTGTTTAGCTGCATTTCGTTCCGTAGTTAGTTTATGCACATTGTTAGTTGTTATTGGTTGGGTCAGTTTGGCCATTGACTTGGTTGATTTTATGTGTTGGCGGCGGTCAATCGGGTAGATATCCAAGCTAGAAAAAGACCGTCGCCCATTTTTGCTAACCCTTTCTTTGTAACCAAGGTCATTAGAAGCTAAAAAAGTCCTTAGTTGATCTTTTGTGCGCCTGGATTCCTGTAAGATTGACTGTCTGATATTTGCATAGTTAGTTGCATGACATGTTTTCCTTTCGTTATCCAAATTTCATCTGCTAGTTTTCAGTTCTATTGATAAAGTGTCTTCTTTGTTTGAGGCATAGTAGTTCTTTTTCACTGTTGCCTGTTTATCAAGCATTTTTTTGTGGGATATGGTTTTAGTCTGAATTCGCAGGTTTTCTGTCCCGTATCCTCCCTTTGTTCGAGGACACAAACTTTATTTAGCTTGCTCTTAACTTGCTTAATACTTAGCCTGTTTAGTTGGATGCTAAAATTGTGAATTGAAGAAATGAAATAAAAATCCAGATTGTGGAACTCTTGCTAGTTGGTAGTGTTGAGCATGTTTTGAGTTATGATAGCGGAAGGATTGCATAGTTTTTAATTTTCAAATTTTCTGCATTGTGTTTGCTAGGGACTAGCAAAGTTCAAGTTGGGGGGTGTGATAAACACCCGATATTACCATTGAGGGGGTGCTAAGTCTCTAGTTTAGTTTAGTTTCGTTGTTAATTTAGTCGTTTTGACTTATTTTTGCATGTAGGGTTTGCTAGTTCTGATTTGCAGGAAAATCACTCAATAAAGAAGTTTTAAGGCCTAAAGCGTATCAAAGACTTTCAAGGGCTCAAAGATGATCATGAACAAAGAGTTAGAGACCCGAAGGTGACCCGATGGCACGAAGATAAAGACAAGGATCGAAGAGGTAGAGCTGCTCCATAAGAGCTCGATACCGATACCCTACAATATTTTCTATCGGTACCGACCGGCCTTCACACCAGCCTTAGCGAGCTCGGTACTGGTACCATATCTTTCCTTCTATCGGTACTGAGCGGCCTAGCACAGCAGCTTAAGGTGTTTGCTATCGGTACCGAGGGCTTCAGAGGGAGATCTTTGGAGCATCTTTGGAATATTCCGTGCGCAAATCTTGGATAATATAAAAGGGCGTGATGTCACCTTGTACCAATAGATTGGATGGCATATTTTCTAGATCTAGGATAGATTTTGAATCACTTTTTGAATTGTTCTTGGTGTTCTTCATTTTCTAGCACTTAATATTTAATTTTCTGCTTTAAGTAATTTGTTTTTGCTATTTTTGTCTTCATTAAAGTTGTAGACAATCCTCCGATCTATCGTTTAATCTAGTTTTCTTCAAGTGTTGTTATTTCAAATATGCTAGCTAGATTTTTGCTTGCTCTTATCTTTTTAGATATGTGTGAGTAGTTTTCCAAGGTTAGGTCATGGGGTGATTAGCATCTCATGGCTTGAGTAAAAAATTGCATTTTTCACCAATAAAATTTGAATCTTTGGTTCGAAAATCGATGTGTAGTTCGGATTTATTTGTCAAATTGCTAAGTTGTTAACCTCTTTGATCATGTGTAAGCAAGAGCATCGCCTACTTTCCATACATGATGCTTAGAGCTCTATCGCTCGAGGTGTTTGCTAAATAAATTTTAGAGCTAGCTTGGTAATCAAACCATTTTATTTTCCAGGTTAAGAACCTTAGTTCAGTATCTTAAACTGTATAATTGAGTGAAAAATGTAGTTTTACTTTAGTCATGGGTGTTAGTAATTCCTAGACCTAACCTACTTTTTATCCTAGTTAATTCATTTTTAATTAGCCTTTTTACTTTCTACCGCATACGTAAAACAAAGTTGGCTGCCTAAAAGCCGAAAACCCATACTTACATCTACAAAGCCATCCAAGCCGTATTATCTATTCCCTTAGGTACGATCCCGGTCTTCCGGATTATTATGCTTCAAATGACGTATTAAGCCCTACGCTTGGGGCATTACTACAAGCATGTTTAAAACCAGTTTATTGCTTTCTTATGCTAGATCTATTAGTTGTCTTTCAATATGCATTTTCTGTTTCAATGGAATACCCCTGGGGTCTTTCTGGACATGTCCCAGAGCCCACGACATGCAAAACCAAACACTGATAGGATGGCTCAAACTAGCGCGCGCACTGGTTCATCTCTGACCAGTGAGTGGCCTTTGCATGGGTAACTTGGCCTTAAGCCTTGTCCCTATACTGTTTATGGGGTGTACTATTCTTTTGGTGGCTTCCATGCAAATTAAATTGTCTGTAACTATATATTTAGCTGCCATATAAACTGCTTGGTTTGTTCTGGGTGTGCACTGATCCTTCCAGAGCCTAGAGGGATGAAAGAAAGTTGTGGGTTTAAACCCATTGGAGCGTGCAAGTTAGGGTGTAGCGCGCGCAGGTCTGGTCACCATGCAGTGGCTTGATCAGTGCATGCTGGTTTCTTCCTGTGCACGACACTCCAAAATAGTGGCCTCCAATCTGTTTAAATCCCATAGGAATCTGCTTTAATCCTATTCTAACTATTTCAATAAAGCGAGAATGTCATCTATCACATCCTACAAACATCTTATAGTTTTAATCCCCTTAAACTGTTCCCCTGCTCTAACTAGCTAAAAACTGATTAATGAAATAGAATCGCAAACATTTTACAAATGACCGATCTCTGGATTGGGCAAGAGGGGTGCCTTAAAAACCTTCCTCTCTTGTAACCTGGCTCCCGAACCTAAGATATTCTGGTGATGACAGACTAGAAATAAGCCTTTTTTCAAATCAAACACGTAGCATTATGTTTCAAGTTCGGTTCCTTGGGTGGGGGACCTTCAAACCCAAATGGCGACTCTGAATTGAGCGTTTTGCCATGCTCTTTCAAAAGGCGGGCACCCATCAATTTTTGGGGCGTGTGCCCACATCGAAACATGCTTTCTCACTACCATATGAGTTGACTTAATGGCTGTACATTACTGTATGATTTGCTTATTATTTCTGTACCTTCGTATCAACTTTAAAGTTTCGGTTATGCTATGATTGATAAAGATTTAGCTTAGATCACTGGGTTGGTATACATTAGCATTCATCTAGATGATGCTAGATAAATGGATGAACCGAAAAGTTATAGTCTAGTAGGAGGATGGGTGCAAACAGGGGCCCAGTCCTGTAGTAAGATGGGTGCGAACAGGGGGCCAGTCTTGCAAGAAGATGGGTGCGAACAGAGGCCTAGTCCTGTAGGAGGATGGGTGCAAACAGGGGCCCAGTCTCTTAGTAAGATGGGTGCGAAGGGGGTCTAGTCTTGGTTTTAGTGATGATCCTAATTGATGGTATGCCATGGGCACTTCCAAGAGGTTATCGTGCCCTTGTTATGGCTATAAATGGAATATATCCTTTTAGAGCCTTGCGTGTAGGACAGGCAAGGGGGGATTCGCCCATGACACGGTCATAGTCAGTGATTGGGGGGTGGATCAATCTTGTGGAAAAGATCATAGATTCACGTAAGAGAATGGATTGTAAGAAAAGGATGACGTGTTATATTTTTGTTCTTCAATTGTTATCAACTGTATTATCTGCTAGCTGTAAAGTAAGGGGTTAGTAGGGTAAGGGTTTTATCTACTGAGTGTCAACTCACGGCGTTTAAAACGCTAGGTATTAAGGAGGAGGCAGTACAACCAACTGGAGGAGCCGTACATCACCGAAGACCGCCCGAACTAGGATGGGGAGTTTGTCAAACCATGGAGAAACCATTAGAAGTCGCTCTAATCTACTTTTAGTACTGTACTTTCAATTCCAAGAATAGTAATCACTAACTCCGTACCCTTTTGTATGTCTCACTAGTGCATGCCCGTGCCTGTGCAATGTATCTATAGGCACGTTGCTAGTGCATGCCTGAAGGCACAACTCCACGATCATCACACTGCAAATAAATACTGGATATTGAACCCAATATATCAACCCCTGTCCAAGAGTAAGATTATAAGAACCAACATTTTAAAATTTAAACATACTAACCAATGCTCTACATTAACTAAATCAGTAGGGGATAAAAAATAATAATGGGAACTCTTTTTGGTACTGGTTTTTTAAAATTTAAACATACCAACCAATGCTCTATGTCAACTAAATCAGTAGGGGATGAAAAATAATAATGGAAACTCTTTTTGGTACTAGTTTTGGCCTTTTGGTTTAATTTATAAAAATGAGAGAGCAATAAAAGTAGGGGACGAAAATTATCATCCTTCTAATTTGATGTTTTAGATTTATGCAGCCTTATACTTGAGAAAAAAATGATAAAACACGTAGTCATGAACTATTTGTTCACACACTGCATACGCTTACACATTTTCCAACTTAAATGGATGGCCAATAGCCATTACCTGCTTCCAAAGATTTTTCAAAACACATACAATTGAATAAAAAGTAGTCTACTTACTATAAAAACCAATTCACTGCTACAGATTCACCGAACATTTGTTGGGCATTCCATCAAACACCTTATTGGCTAAATAAAAAAGGTAGTGAGTACATGAGAAGGAAGGAAGCTAGAAACCACTAGTTTAAACAGAGCAGTATCAATGATTTTGCAGTGACGTCATGGCCGTGGTCTACTTCGTCGGACCACACTCAACCCATTTCTACTGCTTGCGTGGAGAGAGAGAGAGAGAGAGAGAGAGAGAGAGAGAGAGAGAGAGAGAGAGAGAGAGAGAGAGAGAGAGAGAGAGAGAGAGAGAGAGAGAGAGAACCTATAGGGAGCAAGGGGGAACGTGGTTTTGAGAGAGAATTTTGTTTAAGATTCCTCCCTCCCTCACTAAAATGCTACTCAAATGTAATGTATTTACCAAAATGTCATGGTGTAAGATCCAATGGCTGTAACGTATTGAAAACTCAATCTAACGGCTTAAAATGTGCTCTTATTTGTATGTGTACATAAATTTTGGAATATTCCCTTAAAATACCGCTCTGTTTTATATAGTATATAGATATAGATATTATGACAACTTTTGAACAAAATATTAGAACTTCTGCTGCTTAACTCTATTTTCAAGACTTTATATAATTTTAGAAATATCAAATCAAATGGAAATGATTTAATTAATGTGTCCGAAAATCGGGGCATTACAAGAAATGTCGATTTATGGTCATATTATCGACATTTAGATACCGAAAGTTGGTCATTGTCTGAGTTCTTCTTTCCAATTGTTAGACTTTTTTGGGTTTCGATTTTCGATTTTGAACTGATTAGGTGAGTTTCGTTTTCAATCTCACATGCTCACAAATAAAAATGGTTTCACAACCATGTTAAACTTATTATTGGCAAATGTTGTCGTGGTGGTGGTGAGTGCACACACACACACACATAGAGAGAGAGAGAGAGAGAGAGAGAGGGGATTGGTGGTGGTTATGGAGGAGTGGTGGTGGTTAGGGCTGTAAGTGAGCCGAACAACTTGCGAGCTCGGCTCGACTCGGCTCGTTTAGCAAACGAGCCGAGCTCGAGCTCGAGTATTCGGCTCGTTCGATAAAAGCTCGGCTCTTTAAGGGAGGCTCGGCTCGATTAAAGAGGCTCGTTTAGTAAATGGCTAAGCTCGGCTCCTTAAGACTCAAGCCGAGCTCGAGCTCGAGTTTTTGGCTCGTTAAGTAAACGAGCCGAGCTCGAGCTTGCCGAAGCTCGGCTCGTTTACACCCCGTGGTGGAAGGAATTTTAGAGGAGGGGTATTGTGAGAAGTTTTGGGAAATTTATTGGGTTGCGTGGAGTGAATTGGGTTTCTAGAAAATTTTAATGGGTTGTACGAAGAAAGTGAATTGTGTGGAGTAAATTGTGGGTTGCGAATAGCGGCTCTTAACTATATGACACAAATGTAAGCTTATGCTTTGATTGTCAAAGGTACCCGTCTAATTTGGTTGTACTCGTTGACTTTCAAGGGTGAAGTTTGGAGTTCGAGTCTATGTAAAGACGTTGAATCCTTTTTTTTTTTTGTCATCCGTTAATCTTAATCTATTCTATCTTAGAAGATTTGGGAAGAGGAATGAGTGTTAACTCACTTATTTTTTTGCTAATCCTAATTTAATGTATACAATACTGTTTTTGATTTGTGTCAAAACTATAGTTCATAAAAATCTTATACTTTGCACATAGTACAAAGATTTTATGCTTTATAATTTTGACAAAAATAAAAACAATTTTGACATTAATAACACTCAAAAGAAAAAAATACCGACTCTCGATTGCGTTCCAATTTCGATGGGCTGGAACACAGCAGCAGTCCAGAAGGAAATCGCTGCATGTATGCCTACGAATACAAATTTCCCAAAATAACACAGATCGATCCATTCTCGTTATAAAATCCTAAACTCAGACCCACTCCACGTTACGAAACTATAGCGACCCCCTAAAGAAGCGTGCTTCGTCGCCTTCCCCCGGCCTCACGTTACAGCCAATCAGTCCTTTTCGTTAGGGTTTTTTCCCCCGTTCATTATACCAGACCACTTCCATTAAGAAAGCGTACCCTCACATCATCGCCCCAATCTCTCTCTACCATTTTTAATTTGTAGTGCGCCTCTCTCTACAGTTTAGATTTTGACCGCGGGCACACCACACCCCCCCTCTCGAAAATCTGGATAGTCACAACATCCTTATGTATCACTGCACTTTCTAGTCTAGGGCCTATATAGTGAGAGAAAAAAAAGAAGAAAGAAAGTAGGCACACCACGCATCCTTCATTTTCACCTCCATACCAAACACAACAATGAGATAAAGGTGTGATCTTCAGTTGCAAAAAAGGTACATTACTCCCATTCCTCCATATTCCTAGCTTATCTGTAATTTTCACCTTTAGGCATGGTATCACAAATTTATTTGCGTGACAAATTTTTTGTAGCCATGTTCTATGTGACCTAGCTGCTCCACCTTCCCCCAAATTGTTATACCCAAAAAGCACAAACGCACAATTCATCAGAAAAGATGGATGATACCCTTCATTCAGTTCAGTTCGTAATTAAATCAAATGTTCTTTTTTTTTTTTTTGGTATCTTCGTTGTGATTTTTTGGTGCATGGGTCCATTGATCGGGAACTTTGTGTATCGGACCCACCTTTTTTGTTCCAAAGACGGGCCCTGTTTTACACGTTGACGATCTGTGTGCATTGGCCCTGGATGTTGATGTTTTCCATTGGGTTTTATTGAATTAAGATAATTTAGGGCTTTTGATGATTTATATCTTGGTGGACGGTTTTTTTAAGTTAGTCTAGTGAATTAGGGTTTTTGTTCATAGTCAAATTCACTGAAAGGTCGTGAAAAGGCTAGGTAAGATTTTTAGGCAAGTAAGTTTGGTTAATGATTGGTGCCTGTACATGCATAGTTACATTATAAAGCTGCTGTGTTCCAGTTCCAATGAAAGCTGTAATTTTGCATGTGTTCCAGTTCCTATAAAAGATTGGATAATGATTTTGCATTTATTTTCTCTTTTGGTGGACGGTTTTTGTAAGTTATGAATTAGGGTTTTTGTAAGTTTGACTATGAACCCAAACCCTAATTCACTCAAAGGTCGTGAAAAGGCCATGTAAGATTTTTAGGCAAGTGAGATTGGTGCATTTACATGCATAATTAAGTTGTAAAGCAGTGTGAGTTCCAGTTCCTATAAAAGCTGCAATTTTGCATGAGATGGAAAGCTAGATGTTTTGAATGACGAATTTGCATTTACTTTTTCAGTTGGAGGGTGGTAAAGTTATTTTTATATAGTCTGTGTACAGAATTTGGCATGGTTAGGTACATTGTTATACACAAATCAGTTTTTTGTATTTGCCTTTTCTAGGATAGGTTAAAGTAGAAACTTAAAACCTAAATATCTGTTAATTTGTTTCGTTTCTTCTTTAATTGCTTTAATATATAGTCTCAGCAGAAGGAATTTGGTAAACCTTTTACTTGTCGGTATATGTTTCAATTTCTCCTTTAATTGCTTTGATTTCCAGCTAATTTTTAATCTTTTGTATTTCTTAGTTTACAGTGCCATAATATGCTAGTAATTTTTTTTATTACATTTTCCCCGCTTTTTTAGGGAGGCGACAATTGGCATTGCTTTTCTTTTACCGCGTTCTGTTAAATTTTTTTGACCTAAACACTGATTGTCTTGCACATGGAGATGCAAATTTTCATACATACAACGAAATAGAATGCAAGGGGAGAAGTATGCTGCAAACGGGGGACAAATGCAAATGGAGAGACTTGAACCCGAACACTCAGTGTGTGCTTGGTTTGGAGTGGGGAAGGGAGGGGGAGTCGGGAACTTTGCTAGTCAATCAGATAACTCTAAATACTTCGGTTTACGCTAAAAATTAGTCATGCTCAATTCCATTACAGATCAACATCTAGATTTCAATAAAGATAATGAGTTGGTAATTACTAATATACTTTTTCTCGGTAAAACCTTTAATGATGCCAATGTGACAAGATGCATTCAATTTCATATGCAAACAAATGGTGCTGTGATTAGTCCAACAAAAATGAAGTCATTTCATTCTGCAAGGACAAGTGGTTATTAATGACGCAACAAAGTATAGAAAAGAGCATTAACTGCCCCTTTACCTGGTCCTTAGGTGTGATGGATGCTCTTTGTGCTTTCAACCTGTGCGATGTGATTCCCTATTTAAACACCCATGTGAGTGCGATGTAAGCATTTCAGCATGTGTCCATCAGGTCTTGCTTGTTTTCAAAAAATTTGTTCTTTGTTGAACTGGATGTGGTGGGACCATGGTACAGTTTCTTCATATGGATGTATGGCTGCATTTGATGGGACCGTGGGACGCTTAAAGCTGGACTTATTCGGCTCTTTATACCCAAAGCAAAATGGAAGCTTACTCTTTTTGCAGTAGTCTCAAGTTCAAGAGAGGGATTGGATTTTTTTGTTAACAAGGTAGCCTTGGCTGGACAAAACCTACTTCTTCAAACTGAATTGACTATTTGAGTATCAAAAAATGGGATCTTACATTAATGTATGAAGCCATGGCAAAAACCAGCTTAAAAGCCTCAAATGAAAGGAAGGGGGATTTTTTCTTATTTTCTGCTGTGTGGTTGATTAAGCCAACATAAAACTTCCGGCTTTAAGCCTCAAGCAAAACAGGGCCTAACTGCTACGGTAAATTTTAGCATTGTCCTACATAAATGTACTTATAGCCATTGTAACTTTTGGAAGTCAGGACGCTTATATTGTTTGGACTCTAGGATTTAGTTTGTGGTCTAAGCTAAAGACATTTGATTCCCTGTTTAAGCAAAATTATCAGTCCATTTAGGTGACTATGTCGTTGAAAATTTAACATGGGAAAAGTTGCGATGCTTGCTTAGTTACAAAGCATGAGTTATTATGACAGTTCGTGGAATTTCGTATGCTAGTTAGATCGAGGTTCATCAAGAAGCTTCTTGAATTGGTCGTGCAAAATTTCATTTCAGCAGAAGTGGTATTACGTCTTGCATTATTACTTCAAGGTTTTATTTAACACCGTTAATTGAAGTTTGCAACTTCAGAGACTTGTTCTTTCAGCGTCTGAAATACCATTTTAAGTGCCTACCATTTATGACATCAATTAGAAAGTATTCTGAGTCTGTAATCCTCGCTTTGTAAACTTTTTTTTAATCTGCAACTTTCTTTTTTCCTTTTCTGGTCCTAGTATTTGGAGTTGGGATCTGGTATCTGTCCAGATACTACAGTTCTGACTTCTCCTTTCTGCGTGTGGTTTATATTGAGTCAAAACATAAAGTTGGGCGGATTTGGAAGATTAGTCACTGGACACATTCATTTCATAATGTTCAGGTTCATTGCTGGTTTTGAGTAATTTGTCTAAAACTTTACTCAAAAAGCTTTCAGTGTGATTGTGTCACGTAGAACTGGAAAACACTATTACTGGTCGTCAAATTTTACATGAAAGGGTACTTAATGAAGGTGAGTTGATTATCCTCTATTCACTAGGGCTGCAAATGAACCAAGCTGTTTGTTAACGGTTTGAGGCTTGACTCGGTAAAGGTTCATTTGAGTTCAATTCGGGTACTAAATGAACTGAACCTGAGCCTCAATTTTAGGCTCGTTTAATAAATGAGCCGAATCTGAACCTGACAGCATTCGGCTCCGTTAGGCTCATGACTTCCGAGTATATGTATATATCTCATAAAATTCTATGTATAACCTTGATTAGGTATAAACTTTTACATTTACATAATGAAAATTTTGTAACTTGTACATGTACGAACTTTTTAAAAGTACTATAAACTTAAATTGTGCTATGTTTTTTTTTCTTTGACAAGTAGTGTGCTGTGTTTTTATAATTTTGTATATGTAAGAACTTATTTATGTACAAAATAAGAACTTCATTTACAGTTCTAGACCTGTATGAGAGTATATATATCTAATATTTTTTACTCGTTAAAGCTCGTGAACAAGTTTGAGTTCAACTCAAATCCAGGGAAGCTCAGCTTGAGCTCGGCTTGTCAAATTTCATTGAGCTTGAGCTTGGCTTGAGTTTAAAAACTTAATGAACGTGAACATTCTAAAACTTAGCTCGATTCGGCTCGTTTGCAGCCCTACTATTCACAATTTCTGGACCCCAGAGCATCTATTAATTATATTCCTAGTCATGTTCTTCACAATGAATCTCTCTCACAAATAAGGAGCTAGACGGACACCTAGGGGTTGGTTCCGTAACCCAATTCACATGTGTTTTTTGTGTCTGATATGTCCATCTGATTATTGAAATTTCAGGTAGGCCAGGTCGAATGGAAACGTGTTATGGCGACTTCAAGTTTGGTGCCTTTGGCTTTGTAGCTTTTTTAAATCCAAAACTTTTGTTTTAAAATAGTCTGTGTGTACCACTAATAAACATGGTACACACTAATAAACATGGGGCGATAGTAATTAGGAAGGACATATGCATACCACATGATTAATTTTTTTAAGGTGACTTCTAACCCATATTAACCACCAGTTTCTATATTGAGATTCGTTCTTAATTGTTTCATTACGATTGAGACCCGATTCATCTGTATGACTCCTTCATGTGGTTGAGCTTTGTTTCCACAGGGAATGTGAGAGAAATGTAATTGTTGATCTATACACGCTATATGGCATTACCAATTTTAGGATGCAATTATGGAAGTGCTTTCTTGTTCTGGCGTACAGTATGGCGGGGAATCTGATTGCTCGCAACAGGTTTCAGGAACAACTTTCATGTATGGTGCAGAATCAAACTGCCTTGAACATGGAGAACAAGTTCAGGTGGCAGATGTTAAAGTGAATGACTTGGTTCTAAATACTGGAGGGCCTCAGGAAGAGAGACAGGGGGGAGCTCAATGGACTGTTGATGAATTGCCTGATTCTGAAGTTCATTGTAATGGAGCTTCATATTTTGAGCTTGAGGTGGAGGCCCAACAATTTTCTTCTGATTCTCACGAGTCAGAGGATGAGAACTTGAATGTGCAAGAGTTTTTCACAGAAACTTCCGTGGCCTCTGAGAGCTCCCATTTAATTGTGGATACAATTGATAGTGGACTGTCCGGTAACAGGGAGGAGGATGAACCTTCAATTTCAGGACTGCAGTGGTTAGAACGTGATGATCCTGTTGCTGTTTGGGTGAAGGTATGTGTTAATCTTGTAGCTTTGTCTTCTAGCTTTTCTCCTTACACGTCACTAGCTCTTATAGTGGACACATACAGGTTGGATAGTTGTGGGATGGTGTTACTCTATGATTTGCCTTGTTGATTTGAGGTTTGATTGAAAACATTTAATGTGTTGGTTTCTGCTGAGGAGATGTCAATTTAACCTGGTTTTTACATATGGTTGCATTTAGATGGTCTGATTGCTAGCTATGTACATGGTCTCAGGTACCTTCATCAGGTATGGGTCAGATTCTGGTACTTCTCATCTTAATGACAGAAGGACATGCCAAAATATCCATATTGCTCGGTAGATTGTGCTTATTTTCTTTGATTAATAGAGTTTACAAGGTGCCTTATAATAGTACTAGATGGCTTGACATACATTGCTGTACCCAGTTTTAATAGCTGAAGCTTTTGAGACAATTGATAACTTAACATGGTATAAGAGCTCTAGATTTTAATAGATCTTAGTTCAAGTCTCTCTATTTGCCTCCCCGTTTGCATTATGTTTATCCTCTTTGCATTCTTTTGCAATATGTATGGATGTTTATATTAGATAGGTTGATATACATTATTGGGCCCATTTCCTGACAAGCCAAAACTCTAGGGAGAATTGGTAACTTAACAAATCGATATATGCATAATTCATTGTAATATTAGAATACAAAATATTCTTTTATTTTATTTTATAGGCAGAAGAAATTTTATTCATCTCTGAAAAGATACAAAAATTAAAAGGAACAAGGGCAACCAAGGCTAATATTATTAACCAAGGCTACCCGAGACCCAAGCGTTGGCAAGAGACCAACCAAAAAAAAAAAAAACCCTAACAGCACCCGTCATCCAAACTGCCGCCTGATTGGAAAACGCATCCATGCAAATACAAAATATTCTTGCTAGGTGAATGTTCAACTAAATATGTGAGTCAATGATCCATTCCCTTATCCTTGTGTCCAGCATGCGACATTTGTACTATAACATTTATAAGAGTCCATTTCAGTGATTTAACATAGATTTCCAGAAAATCAGATCAGTGGCATTCTTCTTTGGCGGCAATAATTTTGATGTTTATTTTCTGGTGCTATTGCCTATAAATTTTGTCACGTCAAGCTGTTGCATCTTAGTGTTACACACAACATCATAGAGATAAATGTGCTGATTTGTATCGGTATTAACATCTGTCAAATTTTTCCGGTGTATAGTGGAGAGGGAAGTGGCAAGCAGGAATCAGATGTGCAAGGGCAGATTGGCCATTGCCAACGGTGAAAGCAAAGCCGACTCATGACAGGAAAAAGTATCTTGTGATATTTTTTCCACGCACAAGAAACTACTCTTGGGCTGATGTCCTACTTGTGCGACCAATTAATGAATTTCCAGATCCCATTGCATATAGGTCGCACAAAGTTGGCATGAAAATGGTTAAAGATTTGACTCTTGCTCGACGGTTTATCATGCAAAAATTGGCAGTTGGTATGCTAAATATTATTGACCAATTACATGCAAAGGTGTGTTTGCGGTTCTCATTTTATTTACTTCTCCTTGTTTCTCGAATTTTGGATCTTCCTTTCAAGTTGGTTTATAATTGAAATCCTGCAAACTTAATTAGGCTCTGGTAGACACTGCTCAAAATGTGATGGTCTGGAAGGAATTTGCTTTGGAAGCTTCCTGCTGCAAGAGTTATTCTGATCTAGGAAGGATGCTTCCGAAACTTCAGCATGTAACTCCCTCTCTGTTGCTAAATAATGGAGAAATAGAAATATGAAGCTGTTTTCTTCACATTGCTTTGTTTTCCATAATCTGGATTGGGCATTTTGGAATACCTTATCTTTGTTTGATTTATTACTGGAATATTAATGGTTTAACATATTCCCTATCTTCTCATGTATTCAAATCTAATTGCATTGGTTGCAGTTATACTGAACTAGTTTTCATCTAGTGCTGATATTATATGACATTAAGAGTCACGTTCAGTAAAGTGGCTGGCATTATCTAGTACCCTAATTTCAAAGCAGATGAACTGCAAGCACGTTAGCCAGTGTTTAGTCATAATCATGGCTGGAGAGTGGTTGAGTGGGAGGTTCGTGTGCAGGAAAAGTTGATTTTTGGCTTTAACGTTCGCTAAATTTTTAGCTTTTCCTACTTTGTTTTGTCACATTGTGTGCCTTGAAATAGATAGTTGCCTGCTTGGTGGTGAAAGGGTGATTGATATTCTGTGGCGGCCAAGTGATACATTAACCGGGCACTGTTATAATCAAGAAGAGAGTTATTTCAGTATCGATTTTGGCATCTTCAGATTTTATGGGACGTCACTTGGGGGATTGATAGGCGTTTGGATCTTGTTTGATTTTTGTATTCATGTGATTTTGACTCTCATCACTAGTTTAGAGCTTGAGGTTCAGTTGGTATTGCACAGCCTACCAACCTCTAGGTTGCGGGTTCTGAGTCTGAAGATGGGCACTTTGGCATCAGTACCCAACCCATTGCTCAAATATACCAATTAATAGGTATTATCCAGGTGTACTGGCTGTGGAAAATAGGAAAATAAAACTCTTCCTTTTAGAGGTGATTATGTGCATCTTAGGTGATATGATTGTTGGATTGGGCCTTCTTTTGTGTATATAGACATGTATTTAATCATTTCTTATGATGACACTTTTGATTTGTTTTAACCTTTTAATTTATTTCCGCTACGTAACGGCCGTTCTTATCGTATTGGTCGATATATAACGGAATTCTGGAACTCTGATACATTTGTTTATCTATGTATCGGTTGATATTGTTGGTATCCGACCAAAAATGGCCGTATCACCGAGACCAATATTGATCCCGATACTGCAATATAGAATCCTGATGTGACCCTAATCACACGTCTTATAATTTTGATAGGCTGCTCTACATTTGTATGGCATTAAACAACTTGCAGTCCTTGAGGAAATGACTGGTTTGAGTCGTCGCAAAATTTGACTTTCATCTGCTTTAGAGTAGGAACAATGAATACTGCTAGCCAATCTTGTTTCTGGAACTTCTTTACATGGAACATAGTGGATAAGATGTCCTTTGCCAATATTTGGTCCTGTTGGAATCTCTTATTCTAGACTCTGCATATTTTGTTTTCCTCTGTTATTTGTTGGTTTGCACTGGATATTGAGGCAACTAATACTAAGGCAACTTTATTATTAAAGCAACTTGAATGATGAGGTACAGAGAGAATTGTTAGATTCACTTGATTACGGTTTTACCATGCAGTCTGGTAGCTTTAAGATGCTAGTATCTCTTTCTTCAAAATAGATTGTGTCGGATCTTGTAGTTCGTCGGGTTATATTGGCGTAACCACAAATTTTGATATTTACATTTTTATATTAAATGCGACTCCTTGCAAAATATGGCACATAAAGACTGATTGGAAATACAGATAAATTTCAGATGACGTTCTAAAAAGGTGAGATGGAAGTTGTATTTTGGTGGATAGTTCACATTTCACATGATTGCTTTAATTAGTACCAACAAAATTCTTTTTCGTGTGAGATTGTTCATCACGACATCTCAGTTTTCTTGCATAAGGAAAGATGCTAGCATATTCTTAATTTTTTATTTCATGTCTATGTGACACATTGTCACATTTTGCTGGTTGGATTTTAAATAGTGACCAGGCTAGTTGATAGGTAGCCTTGGATCTTCTAACTAATGTGATGAATTTCGTGCATCCAATTTTTTCATTTGTCAATTTTATGTCTTTTGCATAAGAGCTCAATATTTTGAAAGAATGATAATGATTATCTAACAATTCAAGTACTCTTGATATAGTTGAAGCGCAATCAAAATAGGGTTTTTGGGGATGGAATTTGTGGGGCACCAAGATATAGGATTTATCATTTTTCTAATATTTTTCTTGGCTCGAGTGTGAGAGATTACTTTTGATTTACGAGAAGTACAAGAAGAATTAGTAGCAGGTTATCAAACTGAATATTCGGTTATCAATCTTCCTTTTAATATTTGCGAAATCTTTTTTGGTGATTCAAATCTTTTAGGATTTGAACTTGTTTTATTATTTTTAATATTGGAGTGGATTCTGCAAGAAGTTGAAGACCTTTTGCAAGTAATGGATCGATAGAAGACAAATAGCATTACTAAGATGTAGGTTGTCATCAGTTCATAATTGATAGAAGAGCAATAAAAAAAAAAAATTTAATGTGGCATTATGTGATACACCGAAATAGGCGGCAACAATATTATAGCAATAAAGGAATGAATATACTTGTCGTTATTGCAATAAGAATACAGTGAAAATCGAGAAGTTAATGGCATAGTGACAGGATATAATAAAAAATTTATTATGAAGGGCTGTTTATGCGTACATAAATATGTAGTTATTGGCTCATACAGGCTTTCACACATGAACAAATGACAATATAAAGTTGTTTCTTTGTTAACGGGACAAACACATAAAAAAATATGTTAAATCCAATTAGGCAAGGGCATTAATGCTGTGCATGAAGTGCGACAATTCCTTTGAGCTGGATTGTCTGATACATTAGGAAAGCTGGGATACGGATTCAGTATGCCATGGATGATACTTATCATTATCGCTTTGTTGGACATGATAGGACACAATTTAGACACACAAGTCCGCTTATAGGCACATCTTAGGACACATACGGAGAATGCATGTTATGTATTTGGATGTTTTTAATGGCATTGTGAGCATAGTTGTGTTAATTTGTTGATAAAGGTTAGTTGGTTGCTCTGGAGTGTTAAATACCAAGAAGCACGAACAAATTAAAGGTGACATATCCGTGCCTGATACTCTTTTCTCCATGTCCAGAATTAGAAAATAAAAAAGCTCAATTCGTACATGCATTCGACACTCTAGTTGCAATGTGTTTGGCACTCTTTTGGTGTTTATGAAAAGGAAACAAATATGTAGTCGTCACTTCTTAAACACTCACTAACATGTGTTTATCAAAAAATTTACAATTTGAGCAATGAGTATGACATATGAGGTTGAAAAAATAATAGTTTGTTCTAGTAATTCTATATAAATTCACTTCAAATTTGTAGTGAGTATTTTTTTTTTCTTAAAAGAAAGGATTCATAGCCATGCCATTGGCCTTTTTGTGAGGATGTCTCAAGGCCCATGTCAATCGAGATTCTTCGTATTTGTTGTATCTTATTGCAATTTTTATTTTTTTGTATTATATGCACAATTGCACACAACAATATATTTGGATATTTGTAGAAGTGAATATATCCCTAACATTTTTGTCCTACTTTTTATAGCAAAATAATGTGTTCGTTTGTCAGTTTCATATTCGTGTCTGGTGTCTGTGTCAATGCTTCTTCGGTTGAATAGTATGTAAATTGCACACCTCAAGTTATTTTTCAAATATTGCATCTATTGGTCGCTTGCAATGAACATCAGTGGATGCAACAATAGATGCATCACACGACGCTAGTTAGCTTTTTCCATCCAGTAATCTACTCAAGGGAGGGACTCGTGGGACAAAGCCAAAGGCAAGCTATAATAAAATTCTAAGGGGAGGGTAAGACAACTATAAAGGGGATATTCAAAGCTGCAACAACTATAGAGGTATTAAGTTGATGAGTCATAAGATGAAGTTGTGGAAAAGAGTTATGGAGTATTGCTTGAGGATGTTGACTACGGTGTCAGAGAAACAGTTTGGGTTCATGCCTGGGAGATCAACCCTTGAAGCTATCTATCTATTAAGGAGATTGATAGAAAAACACAGAGCAAAGAAGAAGGATCTCCATATGGTTTTCATAGACTTAGAAAAGGCTTACGATTCATATGGTGGATGGAGCGAAAGGGAGTGACCAAAGGGTTTATCGATGTGATTAGGGACATGTATCAAGGTGCCGTCACTACCATTAGATTACGAGTAGAGGAAACGAGTGAATTTCAAATCACAGTAGGATTGCATCAAGGGTTAGCCTTGAGCTCGTACCTCTTTGCCTTAGTTATGGATGAATTGACTAGACAGTTTTAGGAGGATATCCCATGGTGTATGTTGTTTGTGATGATATTGTCCTTGTAGATGGAACCGCTAGAGTGTTAATACGATATTAGAAATTCGGAGAGAAATATTAGAGTCAAAGGATTTCAGATAAGTAAGAGTAAAATTGAGTATATGGTATCTAAGTTTAGTGGTACCAGTAGTGCGCATGAAGAAAGAGTGATGATCCAATACTAGGAGATACCAAAGAGTGACCATTTTAGGTATTTAGGCTCAATTATTAGTAAAGATGGAGAGATTGCCGATGATGTGACCCATAGGATCCAAGTGGGGTGGCTCAAGTGGAGGAGCGCTATTGGTGTACTATGTGACAAGAGGGTACTCACAAAATTGAAGGAAAAATTCTATTGAATTGCCATAAGACCAGTGATGTTTTATGGGACAGAATGTTGGCCTATTAAGAAACAAAGGTAAGCAAGATGAGTGTAGTGGAAAGAGTTTGTGGGCCATGATTCCGATTTGTTTAATGTGGGTCTTATGGCGTGAGAGAAATTCAAGAGTTTTTGAAGGGGTGGAAAAACCTTTGTCTGGGATAAAATCTTTTTTGGTGAATAGCTTGTACAGTAGGGACAAGGGAGATTGTTTTCCATCCCTTAACCAATTCTTAGATTGGTTTGAGCTTTACTATTCTCTCGGCATTGTATAGGGCCTTTTTGTTATGTGGCCTTCTCTTGTATACGGGTGACATTCCCTTAATGCCGCCTTCTTAATATAACTATTTATTTATCAAAAAAAAAATGGATGAGTGTAGCGGAAATGAGAATATTGAGGTGGATGTGTGATAAGACTAGATGAGACAAGATTAGAAATGAAACGATTCGTGAGATGGTAGGTGTAGCACCTATAAAGGAGAAGTTGAGGGAAAATAGGCCAAGGTGGTTTGGGCATGTCTACCTTAGACCTGAAGATGCAGTAGTTAAGAGAGCAGTTGGTTTAGCTTTGCGTAGCAATGCTGCGGGGAGGGGAAGACCTAAATTGACATTAGATGCTATTATGCACAAAGATATGAGTTTAATGGGTTTGAGTGAACAAGTGGCCCTTGACAGAGTTCAATGGAGAAAAATGATTCATGTAGCCGACCCCGACCCCAATTGATTGGGACATAAGGCTCGGTTTGGTTTGGTTTAGAATATCTCCATTTCTTTTCTTAGGTAACATGGTGTTTCTAATTCTAAGGTTCCATAGAACATTTCATGCATGATTTGTGGAGTTGTACACAACTTTTCAGGAAACTTGAATTACTAAATGTGCTTCTTAATGTCTATCTCCAACTACTTACGGTAGACACATGGAACTTCTATTGTGCTTTGAGAATTTATACACGTTGGATTGCCCAGCACTTGTACGTGATGCATTTAGAACTTTATACTTTTAGAAGTGCCCATGTAACCTAAGCACGGATTAATCTCCATTTCCTGTCTATTGAAGCTACGTATTTTTCTAGATTATGCAAGTTAGAATGATACTTAGATGGTAGTATTGGAAGAATACGCAGCTTGAAGAATTAATCATGGTTGTTGTTTACTTCAATTTAAGTGCATGAAGGGAAAGGAATACAATTTAATTAACACCTAAAGAACAACATTATTTTTTTTTGTTTTTCATAAGTCTTAAGCAGTAGCATCATCACAAGCATGACAATTGCACTTTCAGTGGGAAGTTCCACCTTAGAGCTAATGGTGGCCTAATATTTTCTCTCTGAAGCTTTCTGTTCTGCTTTAATCAGGGCTGCTTGTTGGGTTCTTCAAGAATATGCATGTCAGTCAGCTACTTACATGCTTGTTTCATGCTGTCAGTGAGTTCTCATTATGTTTGTAGCATGCTATCTGTGGAGTTTTATTGATCTAGGACTACACAATTGGGGGAATTATGTTTGCATCTTTATGAGTCTCATCCTTGCAGGCTCTCAAAATTGGAATTTAATCTTATAAACTTACTATAACCAGCGCATGTGAAGGAAGGAACTTTGGTTTCTGATGATTGTATTTGTTGGTTGATAGCATTAGAAGGATATTCAATGAATAAAAATAATAGAATGGTGTGCTTGGCCTGTATTTGTCTTGGACACTCCAAATGGTTCTAGTTTTAGACGATGATTGTCTCAGATTATGCTGGCCATAAAATTCAGTTCTGTGCTTCGTTTACGTGTGATCTTTGCCTGTGTGTTTCTGATCAATATTTGATGCTTTGTTTTGTTTTGCAGATGATACAGAAGGGCTGTTTAAGTTCTGCTTGGTTACAGCTTTCTTCCCACTCTTGGGTAGAAAAGTGTCAGATTGCAGATAGTGCTGAATCTGTTGAAATGCTGCGGGAGGTAAATGGCCAACTCTGGATACTTATTGGACTAGCTATTCTCTTAAAATAGATGGAGCATTTGGATTTATTTGAATCTGATATTCCCCTGTTTTCATTTATTATTCTAAACAACCAATCAGTAGTTACCATTCAAGTTCTTTTTTTTTGTTTTTGGTTTGCAATTATGCTCCCCATTTGCAAGTTTTATGCATCCATGTCCGCAGAGCTGGTGCATTTTGGTTTATGTCTGTTAGTATGCATTTTGAACATTTATTTTACAAATAGAAAAGGATGAAGTTACTCTTCAAAAAAAGATTTCTTTTTCATGCAAGCATTTGCTCTCTTTGTGCTTCTAACATCACTCTTGCTTAAGCGTCACAATTACGGTTCTACAACTTTGTTTAGTTCATTCCACTATGGGAGCAGCTTTATGTGACCTATGTAGCACGGACACGGACACGGACACGGACACGGACACGGACACGGGACACGGCAATTCTTAAAAAAATGGGGATACAGACACGGCGGTAGACATACCACGAATATAAATAAATAAATATATAGATACACGGGGCGGTTCAAGGGACACCCAAAACAATACCTAAAAAAACACCCCAAATCTCAATCTCATAGTTCCCGATCAAATTTTTATGATCTGAACCGTTCAATGTGTGCAGAATGTGATTTTAAGGGTGCCCGCGAGAAATTAACAAAAAAAATGACCGAAAAAGGCTTGATTTGAGCAGTTTTTATTTAAACCGTTTCATAAAAAACTGTTCAGATAAAGCCCTTCCCGGTCATTTTTTTTGCTGATTTCTCGCGGGTACATTTAAAATCACGTTGTGATCACATTGAGCGGCTTGGATCATCAAAATTTGATCGGGAACTATGAGGTGTTTTTTAGGTGTTTTTTTGGGTGTCCCCGGAACCGCCCCGATAAATACATGTATACATATATTTTTTCTTTTCTTCCACTGTTGATGAAGACATGTCCTATATGAAGGTATAAGATTACCATGGTTCAAATAAAGGCATAATTACCGTTTAACCCAAATATTTTTGAATAATTTCATATTAACCCCTCAAAATTAAAAATATATATTACATTTTGACCCCCAGCCGTGTCCCGGCGTGTCCCCTATCAAAAAATAATAAAAATTATTGGACACGCCATGTGGCGTGTCCAATACGTATTTGGGCGTGTCCCCGTGTCCAATACGTGGACACGGCGCCCTTTTGAAGTGTCGGTGCTACATAGTATGTGACCACCACCGCCATTGTGAACATTACCCCATGGCTGTCTCGTGATTTCCACTGCTGTGGCTATTGGCGCACCACTCCCATGGATGTTTATTTAGTAGTTACCACTTACCAGGCAAACTAAAAGAAGTTAACGAGAAATCTTGATGCATTAGGTTTAGGTCTTGCCAAAAGCAGCCAAATTGGACCGATTCTTCGGGTTTGACAGCGAACTGTTGGCTCCTCCTTTACAGTAGGAACTTTTTGAGGGTTAATGAATACACCCAATTTTTTCTTGGGTCTGCTGTATTAATGTGTGATCATACATTGGAAATATGGAATGAAGGAAGGGGGTGGGGAAAAAGGAGAAGCTTCCTTGTCATCACGTTATACTGTTTGGTCAGCTTAGCTTGCAACATGTAAAGCATGGACTGGATGTTTCTCTTCTGGTATTGCTTGAACATTCTTACTATTTTCTGGTGATCTGTCTGTCTATTGTGATGGCTTAGCTCTAGGGACTTGAGCGTTGTTCCTAATTGGCTTGTACTTCTCTTGAGGGACATTTCTGTATGTCGCTTGATTCTGTCTTTGTCCTGGACTCTCAAGATGTCGGTTATTGGTCTAGATTAACTAGATTTGAGTGTCTATCCTTTCTTCGGATTGTGTTTCAATTGTCCTTGTGGGTTGCATATTGATCTCATTGCAATATGTAAAATTGGTAGCAAATCTTCTTTGGTAATGACTTTCTTCCCTATGAAAACATAAGGTTATATAGAATTCTAGTAAACGTAATCCCTTCTTTGTCCTCTAATTTCCATCCAACCAAATAACTTGGATAACTCTCATTCCTTATGGGATGCTTCTTCCATTGTTCCTTTTCAATCAAACATAGCATAACATATGCTATTCTCACAATAGTTTATTTGACATATTTGTTTTAGATTATTGTCCTGTAGAAATTGTTTTTGCTGAAAATCAGAAAGGCATGGAAGTTGGCTTATGCTTCTGTTTGTACCCATTTTTGGCACCAAGCATTGGAGGTATTAATTAAATTGGGCTGATAGTTATGAGTTTCTCGGACTAAAAATTAATGGGCCGCATTTATTTTGTGATTTGGAGCAAGGCTCAATTAATAAAAATCCAAATGGAGCGAAATGCACCGGATAATCTTCCTTTATGATGATTTGTTCGGAGATGTGCACATTTGGAAGTACTGGAGATTGGCTTGGGCATGTGTTGCTACAAAGAAGGAAGTGGCCCACTAGCAGTTGAGATATCCTTCTAGAAGTGGAGACAGTTATGGATGCTTGGTGGGTTAGTTTAACTGAAAAAGAAAATGGCAAGCACATTTTCATAATCTGGACTCCATGTTCAGTTGGTTTTCAAACAACTGCCTACCCATTCTAGTAGTGGTAGATAAGGGCCTGTTTTTATGGGATTTAGTGGGACAGATGGTAACAAGAACAGGTCCATTAACCGCCTCATGAGCCGTGAAACTGCCACGGGTCTATAAATTGGAGTTTCAAAGGATTATTTGGGGTTCCAACACCACATAAGCTCAGCGCTTCCAGTTTTCTTAAAATTGGAGTTTCAAAGGATTATTTGGGGTTCCAACACCACATAAGCTTAGTGCTTCCAATTATCTTTCAATTATCCTTTACATTTCCAGCAACTTTACTTTTCCAAGTACCCTGTACTTGATTTATCCGTACCATTTACTTTTCCTTGTAACCAATTCCACTTCATTAAGCCGTTCAATGGAGTAATTTTATTTCACTCTTGTTTTCTTCCTCACGCGATTGGGAAATATTGAAGTCCACTTCGTTGTGGCAAACCACAAACCTTTTGTGATCTCGCCCTTGGATCACAGGCATTCGCTCTTTTTAGAAGTTAGATAAAGGCACTCAGTCTTTCAACATTGGACATGACAAGTCCTAGCATTTCTGCACTTCCGCTAACGCCTTTTAATTTTTCACCCACGCCTACATGGCGGAAAAGTGGGAAAAAACAGTTTCTCACAATATTTAGGTAAGTACAGTGAATGGTCTTGACTCTTAATGGAAGAACAACAAACATCAATCAGGTTACTGAAAAAATGGTAGCCCTGAATAAGTTTATATGGTACCATCATCTAGCTGGTTCCTCGTATTTTCAGTCAGCAATATTTTTTTGCTGTTGAGTAGAGTGTATAATTGTACCTATGGAGTCTGTTCTAGTGGAGAATAAAACAACAATACTGAGGAACTGCCTGATTATTCGCATCCCTTGTCGTCTTTGTTTTATTTTGAGGTCGTTGAATTAAGCTTCTTGAATGCAATCCCCAGGTCAAAATTTCATTTTGGTCTGTTTTGATTACCATCAAAACGTAAAGTTAAGGAAACAAAACATTTCGAAAATGGTTTACGTGTTTGATGAAGCGAAAAACAAATCCTAAAGTAGATGGGAATGTCTGGTAACATAGATTGAAGTATATTTCTAAACCTTCACAAAATTACAAGTTACAACTATAATAAATTCAAACAATTGTTACCATAGGTTACTATGTCATTTATAATACATATTAACAGGAATGATATCTCCGATCAAAAAAAAAAAACAGGAATGATATCACATAAACATATGTAAATTCCTAAATATGAGTAGGAATATTTTTTTTGTTTGAATATGTTGTCTTTTGATGTGGTGCATTTTGTTATGTTTAAGCTGATGGATGTAAGAACTAGTGTACTGTTGGGCAATTTTGTTTGCTTACTATTTACAAATAATTGGAAACTTGGGTTATATATTTTTAAGTTACAAGAGTTATAAAACTTGTTTGGCTCAAATGTTTTAAGTTACAAGACATTTAGGCTCTTTCGGAGGAAGCAGATGGAAGTTTTCTTCTTTGACTCAATCATATGCAGTTAATTTTGTGTGAATTATGGTCGCGCACGAGATATGAACAATCTATGTGCAAGATTGGGGTAAGAATGAACGGATTGGTTCGTATATGGGGCCATCAGTCTTTCCAGTTCTTTTATACTCTTAATATTTGAGAGCTCCTTATTAAGGTTCTCATTTGAATTGTCAATGCAATTTGTTGTCTCCAAATTATGACAGTTTGTCTTAGAACCTTCTAAGTAATTTATGGGAATTAAAATAGGTTGACTATTAATGGGGCATTTTTTCCTTTTTACTGAGCTAGACGTAGGTTCAAATGTTATGAGTAAGTACTTGCATTTGCAATTATAAATTGAACCTCTATCACTTTGTAATTGGCGGTTTTTGTTCTAGTACTGGCTGATACGAATTCCTTTTGGATTCAGGAATTAGTTGGTTCCATACTGTGGGATGAAGTCAACTTACTCTCAGATGTAACAATGCAGCCTGAGCTGGTTTCTGAGTGGAAGAACTGGAAACAGGAAGTTATGAAATGTTTTTCAACATCCCATCCCTTACCTAGTGGCGGAGACATGGGCCAACAGACTAATGGTAGTAGTCCTTTGGGCACAGGGCTTCCGATAAGCAGAAAGAGACCCAAGCTGGAAGTTCGTCGTGCTGATTCACATTCGTCCCAGGTTGATACCCAGGGTTCACATCAAGCTATCACTATGGACATTGACACTTGCTTTTTTGATGCTCAGGGAATAGGAGATACCAGTACACAAGAAGCACTGATTAAAGACTCCCCTAGAAAGATGGCTGATACATGGGGTGAGATTGTAGTGGAAGCCGAAAATTCTGAGGTCATTCAGACTAGAGATGTCGAAATAACGCCTGGGAATGGAGAGGTGTTTAAGAATCGCCAGTGTGCTGCTTTTATTGAAGCCAAGGGAAGGCAGTGTGTAAGGTGGGCAAACGAAGGTGATGTCTACTGTTGCGTGCATTTGGCCTCTCGTTTTGCTGGCAGTGCTGCAAAAGTAGAGGCTACTCCTCCTGTTGATGCACCAATGTGCGAAGGTACAACCACTCATGGTACCAAGTGTAAGCATCGGTCTCAATATGGTTCTTCTTTCTGCAAGAAACATGGACCCCGCGATGCAATGACCTTCACTTTGCCTGATAATAAGCTCAAGAGAAAGCATGATGAGCTTATGAGCAGGCTAGGGACCACGAATTGCACGGACATTGTTTTAGTGGGAGAAGTTGAAGCACCCCTCCAAGTGGATCCAATCTCAGTTATTGGTAGAGAGAGTTCTAATGAAAGGAGCTTGATTGCCTATGAAGGTGCTGAGGTACCGCATTGCATAGTTTCATGTACCCATGACGGCAGCAATCCTTGTCTAGAAATACCAAAGAAGCATTCTCTATATTGTGAAAATCACTTGCCTAGCTGGCTTAAACGTGCTAGGAACGGGAAGAGCAGGATAATTTCAAAGGAAGTGTTTTTGGATCTTTTGAAGGATTGCTACTCTCGGGAGAAAAAACTACATTTACATCAAGCATGTGAGGTGTTTTACAGGCTCTTCAAAAGTATCCTGTCCCTAAGAAACCCAGTTCCCAAGGAAATCCAATTTCAGTGGGCCATGTCCGAAGCTTCTAAGGATTTTAGTGTTGGGGATTTCTTGAAGAAGTTGGTTTGCAGTGAAATAGAGAGACTGAGGAGGCTTTGGGGCTTTGATGCTGAAAAAAATAATACAGAAGTTTCCTCATGTGTCAAACAATCAGTTCTAGTTCCAGTGGCTACAGATACTGGGCACCAAGTACCAAATACTATCAAGTGCAAAATGTGCTCAAAATTTTTTTCAGATGACCAAGCACTTGGTGCACACTGGATGGATAATCATAAAAAGGAAGCCCGGTGGCTGTTTAGAGGTTATGTTTGTGCCATTTGCCTAGATTCTTTCACTAATAAGAAGGTTTTGGAAACACATGTGCAGGAGAGACACCATGTGGAATTCGTTGAACAATGCATGCTTCTACAGTGTATTGCTTGTAGTGCACATTTTGGAAATCCTGAGCAGTTATGGTCGCACGTGATTTCAGTACACCCTTCAAATCTCAAGATGCCAGAAGTTGAACAGACTATCATGTCAGTGGGTGAAGATTCTGTGCAGAAACTTGACCTGGTTAATTTAGCTTCAGTTGATATGAAGAACATTGAGAGTCAAGGTGGTGTTAGGAAGTTCATTTGCAGGTTTTGTGGGTTAAAGTTTGATTTGCTGCCAGACCTGGGCCGTCACCATCAAGCAGCTCATATGGGGCTGAATTCTGTAGTACCACGCCCTTCAAAGAGGGGTATCCATTATTATTCTTATAAGATGAAATCAGGGAGACTGAGCCGACCTAGATTCAGAAAAGGTCTAGGATCCGCAGCATATCGTATTCGGAACAGGGGCAGTTTAAGTATTAAAAAACGAATCCAGGCATCAAATGTTGTTGTCACTGGGGAGATGAAAGTGGGATCTCATTTAACTGAGGCAGGAAGTCTCGGTAGATTGGCAGAATCTCAGTGCTCAGCTGTTGCAAAGATATTGTTTTCTGAAATTCAAAAAACTCAACCACGTCCAAATAACATTGACATTTTATCCATTGCTCGCTCTGCATGTTGCAAGGCCAGTCTCCAAGCCTTGCTGAAGGATAAATTTGAACTGTTACCAGAACATTTGTACCTGAAGGCTGCAAAACTCTGTAGTGAACATAATATTTTGGTTGAATGGCATAGAGAGGGGTATATTTGTCCTAAAGGATGTGAACCAATGACAGATCAACATTTGGTTCCTTCTTTGAGGCCTCTTTCAGAAGATGTTTTGAGGCTGAGATCTGAACTTCAAGCAGATCCTGCGAATCCTGAATGGGAGATGGATGAGTGCCACTGTGTTATTGATTTCCGGCATTTAAAACAGAATTCATTGCCAAAAACCTTCATCTTATGTGATGACTTAAGTTTTGGGTTGGAATCAGTTCCAATAATATGTGTAGTGGATGAAAATCTTTTGGATTCCATACGCATGGTTCCAGATAGTTCTAGTGGCCAAGTTACTGCATACTCTATGCCTTGGGAGAGCTTCAGATATGTCAGGAAACCATTGCTTGATCAATCCCTTTGTCTTGAAGCGGAGGTAATGTTACTCTGCTTATTTAGTCCTTGATTATGTTATCTTGATGCAGCTTATATAGATTTTCACATTTTAACTTGATATGTAAGATTGATGACTGTATTGTACCTTGTTAGCTTGCCCCACGTCGTTAGTTATCTCCTGCAAAACTAGTATATGAGCCTGGGCGGCCTCTTCACTCATTGTCAATTGGTTTTGAGTTGGATGTTTTAACATGGTATCAGAGCTAGGCTTTTGGACAAGACTCTATGTTGTTCATGGTTGGTTTCCCTTTGTCGTTAATGGTTCATCGTTTGTTGTATCGTTTGTTTACCTCACCACGTGCGAGTCAGGGGTCACACGTGCGGGGGATTGTTAGAGCTTGTCCCACATCGTTTGTTATCTCCTGCAAAAGTAGTATATGAGCAGTAGTATATGAGCCTAGCGGCCTCTCCACTCATTGCCAATTGGTTTTGAGTTGGATGCTTTAACATACCTTAATGTCCTTATCGCAACATCTGAAATCAAACCTTATCAATCACCCATTAGAATGTGGGATTGAGTCTTTCTGATGTTAAACTATGAGTTATATTTGGCAAAATTAGATTACTGCAGCTCACTGGAGTAAGAGTGGCCTCTCTTCATCTATATCCGAGTACCATTAAAAGTACGGTGATGTATTGCAATTTCTGGTTACTCTTTCTATGCAGAGTTTGCAGTTGGGGTGTGCTTGCACTCATTCATCATGCTCTCCTGGAATGTGCGATCATGTATACCTTTTTGACAATGACTATGAAGATGCAAAGGATATATATGGCAAACCCATGCGCGGCAGATTTCCATATGATGAGAAGCGGCGGATCATTTTGGAGGTAAAGTGACTTCAAATAATATTCTTCTTTGATTGTTTTACCACAACTACTGTTCTTGTAGATATGCCCCTGCGTGTGCACATATACACTAGTCCCTAGGTTCTTAAAGCAGGACAATATCTGAAAAGCTTTTTGTGCTGTGCAAGAACTCCTAATCTCTTTTGAAAGAGCAGATCTACGACATCCTGTTCGAATTTGGTTTTGTATTATTTTTACAAATGCTATTTTCTTTTTCCCCAGGCAGCCCTAGCATGTATAAAATTATGCATTTACAGGTTTTATCCACCATAGCCGTATAATGAAACTGATCCAGTCTGCTGCCTGTAAATTTTTTTGTCAAAAGCATGTGGTAGAATGATAAAAGCTTCTTCATTCACAAGATCAATAAGCCATGAACTTCCAAATCTTGTTTTGGCAGCTCCATTTCTGCTGTATGACAGGCAACTAGGGCTGTTTAGCCTGCTTTTTCATGCATAGCGATTTGAACTTTCAAGTTGTTATATCATGGATGAACCTGTATCAAACACTTGCATTAAGTTTGTCTCTGCAGGAGGGTTACTTGGTCTATGAATGCAATTACTCATGTGGCTGCAGTAGGTCCTGTCAGAATAGGGTTTTGCAGAATGGCGTACAAATTAAGCTAGAAGTCTTCAAAACTGAGAAAAAGGTATCATTATTCTCTTCACTCTTCTTTTTTTTGTGTGTGTGCGGTAATAACGAGTCCTGCATCGACGTCGTCTCATGTTGTTCGCAGGGTTGGGCAGTTAGGGCCAGAGAAGCAATCCCAAGAGGCACATTTGTTTGCGAGTATGTCGGGGAGGTTATAGATGAAAAGGAAGCAAATAAGCGGCGGAATAGGTTTGGCATTATGTCAGAAGGATGTTTTCGTCTGCTAGTTATCGTACAGTCTTCTTATTTTACTCTTTATTTTCGTCAACCATTTGTGTATTTCAGGTATGGAGGAGAAAGTTGGGGATATTTCTATGACATTGATGCACACAGTAGTGACATGAGCAGATCGATTGGAGGGCAGGTCCCATATATAATTGACGCAATGAACTATGGAAATGTTTCTCGGTATATCAACCACAGGTGAGGGAGTAGTCAGTTTTAGTACCATGGGCATGTGATGTACTTCACTTTGGAGCTCTCTCTAGCTAACATGGCAGCATATTCACGAATCAAAAGAACCACCTGCATCCTGAAATCTAGACGTAGAAGTTAAGGCTGTATTTAAGCCTACTAATTTTCAGACGCTATAAAAGCAATAACCGGAAGGCAGCATACCAAACAATATGAATGCGAGCACTTTTCATGCATGAGCTGCCACTTGTCTTCTGCCTTTGTGAAAAATAAAGGTACAACTTGCGCTATACGCCACCTTCGTAGAGTTTCTTACGAAGAAGCAGATGTCAACTATATGAAACAAATACATACTTGCATTCATTAATGTACCTTTTAGTCCCTTCAAAATTTATTTTTTCCAGAATCACATTTCAAGAGTTCTCACCGTTTCAGTTATGGCTGTTATTTCGGGCCCAGACACATATATCCCAGTTTAAGTATCCGACTATGACTACTCACTACCATGGATGTGTGGTCAGCTTTTGTTCTCTTGTGTACAGTGTACACGATTGGGGCTCCAAACTAAGTAAACTAAAATTGGTTTTGTTGATCTATAGTTATTGAAATCTATGAAGAACACAAAACCCTAAACCTTCTGCGGCAATGACGAACAACTTGTTGACCGTTTCTTTTTGTTCTAATGGATGGACACACAGAGGACATGGTTCCCTGTCCCCTGTTCGGATGTGTTTTCTCTTTCCAGGGACACTTGGACCAGTGTCCAGTGAGATGAAGTAAAAATAGGAATTTCAAAAAGTTTCAAGGGAGAATTAAGAAATTCGGAAAAAAGGGAATCGTTTGAATCCCAAGATAGGAACAGTGTGTGAACTTAGAATTTTATGGATATGTTCCATCATGTGCAGAACTCTCTAAATGATTAGTTACCACAAGTATGTGATGACCTGACATGTACGCTGTTGATTGGATTCCTGATTGTTTTAACTGTGCTCTTTTTCAATGAGAATTGTGTCCTTTTGAGATATTTCTCTTTTAGATGTTTTTTTATTTATTTATTTATTTTATGTGAGACGATAATGTGCTATGCAACATAAACAATTTGGCTGTCTTCCCTACGTGTTGCGTCTTTTTATTGTATGGTTGTGTCGGTGACTCTTCCAGTAGTTTCCAAGTAGTGTACAGTACCCATGCTTCGTGGTGCCCATCCGTCTAATATGCTTGATTGCTGCCATGGTACTTTGTAGAATTTACGTCCCAATTTACTCATCTTGTAGTGCACCAGATGTCTTGTTATTTGTCCCTGCACACAAATAAAATCAGAAATTGAGAAAATGAAATTGTTAACTTCTAATCTGTAATGGAACTGTTTTTTTCCCGATGTTGATTTGTGCTCCTCATGTGCACATTTAAAATATGGCATGGAGAGTTAACAGATTTGGATCTAGGTGCTTTAAGGCTTTTGCCACAAGCCCACCACTATGTGAGAAAGACTTAAATACTCATTAACATATTGGTGGAAGATTTCATGTACGAAAGAGAGAATACAGAAAAGCAATGAAAACATGTACTTTGATTTGTTCTTCCTAGTGAAAACATCATTTTCTTTTTAGGATCTAGGAGACCGGGCTGCAAACCCCTAGTCCACACATCTCCATAGTAAGTTGTCTATGCAGCTGCGTAAAGTATGCATAGGGAGAATGAAAAAGATAAGTAGGTAAAGAGTTTGCAATCTTAAATCTTTGTTCCTTAAGGACCCAATGTAGGCCAAATCAGAGTTGCATGATACAATCACTCTTTGTTGAAATTGTTCAAGCGACCGATACAGAGGGATTTTTTAACGTCATCAAAAATGTCATTGGTCAATTATTCCACTATCTGCATATAGTTCCTTTGATTTACGTATTTTGTGTAGTTGTATCCTAAGAAGCACCAACACTTCTGATTATGTAGCACTAACACGGATGCATAACATGACATTGACACATAAACTTTAAAAATTGGAGGGCACAAAACATTTTTCATACCATTATATGAATAAAAAGTACAAGTATAGATCTCTAATTGTGAATATGTAACACCATGCATACCTTAAACCATATTCATCATTAAACTCATTCATAAAGTATTTGAACAAAATACGTTTCATCGCTTAGTGTCTTTGTAACCAATAAAACATCATCTGTCCACAAAAAGTAAGACTTCCCTAAATTTTAATTAAAGTCTTCTATTTCGCTTATTATCCCCAACCTATTTTGTGAGTGTCCCAAGAGTGTCCGGAGCATTTTTTTGGAGTGTTTCCGGAGTGTCCAAATAAAAAACATGGAGAAAAAATAGGACACTCCGTGTCGGACAAGTATCCGAAAAATGCCGGTACTTGACCTTGGACAAAGCGTCCCGCTCATAAGATGGTAGCATGTCGTGTCGGACCCTATGTTGGACACTGAGAGAAGACACGACACTTGTTGGACACTCCTAAATAAGTCTGTTGTTTTCTTCTAAGAATCACGGATACGGATACGGATACGATACGGATACGCCGATACGTGATTTTTTTAAAAACTAAGATACGATACGTTGGGGATACGTGAATATAAAAATAAGTAAAAATAAAATTCCATTAATGATTAAAAAAAGAAGAAGCAGTTTTGCCTTTGTTTCTTCTGCCTTCTCGTTCCATATACTGTTTAAAAAATCCAGTAACAGCTCTATATCTATATCATGTTATATATATAAATACTTTATATGTATACATATATATCAATATATACTACACAGCGATGAGAGAAGAGAGAGAAGATATATAAATACACACTACACAGCGAGAGAGAGATGATAGATATATATACACACTACACAGTGAGAGAGAAATGAGAGATGAGAGATGAGAGACGAGAGAGAAGAGAGACTTAGAGGTCGAGAGAGATGAGAGACGACAGGGAGGAGATCTATTGCCTTTTTCTTTTGCCTTCTCGTTCTGTTTTTCTAGTCAGTGGGGGAAAATAAAGAATATATAGCCCTAATTGCAGTTCAAACCCATATGTTTTAAGAAATAACATATTCACTCCCGCACGTATCCGAAACGTATCCAAGCGTATCCAAAACGTATCCGAAACGTATTGGGATACCAAAAATTAATTCTAAAAACCGGATACGTATCCGGAGCATATCCGAGCGTATCGGTATCCGATACGCGTACGGTACGTGATACGAAGGCCAAAATAGAGTATCCGTGATCATGGGCTTTCTTTCAAATGTGTCTTCTTCTTGTCTTCTCTCGAACTAAACATGCTTCTTGACACGTGGGGGACATGCATGCCAATCACTTGTAGATATACCATGCCTGTTGCAAGGTTTAAAAACAGTTTGCGATATGATTGTAGTGCAAACCAATGTTGATTTATGCCTTTTGATCCCTTGTCATTGAACTTGCTCATAGAACTGTCGTGCAAATATGCATGTCATCCGTCACATACAAAGTTATGTAACATGCATATTTTAAAGGTGTCTACGACTATGTGACTAGTTGGGACCTGCATTTTTCAAATGCGTATTAGGGGTCCATTTACCTTTTAGGGTGTGTGATCATTGGAGAAATTTGGAAGGATAGTAACAAGGATTCATTTTTTTTATTTGCCAATCACAAAAAAAAAAAAAAGGATTCATTTTTTTTCTCTCTTGTGGTTAATTGCCATGTGTGTGTAATTTACTTTTTGTTCTTTGTTGTAATCACAGCTGCTCACCGAATCTAGTGAATCACCAAGTTCTTGTGGAAAGCATGGATTGTCAGCTTGCGCACATTGGTCTCTATGCAAGTGGAGATGTATGTACAGTACCCTTTTCGCCAACTTCCTAACCATCTATAATTATGCTATAAAAACTAGGATGACAGTGGTGCGAATATAGTCCATTTTACTTTACGTGTCACCCCATAGCTAGGCTGGGTTGGGCTTCGGTAGAGAGTCCTGGGAGACGTCTGGATGGGTGTTCACAAGTCCCACATCGCTTGGTGAATGCAAAAGTTAAGTGCTACATGACCCTACTTTGTACAAGGCCTTTTAAATCTGTGAGGGTGCCAAAGCCCTTTTGAACTTCAGTTAAGTGTACTCATCCCGCAGCAATGCAATGATGGGTGACCTATTGGGAAGTCAAAGGGGGTTAGGGACGCCAAAGCCGATAACATTGCACAAAGTGGGAGCGGCTCATTAAGTGGTATCAAAGCCTGGAAATGTGGGAGAAATCTTGACCCCACACACGAGGACGTGGGTTCCTAAGTGGGGGACATTGTGACGCCCCCCGGTTGGGTCCGGGCTTTGGTAGAGGGTCGCGGTAGACGTTTGGATGGGTGGTCACAAGTCTCATATCGCTTGGTGAGGGTGTTGCAACTTGTTTTTTATGTTCAATTTCTCATGAGCTCGAGATTATTCGGGTAAGACTATCCAATTGAAGGTCCTAACACCATACTCTCCAAAGAGTAGATTTTGGGTGCAATGGTGACTGACTAGCATTGAGCATCTCTGAAATGGGACAGGTGGGGGACCAGTTGGACGATTTGATACAACCATTCCATTTAGGGCTTCCAATTGGTTGATGACACCACTTGGGATAGAGTCACTGTTGCACTCATTATTAGGGATGGCAACGGGGCGGATCAAGGCGGATATCTACAAATCCGAACCCGATACCTGAAACCATATAACTACCCAAATCCGCCCCAAAACCCATTGGGGAATGGATAAGAGAAACCATATCCAAACCCATTCGGTTTCGGGTTATATCCGAACAGAACAGGTATCCAAGAAGTTGTTTAAATTTTCACCGCGTACATTCCCATTTTATATAGCAAGGAACCTCCTCTTCTTTTTTTAACTCCCGATGTGGGACTCTTGACTCCTTGTAAACATGGACAAAACTAAACCCAGGAAGGGAGCTCTCCTTTCTTTAATCTCACTCATGTAGTCATCTCCTTTACTCAACTTCCACCTAAATCCAGCAAAGAAACCGGGCAACTGCTCATATGAAACCACCATTAATGCAATCCAACCCCCTCAAATCACTACTCTCTTGTCCATCTCTGAAAACCAATCACCAAACTGACAAAAATCCCTCTGTTTTCTATTCCCCCTGTCCTCTTAGTTTCTCAACTCCCAATTTTCAAGAAAGGCGGGTAAGAAACGAAGTCTTTCAACCTATGATGCACGGACACCGATACTGACACGGGAATTCTAAAAAAATGGGGACACGCCACGTGTGTGTGCGCGTGTGTCTATATATATATATTCCAATTTTTTCTTCCAAGTTTAAATGGCAAAATGTAGACAAAACATAACTTCCATAGTTCTAATACCATTCAAACAAAACAAGACATCCATTATCCATAAGTTCAATACAATCCAAATACCCAATTGAAAATAAAACATGATAAAACATCCATAGTTCCATAATAAATTATGGGACACGCCACGTAACGTGTCCCATACGTGTCCCTAGCCGTGCCCCCCTAAAAAATTTATATAAAATTATGGGACACGCCACGTGGCGTGTCCATTACGTGCCCCCAAGGTGTCCTCGCGTGTCCGGACACTGCGATACGTCGACATCTAGAGGTGTTGGTACTTCATAGCTTTCAACAATCAAATGTGGACGAATGTTGAATGTCAAACTGGACAACCCAATTTTATTGTGGACGACTTTGTTCTTTAGTATCAACAAAAGAAAATAGGTGTGGAAAGAAATGGAATTTGGGGAAGAGAGAATGAACACGCGCGCGCGCACACACACATATATGTATGTATGTATGTATTGAGGGTATTTTCGGTTCGGTTCGGTTCGGTTCGGGGATCGGACAAACCATAACCGGACCAAACCCGTTCGGGTATCTCATAGCCTCCACCATGCCGGTACCCACTGGGAAAAAATTGGTTATGGTTCGGGGAAAAAAATCGGTTACGATTCGGGAATCCATCGGTTCGGTAAAGATTGCCATCCCTACTCATTGTTCATCTCTTCCATGGCAACCGAAGGGTTCTAAATATCTGCCTTTTCATATGGTATCGCCTGATATATAAGGGAATTATGGATATCCAATACTGCAATTCAGATGCTTAGTAATATGATGGTTGACATTATAGGATATGGATTTATAGAAAGCAGTATGACCTATATCATCACGTGTCCTGCTATTGCAATCTAGAACCCTATGGCCAAGTAAGTAGTAGGGAGGTCAGTAATACCTTGTCTAACAAAACATTCTGCCATGCACCATCTAGTTTGATTCTAATGGCGAGTGATTAATATTCGTGAGCAGATAGATGCAGGTGAAGAACTGACATATGATTACCGATACAAGCTGCTGCCTGGAGAAGAACAGCGGTGCCACTGTGGAGCTCTCAATTGCAGGGGCCGCCTTTATTGAAATGTTAATCTATTGTACGCCCTGGTGGTCTCTGCATCATAAATAAAGTGTGCCCTGCTGTTGGTGTATGGCTTTTCATTTTTCCGTTTATTGTAAAAATGTTTTGCACAACGCACTTAAAGAGGTGATCATTAAGCCCCCTACTGTCTTTTTCCTTCTTCTCTTCGGTTAATTATCACTGGTTAGAGTTGAAGCTGCTCGAGTTTGGCGATTCACAGATGCATTTGTGGATCACATCTCTGTTAGTGTTGTAATGGATGCTTTAGTTAATGAATATTCACCGTAATCTTAGTGTATGCAAGTAGCTTTCCTTGTTATTCGTTGTACTGCCATTATATATACTAGTGCGATGCCGACGCGGTGTGGCATGACAGTTTTACGGATCGCGGTTGGTATTTATTTTCCGGAAATATGTAGGTTTGTTAGCTCATAGCATAATGGGAAAAATGATTGTTTTGCCAGTTTAGTTTTAATTTGATAAGGTATGATCAATTAAAAGAAACTATTGGGAAGCAGAATTATGCTAACCATATGTTGAGTGTAGGTGTGTAAATGGGTGTGCTGTTAGAATTATTGTAGTTAGTTATGGAATAGAGAAGTTATGTCGTGAACTATGGACCTTGGGTAAAATTTCCCCACACTTGAAAGTTATTATCCCAATAATCCAATCGTCTGAGCAATCTTTGTAACAGAGGAGTCACTTTTGGAATCAATAAAATACTCTATTGTTGATGACCTCAGGATGAAATTAGCAACAGGTAATGTCAGGAGTCTTGAGTGCTTCTCTACTTGCTTTCAATTAACTCACTGTATGTCGAATGGAACCTACTAAGCAAGGTGGCAATTTATTGATGGTAGATCATGAATGTCCTTTAAGACATTGCTCGGAACGAAAAGATTTTTTAATCCCACGCAGAATTCTTGAGGGAAAAATTCTTTCATTAGCAAAGCTTGTAAAACGTCAAAGAACTTCAAGACTTCATTTGGGCGCTTTTAAGTCCAAAATATTAAAAGAATCTCACAACCAGCAAACATAATTTTAGTCCATTACTTCAATTGTATGATAGTTATTCCAGATATTCCTCATCGTCCCATTGTAGTAGATAACAACATCGCGAAGAATCGCTATTCAATTATTGAATAAAGTATCCAGTTTTGCTAACTCTTTGGATGAATGGACAATAACTTATCTCGCAGAGATAGAATTGAGCCATATCTTGATACGGGTCCAGTTCATGAAACAGGTATATCCTCTAGCCAATCACAATTTCTTTGGCGGATGGTCAGGATGCATAGGATACCTGTTATGGAAGAAAGCATCCATATCGTTAACTAATGTCGTTGTGTTAAATTTTCTCGTACTCAAAAGCTGAAGCCTCGAGAACCCAATTTGTTGAATAACCCTTGAAATAAAATTAACAACAGGTAACTGCAGAAGCCATAAGTGCTTCTCTACTTGGAGGTCAATTAACTAATTGTATGTTGAATGCAAGCTACCAAGCAAGGGGGCAATTTCTTGAAGGCAATCATGAATGTTATCTAATGCAGCTTTCTGAATTTAAAAATTTTGTAAGCGCACACTGAATCCTTGAGAAAACAAATGTTCCACAAGCAAAGGTTGTAAAAACTTAAACAACTTTGAGACCTCATTTGGGTAGTTCTTTAAAAAAATAGAACTAATAATATCACTAACTTTTGATTGCATAACATCCTTGGAAAAATCAATTCTGAAAAGTTGATCGACAGAAGAAACATACATAACTGTTGCTATAATGATGCATAACTGGTAGTTTGATTATGGCACAACCAAATGTACTTTGTTTTACCACCTGTAATTGGATCGACAAAAGAAACAAGTTATAGATTACATAATCAACAGAGATAAACATGTCATACACTGGGTAATTGGGAGGTAACTTATTTTATAAAGCTTCATTACAGTTTTATTGTAATTAACTAAGTTGTCATCTTAAACTTATTTTAATCAGGTAAACCGAAGTTACCCTTGATTTTCCAATTTTGCCCCTATATTTTTGGCACGTGTCTCCCAATTGACAGAGAGAAGCAAAATGATAGATATAGAGCAAATAATGCCTCCGTTATTTAGTTGAGTTAAAAATAGTTAACCCGAGTAAATAATTCCCTGAAAACCATGATTGGCATATGGGCTTTTAAACGTATGTAACTCGTCTGCTGTAAAAAATTAGGGTACAGTTCTTTTACTTTTTTCTTACTTTGAAAATCTATCGTAATAAAATTAGTTATAGGTAATTGCAGAAGCCGTAACAGGTTCTCTACTTGGAAATCAATTAACTTATTGTACGTTGAATCCAAGCTACCAAGCAAGGGGGCAATTTCCCGAAGGGGATCATGAATGTTCTTTAAGATAGCTCTCTGAGTGAAAAAATCTTCTAACCCCACACTGAATTCTCAAGGAAACAAATGTACCACAAGGAAAGGTTGTAAAGTGTTAAACAACTTTAAGACTTCATTTGGGGTGTTCTCTAAGAAGATAAAACTAACAATATCAATAACTATTGATTTCATAACATCCCTACCAAAATCTTTTGTGAAAGGTTTATCGACAGAACAAACATGCATAACGGCTGGTATAATGATGCATAACTGTCTGTTTAATCATGGGACAACAAAGCAAACCCTTTTTTACTACCTGTAACTGGATCAATAGAAGAAATAAGACATATATTACATAATTGACAAGAAATATTTGTCATATACTGTGTAACCGACAGTTGAATAATTTTATAAAGCTTTATTACAGTTTTATTGTAACCAACTAAGCTGTGACCTTAAACTTATTTTATTAGGTAAACTGAGGTTACTTTTGATACTGCAATTATGCCTTTTCATTTATGTCACGCGCCCCCAAATTGACCGAGGAAATTAAAATCACGGACATGAAGTGAACAATGCCCCCCTTATTAACTTGAGTTAAAAATAGGAGAAAATCCCTTTTATATCCCTTCGACTTTGACAAAAAATTACTTTTGGTCCTTTAGCTTTCAATTTTGGCACAAAAATACTTCGACTTTCTAATTTTTTTCAACACCTTTATTTAGGGATATATACATATATACACGAAAATAGGATGTTTGGATCAAGCACCCTACAAACATCGAATGTCGTTGATTCTTGCGTTGGCAGTGTCATTTTTTTTTGTTTATAGAATTTTTTGATGGCTCGGATTGGCTGTACGGTGGCTGGAGATAGCCTGGCACGGTTGTCAGTCCCTATAACAGAACTCAAAGATAACAGATTCCTTCTAAAGGATGACATTGAAAAGGAATAGAAAGTCGAAGTTTTTTTTATGCCGAAACTGAAAGGTGAAGCACCAAAATAGATTTGTAGTCAAAGTCGAACGGATATAAAAGAAATTTTCCCTATAAATAGTTAACTCAAGTAAATAATTCGCTAAAAGACGTGATTGGCATATGGGCTTTCAAATGTATATAACCGTTCTACTGTAAAAAGTTAGGGCACAATTCTCTTATTTTACTCTCATTTTGAAAATCCATCGAGGAAAACAATGGCACGCAAATAGAAAGCTTCATCTCGATCATCAGCTTCACGAAAGAGCAAAGCATAGAAACAAAGTTCACCAAAGTCCAAAACTTCGATGGAAAATTATCGACTAAGATATCCTCAATGTCTCAAAGAGGCGTGCCAGGTGAACCAATATCTTATCCCCATAATCGATAATCCTACTAATTTTGTGCTTGGTCCAATCTATCACCCACATGCACCAGTTGAACTTCCTACTTATTATCCTGTAAATTTTGATGAGCCATTGCTCCTTTCACTTCCGGGTTTACATCGAGCTAGATGGGTTTCTAAGGGTACCATTCGATCATGGCCGACTATTTTCCCATCTTGGACAAGGTGGGTTAGTCAAATGAGAAATTTTTTAGCTCCATCGTGGTGAGCGATGAATCTTTATGAGGCTATTGATTTGTCTACCCAATCGTTGCAATTAAACCCAAACCTAATTGCTGCTGCTGCATGCTTTTGGTCTGTTTCTTCAAATGCTTTCATATTCCCCTGTGGACCAATGACCCCCAATGTATTGGATATTATCCATTTAACTGGTTTGTCAAGTTTGGGCGAGGAGGTAAATGCCGCCCTTGATCATAAAACCTATGATCCACCGTTTAATAGCTCTGAAGCTCCATGGAGTTATGCAAATTTCATAGCCAAGTACTGTGGGTTTGATGATCAAGAGCCTTCTTTTGACGAGAAAATTGCGTTCTATTTGTACTGGCTCAATAAATACCTTATGTGTGTATCTGGTATAAAGATCACTAAAGAATACATCCGTCTGGCTATATGTCTAGCTCAAGATACCAAGTTGGCCCTAGCTCCTTTTGTTCTAGGAACTCTATACAAGGGGCTTTGGTCATTTGTACAAAACAAAACAACCAGTAATTGTGGTGGGCCCTTTTGGATTCTTCAGGCATGGTTATATGCTGGTTCAAGGGATTCCTGTTCCTTATACTCATCCTAGGATTAAAGATTTGGTCAAAACCAGGCCAAATGTGACTCAAATTTCTCTTATCAAAGAATTGGTTGGGCATTTCAACAGAACCATGGCAAGTTTTGAGTTTCAAAGCTTTGTTGCTGCCCCTGCATGTACATCAGAGTTCAAGTTTTGGTGGGAATGTACTCAAGCAATTTTCTTTACCAAGGATTTGGACAATTGCCTTTTGAGGCTTGATTCTGAAGATGTCAAGACAGGTATGATACTACCCGTATTTAGTTGTTTAATGTAGCACTTATCGTTTAACTTAATAATTTTATTTGAATTATTTCTATAGCTTCAATTTTGAAAAAGCTGCCTGGTCCTCAACCCCAGGGCAAAGAAAAGGGCAAAAAGGTTGCATCTGTAGAAGATTTGAGTAATCTAAAGAAAAGAACCAGAAGTTCTAAAGCTGCAGACGCTGTTCAGAATCCTCCAATAATGGCTGATGCTATCAAGGCCTATAAATCAGCTACTCAACAAGAAGAAATGGCTTCCAAGGAAGAAGCTGAACATCTTGAAATCATAGGGATTTACAGAAGGGTATGAATTTTACCTGAAATAATTATTTCTATATGACCATTTGAATATATTGTTTGGTCATTTATTAGCTTATGTAATTACATTGATCTGTTCTTAATCAGAAAACAAAAAGAAAGCTACAACTGCAAGCCACTTCAGATGAAGAAAATGGTCACGATAAAGGTTCACCAGCCAAGCTTTCGAATGTTGTGGACTCTGAACCTTTGATGACCAAGTCCAATATTTAGTTATGTCTCAAACATCAACTTGAAACAAGCCAAGAGAACAAAGAATCTGAGAAGGTTGAAATCTCAGAATAATCACAGCCCATAGAAATGGTTATTGTCCCAGTACTAAATCCAGCTCCACAAGGATTCACAACAATTTGCAATGTTGGTGACAGCAGCTCTAGCCAACCAATAATATCTCCTGAAGTTGTTGAACAATTGATAGAACCAAATGCTGATATCCCAATGATAGATATCCCAACTGCTGAAGAGACCCATGTACAAGAAGAAATACTTCAAGAGAATGAAGAAATACAATCCAATCCTGATCTTCAAGGTCAATATATCTCTATGTCTCCTAAAGCTAAAGAAGTAGTTCAATCAGTGCTTCCCAAGGAAAAGGACACGATTGATATAGGAAATAAGGATATTTCTTCTCCTGCCCCTTGTATGATTCCTCAGATCTTGGAGACTGCACAGGAAAAGGATATACAGCTTACCACTGATCCCAATTGTAATATTGGACGTGAAGCTTTTCTTTTTACTGAGATTACTAAAGTGCAAAAGCAACCACGAGCTACAGATGTCTTCTCAATTGCTAGCAAAGAATTGATAACTGTAAATACTCCCATTGCTTCATGTTTTTCAATCAATCAAGTAAATCCTGAATTAGTTAGCACTCCCAATTCTGACCTGGATCTCATGCTTAAAAAGGCCAAGTCATATTCTGAATCTTTATCTAGGTCCGTATCTGAGTTTTCTGAATCCCTGATTGCTCATGTCTTCTACCAGCTTAGTGAAGACACCAAAGATGAAGTGAAATCCTTCTTTACAATGTTAGAATTTCCTTTGGCAGAAACTGCTACTAACCATACCCCAACTTTCACTAATTGTGTGAGCCAGTTGATAGCAAAGAAGGTGCTTCCACTGTCAGAGCACATTAGACTTGAAGAGTTTTGGTCAAGTCTAAGTGGAAACCTAACTGCAGCAGCTTATTACCAGAAGGAGATGAAGGAAAAATGTGACGCCATGGATCAATTTGCCAATGTTTCGAAGAAATTGGATACAATGGGAAATAACATTCAACATTTGAAGGATAAAATGCATCAAATGAGTATGTACTTTATAGAAACAAAGATATGTATTTATTTTCCAATCGCTGTTCAACAAATGAGTAATATTGCAGTTTGGCTATCCAGTCTTGGAAATCATCCTCAAACATCCATTCGTTTGGGCTATTGCCATGCAAATAACTGTACTATTCAATGAAGGCGTTATGAGCTCTGTATTTTGCTATATTTGTACTTCGATTGGTTACTGTTGCAATCGACTCAGCATGTCCATAAATATTAACCAGATAAAACATTGTTTCAGTACTGTTGTTGATGTTGATGCTCTCTATGTACCTGCATCGCACAAAGGGGTACACCTGGCCATCTGTGCATATACATGTTTTAAGCATTATAAACTCTTGTAAAATTCGCGATTTGATAAGCAGGGCCAAAATTATCCATCCCTAAATTTATGTATTACATCGGAAGGGAGATAATGAAGTTTTACCTTCTCAAGTAGCGGTAATTAGAGAGTGGAAGTGCTTCTCTGTGTTGCTCTGTATGGCGTGAAGATTACTGCACTCTGTGCGATTCCGAAGTTTTAAAGTACGGAGGAAAACTACAGAGACGTCTGAGTGAAGTTTTTGGTAAACGAAAGGGTGTAGTAATCGTGGGGTTATGGAGTTAGCATTTGGTGTGTCACAATGGCAGAGTTGTTTTGAGTTTAATCTTGGGTACCGCGGAAACTAATGTCGTTGATGGGTAGTTACAGAGACGTAACTGAATACTATTCATTTTCTTAATACTGTTCACTTGTGTAGGGGTTGTTCACTTACGTTGTTTTTTATATTTTTTACCTATTTCACTTATGGTTTGTTAGGCCTATTTTCACTAAATAGGGCAACTGAGTTTTTTCAAAGGGTCGTTAATTAGTTTTGTGTTCATTTGTTATTATTATTTCATTATTTTTTTTGGGAATTGATGCAGTGTCATGATGAAAGAAATTTTAAAATTTTAAAAATATTATGCAAATATTTTTTTTTCTGCTACAGATGCAAACAAGCCAGTAGGATAATATTTTGGCCTTTATTTATCTAGTATTGGATTTCGTTCAAAATTTACACCTTTTGGGATTTGTTTGATCATGGGGATGCAATAATGTTCATAAACTTTATGAGAAACTAACAAATACAACTAAAATTTGGACAAGTCGAAAACAAAAATAAGCTAGTTTATTCATTCACATAAATAGCATGTCAAATGGTTGAATTTTAAATATCATTTATTTAGTGATATAAAATTAATTTTGCACGTCTGTAATTTGAATCGCTTCTCTTGCAATATTAATCGATTACTTTACTTGTTTGACATTGAGTTGGGTTGACTATGATTCGAATTGGTTCAGTTTTATATTAAATTAAGAACAAAATCAATGTCCATGGATTAGGAATCTAGAGAATTAAACCAATTCACAGAAGGGATATAACGAAAGCAATCTAAACCACTAAAATACAGTTGTGTCTCAGTTTTAAGCCATGTTTCGCCTTGAAGAAAAGTATTATGTTATGAGAGACATTTAAAGTACTCAAAATTATAAAGATAAATTAAATTAAAACTTATACTGTATTAAAACCAATTTGAATGAAATTACTAAAACGCACTAATATTGATCAATTGCTTAATAGTAGAATACCAACAATCACCCCAAATAATAAACAAATAGAATGGAATATGCGAAATTCATAATGAGTTTACAATATAAGTTTGATTTAAATTATCCAATAGGAAAGGAACACTAAATATTGTAGCAAATTTAATAGGATCAATAAATTAGCGAAGTATTTAACTAAGGCTCCCATATTTATTTCACAAACTATAATAAAATAATATGGAGTATATATTTATATGTATATGTTATACGTTTCAGATCAGTTGGAATCATAACCACAAACTTAGATCTCCAGAGAAAATCATATAACGCGGTTTTTATTTTTTTTAAACCATGACCAAATCATGCATATTATTTAAAACTTAACAAAAATTAACTAATACATCGAGAACAATTATATTCTAGCAACATTCACTGCATAACAACTCAAAGGCATTTAGAGACAAAGAAAGAAAACCAAGAAGAGCTCAATTACGTTAAAAACGTACTCAATCAAGAGCTCATCAGTAATATGCTTAAGATTGATTTTTTTCAACTGGTCCTTCACGAAATATGTAGCATTTTCTCGGCAATATTTTCTTTGGCATTCACAATCGTTCAAGTACAATAGTACACGTCAATCAGAAACATTGTTCTTAGAATTTGTTGAGCAAAGTATTATTTCCTAAACAAACAGAAAAACAACATATTGTGTTGCAATTAAACCAGGTATTAAAAAACAACTCTATGTTACAGTATCTATCAAAACATTATCTTCATCATCTCGCTCATGGGATTACTGTTGGGAGAAGATCCAAAACAGCCTTATATGCAGGATTAGACATCGAAGTTGTAGCTAATACACAAATTGGTTCACCAGTAGCACACATACGCTTACTCGCATACTTAAATTGTATAATTGAGTCACTTCAGACATTCCACCTTGTGCCATCAGAGCAGATAACAACATTCCAAAGAATGACCATTAAGTTTTGGAATAAAGTACCTGATTCTGTTAACTCTCTGGATGAACGAACAATAACTTCTCTCCAAGAGATAGAATCAATCATCTCTTAATAGGGTCTAGTCGATGAAACATGCAACTTTTAGCCAACCCAAATTCTTCTGATGGGTAATCAACATGTATAGAATTCTTGTTATGGAAGAGAGAACCCATGTGCTCAACTCAGGCCTTTCTGGAAAATTCCCCCCAGTCAGAAGTTGAAGCTCGAAGAATCCAATTTGCAAAAGAGTAGCGACTCTTGGGGTAAATAATATATCCTATTGCTAATAATGTGAGAATAAAATTAGCAACAGGTAATTTCAGAAGCCGTAAGTGCAATGTCTACTTGCAACTCAACTAACTAATTGCAGGTCGCACGCAGGTGACCAAGCAAGCGGGCAATTTAAGATACTCTTAATCCCATGCTCAAATTGTTTGATTGAGTTACTGCAGGCAACTTACCAACTGATTCACCAGTAACAAACATATTCTTAATTCCATAGTCAAATTGTGTGATTGAGTTAATCCACATGTTCATGACCGTGTCATCATAACAGATAATAACATGGGAAAGAATCACCGTTAAGTTATTTAATAAAGTATACGATTCTACCTACTTTCTGGATGAATGGACAATAACTTTTTTCCAATAGATAGAATAAGCTATCTCTTGATAGGAGTCAAGCTATTAAACAGGTAGCTTCTAGTCAATTTATATTCCCGTAACTTGTAGCTAGCATGTATGAAATACTTGTTATGGAAGAGAGCATTGATATCGTCAACCAAGAACTCTGTGTAAAATTTTCACCTTGTCAAAAGCTGAAGCCTCAAAAATCCAATTTGCTGAAAAACCTTCGTAAAAAAATTAACAACAGGTAACTGCAGAAGTTATAGCTGCTTGTGTACTTGGAGGTCAATTAACTCATTGTATGTCGAATGTAAGCTGCCAAGCAAGCACGCAATTTGCTGAAGGTGATTATGAATATCATGTAAAGTAGCTGTCTAAATGAAAACATCTTCTAATCCAACACTGAATCCCTGACAAAACAAATGTTCCACAATGAAAGGTTGTAATGAGTTACACAACTTCAACATCTTATTTGGGTCATTTTCTAGGAATATAGAAGAAACATTATCACTAACTATTGATTCCATAACATCCCTAGCAAAATCAATTGCGAAAAGTAGATTGACAGAAGAAACATGCATAACTGCTGCTACAGTGATGCATAACTGCTTGTTTGATCATGGGACAACTAAACATAGTCCCTTTTGCCACCTGTAACTGAATCGTCAGGAGAAATATAGAGACCCGTAATTTCAAAAAAAATATTAAAAGGTTTATTAATATGAGAAATTGAGAAATACGTGAAATATGTGTTTATGAGATTTGGGTTCAATGTGCAAGGATTGTTAGCGGAGGGAGTGCAAATGTGAGTTGTGTGTGTGTGTGAGTATATATAGGTGTGTGGAGGAGTAGGGGATTAAAATCCCAACTCCACACTCTCTCTCTATCTCTCGGTCTCTCCCTCTCTCTCGGCGCTCTCTCTCTCTCTCTCTCTCTCTCTCCCATTTTCACTCAAAACTCAACAAATCAACTCCTTCCCTTCTTCAATCAACCTCCAAACCTTCATCTCTTCGCGTATTGAAGCTCAAATTGCGTTTGTAAGAGCTCGGTGGTTCGTATTCGGCTTGGTTCGGAGTTTGAAGTTCTAGAGCTTGGGTGATCTTTTGATTTCGGCTTTAACCCTCGAGGTAGGGATTTCTCTCACTCTTTATATGTTCTTGAGTTGGTTTTGTGCATGAAATCGTGCTTTTGATCATTGTTGTGGTTGTTGATGTGTTTGTTGTTGAAAACCCCATGAAAATCTGCTGAGAATTTGCTCGAACAACAATGTTATCGATACCTTTTGTAATTGTCATCGATACCTTCGTGTTCCAAAGCCCAGAAAACCCATTGTTATCGATACCCATAGCACTGTTATCGATACCTTCGTGTTCCAAAAGCCAAAAAACCATTTGTTATCGATACCTTCAGCCTTTGCTATCGATACCCTAGCGTCTGGAAGATTTTTAGTCCAAAGGTATCGATACCTTGTCCCTTGGTATCGATACTTGTTACTTATCTCCAGCTTTCTCTGTTTTTGCTATATTTTTCACCGTTTTGGTTTTCGATCACTTTTAGCCATTCTAAATGACTTCTAAACATAGTCTTTCGCACTCTAATGATCCCCTGGTCATCCTCATTCGTTGGTTCTCGTCGCATTGAGCACAAATATCAAATGGAATAAATTATCGTCCTAATGCTTTGTTGATGCGTTTGTTTAACTATTAGTGGTAATGTGAGATGCTAAGATAGACGGAGTGATCATGCTTGAGCTAAATGTGGGTGTTGATAAGATTGAATGTTAGATAGGAGGATGGATAGATCAAGAGACGCAATGCGAGAATTTGACACTTGATGCCATATCGTACGAAGATAACAAGTTTGGAAATAAAATGGAAATATGAATTGGTATGTGGACCGTTGACTCGATATCAATCCCTCTCTTTATTTATAATCGTACAATCAGAGCCTTAGAACTACATATGTCGAAAAACAATGAAATGAGTTGTGGTCGGATGTACGGGGTCATGAGTACCCGGAACTTGAATCGGATGTACGGGGTCATGAGCACCCGGAATGTAAATTGGATGTACGGGGTCATGAGTACCCGAAACTTGAATTGGACGTACGGGGTCATGAGTACCCGGAATGTAGAATGGATATACAGGGTCTCAAGCACCCGGAAAGGTATTGTGGGTATATGGGGCCCTAAGACCCGGAAGAGTTCTTAAGCTCACTATTCGGTATGTTAATTGAGGAAGAACTACTTGAGCTCATATTGGAAGTCAATAAGAGATGTACGGGGTCCTTAAGACCCGGAATGTAAGCTAATAACCGCAGAAGTGTACAAAATGAAATTGGTCAATAAGAACACGAAAAAGATGGCTAATAGATCGATGAATGACCAGTGAAGTGTCCCTTGAATCCTAAATTCCCCTCATGAAGTTATGTTGGTTGCATTCTCTATCATAGTCTCCGACTCCATCCTTTTATGTTCAAATCTTCACATTTGCATATAAAGTTTGTAGAGATTTTCCTACTGGGCATGTGTTTTGCTCAAACCCATCATTTTTCAGGTACAATTAGAGGCTGTGACATGGGATGCTGTGCTTGCATGTGATCCTACATTTTGAAAGCGACTTCGGAGAGTTAATTTTGCATCTTTTATAAACTTTATCTTCGGATGAAGAAGTTGTAATCTGATTATTTTTATTAAATGAAGGATTCCTGTAAACTTTTAACTTTCTTTTAACCTGATCTAGTGGTTTTAGGCTGTTGGGCCAATGATGTAAATTTGGAAATGCTTTGGACTTTGGAAATGATTTGCGACAAGGGGAAATAGAAATGGCTTTTGGGTAATATTTCTATTATCGTGAGGATTTTTATTTATGGAAAACCTTAAATATTTATGTTGAAAATCGAGGGCGTGACAAGGAACAACCCATAGATTACATAATCAATAGAAAAAACCAATCATATATTAGGTAATTGACAGTAGAATAATTTTGTAAAGCTTTATTATAGTCTTATTATAATTAACTAAGCTGTGATCTTAAACTTATTTTTATTAGATAAACCGAACCTTCCTTTGATTTTCCAATTATGCCGTTTTATTTGGGCTATGTGTCGCTTGATTGACAAAGAGAAGTAAAATGACAGATATGGAGCAAACAATGCTCCCGTTATTTAGTTGAGCTAAAAATAGTTAACTCAGCTAAATAATTTGCTAAAGGATGTTATTGGCATATAGGCTTTCAAATGTACATAACGCCTCTACTGCAAAAAGTTAGGGCATAGTTCTTGTACTTTACTCTTGCTTTGAAAATTCATTGTAGTAAAATTAACAACAGGTAATTGCAGAAATCGTAACTTTTTCACTAGTCGGAGGTTGATTAACTCATTGTATGTCGAATGCAACCTACCAAGTGAGGGGGAAATTTCCTCAAGACCATGATAAATGTCCTTTAAGACAGCTCTTTGAATGAAAAAATCTTCTAATCCCACACTAAATTCTTGAAAAAATAAATGTTCTAGAAGAAAAGGCTGTAAAGTGTTAGACAACTTCAAGACCTGATTTGGACCCTTGTCCAAGAAGATAGAACTAACAATATCACTTATTCTTGATTGCATAACTTCCATGTTAAAATCAAGTGTGAAAGGTTGATCAGTAAAAGAAACATGTATAGTTGTTGTTAGAATGATGCATAATTGCGTGTTTGATCAAGGGACATCTAAATTTATTGCGTTTTACCACCTATAATTGGATCGCCAGATGGAACAAATGTTAGATTACATAATCGACAGAAAAAATTTGTCATACACTGGTCAATCGATAGTTGAACAATTTTATAAAGGTTTATTATAGTTTTATTGTTGTTATTAGGTAAACCGAAGCTACCTTTCATTTTCCAATTATATCCTTTTATGCATATCACGTGTCCCCTAATTGACAAAGAGAAGTAAAATCCAATGGCTTCTTATTTAGTTGAGTAAAAATAGTTACCCCAAGTAAATAATTACCTAAAAGACGTGAGTGGCATACGGGGTTTCAAACATGTATAACTCCTCCACTGTAAAAAATTAGGGCATAGTTATTTTAATTCACTCTTAGTTTAAAAATCCATCGAGCAAAACAATGGCGCCCAAACAGAAAGCTTCTTCTCGATCATCAGCTTCACGAAAGAGCAAGGCAAAGAAACAAAGTTCGCCAAAGCCCAAAGCTTTGATGGAAAATTATCCACCAAGATATCCTCAATGCCTCAGAGAGGCGAAATAGGTGAGGAACAAATATCTTATCCCCGTAATCGATAATCCAACAAATTTTGTGCTTGGTCCAATCTATTACCCACATGCACCAGTGGAACTTCCTACTTATTATCCAGTAAATTTTGATGAGCCTTTGCTCCTTTCACTTCCGGGTTTACATCGAACTGGCTTGGTTTCTAAGGGTACCATTCGATCATGGCCAACTGTTTTTCTATCTTGGGAAAGGTGGGTTAGTCGAATGGAAAAGTTTTTAGCTCCATCATGGCGAGAGATGAACCTTTATGAGGCTATTGATTTGTCTACCCAATCATTTGAATTAAACCCAAATTTAATTGCTGCTGCTGCATGCTTTTGGTCTGTTTCTTCAAATGCTTTCGTATTCCCCTGTGGACCAATGACTCTTAATGTATTGGATATTATTCATCTAACTGGTCTGTCATGTTTGGGCGAGGAGGTAAATGCCGCCCTTATCATAAACCCTATGATCCACCATTTAAAATGTCCGAAGGTCCATGTAGTTATGCAAATTTCATTGCCAAGTACAGTGGGTTTGATGATCAAGAGCCTTGTTTTAATGAGAAAATTGCCTTCTATTTGTACTGGCTCAATAAATACCTTATGTGTGTATCTGGTATAAAGATCACCAATGAATATATCTGTTGGGCTATATGTCTAGCCCAAGATACCAAGCTGGCTCTGGCTCCATTTGTTTTAGGAACGTTATATAAGGGGCTTTGGTCATTTGTACAAAAGAAAATAACCAATAATTGCGGTGGGCCCTTTGGATTCTTCAGGCATGGTTATATGCTTATTTTTCGGCCATTAAACCTCTTAGCAACTATGCCAGGAGAAAAGACGGTGAACAATGTTTAAGTTATGCTGAATATTTCTTATCTCACGAGCCAAAACAGGAAAATATTTCATTTAAAAGATAATTCAAGACTTTTTACAAACCTGGTATCGGAGATACACCAAATTGGCTCCCTTTTAAGGAATGCTCCTATCCAACATCTGAGGGGATAAAACCCATACTTCAGTTAATGATTCCAGATGGAGTGGTGAACCAATTTTGGGCAACCATCTTGATTCCTCGGTTCATCTTCGTTGGATTTTCTCCATTGACAACAAATTTCTCCAATTGCAGCTTTGAGGTATATTGTCCTAACCAATGTGCTAGTAAGTTTGGATTGGTTCAAGGGATTCCTGTTCCTTATACGCATCCCAAGATTAAAGATTTGGTGAAAACCAGGCCAAATGTGACTGAAACTTCTGTTATCAAAGAATTGGTTAGGCATTTCAAAGGAAGCATAACAACTTTTCAGTTTGAAAGCTTTGTTGCTACCCCTACATCTACACCAGAGTTCAATTTCTGGTGGAAATGTACCCAAGGAATTTTATTTACCAGGGACTTGGAGAATTGCCTTTTGAGGCTAGATTCCAAAAATACCAAGTCAGGTATGATACTACCTGTATTCAGTTGTTTAATCCAGCACGTTTTGTTTCACTTACTAATTCTATCCGAGTTATTTCTATAGCTACAATTCTCAAAAAGCTACGTGCTCCTCAAGCCCAGGGCAAAGAGAAGGGTAATAAGGCTACATATGCAGAAGATTTAAGTAATCTAAAGAAAAGAACTGGGAGTTCTAAAGCTGCAGACGTTATTCATAATCCTCGAATAATGGCCGATGCTATGAAGAGCTATAAAGCAGCCATTCAACAAGAAGAAATGACTTCCAAGGAAGAAGTTGAAAATTCTGAAATCATAGGGACGTACAGAAGGGTATGAATTTTATGTCAAATAATTGTTTGTAGATGACCATTTGAATACATTGTGTGGTCATTTATTAGCTTATTTAAATATATTGATATCTTGTTTATCAGAAAACAAGAAGAAAGCTACAGCTGCAACCCACTTTAGATGAAGAAAATGGTCTCGATAAAGGTTCACCAATGAAGCTTTCTAGTCTTGTGGACTTTGAACCTTTGAACGTCACGTTCAATATTCAGTTATCTCTCGAACATCGAGTTCAAATAAGCCAAGAGAAAAAAGAATCTGAGAAGGTTGAAATTTCAGACCAATCAAAGTCCACAAAATAGTTATTGTCTCAGTACAAAATTCAGCTCCGCAGTTATTCACAACAATTCCCAATGTTGGTGATACCAGCCCTAGCCAACCAACAATATCTGCTGAAGTTGTTGAGAAATTGATCGAACCAAATGCTGACATCTCAATGACAGATATGCTAACTACTGAAGCGACCGTTGTACAGGAAGAAATACTTCACAAGAATAAAGAAATACAATCCATTGTTGAGCTTGAATGCCAATATACTTTTATGTCTTCCAAAGATAAAGAAGCAGTTCAATCAGTGCTTTCTGAAGAAAAGGATACCATTGATATGGAAAACAAGGGTTTTCTTTCTCCTACCTTTCATATGATCCCTCTGATATTCCAGACTGCACAGGAAACAGATGGACAGTTAATCACTGATTCCAATCGTAATATTGGATGCGAACCTTTTCTGTTGACCGAGATTACTGAAGTGCAAGAGCAACCACGAGGTACAGAGGTTTTCCCAAGTGCTGGCCAAGAATTGACAACTGAAAAGGCTCCGATTGCTTCACGTTTTTCAGTCAATGAAGTAAATCCTGAACTGATTAGGACTCCTATTTTTGAGTTGGATCTCATGCTTAACAAGGCCAAGTTATATTCTGAATCATTTTCTAGGTCTGTAACTAAGTTTCTGAATCCCTGACTCCTTCTGCTTTCTATGAGCTCAGAGAAGACACCAAAGATGAACTGAAATCCTTCTTTAGGATGTTAGAACTTCCTTTGGCAGAAATTGCTACTGACCATACCACAGTTTTCACTAACTCTGTGAGCCAGTTGATAGCAAAGAAGGTGCTTCCATTGTCAGAGCACATTAGACTTGAAGAGTTTTGGTCAACTCTAAGCGAAAATTTGACTGCAGTAGCTATTTGCCAGAAGCAGATGAAGGAAAAACGTGACACCGTAGATCAATTTGTCAATGTTTCCAAGAATGTGGATACAATGGGAAAGAACTGTAACGCCCCGAATTTTGGGTACGTTAAAAAAAAAACAATTTCATTGAAAACCTCAAAATAGAGTCTGGCTCTTATTACAACAAAACTCCCACAAGAGTTCAATAATTACACAAATGAAAAGGGTTCTAGGGTTCCTAACTACAGCTCCACCTGCTCCTCCATCCTAGCCAGCTCCTCAGCTCCAAAAGCCTCCAAGGTGTACATCTTACCCTGTTCATCTATGAGGTCTGACACATTATACTGGCGTCACCGCCAATATAATATGTCAGGGTCACCAAAAGGTAACACCATGAGCTACAACGCTCAATAGGATAAACCTTACCCACCAACCTTAACTTACAAACAATAAGACATCGATTTCCACATGATATGTATATACACAGCTACAAAAGTCAATGTCAAAAACACATCCGCAATCATTATTCGAACTATCGTAGGTGTCCATGATTCTCTTTGTTTCTCCTACGCGACTCATCATAGACCGTGTCAACATTTTCACATTTCATAAACGTATCACCTTTTCAAAAACTCATTTTTAACACACCCAACCTCAGTTCCACCGTTCCGGGTTCCCGAGTATCCTCACAATGGTTCCGCCGTCCCGGGTTCCCATTGGCACACAACACACACACACAATGCCACACAAAACAGGTCATTATGTAGTTTCAAAAATATTTTCTTCCTCGAAAAACATTTCCTTTCATTAACCACACCCTAGGTGTCATGTTTCTACTTCCTCGGTTCTCGTGTCACGTTATCATGCATAGACTCCGCGGTAGGACAAAAGTAAGCATGAAACATGCTAACAAGATCATCCAATTCTATATTACTTATCACGCTCAATCACCACTTACAGCATAACGCCACATGTACGGACGCCCTTGGAGTGTATCACTTATGCTTATTCAAAGCACAACGCCACATGTACAGATGCCTTTGGAGTGAAATCACTTATGCTTTATCATACCACGAGTAATACAAGCAATTCATATATGCATGCTCATAATCATCTTTAAAGATCAAAATACGAATACTTGGATTCACATGGTAAATAACCTACGTATTCATCGAGTAAATATGGTACCTACATTATACTTAGGAATAGGGATAAGGAATTCCTACCTTACTTCTTGGCGGTAGTCGGCTACGGAAGGTTAGTCGGTGGTCGGACGGAGTAACTTCCTACGGTATGCCTTCGGGAGCTTCGAAAGAGAATGGTCTCTCTCGAAACCTCTTATTGACTAACACTACTCTACTTTATGGATCGAAGGGTGGTCGGGTGGCGGTTTAGTGGCGGTCTTGGATGAGTTTCTTGAAGAACACAAGAAGAACTCAAGAACAAGAAGAACAAAAGAAAGAACAAAGAAAGAACAAGATTTTTCTAGAGAGAGAAGTTGCTAGGTGAAGGTGTGAGTTGAATGAGAAACATGGGGTGCTATTTATAGCCAAAATCTTGGGCTCTCCCTCCCCTCTCATGGCTGGCCCTCTTTCTCTCCAAATCCTCCATGGATTTGCTCCATTAAGTTATCAAATCACCTCACATGTCATGCCATGCCTTGTCCAATCATATCTTAGGTGTAAGGCTATAGAATCAAGTAAGATCTTAGGCTTTTTAGGTAAATCTAGGTAATTATAACCTAGGTCTAGCTTGTAGTCAAAATCTTAGGCTAATAAAGGCTAGGATTGTGTCATAATGGCCCATCATAGGTTGTCATTAGGCAAAATAGACTTAGGCCTATTTAGGTAGCTTGCAAGGCTAGGTTAGTCCTTGGATTTGATCTTTGGAAGATTTGTTGGAAGGAAAGGAGACAATGGTACAAGATTTGGTCTTTAAACAATCCTAGAAGATTTTGGTTAGGAAGGATATTCATGGCCAAGGATTTGAAGTACAAGAAGATCAAGGATCAAGGTACACATCAAATCCCTTCTCTCTCTCTCCCTCTCTCTCCTCTCTCGGCTCTCTCTCTCCTCTCCCTCTCTCTCGGCCCCTCTCTCCTCTCTCTCTCTCTCTCCTGCAAAAGTACACACACACACACACACACATATATATATATATATATATATATATATTACAAGAAAGAATAAGAAAGTACCAAGGTAGTACAACAAAATCTCTCTCCCTCTCTCCTATCTCTCTCTCTCTCGGCCCATCTCTCTCTCTCTCTCTCTCTCTCTCTCTCGGCCCTCTCCTCTCTCTCTCTCTCTCTCTCTCTCTCCCCATTAGAATAATAAAAAAGGTCAAGTACTAGTTTAATCAATAAAGTACTAGGAAATCTAGGGTTTAGATATACCCCAATATTTTAATGCATAAAATCACATGGGAAATCCATACTTGATTATTTAAATAGAACCTTGTACCTTGTTGGAAGATTTGAGCTATTACCCAATGGGTAATAAATTCCCTAGCGGTTAATAACCAAAGGATAATAGAAGTACAAGTACTTTTTATCTTTAAAATAAGATTTTGAAAGACTACATGTACTTTTAGTCAAATATAATAATGAAAAGCTTATTGTCCAATGGACAAAGATTACCCGAACTTCTATTGACCAATGGGTAAAGGCAAAAGTTCAAAAGGTCCAAAAGGTTCATCTAGTGACTAGGTGAGTTGGTTGCTCGGTTCCTCCAAGTAGTTGGTTAGAAACTAACTAAATTGGTCAAGTAGGGTTTCTAGTCGAGAGTTTAACCAACGACCAAAATCTAACTACGACGAAAATTAGCAAGAAATCATATAGCCACTCAAGAGAAAATAAGTAATTCAAATAAAATTCAAATTTTTAACGAAATTTTTATTGACCAAAATTCAGGGGCGTTACAATAACATTCAACATCTGAAGGATAAATTACATCAAATAGATATGGAAGAAGCTGAACTTGTTACCCATTTGGGCAAACTCAAAGAAGAAAGAAAGTCGCTATTGGCACAGAAGGAATCATTCAACCATGAGTTGGCCAACATCAACTATGACGAACAAGAGATCGAAGTCATGGTGTCTGTGGCAAGGGGTGACTTCTTGAAAAATTAAGAGAAGTACAATTTGATAGATAACAAATGGAGCTATTTCAAAAGATTGTTCATGGAATTTAAGTCCAAAATTCGGTAGTTATTTGTACACAACATTAACTTTTGCCTATTTATGTTAGGCCTGACAGTACATTTGCATTTTGGAAGTTGTACTCCATTAATTTTGTAATTATGTTTAACCTTCACTTTTGAGGTTTCTTAAATTCTGTTGAATTTGATTTATGTTAACTCTGTGTTTGAACGCTTTACTCTAACTTGTATTCACTTATTTTGTGATTATTTTGTCTATAGTAATCCCAATCTGCAACATTAATTATTGAAAGCATAGACAAACTGTCAAGTATTCTTGCACTCCACAAATGTTGGACAGCTTGGAAAAGAAAAGTGTTTGGATTCACTGAGAAGGTATATCTTTCCTTTGAATTTTGTGAAATATCTGATTTGCACACAGAATGAGCATATTGCATAAAAAATATATGTTGAAATGTTCAATGGCATAAATCGTCCATCTGCTTGGCACAGTTCTACTTTCTTACAGTTTTTTTATAATTGATCATATCTGTGGGCACGCGGCCCCCGGAAATTCTGTTTGCAAAATTTGGGTGCGGCCCTTTTCGTTGGAAGAGCGCGGCGAAACGCTTCGATTCAGAGTCGCCACTTGGGTTTTAGCGATGAAAACACCCAAGGAACCGAACTCGAGAACGTTTGTCACGTTTGTTTGATTTTAAAAAAAAGGCTTGTAGACTAGTCCGTCGTCACCTTCGATATCTGAAGTTCGGGAGCCAGGTTACGAGAGGGGAAGGGTTTTATGGCACCCCTCTCGCCCAATCCGGAGATTGGTCTCTACTCGGGCATTTTATGAAACGTTTGTATTTTTCTCTCATTTGATCATTTTTTAGCCAGTTAGGGCGGGGGAACAGTTAACGGGGGTTAAAACTATAACAAGTTGTGATTTATGTGGCAAAATGTTTATGGATGACTTGATTGCAATGCTAAATATAGATTGAGAACAAGCACTGAGCAAACTGGATAACTTGAAGTACGCTGCCTTGCAGGGGCGCGAGCAGATTCTGTGTCAGCATGCACTGGCCGAGCCACTGCATGCTGATACAACATGCGCACGCCACAACATAAGTGGCATACTCCACTTGTTTGTTTACTCAGTTTTTGTTTTCAACCCTCTGGGCTCTGGAAAGGGAGCAGCGCACACCCAGGACAAACCATGCAGTTAAATAAAGCGGAATATATACTTACAGACAGATGAGATGGCTTGAAGCCATGAAAATAGACGAGAAACCCCCTAAACAGAGCGGGGACATGAAAGAGGCCAAGATTAAGCTAAGATGCAAGGGCCAGCCACTGGATCCTGGGACAAACTGCCGTACGCCACTTATGGATAGCCGTACGCCACTTTGACCTTGATCCAATGCTTGGCTTTACATCATCTGGGCTCTGGAACATGACCAGAAGGATCCCAGAGGCCTTTTAAACAAGCAAAGAGTAAGCAATAACTACTATATCTAAACAGTTCTAAACATACAGAAAGCAATAAAACTGGTTATTTAGCATGCAAAGGGTGATTGACAGAAAGATAAGATGATAGAAATAGTGATCCATGATCCCCACGCCAGTAGTGCTCGTTCTGCCATTATTGGCGTACGACATAGGAGTACTGGCGTGCGCCATATTCCATCTCATACGATTGTTGTATTTCGCCAGTTTAAGGCCAGGACTAGTATTGTTTACCAGCCTGGGCCTTACTGGTTCCCCTCAGGGGTCGAAAACAGAAAAGAACGTAAAGGTGGAATACCTTTTGGTATTGAGGTTTGAAGGTTGTGTTGAGCTTTAGAGGTTGAAGATGGAGGTTGTATGGCGACTGAACATCAGTGGGTGTATGGAAGTAGACTTCTTTCCTTTCTCTTTCAATAGAAGAAGAAGAAGAGCAAGAAGAGAGGAGAAGGGAGCTTTATGCTTCTTAATGAGGCTAACCCCTTGCAAATGAATGCAAGGGGGGTATTTATAGTGGAGAGAGACTGAGATCAGTCTGGTGCTAAGGCCTGTTTGGCTGGCTTGGGTCAAGAAGAGAGCCTTCCCATGCATTAAATGCATGGGACTAGTTGATGGGGGGTGTAGGAGAGAGGGGGAGCGGGCCTGGCCGATATAATCATCAAGGGCTACTGTGGCCGACGTCAGGGTGGCACAAAAGTCTCGTCCATGTGGCTGAATAAAGTTGATTTGACTGGGTTTGACTGGCGTGCGCCACACTTGGACCGGCGTGCGCCAGTGATAGCTGAGTCAACGGTCGATGACTGACACGTGGCAGATAACTGGCGTACGCGTCCAATACACTGGCATATGCCAGTTGGGTTTTGCTGGGGCTGTTTGGCTATGGTTTGAAAGGTTTGAAACGGGTTTGAGAAAGGTTAAGGGCGCTCAAAGCTCAAACACACCTTTGTCCTCAAACTGTTTTCGACTAAAATCATCATTGGGGCAATAAAGGATCGACAAATAACGTTATCTGGACAGTCCAGAATGGGGTGTCTACAGAAGCCCCCCTTTGACGGCACTTGAGGCACCATCGACTGGAGACAAGTAACGTCAAAGGTTTTTCTAGACACCCTCTTCGAGGCTATCCAGAATACGTGAATTTTAAAAGACCTGTTTGTTTTGAGATTTTGGACGGATAGATCGTCGTTGATTCGAAATTGGATGGATAGACCGTCGCTGATTTGAAATTGGACGGATAGATCGTCGTTGATTTGAAATTGGACGGATAGATCGTCGTTGATTTGAAATTGGACGGATCTCTGCTTGGGGATGGGCCCAAGACTTTCTTAGGAAGAGCCGGGCTTTCAATTGCGGATAAATTTCGGCACAGGATACGATTTGGGCCTGAGGCCCACAAATGACTGGCGTACGACGCACACTGACTGGCGTGCGCCACTTTATAAAAAGATCCGAGCCCAGACCCGGCCCAGGTCCAGCCCAGTGGCTCCATACGTCATATAACTCCTGCGAAAGGCAGGAAAACTGCCAGTCTTCAGTTTTCGAACTCCATACTCCCAAAAACTCTCTCAAAAACTCTTCAATCTCCTACCCAATCTCTCATCCTCTCCATTATTCGCTCGGAACAGTGCAACCATGGCGGAGCCCAGTGAAGGTGGCGGGAATGGCGGCAGTGGAGAAGAAGGAAGGCGATCCAAAGATGAAACCAAGACTCCGGGGCCCCAAATCGACGATCAAACAGTAGGGGAGGTTGCTTCGGGTACTGGTGCAGCGGGTACAGGCGGTGATGGGGGCGGCGATGGCCATGCAGCGGAGGTTGGTGGTGATGATGGGTGGCGTACGCCAGGAGGGATACGGCGTACGCCAGGAGGGATACGGCGTACGCCAGGCTCCGTTGTCATAGTGGGTCCACAGGTTCGTCGATTGGATCCAAGCAGTGGGGTAGAGGGTGTGGTGATCATCGGCTTGGGCTCGTTTGAAGCCGGCGTCTGTAGTAGTGGCAGTGGTGACGGTGGTGGTCGGCCGAAGACACCGGTGAGAGATCCGGCAAGGGGCAAAGGTCCTGTGGTTGAAGAGGGAGCACTCGGAGAAGTACCAATGGTTGAGTTCAGGCCTGTAGCGGAGTCCTCGGCACACGTACCCATTACACGGGGTGACTTTGCCTAGTTTGTATCGAAGGAGGAACTCGGTCGCTTGCTCTGGGAGAACCCGAGGGTAGTGGCTGCAGTGCTGGCAGCAAGGGAGGATAGAGCCCGGCAAATTGAGAGAGCGCAGGAGGAGGAGCGCTTGAGGGAGGAGGCCGAGAGGGCCAGGGCCGAGGAGGAGGCCTTTGTGAGCGAGACTGAGGCAGCCGAGGAGGCTCAGGGGGAGGTGTGGTCCTTTGAGCGGGCAGTGACGCTCGCAGAGTCCATACGGCTGGCACCCCGTGCTAGGTTCGACGCGGCCACGTACGTTTTGCCCGAGCCACATGTGTTTATCCCGTCTGGGGTTGAGAGTCTTGCCCCTTTGAGAGAGAGCTATGACGCGGAGCTTGTTCTGAGAGACCCACAGAGACACCTGTTCGTGGACTGGGCGCAGGTATTCCTTTGGACTTGCTTTGATATGCATGCCTTGTCATTTGTAACAATACGTAGCTTTGAACTGCTGTAGCTTAACTTGTAATGCATGTAGGCTAAAACCTTGAACTGTAACTTGACCGAGAAAGTAGAACTTTGAATAGCATGCCTCGACTTTTGAAACTTAACTTGAATGATAGAACACTTGAAGTAGTTGAATCGACTCGTAGAATGCCCATGATTTTGACAAAATCGTTGGTGCCTAACTTGAATGAACCATAAGCTGCCTTGATCAATAAGACTGTCCTTTGAACTTGAATTCGACTATGTAGATTGCCACGACACGTCGAACGCCCGGATGGCGTGCCCAATAGCTTGAATCGACCATATTGATAAACTGAATACTTGTGAAATCGACCGAGAGGTGTGCCTCGAGAGAAATAAAGCCTTCGGAGCCCGAAACTCGACTGAAAAATACCTTTGAATTGATTCAACTGATAGCAGAGCGGGATAGGATAATATAGGTGCCTGATAGTTTTGTTCGACCTTTACGATACTGATGAAACTCTTTCTGTTGCCTGTCTTTGTTGTACAGAGGGGAGCAGCCAGCACTCGGGGCCATGGAGGTCCTGCGAGCTCTCTGGAGTTGTACCAGAGTTTGCCCGAGCGAGTCAGGGCCTTGGTCGACGCTGCAGGGTTCTGTCCATTTATCCTTACGCTGACACCTGTGAAGAGCGATCACGCTCTGTTAACATCGCTGGCCGAAAGGTGGTGGGACTCCTCGAACACCTTTCACTTGCCGATTGGAGAGATGACGGTGACTCCGTCTGACTTTGCAGCGCTCACTGGCCTGAGGGTAGGAGGAGAGCCTATCCCGCTCGACTCAGAGATTTACAGGGATCCTGAGGCTCTGGCATGGTTTTTGGGGCAGGCGCCGGCGGGTGAGGCGGAGACCGTCCATTATGACCAGTTCAAGCGGTATTTGCATGGGAGGGAGCCGAAGTCAGACTTGGAGGCGGAACAGATGGCAAGGGCCTACTTGTTGTACTTGTTCGGGGCTACCTTGTACCCGAACAAGCGATCCACGGTGCACCTGTCCTACTTGCCGGCCCTTTATGACTTGAGCACAGCGTCGAGGTTTGATTGGGGAGGAGCAGCGCTGGGCACCTGCTATGGCTTCATGGGGGCGTTCTCGCGCGGAAAGAAGGCGACGGCCGGCTACTGGAGGGTGTGGGAGGTAAGAAACAAGGCTTGTCGTTTACTTCCCGCTTTTCCATTTCTTGCACTTTGTATTTGATTTGCATATGAACTGTATTCTGATGCTTTTGATTGTCTGACCATTTGTAGTTATGGGCCTACGAGGTGCTAAAGATGTACCCGCCAGAGAACAAGTGCCCGAACCTGCGGATGCTCCCTCGTGCCATGATTTGGGGTCCCATGTATAGCGGCAAGAAGAAATCAAGAGGGAGCCTCCTAGCCTTTCGAACGTACCTTGACGAGCTGTCCGGTACTCAGGTATGCAACATGTCAAATTGATTATCCTGCCCTTTTGAATTGCTTTAATGCTGTCGCTGATGCTTTACAATCTGTGCCATTGTCCTGCAGGTAGAGTGGAACCCATGGAGCAGCGCCGAGCCTGAGCCTAAGTACCTGGCACAGAGCAGGGTGGTGACTGCGAGCCGGGTGCTGTTGGAGTCGGCCTTCGGGTGGCGGTGGTACCTGGGTGACCGGGTGACACGGCAGTCACTGGGCGCTCTTGACTTCCAGGTTCCGGGGCCACTGCCACCTCACGCCTCTCATACGGACAGGTACACTTTGGCCGAGCTGAGGCGCTTCACTGTTCCGACCGGGCTTGCTGCTTTTCTGAGGCCCGAGCGTGACTACGCTGTCTACCGGAGGCAGCGCTTGGCGAGGCCGCTTGGGGTGTTGGAGCATGTCGCCGTGCAGAGGGAGGCGCTTGAGGCTGGTGAGGAGAGGCGGAGCCGGGAGAGCAGGGCAGCTCGCCCGAGAGAGAGGAGTGACTATGCCACCGCAACCGGGCTGCCTCGGCTTTCTTGGACCCTAGCAGTGCGGGACGCCAAAGGGGAGGAGGCCGTAGTTCAGTTTGAGCCTGCCCGGACAGACCCGACAGAGATCACAGGGCCGGTAAGACATTCCTCATCTCTTTGCAGTTCCTGTACTTTACTTCCAGCACGTATACTTGGCTTGAATTCTGAATTTGCCCAAAATCGTCCCACAGGCTCCGATGGAATGGGTACGGGAGGCAGCTCGCCTGATGAAAGCCATGGAGAAAGAGTTTCACAGGATAGCCGGCGGCGCTTCTTTGCAGTTGCACTACCCATCACCAGCTCCAGCTCCTGCTGTACAGCCTCAGGTCTAACCTTCCGTTCTGCTTTTTGAATAGGGTTGCTTTTGAAATTTCCTGCACTTTGCATTTCAATATATACAATATGCACAATGTATGCTAAATGACTTTGAACGATCATGCAGGGACATGCTAGGGCGGCTCCTAGGGGGAAAAACGTGCGGCCTCCCCCAACAAAGAAGGTAGCACCGAGCTCCTCTCAGCCAGCAGCGAGAGTACAGCGGGGAGCGCAGATTACTCCGGCTAGCGAGGAGCTCCAGTTCCGCCGAGAGCTGAGGAAGAGGCCTGTAGAGAAAAGGCTTGCCGAGGGACCCTCACAGAAGAAGAGGAGAGAAGAGGAAGAGGCGGAGGGAGAAGAAGAGGAGGAGACGTCCCTCAGCAGCGGCTCGGACTCAGCGAGCGACCCCAGGTTCCGCATAGACCCTCGAGAGGTGGAGGACAGCGAGGAGGACAACGAGGAGGAGGACCTTTTTGACGACTGAGAGCTATCACCGAGCCTTAGTTATTTTGCTGCTACTTGACACTTAATACCCTTGATACAGATACTCTGATACTTGACGCTTTGGATGGGGCCTGCGTGCCTCCTGACTTTTGGGCGAGTGTGCCTTGCTACTTTTAGTTCCGCTTGGGCCGCTGTGCCGTTCGATACTTGACACATTTCTACCGTTGCACTTTACCACAGTAGTACGTAATATATGCATTTTTGGTTTATTGTTTTTCCCTTGCTTTGGTGAAATTCGATAAAGGAAAAGAATAAACCCTCCTCTAATATCTAACATGCATTGACGAGCGCTCTGACTCGACAATAGACACTTGTATATGTACATGATTGACTTAGCTTGAAGAAAAGACGGACAAAAAGGCCCTAGGATACGACACGTATCCCAGACACGCGGGGGATACGGGATTTTTGGGCGTTAGCAAGCCAAACTCCGAGATTCTCCCCGGGGAAAGAAACTGACCCTTGTAAAAGGTGACATAGGTGTATAGAGACTTGCACAAACCATCAAAACTGGCAGGATTGCCCCGGTGCGAGGAAAACACCAAAAAAAAGCTAAAAATGCCGCAAAAATGGACATAAGACGCAAAAGAAGACTTGATATGGTCCCGGACTGAAACCGACACCCCCATACGGTCACATAAGGCCTATGTAACACGCATGGTATGACAAAATTTGGCAAAAGCCCTGGAAACGAGTTTTGACCTCCCGTATCCTTGGTTTTAGCTTGAAATGGGCCACCGAGGGTCCAAATTCTCCATCGGGCATGGCTTTTAGAATCCGACGCCTTGCCATAGCCTTAAATGATGTTTGTGACTTGTAGGAACCCACAAACGGTCAAAGCCAGCCCCGAAATTGAAAATGACCATGTGGAGGCAGTAGCTGTTGCAAACTGGTTTCTGGTGAAACCTACTGGCGTACGCCAGAAATGGAGGCCCGTACGCCAGTAAGTGGGGGACACGGACACGCCAGTTATAAACTGGCGTACGCCAGGTTTCTGAACGCCAGATCCACTTGACTGACCAACTGTCCTTTTTCAGGGGCCACTTTTGTTTTTTACCCCCACGCGGTTTTCACACGCTTTCTGATCCTTCAGAGGGCAGTGTACCCTGCTGCATTGTGTTTTGGACCCTAGCATGATGCTTGCATTGATCTTTGGTAATGGGAAGGAAAAGGCCAAGGCCTATAAAGCAGAGGGATTACACTGAGGCCTCCACGGCTTGCTCCGCTTCTTCTTTTCCTCAGTATACTTCAACATTTGCCATGGATAACCCCCTCCCAACTTTGCTTAGGCCCTGGTTAGCCCAATTTCTAAGTGTCGACTGGCTCAACTTTCAATATCACGGCCTTGCTTCGTTCCGTTTTCTTCGGCATGTGCCACTCCGCCCAGCGCTCCTGCAGGCCGCCCTCAGATTCTGGGATCCTGACGTCCATGTCTTTCGCTTTGGCGATGACGAGATGTGCCCAACTGTTGAGGAATTCCAGGTGTACCTTCGGACCTACTCGTCCCCTATGCTTGTAGTTCCGCCTTATCAAGCAAGCATGCCTAAACTGCTGGCCAGCTCGCTCAACATTTCCCGGGGCCTGGCGAATACTATCCTCGAGGGTGGCCAAATGAATATCATGCGGCTGATTGAGATGTACAGCCCGGACGACAATTTGGATAATGATGACGCTCAGGCGCGCCGCCGCTTCGCCTTGGTAATCTGCTTGCTTGCCGCTTATTTGCTCGTGCCGGCCCACGGGCAGGCTAGCCCTTCACTGGTGAGCGTTGCTGCACAGATGGGGGCACGAAGGAACGTGATCCCTTTGGTCCTGGCTGAGACACTCTCGGGTTTGGACTTGGTGTATACGGGCCAGTCGGCCGTTTTCAGCGGCAGCCCGCTTTTGTTTCAGGTAATCTCACTCAGCTCACCTTTTTCCGGTTTTTCGCACGTTCTCATTTTACCTCGACGCTTGGCTTAGGCTGCTCCTTAGCTCCTTACTTGTCTTTTCGCTCAGGTTTTATCTGACTTCTTACTTGTCTTTTTTCTCTCATGCAGTTGTGGCTGTCGGACAAGTTGAATCTATTGCATCCTCCGGTGGCGGGTTGGAATCTCTTTCCGAAGAGGATTCATCAAAGGGAGATGCGATACCCTGACATGGACACAGAAGGCTGGTACGAGTTCATGCGACAAATGCAGCCTGACGAGATTGCCTGGAGGTGCCCCTGGCTGGACCTCCCGGACATGGCCATTCACTCCGATGGGTTCGACAGGGTGGTGATCGCGGGACTGTCGAGCTTTACTTTCTACATTCCCGGCCGTGCTCTTCGACAGCTGGGCGCTTCTCAAGAGAACCACCGCATCAGCATTGGGGACTTCCGTGTCCCGAATTTCAACGCTCAAACACTCAACGGTTACCAGAGGCGCTGGGGCCTTAGAGCCCTTCAGGCTGAGATGCCGGATTTTGCAACAGGGCTAAGGAGCCGCTACAGGCAGTGGCTGAGAGCCGATGTGAATGCAAGGGAAAATATTGACTGACTTCGGGCCACTCTACTATGCTTAGAATAAACTGCGAGCCGTTAGGCTTCTTAAGCATTTTGTTCTGTTTTTCATGCTTCAACTGTTTTTAAGGCTTTTATGCTCAGCTTATATATTAGAAATAGTAATTTGCAATTAAAGTTGAAAGACAGCGGATTTCCCCTTTCTGATTCACTTCAGTGCAACCTTGACTTGTGCTCGACCTTCCCAAACCGCGACGCGTACCCAAAATGTCAAACCTGGATCGAAATTTTGATGGAACGTGACCGAATCTCGAGGTGAGATTGCCTATGTATCCCTTTTCAGGGAATCAGGTCAGAACGTAGTTCAGGCTAAGGTTCACTCGTGTATTTTACCTCTCCTTTTACGTTCTAACTTTTGCCTAGCACCGCCTTTTCAGGTTTTCGGCCTAGCGAGCTTTCGACTCTTGCCTATTTATTTTTGCCTAGAACCACCTCCTTAGGTTTTTCGGTCTACCAGGCTGCTCTAACTTTTGCTTGGAATCGCCCACCCTTGTGGTTTTCGACCCAACGAGCATCTCTCAGGGATAGTAACGCTTGAGCTGATCCAGGTTGACTAGGGTGTTGAATTCGTTGCCGTCGAGGTCGATGAGCTTAGCAGCACCCCCGGATAGGATGGTCTTGATGATGTACGGCCCGGATCGCCTCGGTCTAAACTTCCCGCGGGGATCAAACACTGGGGCACGAATTTTCTTTGTGACCATGTCTCCTTCGACCAAGCCCCTGGACTTCACCTTTTTGTTGAATGCGCGGGCAATTCGACGCTGATACCCCTGAACGTGATACAAGGCTCGGAGCCTTCTCTCATCAAACAACATCAGTTCGACAAACCTCCCGCTCAACCACTCAGTTTCTTCGAGACCGCTTTCGACCATGATTCTCAGCGACGGTACCTCAAGCTCGATGGGAAGTACTGCCTCCATCCCATAGACTAAGGAGAAAGGAGTTGCACCAGTTGAAGTGCGGATAGACGTTCGGTACCCCCAAAGGGCGAGAGGCAGCTGCTCATGCCAATCCCTTGCAGACTCGGCAGTTTTCTTGATGATCATCTCGACATTCTTGTTTGCAGCTTCGACCGCTCCATTTGTCTGTGGGCGATAGGTTGTTGAATGGTGGATCTCGATACCGAATTCCTCGAAGAGCTCCAGAACCCTTCCTTTGAAATGACTTCCGTTATCGGATACGAATGCCTGAGGAACTCCGTACCGGTAAATGATGTTCTTTCGAATGAACTGAGCAACCTGAACCGTTGTCAGCGTCTTGTAGGATTCGGCTTCGACCCACTTGGTGAAGTAGTCTATCGCCACTAGTATGAACTTATGGCCATTTGAGGCAGACGGTCTGATCATCCCAATAACATCAATGCCCCAAACAGAGAACGGCCATGGTGAAGTCATGCCATACAACTTAGACGGAGGGACATGCTGCAAGTTCGCGTGGATTTGACATTTGTAACAGCGCCGGACGTAGTCGATGCATTGAGACTCCATTGTAGACCAGTAATAACCCTGCCTGAGGATCTTCCTAGCGAGCATGACGCCACTCATATAAGGCCCGCAGACTCCTTCGTGAACCTCTTCCATTATCCTTGTTGCTTCGACGCCGTCGACACAGAGCTTGTGTGTCTCGCAGTGCGACCTTCGATACAGCTTCCCCCCACAGATGATGTACTGAGAAGCCAACCTCTGCAAAGCAATACGATCCTTCTTTGTGGCCTCGGTAGGAAACTCCCCACGCTCCACAAAGTTCCAAATGTCATGGTACCATGGTAGGCCATCATCGACATCATCAATGGCGTTGACATACTCGTAAGCAGGCAAGTCCCTCTGTTCAATCACAATCGGCCGCAACTTAACACCAATTGGAAGTTCGATCATTGAAGCCAAAGTCGCCAAGGCATCGGCGAACTGATTCTTCAAGCGTGGGACGTGGGTGAAAGTCACCCTATTGAAGCGAGGAATCAGTTCTTCCAAGTCTTGGTGATAAGGCTTCAGCCTTTCCTCACGAACTTTCCAATCTCCATTGGCTTGGGAAACCACCAAGTTCGAATTGCCAATTACTTCCAACTTCTCGACCCCTAGAGCAATGGCTGCTTCCATTCCGACGATGCAGGCCTCGTACTCGGCTTGATTGTTGGTGACATCGAAATTCAGCTTGAAGGCGAGCGGAATGTGAGCGCCGGCGGGCGTGATCAGCAACACCCCGATCCCAAATCCCTTCTGGTTAGCAGCCCCATCAAAGTAGAGCGTCCATACTTCCTCGACCACTGCTAGAACCTCCTCGTCGGGGAAAGTGAAATCCACGTCTTCCGGGCTGTCGATCGGGTGATCGGCTAGAAATTCGGCCACAGCTCGCCCTTTTACAAACTTCCTCGTGACATGTTGGAGTTCAAACTCAGCTAGCAGAAGCAACCAACGTGCTAGCTTATGGGTGAGCGCAGGCTTCTCGAATAGATACTTGATAGGGTCCATCCGAGAAATCAGTCTCACCGAATAGGCTAGCATGTAGTGTCTAAGCTTTCTGGTAGCCCAAACTAGCGCCCAACACGTCTTTTCCAGAGGGGTATAGCGCTCTTCAGATCCCACCATCTTCTTGCTCAGATAGTAAACAGCCTTCTCGACCCCATTGCTTCCTTCTTGTGCTAGCAGACATCCCATGGCTGTTGAAGAAACGGATAGATAGAGAATCAAAGGTCGACCCGGCGTTGGCGGCATCAGTACCGGTAGGTTCTACAAGTATCTTTGAATAGACTCGAAAGCGGCCTGGCATTTCTCTGTCCATTCGAATGGGACCCCCTTCTTGAGCAAATGGAATAACGGCCCGCAGGTTAGAGTCAACTTGGAGATGAACCTGCTGATGAACTGGACCTTCCCTAGAAAACTTCGCACACCTTTCTCAGACTTGGGCGGCTCCATCACAAGAATCGCTTTGATTTTGGAAGGATCCACTTCAATTCCCCTCGAGGTGATCAGAAATCCCAACATCTTGCCTGACGTGACCCCGAATGTGCACTTTTGTGGATTCAGACGCACATTGTATTTGCGAAGCCTTTCGAAAAACTGCCTGAGCAAGGGAAGATAGTCCTTTTCCTCCTTTGCCTTTACAATCATATCATCGACGTAGATCTCGACGGTCTTATGGATAAAATCGTGAAACAAGGTCGTTTGAGCCCGTTGGAAAGTGCACCCGGCGTTCTTCAGCCCAAAAGGCATCTTCACATAGCAGTAGGTGCCCCATTCCATGACAAACGTCGTTTTCTCTTGGTCCTCGGGTGCCACAGAGATCTGGTTGTATCCGGAGAATCCGTCGACAAAAGAGAGCAAGGCATGCCCCGCCGTGTTGTCCACAAGCACGTCAATGTGTGGCAAGGGAAAACTATCTTTGGGGCTTGCCTTGTTTAAGTCCCTGAAGTCGACGCAGACTCGGATCTTTCCATCCTTCTTAGGGACAGGCACGATGTTGGCCACCCACTTGGAGTATTCTGCAACCTTTATGAATCCCGCATCAATCTGCTTTGTAACCTCTTCCTTGATCTTCTGAACCCAATCCGGCCTCATCCTGCGGAGCTTCTGTTTGACAAGGACAGCCCCAGGCTCCAACGGGATTCGATGCTGCACTATTTCAGGATCGATGCCGGGCATATCCTTGTGAGACCACGCGAAAACCTCGGGAAATTCCTTGAGAAGCTCGATCGTTCCGACATGATTTTTCGGGGATAGATTTGCACCGATTTGCATCATGCGGGGGTCATCCTCGTCTTTCAAATTTACAAAAATTACTTCTTCTTTTAGAGGCTGAGCACGCCTTTCGTCTTCCTTTTCGATGAGGGAACGCAACTCAGCCGGGATGTCCCCGTCGAAGTCTGTTCCTTCATCGTCAGGGTCGACATAGTTTATATAGAAGCTAGCAAAGTAGTCAGAAGTAGGGTCATGCATTTCATAAAACCCCACAGAGTTGCCAAGTACAACAGACTCGAACTCGAAGTAAAAGCTACGACGTGGAGGGCCAAGAGGCACAAACTCCGACTCTAAGCTAGACTTAGACTTGACAGACTCTGTGTCAGACTCAGACTCATCGTCAATGCATGTTAGACGCGGAGTGAAAATACAGTTATTGAGACTTCCCTGTGCCTTCACGATGAGAGAGGTAGGATCCTCGAGAGCATCTGAGGAGTCAGGCCCGAGCATCAGCACTTCAGCTTCTTCGCCTTCGCCAACCAAACCTACTTGGGAGAACAGCATCTCCAGACCCCCTTGATCAAAAGCTTTCAGCCAATCAAACTCTTCCTTGGTCTGACCCAGCTGCTTCTCGAACTCCCTTTTGGCCAATTTTTCTTCGGCTGTCTCCTCATCGGACCAGGTGTCCGCAGCAAAGATTTCAAATCCCGGCAGCCAAATGGAAGTCTTCGGATCCCAAAACGGCTCTATCTGTCCCGAATAAGCAGAGCCTCCTCCCTCTCGCACAAAGTAGCTGTCGAGGTTACCAAAAAGGGTTCGAGGTTTTCCCGTGTCTTTCCTCTTTTCGGCGTCTTTAGCCGGCGGAGTGTAACCAAGACCAAAGCGACCTTTGGTGGAAGGAAAGACAGGGAACTCAGCGATCCCTTGTTGGTTGACCCCGAGTCCTAGGCCCGGCATGAATGACATCTTCCTCATCATTTCGAGGACAGTTGAGCTTATGGTGAAGTCATCATCCATGGCGATGGCGAGGACTGAGCCGGATGTGTCGAAAGAGAATCCCCTGAAGTCTGAGTCTTCTTCCCCGTGCATAATGCCCAAGACAGGTGTGCCGTCATCTGTGAGCGGGCGGATCCCAGAGTCCGCGCAAATTGTTAAAGTTCCGGTAGGCAGCCCCAGCATGACTTTCTGGTGCAGGGTTGAAGGTACGGCCATGATGTCGGCCCTATGAAGCCATGGCCTGCCCAGCAGCAGGTTAAAGGTGGCAGGGACATCGACCACGTGGAATTCTACGTCCATCTCAAAGCCTTCAGCATCCAGTTTCAGCATCAAAGTTCCTTCCACCATGCGGCGAGTGATGTCGTATGCCTTGACGGCCAGATTGGAGGGCGTTAGGTCGCTCTTTGAGAACCCCAAACGATAGGCAACCCTCATTGGGCAAACGTTGATGGCTGAGCCATTGTCAATTAGCACGGTTGGCACCCAATGTCCCCGGCACTTGACGGTGATGTGCAGTGGGCGGTTGTGAGCGGTTCCTTCGACGGGCAGATCCCTTTCGGTGAATGTGACGGAGTGCTTAGAGAGAAGTGGCAGCACGAGGGCAATCATGGCCTCGGGAGTGATGTCGATCGGTACTGTGAGCCGGGCCAACGCGGAGGACAGCTTTTCACGATGCTCCTTTGATGACGATATCAAACCCCAGATAGAGACAGCGGCCGGAATCCATTCGAGCTGTTTCAAAATGGCGTCTTCTTCTGGAACCCCATTCGGAAAGAGCGGATCAGTCCTCTGAGCAGCGGGAGCAGTGGCTTTCTGACCGGGCGGATTGGATGAGCTTCCAGCCTGGAGGTTGGACGGCTGAAACACTCGGCCGCTCCTAGTGACGTTGGCCACATCCCACCAAGAAGACGAGTCAATAGAATCCCACAGATCGGCCGGTACTTCTTCCAGCTTGCGCTTTCCCTTGTCCATTGATGCCACTGTTGCAGACGAGTCTGTCCCCAGAGCGGTGTCCCATTCCAAGTCCTCCATCACTAGACCTTCCCAAAAGGCAGGATCCTGTGCAGCCTCTTCCTCAAATGGTGCCCCCGGGTTAGTGACGAACGGAATGTCCCAAAATCCTCCATCGACGAGAGCAGCATTGACGGTCCACACTTTGCTCCCCATGTTTAGGTCAACAATGTTGTCGACGTCCCAAATATCAGCAGGCGGAAGGGTCTTAACGGTTTCTTCCGCATCCCAGAGGTCGGCTGGAGGCGCATCCAGGACCATGATTGAGCAATCATCTCCGGGAGCAGAAACAATAGGGCGAGGCTGTTCCACAGAGACAATGTCGAGAGTAGGATCGAACTCATGGATGCGACGGTCGACCGTGTCAGCGATAGAATTCACCACAGGTAACATGGCGCCTAGTGGGCGACGGATATCGGGCACAATCTTCCCTTCTTGGAATTGGTCCCAGTACTCCTCACTGATGTCGTTTTGGTTCACATCGGTCTCGAGACCCCGACCCAATTGCCATTCATCAGGCTGTGGATCCCACACGTATTCCTCGGCTTCCACTTCGACTTGGTTTAATTCGGGCTGGTAAAAGAGCGCGAACAAATAAAGACCATCTAGAGGGTCAGCCTGTGCCGCGTTCCATTCTCCCTCCCACTGGTCTAGCCATATTTGATTGACCCGAGGGTGCGCGGGAAACCCCATGTTATATGTAGACACCCCAATCTGGGCTTCCAGATTAGTTTACTTACGGTTTTTGATTCCCCGATGATAAAATGGATCAAGAACACCCTGGGAATGATAGCGTGTTTGAGCTTTGAGTGTTTGAAAAATCCTTGAACCTAACCTAGCCTAAGCCACTTCAAAAACCAAAAACCCTACTGATGTGCGCCAGGGCGCAACCATCCCGCGCCAGGGCGCACCATCGCGCGACAGACTCACTATGTCGCGCGACGGTCAAAGCTGTCCCCATCACCTTTATCAGCTGGGATGCTTAGCCACCAAGCAAACCTCAACCAGCCTCGTGGACTGGTTGAGCTCCTCTCATTACACCAACCAGATTCACCTCCATCCTTCTCTATAAATACCCCCATTCTTCTTCCATTAAAGGGGTTCAAGAATTTCAAAAGAATACACTTTGGGTCACCATTCCCCATTTTCACACCTCAACCTTCCAAGAACAAAGCTTGTTCTTTGCTTCTACCACTCAAACTCCTCAATCAAGCCTTCAAACATCAAAGTTCAAACACCTTTCAAACTCAAAACCGAAGGTATAGCTTACCTTTGTTCTGTTTTTTGTTCTAATCTCTGAGGGGGGCTGGCAGGGCCAAGGCTGGTAATCAATACCAGTTCTGGTCCTAACGCTGGCAAGGTTTCAAAAACCGTCGTGGTACGAATCAGCGCGCGACAGACCCACTCACGCGCGCGACTGTTCTAGTCTATGCTCGCTGGTCCGCGTGGGGATTGGTTCCTACCGTTTTATGCTTTATTATGTTATAGATCACTGTTAAGCATGATAAAAATCAGTTTACTGCTTTCCTTAGTATAAATTGTTAGTCTTAGTTCAATATGAGTTTCTGTTGTTTTGGAGAACCTAGAAAAGTGTAAACCAAGCACTGGTCTGGTTGCGCCAGGGCGCGGTCATCCCGCGCCAGGGCGCTTCATCGCGCGCCAGACTGGCTCCATCGCGCGACAGTGCACCAAGGCGCATCCTCGCGCGCCATAGTGGCTCCATCGCGCGACAGTGCGCCAGGGCGCATCCTCGCGCGCCAGACTGGCTCCGTCGCGCGATAGTATGCCTCTGACTAGTGAGTGGCCTTGCACGGGTAGCTTGGTTTTAGGTCATTATTTTGTCCCCACACTGTTTATGGGGTGTTTTATTAATTTATAGGGCTTTACAACCTTTAAACTGTATATTATGCTGCTATATGAACTGCGTGGTTTGTCCTGGGTGTGCACTGGTCCTTCCAGAGCCCAGATGGTTTGAGAATAAGAGTTGTGGGTTTGAGCTCACCGGCGCGCGCGTGTCTTGGAGTTGTGCGCGCATGAGTAAACAGCATGCAGTGACTCGTTCAGTGCATGCTGGTTTCTTCCTACGCACGTCACTCCAAAACAGGGGCCTCCCAGTTTGTTTAAGCTCCCACAGCAGTCTGTTCTCATCCTATACTAACTGCTCGTCCATGCTATCTATCACATCCTGCAAACATGTTACAGTATTAATCCCCGATTAACTGTTCCCCCGCCCTAATTGGCTAAAAATTGATTAATCAAACAGAATCGCAAACAAACACATTTTCGCAAATGCCTAAGTAGAGACCGATCTCCGGATTGGGCGAGAGGGGTGCCATAAAACCCTTCCCCTCTCGTAACCTGGCTCCCGAACCCAGATATGGTTATGACGGACTGGTTCCTTAACTTTTTCAAATCAAACAGCGCGACAAGTGCTTCGAAATACGGTTCCTTGGGTGTCGGACCTTCAAACCCGAGTGGCGACTCTGTATTTTTGCGAGCGCTTGCTTCCCCGCTCGCGCTCCCTCGATCTGGGCCCCTCGCGTCTCGGAATTCGGAAATTCCGAAGGGCACGCATGCCCACAGTGGCGACTCTGCTGGGGATGTAAATCAATATTGGTCTATACTTAGATTTCAATACGCTCGAGAACAATCCCACAAAAGTCTGTCAAAATAGTGAGCTTCGCGCTGCTAAAGAAAGGATTGGTGATTTAACAGGACCTCATGTCCGGCCATCCAATCTGGGGCTTTTCCGATTGTTCTCTCGTGTAGTTTCTTCTAAGTATGGATCAATAAAGAGAGCCAAGTTTGAAAAGGCATTTGCGAATTTGCGATTCTGTTCGATTAATCAAATTCTTTAGCATTTTTCATATGCATCGATGTGGGATAAAGCCTCGTTGGATCGTTTTGGCAATCCGGCACGGTTTACCGGAGCTCGGGGACCCCGAATGACCAACAACCTTCGACGATGATGAGTCATTCTACCGTTTGACTGTTGCTCTGCGATTACGCGGGCAGCGGGAGGTATATCTTGGCTCTAGTCCGAGGAACCCGTTACAAGCCAAAACCAGCCTTTGCATATACAAAGCATTAGAACTCTCCAAACTAGGACAGGTACCTACAGGGTAAGATTACTTGCATCTAACCCCCATATACTGTCTACGTGTTACTGCTTTCCCCATCGCATGTACTGTACATCCATAGGAGCATGCTTAAGATTGTCTGGTCTTTCAAGTTTGTCATGCGCTGTCTAAGACGTTGTTGGACCCGATGAGGAGTCGTTCATTCTGTCGAATGTTCGTTATCAATCGCAAAGTCCTTAGTTCAATGAGACTTTGGGAAATCAAAATTTACTACATCCTTGGCTCATGCCCGATTAAGGATTCAACCAACAATAAGGAACCACAAAGTATGGATGTCGTGTCACCGGTACTACCCAGGTTGAAGTGCGAAGTCACTATACACCGTCGTGTTCAAGGTTAAGGTGCCATGTCATCACTACCGAGTTGTTCCAAATTCAAAGTTGAACCTTTAAATAGGACTAGTCGAAGATTTAGTTTATTTTGACTTCTTTTAGGATCTGTCGATCTACTCAAGGACACATCGCCGAAAAGAATTCTGAGGATTTCGGCAACGTCTGAAACTCGTGAGGCAAACTCGTCTCTGGAACTGTACATACATACATTCTGTTTTGCGTAGGAGCATGTCTAGGGCGGCTTCTAGGTTGTCTCTCTCTTTCAAGTCTGTCTTATGCTTATTAGGACGCTGCTAGACCCGATGAAGAGTCATGTATCTCGATGGTGCACGTTGTTAATTTTTTCCAAAGTCCTTAGATCAGCGAGACTTTGAGAAATCAAACCTTATTAAGTCCTTGGCTCATGCCCGATTAAGGATTCGACCGACAATAAGGAACCACAAAGTATTGATGTTGTGACATTGATATCATTCAGGTTACAAGTGCCTTGTCACTTACAACCACCCCGGCTAAAGCATAGTGTTGCTCACGCCACCCCAGTTAAGGTGTCACGCCATCAATACCGAGTTGTTTCTAATTCAAAGTCGAATCTTCAAATGGGACTAGTCGAAGACTTAGTCTATTTTGACATCTCTTAGGATCAGTTTGATCTATTCAAAGGATACACCCCCAAAAAGAATTCCGAGGATTCTGGCAGCCTCCGAACATCATGAGACAGACTTGTCTCTAGTTCTAGAGTCTAGGGTTGACACCGACAACGACGTGTACATTGCATTTTGCTGTAGGAACACCACTGAGCTTTTGTCTTACTTTGCTGTCCGAAGCTTAAGGCCATTGCATTGTCGGAGAGTACCGAAAAGAAGAGCCAAACTTGCTTGGGAACATTTGCCGGAGCTGTTGCACCTTTGCTTCCAAGGTCATATCACCTGCCTCGTTCATCAATTCAGAATGGCAGTACAAATGGAGCTGGCTGAGCTCAAGAAGGCTGTAGAAGAATTGGGTCACAAGATGGACAAACAGATGATTATGGTCCAGGGACTCGTTGGCCTCGTTACCTCCACAGCCCCGCAGCCAGATATGGGGCTAGTCAAAGAACCTCTTCAAGCCTACCACTCTCCAACGGTCGGAATCAAACTGTGCTCAGGAGACATGTTCAACGACCTGGTTGAATTCCATGAGGCTAAGACTCACTCGAAGGAGGATGTTGATTCCTTTGTCGAAGCCATTGCCAAAGGGGAGGACATACTTAGTGATGAATTCAGCCCCGAAGGCAAAAGAATGCATCCTATTGATGAGGCAATGTGTTACAACTGCGAAGCAAACAAGGGTTCCGCTTTGGATTCTCAGTACACTCGCCGAAACCCACCAAGGACTTTCTCACGCTTCTCTACACCTTTGGCCTCAATTTATGAGAAGCTCCTCGATACTGGTTCCATCAAGCCCCTCAATCCAACTCCTCTACCCAAAAATCCATCACCCAACTTCAAGTATAACCTCTATTGTGCCTACCATCAGATGCCTGGCCATCCTACCAGTGCTTGCTTCCGGCTTCGACATGCCGTTCAAGATCTCGTTGATTGTGGTATCATCACAACCCCACCACCATCAACAGCCGATACCAATCAGGTTCAAAACGCTCAAAGCTTCCGAGCCCGAACCCAACCCCGGAGTTTCTCTGTCTTCGAGGCACCTCTATCTACAGTAATGGAGAAGCTTTTCCAATCCGGGCATCTCAAGCCTTTGACCCCGACTTCCCCACCCAAAGTCTTACCAGCCAACTGCAATGCAAACCATTTCTGTGCCTTCCACCAAATGCCTGGCCATCCCACTGACGCATGCTATCGTCTTCGACATGAGATTCAAGATCTCATTGACAATGGCACGGTTCAAGTTCCACCAAAGCCTAACGTCATTTCCAACTCCTTGCCTCAACACAACTCTGACCCTCTGGTTGGTCAGATATCTATCACCTCCACTCAAATCAACCCGAGCTCCACCATATTCAACCCTAGACACTATATCGTCCCAGAGAGCCAACCCAAACCAATCGTATCCATCCCGTACGAATCGGAGATTAACATGATGGCTGTAGGTTGGGCAATTGAGGTCTTCACTGCCGACACCTGGATTGACAGTAATGAGGAACTTACAAAGGAGCGGACTGGCCGGTTGAAGTCCGTTAATCAAAGGAGCACCGAGTAGGTTTGGTCCAAGAAGCTGAGGAAGACGAAGTGCTGTTGCTTGGGCTTGACACCCGCTGGATCCTACCTCTTTTTATGGAAGCTATGGGTAGCTTTTTAAATATTGCGTTTTCAAAACCATGTCTAGTTTGCATTGGCGTTTTGTCTGAGTCTGACACAGAGTCTTTTGAGTCGTCTAAGTCTAGCTCTGAGTCGGAGGTTGTGCCTCTTGGCCCTCCACATCGTAGCTTTTGTTTCAAGTTTTGAGTCTGCTGTACTTGGCAACCCCGAGGGGCTTTCTTTATGATATGCATTATCTTGCTTCTAAGTACTTTGTTGGCTTGTGAATAAACTGTGTCGACCCAGACGACGAAGGGATAGATTTCGATGGGATCATTCCCAAGGAAATGTGTTCCCTCGGCGAAAGGGAAGACGAAAGGCATGCTCAGCCTATAAATTGAAATAATAGTTTTCAAATAAACTTGAAAGATGAAGTAGACCTCCAAATGGTTCAAACTGGTTCAACACTGTCCCCAAAGGAGCATTGCGCCCGGTCAAACAAGCATCGATATTTTGACATGGTCTCTCAAATGACATGCCTAACGTAGACCCTGAGATAAAGGAACATCAAATCTTGTTGCTACCGGATGCCAAGCCAAAAAGCAGAAGCTCAAAAGGTCCAGCGCCTCATACATGTTCAAGTTTGAAGGAACAGCGTTCCACCAAGTACAAGTTAGCAAGTTCAAAATTGGTCTGGAACGAGACATGTCAACCGAAGCACACTGGACTCTGCGCCATCAAAGCCGTTTTATCTGAGGCTGTGGCCAGAGATCATCGATCTCGACGACCTCGATGGCAATCAATTTCAAATACCTTGGTCAACATGGATCAATTCAAAAGTCTTTTCCCTGAGAGAAGCTCGTTGGGCTGAAAACCCCAAGGGTGGGCAGTTCCAAGCAAAAGTTAGAGCAGCCTGCTAGACCAAGAACCTATGAAGGAGGTCTAGGCAAAAGTAAAGGCAACATTTGAAAGCTCGCTAGACTGAAAACCCGAATGGGCGGTTCTAGACAAAAGTTAGAGCGTAAAAGGTAAGGTAAAATACTGGAGTGAACCTTAGCCTGAACTACGTTCTGACCTGATTCCCTAGCTTGGGATACGTAGGCAGTCTCTCTTTGAGACTCGGTCACATTCTATCAATTGGATCCATGGTTGACATTTTGGTACACATCAAAGGTCGAAGAGGATCGAAGATCAGATCAAGCTGCATTGGAGGAATCAGAAGGGGGAAAACTTTTGTCTTTCAATTTTATTACAAACTGCTTCTTCAATTTACAGGCTGAGCATAAGTCTTAAAATATTTGAAGCATCAAAAACAGAACGAAATGCTAGAGGCCTTAACCGGCTCACAATTTATTCTAAGTTCAGCGAAGTCTGGTATAAGCAACCGTAGCGCGTTTGTTCGAAGTGATGCGCGTTGGTCTCAAACCTGCGCACGCTTCTTGCAACAGACAGTAGCAGTTAGCTACTACCCTCGAATGTCATTCTAGGGGCTTTTGCCAAGTCTTGTCATACCATGCAAGTCATATGGACTTAATGTGACTGCACGGGGGTGTCGGTTTCAGTCCGGGCCTATACGAGTCATTATCTGCGTCTTATGTCCGTTTTTGCGACATTTTTCCAGCTTTTCAATCAACTGTCGTTTCGAGATGCTTTTCTCGATTTTGTTTGTACAGGTCTTTGTGCCTTTTTGCGTCTTTCGCAAGTGTCAGTTTCACCTGTCTAAAGGGATATTGTGAGTTTTGGCACGTTAATGCCCAAAATTTCATTATCTTCCATTTGTCTAAGGATCCGCATCGTATCCTGGGGCTCTTTCTCCCTTTTCGTTCGAGCTAGGCGAGTCTGTTTATGTGCGCACGTCTGTGTATCGATTCAAATCACTTGTCAATGCAAATTAGATATTAGTGGTTAATTTTTGCATTCTCTTCAACACTTGTAAAAGAGTGTCAATAAACTGGAAAACGCAATTTTTACATTACTGCCCTAGTATCTGTAATCCGCAAGCAGCGGAATCTCTTGAAGCAGCAAGGGCGCATCAGCCCAAGGCCAAGCAAAGCACATCCATGGGGCTCGTCCGCCCAAGCATCAAAGAAAGGGCACGCAGGCCCACTATTGTTGCTACATGTCAATTGGGCACGCCAGCCCGCTCAATGTCTCTCTATCTTGGTGCGCATCTCCAGGGCAAAAGGCAGTAAAGTACTTAGGCTTAGTGGTAGTCCTTAGGCATCGTTGTCCTCGTAGGAGCCGCCCTTAGTTTGCATCTACATTTTCAATTTGTGCATTTTCTTAGTATGCATCTTTGCATATTGTATATCAAATGTTTAAAGCAGGAAAATTCTATGACGGAATCGCTTCTGTGGGTTAGTGCAAGTATGGGGGAATGCCACACACCACTTTCCTTGTCTCATTTGCCATGGTAACCATCAAGCACACAACCTCGCTGTCCTGCTCTGTTGGCACTTAGAATGCACTTTGGGGAATCAGAATTCAATCCAATTCAACGGCTCGATCATTTTGTATAGTGATCCGCCCTTTTCAAATCAACGACAGCCGGTCCTGTCCAATCTTCAACGGCACGATCATTTAGATTGATGATCCGCCCATCTCAATCAACGACAGCCGGTCCTGTCCAAAACTCAATGGCTCGATCATTCTGCACACTGATCTGCCCGCCTCAAATCCACGACAGCCGGTCCTGTCCAAAACTCAACGGCTCGATCATTCTGCACACTGATCCGCCCATTTCAAATCAACGACAGCCGGTCCTGTCCAAAACTTAACGGCATGATCATTCTGCACACTGATCCGCCCATCTCAAATCAACGACAGTCGGTCCTGTCCAATGTTCAACGGCTTGATCATTTATACTGATGATCGTCCCATCCTGTCAAATTCTTCAACGGTTTGATCACTCAGCTCATTGATCTCTCCGTCCGCATCCACGACAGCCGGTCCTGTCAAGTCCAATGACGGTCAGCCATATCGTCCGACCCAATCAACCCGATGGTCAGCCATATCATCAACGACGGTCAGCCATATCGTCCGATCCAATCAACCCGATGGTCAGCCATATCATCCATGACGGTCAGCCATATCAGTCATTCAACGATGGTCAGCCATATCATCCATGGCGGTCAGCCATATCAGTCATTCAACGATGGTCAGCCATATCATCCATGACGGTCAGCCATATCAGTCATTCAACGATGGTCAGCCATATCATCCATGGCGGTCAGCCATATCAGTCATTCAACGATGGTCAGCCATATCATCCACGACGGTCAGCCATATCAGTCATTCAACGATGATCAGCCATATCATCCATAACGGTCAGCCATATCGTCTATCTCCACCAAATCAACGGCTTGATCATTCTGCACACTGATCAGCCCGTCTCCTGTCATGTCTGCAATGGTTCGATCATTTATACTGATGATCCTCCCATCCAGACTTCAACGGTTCGATCATTTATACTGATGATCCTTCTATCCTGTCTGCAATGGTTCGATCATTTATACTGATGATCCTCCCATTCAGACTTCAACGGTTCGATCATTTATACTGATGATCCTTCCATCCTGTCTGCAACGGTTCGATCATTTATACTGATGATCCTCCCATCTAGACTTCAACGGTTCGATCATTTATACTGATGATCCTTCCTATCAAATCCCCCAACGGTTTGATCATTCAGCACATTGATCTCTCTGTCCTCATTCACGACAGCTAGTCCTGTCAAATCCCCCAACGGCTTGATCTTTCGGTACACTGATCAGCCCGTCTCTTGTCACAGTTCCCCAACGGTTTGATCATTCGGCACATTGATCTCTCCGTCCGCATTCACGACAGCCGGTCCTGTCAAATCCATAAACAACGACCAGAACATCATTCGATGGTCCGTTCATCCGCAACTGATTGTTCCCCAGGAGAGTCCGTCTTGGCCTATCCCGAACGACAATCACCCTCAGTCTAGCCGCAAGTGCATTTTCCAGCAGGCTTATTGCTCTGTCTCGGATGGTCTTTGATAAGGAGATTGGCTCTGATTCCCTACAGATGGAATTCAACCTGCCTGACACGACCTACCCGTGTTTGTTGGAATACTTTGTGCCGAGGATAGCTTGATCCCCAGCAACGACGGCATGTCCCGTCCAAATCTGCAACGACAGCCTGTCCTGTCCAAATTCAATCAACAAGCGGCGATTCGCTCGTCCACTTCTACTTCCATCCCCGGCAATGGACAGCCAGTCCATTCCACCGATCAGGTTCCTTAAGTTTACTTGTCTACTTTGCTAGTATGCTTTGCTCTGGATTGCCTTGAGGGGTGTCTAGAATTCTTTGACGTTACTTGTACCAAGTAGATGGTGCTTCAAGTGCCGTCAAAGAGGGGCTACTGTAGACACCCCAATCTGGGCTTCCAGATTAGTTTACTTACGGTTTTTGATTCCCCGATGATAAAATGGATCAAGAACACCCTGGGAATGATAGCGTGTTTGAGCTTTGAGTGTTTGAAAAACCCTTGAACCTAACCTAGCCTAAGCCACTTCAAAAACCAAAAACCCTACTGATGTGCGCCAGGGCGCAACCATCCCGCGCCAGGGCGCACCATCGCGCGCCTGACTCACTCCATCGCGCGACAATGCGCCAGGGCGCACCATCGCGTGCCTGACTCACTCCATCGCGCGACAATGCGCCAGGGCGCACCATTGCGCGACAGACTCACTATGTCGCGCGACGGTCAAAGCTGTCCCCATCACCTTTATCAGCTGGGATGCTTAGCCACCAAGCAAACCTCAACCAGCCTCGTGGACTGGTTGAGCTCCTCTCATTACACCAACCAGATTCACCTCCATCCTTCTCTATAAATACCTCCATTCTTCTTCCATTAAAGGGGTTCAAGAATTTCAAAAGAATAAACTTTATGTCACCATTCCCCATTTTCACACCTCAACCTTCCAAGAACAAAGCTTGTTCTTTGCTTCTACCACTCAAACTCCTCAATCAAGCCTTGAAACATCAAAGTTCAAACACCTTTCAAACTCAAAACCGAAGGTATAGCTTACCTTTGTTCTGTTTTCTGTTCTGATCTCTGAGGGGGGCTGGCAGGGCCAAGGCTGGTAATCAATACCAGTTCTGGTCCTAAAGCTGGCAAGGTTTCAAAAACCGTCGTGGTACGAATCAGCGCGCGACGGACCCACTCACGCGCGCGACTGTTCTAGTCTGTGCTCGCTGGTCCGCGTGGGGATTGGTTCCTACCGTTTTGTGCTTTATTATGTTATAGATCACTGTTAAGCATGATAAAAATAAGTTTACTGCTTTCCTTAGTATAAATTGTTAGTCTTAGTTCAATATGAGTTTCTGCTGTTTTGGAGAACCCAGAAAAGTGTAAACCAAGCACTGGTCGGGTTGCGCCAGGGCGCGGTCATCCCGCGCCAGGGCGCACCATCGCGCGCCAGACTGGCTCCATCGCGCGACAGTGCACCAAGGCGCATCCTCGCGCGCCATAGTGGCTCCATCGCGCGACAGTGCGCCAGGGCGCATCCTCGCGCGCCAGACTGGCTCCGTCGCGCGATAGTATGCCTCTGACCAGTGAGTGGCCTTGCACGGGTAGCTTGGTTTTAGGTCATTATTTTGTCCCCACACTGTTTATGGGGTGTTTTATTAATTTATAGGGCTTTACAACCTTTAAACTGTATATTATGCTGCTATATGAACTGCGTGGTTTGTCCTGGGTGTGCACTGGTCCTTCCAGAGCCCAGATGGTTTGAGAATAAGAGCTGTGGGTTTGAGCTCACCGGCGCGCGCGTGTCTTGGAGTTGTGCGCGCATGAGTAAACAGCATGCAGTGACTCGTTCAGTGCATGCTGGTTTCTTCCTACGCACGTCACTCCAAAACAGGGGCCTCCCAGTTTGTTTAAGCTCCCACAGCAGTCTGTTCTCATCCTATACTAACTGCTCGTCCATGCTATCTATCACATCCTGCAAACATGTTACAGTATTAATCCCCGATTAACTGTTCCCCCGCCCTAATTGGCTAAAAATTGATTAATCAAACAGAATCGCAAACAAACACATTTTCGCAAATGCCTAAGTAGAGACCGATCTCCGGATTGGGCGAGAGGGGTGCCATAAAACCCTTCCCCTCTCGTAACCTGGCTCCCGAACCCAGATATGGTTATGACGGACTGGTTCCTTAACTTTTTCAAATCAAACAGCGCGACAAGTGCTTCGAAATACGGTTCCTTGGGTGTCGGACCTTCAAACCCGAGTGGCGACTCTGTATTTTTGCGAGCGCTTGCTTCCCCGCTCGCGCTCCCTCGATCTGGGCCCCTCGCGTCTCGGAATCTGGAAATTCCGAAGGGCACGCATTCCCACATTATACTGTTCGGTCCAATTGTTGCAAAGCTCTTCCCACTCCTTGGCTTTGTCCTCCATGGCCCAACCGGCCGCCATCATGTTAATGCTTGGTTCGGAGGGAAAGGGTACAACCGGCCTTGGGTTGATGGTTGAGGTAATATGGTCGGTGGAGTTGAATATGGTGGAGCTGAGGTTTATCTGGTTCACTTGAGGGTTAGGGTCATGTTTGGGCAAGGAATTGGAGATGACATTGGGCTTTGTGGGTGGAGTCGGAAGGGTGCCATTGTCCACCAAATCCTGTATCGCATGACGGAGGCGATAGCAGGAGTCGGTGTAATGGCCGGGCATTTGGTGATACGCACAGAAAGCGTTGGGGTTATGGCTAGGGGGGATTTTGAGGAAGCGGAGTTGGGGCTAGAGGCCTGAGGTGTCCGGTTTTGATTAGCTTCTCTAATACCGAGGAGAGAGGTGCCTCGAAGTTGGCAAAGTTACGGGGTTGATTGCGGTTTCGGGGTCTTTGAGGGGTTTGAACTTGGTTGATGTCGGCAATGTGGTTAGAGCTTTGGGCAGAGGGGTTGTTGGCAGAGTTCGCGTTGGTGTAGCTGTTGCCACCGAACAAAGCAGTGCTGTTCCCGGTGTATGCACGGGGCTTTGATTTTGAGGCTGAGGTGGAGGAGGAATTGTCGCTCCTAGGCAGAACGCCGGTTTGAAGGGCTTCTTCGATGGCCAGCCCGGAGTCATAGAAGGTTTCGAAATTTGCGCCCTGAACCAACACGAGGTTTTTGGCGAAGTCGGGCTGCAGATTACGGGAGATGATGCGGATCTGATCCTTCTCGCTTGGGCGGTCGGGCATGAGAGCGGCCTTGGCTCTCCATCTTTGGATAAAGTCTGCAAAGGACTCCTTTGCAGTCATCTTGGTGGATTCCAACTCCCGAGTGGTCATTTTGAGTTGGGCGTTGTAGCTATACTGAGCATTGAAGGCCGTGCCGATGTCCTCCCATGTCTGCCTCTTGGAGATGTCGAGCGACAGGAACCACTGGAAGGCGGGACCGGCAAGAGTTTGCGGAAACAGCTGAGCCATGGCATCCTCCCCGACGCCGTGCAGTTTCATGGCTCCATGATAGGCCAACAGGTGAGTTTTCGGATCTCCAGTACCGTCGAACTTTGCAAAGTCGAGCATTTTGAACCGATCGGGCAGCCGGGCATTCGGAAATGGGCAGAGGCGGTCCATGTCTAGTACTCCTGACCCTTTTCTTTCGGATTTGGCAACGGCTTCTTCCAACTTGGCCATTTTGGCGACTAAGGCTGCCATTTCTAGGCTTGGAGCGGGATTCTCAACTAGTGGCTCTTCCTCGGCAGCGGCTCCTTGTACACGCCTTTCACCGCCTTCCCCTTCTACTACAAGGGGAAGTCGCTCCTCAATTAGGGTTTGAAGATTGGCCATAGAGGCGTCGGCCTGGTCAGCCCTTTGTTGCATGGTGGCCAGGTTGCGCTGCAGATCGGCTAGCACGGTTGCAAGATTCGGAGGTGGGACATCCGCCATGGCTAGTACTTCTGTTTTAACAAGCTTGGGAGATGTTGGCGGAGACGGAGTAGACGGAGGAGACTCGTGCGGGGTAGTCGGTGGTGAATCCTCCTGTGACACAGTGCAGGCCAGAGCTTCCATTGCGGTCGACTGAGAGACGAACCCCAAATCAAATCCTCAAATAGACTCGACGGACGGTCCCAAGTAGGTTTGGCTCTTGATTTCGGAATTCTGCTTTGGCATTGGCGTGGCTAGACAGCAAGGTATAAGAGCTCAGTGACAGCCTGCAGTCATTTTATTTGAAAGAATCGACAAGAGAGGAAAAATGATCATGCCAACGTCGTCGGTGTCCTCCTAGACTCTAGAACTAGGGGGAGTCTGCTTCACGCCACTCGGACAGTTGCCATGGAATCCTCGTATTTTCTTTTCGACGGTGTATCTTTGACTTCCTCCCTTCTCGAAGTTTCAAAGTTTGATTCTGGAACAACTCGGTGTAGATGGCATGATACCGTAACCGAAATGGCGTAAGCAGCACTGTGCCGGAGCCTGGTGTAAGTGATTAGCACTTTTAACCCGAGCGGTGTATGCATCATGCCATTCTCTCCGTTGCCCCTAGTTTTTGGTTTGAAACCTCGATGGGTTTTTAGACAAGGACTTAGAAAGTATCGACTTCCCGAAGTCTCATTGATTAAGGACTTGAAAATTTTGGTAACATGCAACATCGAGATGCACGACTCGTCATCGGTCCAAGGCAAACGCCGGATGGGCGCGAGACAGACTCGACAAAAGATGTCCTAAAAGCCGCCCTAGCAAGCTCCTACGCAAAAACGGTCATGAATGTATGTACAGGCATGCGATAAGGAAAGCGGTAACACATAAACAGAATGATAGGGGTTAGAAGCAAGTAATCCTACCCTGCGGGTTCCTGTCTTAGGTTGAAAGGTTCTAGTGCTTTGTAAACACTGTAGAGGCCGGTTTTGGCGTAAAGGGGTTCCTCTGACTAGAGCCGCGATATACCTCCCATTGCAACGCGTGGAGCAAAGCAATGGTCGAACGGTAGTACAACTCATCATCGTCCAAGGTTGTTGGGCGTTCGAGGACCCCGGGCTCCAGTAAACTGTGCCGGTTACCCAAAACACCTCAACGGAGCTGACCAACCATCGATACGAACGGAGAATGCCGAAGAATGATTCAATGAGAGAGAAATGCAACGCTTTTGAAAACAAATGCCTTTTGAAGCTTGGCTCACTTTTGTTAATTGATACTTGGAGAAAACTACACAAGAGAACAATAGTAAAAGCCCCAGTTCGGATTGGTCGGATGCTGAGATCCTGTTACGTTACCATTCCGTTCTTCAGCAGCGCGAAGCGTACTGTTTTGACAAGCTTTTGGGAATTGTTCAATTATGTATTAATCGCCAAATATCAACCAACGCAATGGTCCCCAGCAGAGTCGCCACTGTGGGCACGCGGCCCCCGGAAATTCTGTTTGCAAAATTTGGGTGCGGCCCTTTTCGTTGGAAGAGCGCGGCGAAACGCTTCGATTCAGAATCACCACTCGGGTTTTAGCGGTGAAAACACCCAAGGAACCGAACTCGAGAACGTTTGTCATGTTTGTTTGATTTTAAAAAAAAGGCTTGTAGACTGGTCCGTCGTCACCTTCGATATCTGAAGTTCGGGAGCCAGGTTACGAGAGGGGAAGGGTTTTATGGCACCCCTCTCGCCCAATTTGGAGATCGGTCTCTACTCGGGCATTTTATGAAACGTTTGCATTTTTCTCTCATTTGATCATTTTTTAGCCAGTTAGGGCGGGGGAACAGTTAACGGGGGTTAAAACTATAACAAGTTGTGATTTATGTGGCAAAATGTTTATGGATGACTTGATTGCAATGCTAAATATAGATTGAGAACAAGCACTGAGCAAACTGGATAACTTGAAGTACGCTGCCTTGCAGGGGCGCGAGCAGATTCTGTGTCAGCATGCACTGGCCGAGCCACTGCATGCTGATACAACATGCGCACGCCACAACATAAGTGGCATACTCCACTTGTTTGTTTACTCAGTTTTTGTTTTCAACCCTCTGGGCTCTGGAAAGGGACCAGCGCACACCCAGGACAAACCATGCAGTTAAATAAAGTGGAATATATACTTACAGACAGATGAGATGGCTTGAAGCCATGAAAATAGACGAGAAACCCCCTAAACAGAGCGGGGACATGAAAGAGGCCAAGATTAAGCTAAGATGCAAGGGCCAGCCATTGGATCCTGGGACAAACTGCCGTACGCCACTTATGGATAGCCGTACGCCACTTTGACCTTGATCCAATGCTTGGCTTTGCATCATCTGGGCTCTGGAACATGACCAGAAGGATCCCAGAGGCCTTTTAAACAAGCAAAGAGTAAGCAATAACTACTATATCTAAACAGTTCTAAACATACAGAAAGCAGTAAAACTGGTTATTTAGCATGCAAAGGGTGATTGACAGAAAGATAAGATGATAGAAATAGTTATCCATGATCCCCACGCCAGTAGTGCTCGTTCTACCATTACTGGCGTACGACATAGGAGTACTGGCGTGCGCCATATTCCATCTCATACGATTGTTGTATTTCGCCAGTTTAAGGCCAGGACTAGTATTGTTTACCAGCCTGGGCCTTACTGGTTCCCCTCAGGGGTCGAAAACAGAAAAGAACGTAAAGGTGGTATACCTTTTGGTATTGAGGTTTGAAGGTTGTGTTGAGATTTAGAGGTTGAAGATGGAGGTTGTATGGCGACTGAACATCAATGGGTGTATGGAAGTAGACTTCTTTCCTTTCTCTTTCAATAGAAGAAGAAGAAGAGCAAGAAGAGAGGAGAAGGGAGCTTTATGCTTCTTAATGAGGCTAACCCCTTGCAAATGAATGCAAGGGGGGTATTTATAGTGGAGAGAGACTGAGATCAGTCTGGTGCTAAGGCCTGTTTGGCTGGCTTGGGTCAAGAAGAGAGCCTTCCCATGCATTAAATGCATGGGACTAGTTGATGGGGGGTGTAGGAGAGAGGTGGAACGGGCCTGGCCGATATAATCATCAGGGGCTACTGTGGCCGACATCAGGGTGGCACAAAAGTCTCGTCCATGTGGCTGAATAAAGTTGATTTGACTGGGTTTGACTGGCGTGCACCACACTAGGACCGGCGTGCGCCAGTGATAGCTGAGTCAACGGTCGATGACTGACACGTGGCAGATAATTGGCGTACGCGTCCAATACACTGGCGTATGCCAGTTGGGTTTTGCTGGGGCTGTTTGGCTCTGGTTTGAAAGGTTTGAAACGGGTTTGAGAAAGGTTAAGGGCGCTCAAAGCTCAAACACACCTTTGTCCTCAAACTGTTTTCGATTAAAATCATCATTGGGGCAATAAAGGATCGACAAATAACGTTATCTGGACAGTCCAGAATGGGGTGTCTACAATATCATGTCAATTTAAAGTAAATAAGCAGAACAAGCTTGTTTTGCATTATGGTCTTAGTTGACAAATATACGTTTTTCTTAACAATAATTGCATATTTCCAGAATTTGTAACATTTTCTGCATAAAAATTTGAATGTAGAAATTGTTGTTACAATGATTGTGAAAAAGTAGGATGTTGTCGATCATGTAACTTTGACGTTTATGTATAATACACTCACTTGGAATCTAAATTACCATAATCCGCAAGAAGTTAGCCACAGGCATCTGTTGCACCACGTTTGAGAGCTTGTTGACAACACAGTCAACAACCCTGAAACAAAGAAATGGGATGCTATTGGGGATAATGTGAAGCTGCAACCTTTGAACTTTAATACTACAATATCATATTGCTATGTCAGTTGCACCATAATACAATGTCTTAGCTTATTTTGGACCTCCAAAATAGCGGAGATGAGTTTTCTAGGGATTTTGGCTTCTTTTTCAGAATATACGTTATTACGTTACTGTCAATACGTTTTCAAGCTGAACAGCTGATTCAGAAGTTGAATAATTACTCAAGGTTTGTTTGCGATAATCCTAAATGCATCAGCAGCTACAAGAGAGTTTTAACCAGAGAATGCAATGCAAGCACAAAATTAATCTCAATAACAAGCCCAAAATATTAAAAACTGTTTTTACTCGATATTGTTGTAGACCAAACAAGATCTTATGGCCATTGGCCTGTAAGATCACACGCCGCCATAGTACGCTACCACAGTACCCAAACACGGAAACCGAAAGCAAAGAAAACAGATTGTTTATGTAATCACAAACCACATACGACTTCTCTCATACCCACAAACCAACCACCACATAAGACACAGATACTACGAACTTAATTAAACCAACACCGCCGACCAAACCGCCGACCAAACCACCGGACATAGCTCAAAATCCACCACGAAGACAGAGGACAAGATGCACTCTTTCTAAATGTTATAGTCAGCCAAAGTCCTTCCATCCTCAAGCTGCTTCCCAGCAAAGATCAACCACTGCTGATCCGGGGGGATGCCCTCCTTGTCCTGGATCTTGGCCTTGATGTTGTCAATGGTGTCTGAGCTTTCCACCTCCAAGCTGATGGTCTTGCTGGTAAAGGTTTTAACGAAGATCTGCATCCCTGCCCTTAGACGAAGCACCAAATGGAGGGTTGACTCCTTCTGGATGTTGTAGTCGGCGAGGGTACGTCTATCCTTGAGCTGCTTCCCACCGAAGATGAGCTCTTGCTGATTCGGAGGGATGCCCTCTTTGTTTTGGATCTCGAGGCATGTGTTTGGTAGGAATCTACGTTTTGATCAGTGTAGACACCCCAATTTGGACCTACAAATCATCCTTAATTTGCGCCCTCGAGGCTCCCCGATGATGAAAAGGAATCAAAATGGGACTTGGCTAAAGCTTGGACGATGCTTCTTGGACTTTTACAAACCAAAACCATGCTTTTTTTCCGACACCCTGAGGGTAAAATTGACACACATTTAAGTGTATAAAATTTCCTTGAATCAAACCTACTGGGTTAGAAAGAGGACTTAACTAGCTTTCCAACACTTCGAAAAACACCCAAATCTGAGTTCAGGAGTGTCCGTGGTGCCCCTCTGAAGTTGGGCAGGCACTCTTGAGCGCTCGGGACTTCATTCCTAAGCGCTCAGGAGCTCTGACAGAGCATTGGATGTTGAGCTTAATCTTTTACCACATTTTTTTTCAAGTTTTCAAACCTGCGATTCAAGCTTGCACATCCCAGGCCTGGCAGGAATATCAGCATGCCTTGTTTCCCCCCAAAACTATTTTCCCATTTTATTTTGATTTTATTTTCAAAATTCAAACCCATTTTCTCATGCCCTATAAATACCCCCTCTTTCTACTTCACAAGGGGGCACAAAATTCCTCTCTCAAAGGCTTCCCATGTTTTGAAAATACTCTCTCACTCTATCTCTCTCTCTCTAAATTACTTCAAACTCTCTTTCAAAAATCAAAGCAATTTCAAGGAAATCATTAGAAGATCCAAGAGCTTAACCATAATCAAGCTCTCATCTTTTTATGATTTTCAGCCCATTTTCAAGCATCCAATTCAGTCCAAGAAGCCAAGTTCAAGTCAAACAAAGGCATAAAAGCTTATTTTATACCTAAACTCTACTATTTTCGAACTTCTGAGGGGAATCAAGGGCCCATACTAATTCCTCATACTGGTTATGAGCTCATTTGATCTTAGTTTAGCAATAAGAGTAAGTGGAACACAAGAAAACAAATTTTTCTTAGGGCACTGTATTCACTTCCGAGCGCTCGGGACCATTCCTGAGCGCTCAGGAGTGCTGCCATCACCAAAATTCTATTTTGTCACCAAATATTGCTTTTTCTGTATTTCAGTAAATGCTAGATGAGCACTGGTCCTTCCAGAGCCCAATTAATTTTATTTTCAATTGCAAAGAAGCGAAGTTTGGATGGTTAGAACCGGTTCTTAACTGTTTAACCCTTTCGCTGAGCACTGGTGCATGTTAGTAGTTATGTGTTTCTGTTTTAAGTATCATGTTGCATCTGTTCTAACCAAAAATTGCTGGGTGGCTTAGCAGATCTCTTGAGCGCTCAGGAGTGCAGACCTGAGCGCTCGAGTGTGGTTCCAGTGGTAGTAGTTGATTTTTCTGCCATTTTTTCACTTTGTATCATTTCATTATCATATATCTTGTACACCACCACCGGTATACACCACTTTATTTGATATATCTGTTGATGCCTGCTAATTGTTTAATGAAACAAAGTATTTTCAAAAAATCTCACAAATATTGAGTAAAGATCGATCTCGTATCAGGCGAGAGGGGTTCCGTAAAATCCTTCCCTTCTCATAACATGGCTTCCGAACCCAAAACGATCTCTGGTTTTCAATTTCAAACAACCATTTCCAATTAAAATGGTTTCTCGGGTGGCGGACCATAAACCCGAGTGGCTACTCTTTCAATCTTTCAAAATTTGGGCGGGTAGCCCCCAATCAGCAAGATATGCTATTTTCCGCGAGTGCATTGCTGCAACCCATTGTTTGTGTATTTTCCAGTAATGGGTGACCTGGTTTACTATTTCTGTTTATGGAAGTCAACCAGTTGATAACACAGGGCACGTGGAAAAGCGATTGTATGCTACTGCAACTTCGACATTTAACAAAAGAATTGGCTAAGAAACGTTCAGAGAACCTTGGAAAGAATATAGACACCATGTTTGTTTTGTCAGACATGGAGAGCAATCAAAGGCAACAGCTGTTGTAATCGTTCATTAAATATTGATTTGACCTATGATGTTGTCAATGTTGAGAATGTGAGGGATGGGGAGGATGTCAGTTTACAAGTTTGCAAACACAAAGTGGGTACAAACACAAAGTAGGTTAGGATCAAAGAGAATGAATACAAGACACATGATATATTAGGAAAACATTGACTTTCATTAACCTGGTTCTTACAATAGACAAAGCCCTCCTTTTATAGGCGTAAGGAGGTGGTAACAGTACAACTATATATATCATTCATTACATCAGGGAATAGTACCATATATGATTGAACATTACTGTTCTTAGATCATGCCTGCCACGTCCCTATTTATTACTTCTGATAACATACTTTACTTTCCACATTAGCATTTATTTCTTACATGCTACTTTCAACCTTACGTACTACTTTACAATACAAGACAACAGACCAATAATATTCAACAGTACTAGTAATAATTTCACCACCTCCCGGAAATGGAAGGAGAAACAGCTGTCATGAGTGCATGGTTGTTACTCGGGGTCATCTGAACTACTTTCTTCAGAATAGTCTTCAAATCTGTCAGTCAAGTAATATTGTTCTAAAAGATAGCAAATATTTTGGTGCCATTCTTCCGGATAAGTATCATTGAATTTCCAGTTTGCAGATTCATAATGGAGGAGAGATGGGGGAACTTCTGCAGGTGTTAATCCATTGAGTGAACACAGTGTTTGAGTCATGACAAGATAATTTCCACTGTCGCTTTGGATGCTCTGAGACTCTGGATATGCAGAGAGGAATATGGTGTGATACTCTTTTCTCAATGTAATAGAACCATCTGGATTGGGATGACTCCTGTTGTTGCGACTTGTCCAAAAAGCAAATTGGAGATCTCCGCCTGCACTGTTGGGGATTTGTCTGATCTTCTGTTGCTAGTAAGATATGCTTCCGAAGAGCAAGAGAAATTTCAAAAAGAAATCTTCTGGAGGATGGACCTGATTGAACGCCGCATGAGCCAAATAAACCAAGACTGCTGATTTATTAAAACAGACACTTATAGTATACACATCGACTAAATACCATAAGAGGAGATAGGCTTCTTTTTTGAAATAAAAAATATTATGGTAAGACACTTCAAACTGAGTGAGAAAGGGATAGACAGGATGGAAAGGTAAACCTTTTATGAGACCTTCATCAAGACCATACTTGAAAATACAGAGATGTTGAAGGTTTTGACACATTTGGACACATCTGGAAAGAAGGGTTAACTCAAAAATTTGACACTAAAGGTGGACAGGAAGATTAACTCGGTGGAACTAGGAAATCATTGGGAAACAACCAAGAACAAAGGGATGTGGTTTTGTTTTTGAAAATTGGTTGATTTCTTTTTTGAGCCTTGACAAAAAATCAGGGAGGACATTTGTTTTTCCTTTTATGTGAGCAATATCAAAACTCCAATTGGAAAACCAATTTGCCCATCTGAGTAACTGTGCCTTTGGAAGGTGCTTCTGTTTGAACTTGAGCATGCTGGGGAAACTCATCATATCAATCTCAATTAGAAAATGATGACCAATTAGATGAAATTCAAACTTCTCAATGCTCCTTTTAATTGCCAGAATTTCTTTGTAAGTAGAGTGGTAATGAAGTTCTGCTGAAGAGAAAGCACCACTCTTGTATCCATAAATTCTGCGCTTTTGATTTGAATTTTCTTCCAAAAGAACTACTCCCCAATATAGATCAGAGGCATCTATCTGAAGGACTCTCTTCCCATCTGAAGGTATGGTTAATGGAGGAAGAGTTTTGGCTATGGCTTTGAGGTCTTTTACAGCTTTGGTACAATGGACTAACCAAGGAGGAGGGGTTTTCTTTAGTAAAGCTGAGAGAGGAGTACGGTATTGGGCAAGGTTGGGAATGAAATCAGCCATATAGTTAACAATTCCAAGGAACTATTGAACTTGTTTGACTGTGAGATTTTCATCTGGAAAATAGTCAAGTTGGGAGGCTATATGAGGTTGGAGGGCATATTGACCTTTAGAGATATGCATCCCTAAAAAATCAATTTTCGATTGAGCAAGAAACATTTGTTCCTCTGAAAGCATGATACCATGGGTTTGGACTAGAGAATGGAAAATTTGTAGTAGAACAGCATGAGACTCTATATCTGGGGAAAAGAGTAGGATATCATCAATATAGACAAGTGTTGAGGATAGAATGGGAGCAAATACCCGAATCATGGCCTTTTGAAATAAAGATGGAGCTGTTTTTAATCCAAAAGGCATGATTGACCACTGGAAATGGTGGTCTGGAATGCAAAAACCAGTTTTGGGACAATCATCTGGATGGATGCCCAGCTGCCAGAAACATGCTTTTAAGTCAAACTTTGAGAAAATTTGAGCTTTTGGCAAGTTTGCAAAAAGAACACTTCTCCGAGGAAGAGGGAATTTGTTATCCTACAAAAAATGATTAAGAGGCTAGTAATTGATAACTAGGGTTGTCCAGCCACCCGACCCGACAGGAAACCCGACCCGAAAATTAAGCCAACGGACGGTTTAGAACAGAACATTCGTTCGGGTTCGGGTTAAATTTTTTGGACCCGACCAACAGTCGGTCGGGTTTCGGGTGAATGATTATAAATGTCGGGTCACCCGACCCGACCGAATTACACACTATATAATGAAAGCTTTTACACTGGCATCATTTAGGGTTCTCTCATTTTCCCCAATTCTCTCTGCCCCACCCCAGCACGCCTACCCCACCCCACCCCACCCCCCCCCCCCCCCCCAGGCACCCACCTGGCCACCCCCACCCCACTCTCTCGTTCTCTGCGACGAAGAACGACCAAAGTTAGATCCTTCTCTGAGTTCTCTCAAGTCTCCAGACTCTCCACATTCCACTGACTCCACTCTCCACTTTCCACTGGTCCACCCTCGCAGCCGATCGACGACAAAACCCCGCCTCTCCTCCTCACCCTAAATCACCTCAGCCCCTTTTCTCTCTCAATCGATCCCGAAAAAGTGAATAACTGAAGAAGGCAAGAAAACCCTAAATCGAGACATACTACAGTGTACGTCTCTCTCTCTCTCTCTCCCTCTCTCTCTCTCTCTCTGTATTTTGTCTAGGACTATGATTTTCTTTAAGATAGGGCACTACAATTCTACGACTATGATTCTCTCTCTCTCTCCCCTGCCTGCCTGTGTGTGTGTGATTTTGTGACTTTTGTCCACGACTGTGATTTTGTACGAGTACTCAAAGTCTCAAATTGTGTAAAGTTTGTTATTTTTTTATTTTCTCTGCTAATTAATTTGTGGCCAATTCGTAAAAGTTTGCGGCCGATGGCCATGACTTAAAAGTTTGTTGTCGGTGTGTACAAATTTGCGTCCAAAGTGTATAAGTTCATATGTTCAATGTTCATGACCAGAGTGTAATCTTTTATTCTTTTTCACGTATTAGTTTTCGAGAGAGAGTTGCATTGCCATTAATTAACCTATAAAAAATTCATTTTAGTTGCATGATGGTAGAAAAATGATCAAGTTCTCTGCTGATCTGTTCAATGTTCATGTTATTTCGTTCAGAATAGAGATTTGTGAATTTTGTGTAGAATAGTGATTTTGTAATTTGTATGACTGTTATTCTGTTCTCTGCTGAGAGATGTTCATGTTTGTACATCAGTTTATGTTTGTGCTACTGTGCTGTAATGTTGCCTATTAATCGAATCAGTGCTGCCTATTCAAGTTCGTTTAAAAATTTAATTGATTGAAAACCATCTGATCGTCACACTTGATTGTTGTAGGTGATGGATCCAATTTTTGATTTCTCTCCTGGTGGGGAACTTGAGGATGATGAGGTAGATGCTGAAGAAGTTGAACTTGGAGGTAATTCTAATCCTCATGTATCTACCAATGCCGATATTGTCGATGTTCAAGATGATACAGTAGTTGAAGTTGGAGAAAAAAGACTGAAAAGAAAGCTTCCACCACAAGCGCCTAAACCTAAAAAAGAGAGATATAGGTCTCCTGCCTGGGATCATTTCAATGAAATTAAAGAGGGGGGAGTTACCAAATGGGCTGAGTGTAAGTATTGTAAGAAACAATATATGGCTGAAAGTAAAAAACATGGTGTTAGTAATTTGAAAGCTCACATCCCCGTTTGCCCGTTATATCCTAATAGAGACCAACATGGACAACAAAACCTTTCATTCAAACCCACAAATGGGGGCGGTGTCGATGTTGTCACTCATGTCTTTTCTTTTGACGATTGTAAGAGAGCTCTTGCCGAAATGGTCATCATTGATGAACTACCCTTTAGATTCGTTGAGGGGATTGGGTTTAGAAAGTTTTGTAAGGTCATGCAACCGAAGTTCTCACCGGTCCCTTCTCGCCAAACGATAACTAGAGAGGTTGGTGCAATTCATAACTATGAGAGGGGAAAACTGAAAAAATTATTGAAGGGTCGTAGGATTTGCCTCACCACTGATACATGGACATCAATTCAAAATCTTAACTACATGTGTCTCACCACACACTTCATTGATGATGATTGGAAGTTGCAAAAGAGAATTTTAAACTTTTGTCAAGTTGTAAATCATAAGGGAGAGACCATTGGCAAGAAGATTGAATCTTTGTTGCTTGACTGGAACATTGATGGTATTTTTACGTTGACGGTAGATAATGCTAGTTCGAACGACACGGCTATTAAGTTCTTGAAAAGGAAAACAAAGGATTGGAAATGGACAATCTTGGATCATGATTATTTGCATGTACGATGTTGTGCACACATTTTGAATCTTATCGTGGTTGAGGGGTTGAAAGACAGGAATGAGAGTATTCTCCGTGTTCGTGATGTCGTGAGGTATGTGAGATCTTCTCCACAAAGATTGGAGAGCTTTAAGAAGTGTGTGGAGAAGGAGAAAATTGTTTTGAACCAAACTGTGTGTCTTGATGTGTGTACTTGGTGGAATTCCACTTACTTGATGTTAGAAGTAGCTGTCAAGTTTGAAAAGGCATTCCAAAGAATGGCGGAGGAAGACAGTGGTTTCAAAACCTTTTTTGGCATAAAGGAAGGTGATGATGGGGAGCTTGTGTCATTTGAGGGTGGGGAGACAATAGAGTTGGTTAGTGAGGGTGGCCAAGTGAGGAGCCATAGGGTCCAAAGAATTCCAACTAAGCTTGATTGGAAGAATTGTACGATGTTTACTAAGTTCTTGAAACTTTTCTATGATGCAACCAAGAAATTGTCGGCTTCTCTTTTTGTCACATCCAATGTATTCTTTGATGAGATGTATAATGTTGAAGTAAAAATAGAGAAGTTAATTGCCAACAATGACCCTCTCTTGTCTAAAATGGCATTTGACATGAAAAAAAAATTTGACACGTATTGGGGGAAGGGAGATAAATTCAATTTCCTACTTTATGTGGTGGTGGTACTGGATCCCCGGTTCAAGTTAAGGTGGGTGAAGTTTTGCTATATAAAAACCAAAGGGAAGGAGGTGGCCGAGCAAATGGAGAAACGTGTGAAGGGAGTTTTGGACAAGTTGTATGATGCTTATGCAAACGAGGGTGAAGTTAGAGTTAAGTGGCAACTGCAACACACCGAGTGTAGTGGTGGATGAGGATTGTGATGATCGGTTGAGTTTAGCAAGTGAATTTGACACTTACTTGGAGCAAGAGTATTCTAGTGTTTGTTCGTCGGAGGTAGACAAGTATGTGAATGATTTGTGTGAACGTAAGGATATTCCGGATTTTGATATCCTTTTATGGTGGAAGAACAATTCCAACAAGTATCCTATCTTGTCCCAATTAGCACGTGATGTATTAGCTATGCCTGTGTCTACCGTTGCTTTCGAGTCGGCTTTTAGTACGGGTGGTTGTGTACTTGATCCATTTTGAAGTTCACTCTCACCATCAATGGTCGAGACTCTTGTATGCACCCAAAATTGGCTTCTAAGCACGGTTCCAATCTCTCTTCGACAAGCTATGGATAAAGTTGAAGATCTTGAACGAGGTAATTTAATGTGAACTTGATAGTTGTTTGGCATTGTCGATAGTATTTAACTATTTACATTGTATTGAATTTAATTTCTTTCTTTCTTTTTCCAGAAATCCTAGGAAATGATGCAAGGTCGGAAGTTCCTAAGGATTGAGTGATGGGGCTTTGGATGTTGGTGAAATATTTAAAGTTAAATGTTATTTTGTGATCTTTGAAGTTTTTATTCTCATATTTTTTATTTGTATGTAATAGGTTTGGAAACATGGGAGGGAAAGGAGCAGTTTTTTGTTTTTTTTCAGTTTTCATTGTCATTTGGTAGTTGTGACTTCATTGACTTGTAAACTTTAGAATTTGTAATATCTGGTGGTTTGGAAAACTTGTAATCTGTTGGTTGGTGGACTGGTGGCGGTGAACTTGTAATTGTGTTTTGCTATTTTCGGTTTTGTTTTTGTTAGTGATTATGATGTGCTATGGCTGAAAATGTTAGTAAGTGTCAAAGTGAGATATTGTTGCTGCCTTGCTGGAACTGGAAGCCTGGAAAATTGGAAATGGAACTGGAAAATAGAAATGTTATGGACCCTGTGGTGCTGGTGGTCTTGCTGGAAAATTGGGAAATGTTGTTTAATATAGCCCAAAACGTGGATATGGGCCATATGGCATTGGGCCTGATTAGGCCTGTTGGGAAAGTGAAAAATAAGTCCAAAGTAATTAACAAGTCAGTCAAAAAAATGGCCCAACAAAATGGTTAAGCCCAAGATAAAAAGGCCCAACAAAAAGCCCAATCCGAGAACCCGACCCGAAATAGTTAACGGTCTGTTCGGTTTCAACCCGACAATTATTTCGGACGGGTTCGGGTGTGACATCTATGATCCGACGAATTGTCGGGTCGGGGTCCAACCCGACCCGAACCCGACCAAATCCAACCCGTGGACAGCCCTATTGATAACCAGGCGAAGCTTTCCTCTTATCTGCTCGGTCCTTTTGTTCACATAAAATGCTTCACATGCCCACTGAGAGGTTGTGGGTTCAATCAAACCTTCTGACTAGAGTTGCTGGAGCTCTTGAAGAGCAAGCTGGTAATGTTCTGGGTTCATTTCATGATGGGTAGCTTCGGTGGGGTTGATGTCTTCATTTTTCTTAAAGGGAAGAGAAATGAAGAAATCTGGATTTTCCCAGAGTGGATTGGAGCATTTGGTGAGGAACTGAGAATGGGATTCAGCACAAGAAGTTTGGATTATGGCTTCTTTGATGGAAGAGAAATTTTCTATGGACAAGAGATTTGGTTGGGTGGTCCAGGGTAACAAGTAGTGTTTGTATTTCAAACTTTTTTTGAGCCAGGAGACTTTGCTGAGATTTTGGAGGATATCAAAGCCTAACAATAAATCTTTTCCTGGGAGATCAGAACCATAGACTTGGTGTTTTATGGTGTATCCTGGGAAAAGTTGGATGGTAATAGGCTTACTGAATAGAGTGATGACAAAAGTTTCTCCATTGGCTGCTGTAAAGGGTCTAAAACACGATTGCCAATAGGACCTGGGGAGGATTGCTGGGTTGAGAATGGAGGCTGCTGCACCAATATCAAAGAAAGCGATGACTCGTATGGGTTTCTCATATTTTCCAAGCAAGATTTTAACCTTTGCTAAGGGTTGAGCTATCATGATATTTGAGAACTCAAATGTTTGGATTTCATAGGGGAATGAGTCAGAATCATCAGAAGAATAATCTGATTCCGATGAATCATCTGAATCAGAAAAGGTAAATGCTAGGTGTTCGGCTCCGAAATGGCTCAAGGACTGAGCGGGCGTGCCAAGACTTGTCGCGTCTAACGTAAAGGGCTGAGCGTCCCTTTTCTGACTTCTTAACCGTGAGGGCGATAGTGCTGCAAACCTAAGGGCTGGATTGCAATGTTGGTTCATGGTTTTGCTTCTACGAGCGAGGACTTAATAATTTTCTAACCGTGTAGGAAAAGAAGTAGCAACGTAGAATGGCTTTATTATATCGTAATAATAAGGTCGGGGATACAAGAGAGATATGAATAACTTTATTATGTCGTAATAATAAAGTTGGGGTACAAGAGAGATAGAAAACTCGAACTACTTGGAGAAGTAATTGAGTGACGATGAGAAAAGTGAGATAATTGCTTCGCTGGGAAGGCTTTGATTTTTTAAGCGTTGAGCTTGATTGGTGTGTGTACCCTTTTTCCGTCTTGTAATAACTCTAAATTTTAATAAATAAAAAGTTAATTATTATTCAAGTTATTATTTAAATTGCTTGATTGCTTTGATTTTCTTTTATTTTTCCGGTAGTTGATCATAATTACACTTTAGGATCGTTTCTTGACTTTTAAGCCCTAGTTAGCAAGCCTAGTTAGCTTCTAACCGGCTTGTTGGAGAAACCAAACTAGAAAGTCACCTAGTTACTTTTCCGTAACCATAGATGGACCGTTTTGCCCATCTTGAACCTTTTGAACCTTTTCAAACCCTAGTCTAGAAAATGTTTATTTATTTTCTTTATTGTTTTGATTTTATTCTTTATCCTTTGGACGATAAATGTTAGGGGAACTATTATTCATTGGATAATAGAAACCCAATTCTTTATAATAAAAAGGACTTTTGAAAGATTTGAACAAAGTACTATGATCTTTTAAAAAATAAACTTTTATAATTACTTTAAAAGTACTTTTCGATTATTTTACTAATAAGAGTACCCTAGTAGCTATGGTTCATTGGATGATAACCGTTAGGGTAATCTTTCCCCATTGGACAATAGCCTTTTCATTATTATATTTGGTTAAGTACATATACATTACAAAGGACATGTCGTCTTTTTAAGACTTAATTTATTATTTAAAGTACTCGTACCTTATTATCCCTTGGTTAATAACCGTTAGGGGATTTATTATCCATTGGGTAATAGGTCCATCTTCCAACTAAGTACTTGACCCATTAAACTAATGTTTTGTTAAGATTTCCGAAAGTACAAAAGCACATTATTATATTAATTGAAGTACTCGTACCTTTATTTTAGTTTAAAGGGTGAATCTTGACCTTAAGTCATTTTAGATTTTTAAGTACCAAAGTACCCTTTTATTTATTTGTGTTCTTACATTTTAGTACATACATATATATATATATATATGTGTGTATAGCTAGTACATGAGAGAGAGAAAGGAGAGAGGAGAGAGAGAGCCGTGAGAGAGAGAGAGAGGAGAGAGGCCAAGAGAGAGAAAGAGAAAGAGGAAGAGGGAGAGAGAGAGAGGGAAGAAAGAAGGAAGAAGAAGAAGGATGGGACTTGTACCTTGATATTCTTCATCTTTTCAACTTTGGAGATGAATATCTTCCATATCTACCATCATTGTCCTCCTTTGTACATCTTTCAATTGTTTAAACACCAAATCTTGTACCAATGTCTCCTTCTTTCCAACAAATCTTCCAAAGATCAAATCCAAGGACCAAACTAGCCATGCAAGCCTACCAAATAGCCTCCAACCTTTCAATCAAACCTTGACATGTGAAAGAAAGGTGAGGGAGAAAGAGAGAGAGATGGGTTCGGCTAGAGAGAGAGAGAGGGAAGCCTTTGCCTATAAATAGAAGCTCACTCCAAGCTTCAAACTTACACCTTCAACCATTGCTCCAACTTCTCTCTAGAAATTCCAAGAGTTCTTGCTTCCAAAATTCTCATTTTCTTGTGTTCTTGAGTGTTCTTGAGAGAAACCACCAAACCACTTCCAAAACCACCTTTAGATCTTTTAAAGTAGCTTAGTTAAGATAGAAAGTTGTTTCTAGGAAGAGAAAAGATCAACTCTCTTCCTTTCGAAGCAAACCGACGCCGTTACGTCGCCAAAATCCAAAACCGACAACCAAATCTTCATAGCCAACTACTACCACCAAGAAGCAAGGTAGGATCTCCTTATCTTCCATCCCAAGTAGATAACCTTACCTACTTTCCCAAGTATAAAGTAGTTTTGTACCCTAAACACTAGTTATAAGTTCATTAGGAAGTAACTCGATCATTTTATTTAGAGTAGATAAGGTTATCTTTTGTTGAAAACGTATGAAATGCATGATATTCGTTATTGGTGATTCAAGCATGTTATGTAGCCTTGTTTGATTCATTTTGAGTTTCGATAAATGCTTGTTATGTGGAAAGTCCTACACCACGGAGTCTATGCATGATAACGTGACACGAGAACCAAGAAAGTAGAGACATGGCACCTAGGGTGTATTAACGAAGATGAAAATGTGTTTATTCGAGGGAGAAAATATTTTGATACAACATAATGACCGGTTTTGGGTGGCATTATGTGAGTTGTGTGTGTGTATGCCAATGGGAACCCGGCGCGGCGGAGCCATTGTGAGGATACTCGGGAGACCGGTGCGGCGGAACTGAGGTTGGGTGTGTGGCTTGGTTATCCGCGGTACGGAGCCAATGCGGTTGTGTGCCAATGGGAACCCGGCGCGGCGGAACCATTGTGAGGATACTCGAGAGACCGGCGCGGCGGAACCGAGGTTGGGTGAGTTAAAAAAAAGAGTTTTGGTAAAAAGGAAAGTTGAGTAAAAACATGGTCTACGATGAGTCTAAATAATGAACACAACGTTAGTCGAGTAAGGAATGTGGATTAGAATACTTGTTTGGACTATATGCATGATCTAAAGTAGAATTGTTGTTATTATGATCTTTCGTTCATAAGTTAAGGGTTAGAGGGTTTGGATTATTCTATTGAGCGTTGTAGCTCACGGTGTTGCCTTCTTGGTGACCCTGGCATATTATATTGGTGGTGACGCCGGTATAATGTGTCAGACCTCATAGATGAACAGGGTGAGATGTATACCTTGGAGGCCTTCGGAGCCGAGGAGCTAGCCTTGATGGAAGAACAAGCGGAGCAGTAGTTAGGAACCTTAGTTCCCTTCCGTTTGTAATAAAAGTACTTCTTTTAAGTTTTGTTGTAATAAAGAGCCCGACTCAGTTTCTTTTTCAATAAAATGTTCTATTTAACGTAACCAAAATTCGGGGCGTTACACTTCTTGTCTTCTAGTATTTATAGGCCAAGAGTCTTCGAATTTTCTGCATGCAAGGATCTTGTTGTCCTCCTCTCGTGGCGCCATGTGTCCTTTGTAACCTCCCCTTCATGAGATCATGGGATAATGGGTAGTTATTGGAAGTTACGAAAGATCATGGGCAAATAGTGCATTGGTCCAGATCTGGGCCAAGTTTCCCGCCTTCACCACGAGCTGACATGTGTCTCGAGTAGGCCTCAGATGTTGCCACATGTCCCGAGTAACTACCCACTAACATATTTACTTGGGTCATGAGTAGTTATTAGAGGTAAATAACAATTACCCATGTGTTTATTTAATCATGGGCAATTGATGGGATAGTGAGCCTATTTTTCCTCCTTCTTTCGTGGGTAGCAAAAACCTCCAGCCATTTGACTTGGTTAAATGGCTTTTCGCCAGACAATAACATCTTTCTTTCCCTCCACTTTTCATGGACCACTTGGGTAGCGGGCCATTTAATTAATCTAAATGGCCTATTAACATGATTAGCCCACAAAATATTTACCAAGTTTAAATAAGTCACGGGCCAATCCGAATTCTTTTTGCATATAGGCCCAAAGCTTTCAAACTCAAGCCCAAATCAAACTAAAATTAATTAGGCCCAGTCAACATGGGTTTGGCCCAATAATTTTGTTCCAATACATCTCTATTTTTTGGCCCAATTTAATTGAAAATAATTAAATGGCCTTCCAACGCTTGCCCAGGACTAGGTGCCAAAAACGGGTGTAAACAATGCCCCCCCATGCCTTGATCTTGTTCAAGATCTTGGCTTGTAAATTTAGGATAGAGTACAGTTTTTGGCGAACCAAACGAGTCCTTATCACTAGATTTGAAAAGTAATCAGGCTTATTTAGCCTTATAATTTTTCAAAAATTCAAATGTTTACACTCAAAAAGATAATCAGGCCATAATTAGGCCTAACCACTTTTCAAGTTTCAAAGCGTGTCTCTTAATTGGATTTTAGACTCCACTTTGAACTGAATTAAGCCCCAATAATTTCCAAGATAAAAACTCCACCGAGGACCCCTATCGGCAATAGCAATCATCATCCTTTTAAGCCTAGGGGACACGCGTCGCCACCCCAGGCCTTGCATTGTTTTCCATGCAGCTTTTGAAGCCGCCAGGACTTTTCCTTGTGTCAATCAAGAGTCCAATCTTTTCACTTGCCAATTAAATTTCAAACATGAGGAGTGATAAGTGCAACGGCGTCCTTTGAGTCCTGCACCGTTCCTCATAAAAACCCCATTCTTGTAACTTTATTCTCTCTCTACCTTCTCTCTGTCTTCTTTCTTCTTGCTCGAGAGAAACCCAGAAAAACCCTAGTCTTCCATAGCCTCTGTTTTCGCCTCTGATCCTTTGTGGATCATCACCCTATGGCTATGGTCTTACTTCCCCAAACTCACCCCACCCATGAACAAGAACTTAGAAAACACTTGCTATGGACTTCACTACGTTGACGCCCGTGGCCCTAAATATGCATTTGGTGTCTACTTCAAGTTTTTCTACCACGAGCTTGTGAGTATGGGAAAAAATTGGATGCCTTTTGTGAGAGACACCGTACCTTGGTGGTTAAAGAGAGGTGCTTCAGACCCAGGGGACGACTATGATGACCACATGGAGATCTGGACAAGCTTCTTGATCTCTAGAGACCTCATGTATGGAATGGCCTTTACCCCCACGAACTATAAGTGTGGGGTGGAGTATTACAATGCAACCCAATTTGCCAGGCAATTCGGCCTGTGCCAGCTCACTCCTGTGCCTCCATATCAGTCCTTGAATGAGGACTTCATCGACAGGCCTGTGATCCAACCAAGAGATTTGGAAAGAGTTAGGAACGTCCTCCCTGAGTCCAGGAAGACCTTTGCACTTCATCCTTACGTTGAGCGCACGGACAAGGGTGCCAAATTTGATAGTTGGTGGGGAAGCTATACGAAGATGCACTTTTCAACTACATATCTGGATATTCTCACTAATGACCCCACCCTACTGGAGCACCTGAACTTGGCATAACCCTTCCTTTGCAACAAATCCGTCCTTCCCTGGCCTCAAGCTTCAAGAGAAAAGGTAATGTTAAGAGGCCTACTTATGCTTTAATTTCTCTAAGCCTCCCAAGATCTGAATTAATTTCTTCTCTTGCTAGCAGGTTCAGAAGATGAACCAAAGGAAGTCCCTGCAAATCCTCCTGCCCAAAGGTCCAAAAGGGTGAAGACCACAGCCAAGAGACAATGGCCAAAGGTACGAACTCTTTAGCCCTTCTACTCAGCTCTTCTGAATAAGGTATTTTATGTCTTTACTTCTTCTTCGTAGGCTTCTGAGACAGTGGTTGCTGGTAGAACAAGAAGTAGTGCCAAGACTAGCTCTCCTAAATCTGATCCTTCGGGCAAGGTCTGTGCTCTCCTTGGTCCTTCCTCTTATGCTCTATTTGAATGTTCCATTAACTTTCTTTCTTACAGGCCACCTCCAAGGGCGAGGAAGGGCAAGCAGAATCGGCTCCCTCTAAGAAGAAGAAGTTGAGAAAGAAAATTTCGACACTAGCCGATTCTGAAAACACCGTGTTTGCCACTGAACATAATCCAATTGTAAGGATGTACTTTGACATAAAATCCCCAATGTTTATGGCCCCGTTTTATCATCATCTCCCCCTTGTTTTCGATCCCCAGGAACTTGATGACTATTTTGAAGAAGAAGTAGAGGCTGAAGAGAAAAAACTCGACCTGTCTGATCAAGAACCTGAGCATGAAGCATCCTCGAGGACTCCAGAGAAGCCTAGATCTCCAATCACCCAATCTGCTCCATCAATCGATCCTCCTGTTGAACCTGAGCTTGTCAATGTGGTAGAGGAAGATGAAGATGAAGACCTGGATTCTCTGTTCAAATCTGCCCAAGATCTGTTGAAAGCAGCTACCTCTGGCACCTCAGGTAGTGGGCTTGGCTCGACCTCACAATCACAGTTCTCCTCGGAGGAAGTTTCTGAGGCCAAAACAGCCCTCAGAATGGCCTTACTTCAGAACTTCAAGGCGGTAGCTCATCCTGCCAGGGCTTCAAATATCAAGAAGGCCATGGACGTGTTGGTAAAGTCCCAAGCCTTGGGGGTAGAAGAAACTGCCCTTCAACATTTTCAAAAGGAATTCCCCGATATGGTCAAATCTCATGACTCCTCCTCCCACGAGCTCAGCAAGGTGAATGCCAAATATGGCAGAACTAGAGGCGGTTGACGTAGAGCTTACCAAATTCAGTGCTGAATGGCTTCAGTTGAAGGAAGACATGCGATTTAATAAAGCAAGCATTGTTGCTACTTCCGATGAAATTGAAGATCTAAAGGCCAAATTAGCACAAGCCGAAGGCCACTTGGTTGACCTCCGAAATGAAGTTGCAAATCTGGCCAAACAACAAGATGATCTGAAAGCTGGATCACGGAGCCAAAAGATGAGGCTAAACCTCTTGGTTGAAGAGATGCCAAATCTTCGAGGTCAGAGGGAAATGCTTGAAGCCCAACTTGCCAGCCTTGATACCTCCTCGGAGGGCCTCAAAAACAGTCTTGAAGGCCATTTGTAGGTCTTGACCTCTAAGAACTTTCTTCTTCCTTTTGATTTGGGTTTGTAATAACTCTGAATTTGTTCTCTTTTGTGTCTGGCCTGGAACTTTCCTTTAAATGGCCGAAGGCACTGGTTTGGTTCTATGACATGTGGCCTAAGCTTGAGGCCTTTATAAATTTTTGCATGACAGGTATCGTGGCCTCTGCTTAGGCCTTGTTATCAGATCTTTATGGTTTGTTAGGTTGAATTTCCCCAAAATCTCTCATTTCCCACATAGTAGGATAATGATGCTTTAAGTACTTTCCATTTGTTAAATGCTTAAACAGACCACCATTTAAGTCCATAAGAAGATAGAAATTACCTTTAAGGACTTGAGCAATTTGGTAAGGTCCTTCCCAGGTTGGAGACCACTTGCCATATCTTGGATTCTTTTCCCATAGGGGGAAGACGGCCTTCCAAACTAAGTCCCCTTCAGTAAAGCTCTTCTTTCTTACTCGTTTGTCATAAGATCTAGCGACTCTTCTTTTCTGAACCAACATATGATCAAGGGCTGCAAGCCTAACCTCGTCCAAGTCCTCAAGCTCCATCAGCATGGCCTGAGTATAATCTGCAGGAGTGAGGCCATTTTGATATGCTATTCTTGTTGACTTTACTGCTACCTCCATTGGTAGGACTGGATCATGCCCATATACCAACATATAAGGAGTTATATTGGTGGCTTCCTTCTTTGAGGTTCTGTAGGCCCACAAGGCCTCAGAAAGCAATTTGTGCAAGGCCCTTGGATTATCTTCCACCATTTTCTCTATAATGTTGACAAGAGTCCTGTTGGTGGACTCAGCCTGACCATTTCCTTGTGCATAATAAGGAGTAGAGTTGGAAATAATAATATTTTGCTGTGCAGCAAAGTTAACCACTTGTTCCCCCATGAATATTGTACCCCTATCTGCAACCAGGTGCTCAGGCAATCTAAACCTATGGATGATTCTCTCTTCGATTACTTTGATTACCTCTTGTTGATCCACAGATTTTAATGGCACAGCTTCTGCCCATTTGGTGAAGTAATCCGTGGCTACCAAGATGTAAGTATGATTTCCAGACGAAGGAGGATAAATTTTTCCAATCACGTCAAGGGCCCAACCCCTGAATGGCCAAGGTTTGACCACAGCATGATAATCAGCTGTAGGGACACGCTGAATTGGGCCATGGGCTTGACAGGGCTGACATCCTTTGGAAAAACGAATACAATCCTCTAAAATGGTTGGCCAATAGTATCCATACCTTCTAATTAGCCATCTCATCTTTATTCCTGATTGATGAGCTCCACAGATACCTTCATGGACTTCGCTCATGACTGTCATGGCCTCAGGGTGCCCTAGGCATCTTAAAAGTAAGTCATCCTCGGGCCTCTTCTTGTGTAATTCATCCCCCACAAGAATGTTACTCATGGCTCTCCTCCTTACCTTCCTGGAGGCCCTGTGATGAGGCCTCTTTAGGAAGGAAATAATAGGTGTACGCCAATCGTTCTCTGGTTCATCATCTAATTCTTCACCTGTGAAGTCAGAAGTAAATACCTCCAGTCCTAGACCTCTCATTCTAACATAAGGTAACAACCTCTTTTGGACTGTGATGATCTTGTGGATTGTTTCTGGAGCTAGCTTCAGACCTGTTGAGGCCTGAGCCAAACTATTGGCTTCAGTGTTCATACTCCTTGTAACGTGTTTGACAGTTACATTATCAAAATCTTGAATTAATTGCACTGCTGCCATACAATAAGGAGCTAAGTCCTCACTATAGCATTTAAACGTTCCCGCCAAGTGATTGATTACAAGGTTTGAATCCCCAACAATCTTTACTTCTCTGGCCTCTAGTTCTCTTAGGATCTCAAGGCCTATAACAACTACTTCGTATTCAGCTTGGTTATTTGTACATGGGAAATCAAATTGAAAGGACAATTCAGTCCTCAAGCGTTGAGGAGAAATAATAATTACTCCACAGCCTGAGGCCTGCTGAGTCCTTGATCCGTCAAAGAGTAGTGTCCAAGGAGTAAGTGATATCTCAAGGGCGTTCAGACTTATCTCAGACTCATCGCCGATATCCACGCATGGATGATCAGCAAGAAAATTCGCTAAGGCCTGGCCCTTTATAGCCTTTTGAGGAACGTATTGAAAACTAAACTCCATTAGAGCTAAAGACCATTTGCCGATTCGGCCTCTCATGATTGGCCGAGAAAGCAAGTATTTAACTAGGTTTGTTTTACTCATAATGTAAACCAAAACAGGAAGCATGTAGTGCCTCAATTTTATTGCTGAAAAGTACAAGGCAAGACAAATCTTTTCAATAGGAGTGTATCTCCTTTCACAAGGAGTCAACAACCTACTCAAATAATAAACTGCCTGTTCCTTTCCTTGAGCGTTATCTTGAGCCAAAAGGCCTCCAATAGAGCCTTCAGCTGTTGAGATGTAGAGCTTCAACGGCCTGTTCTTGATGGGAGGCATAAGGACTGGAGCCGTTGCTAAATAGCCTTTGATCTCATCAAAGGCCTTTTGATGGTTTGCCTCCCAAACAAAAGCGTCATGGTCCTTCAGCTTCAAGAGTGGAGAAAAGACTTGAACCCTTCCAGCTAGGTTTGAGATAAACCTTCTTAAGAAGTTGAATGAACCTAAGAGCTTCTGCAACTCCTTCTTGGTGGTAGGAGGCTTCGCTTCCATGATTGCTTTGGCCTTGTTCTTGTCAACTTCAATCCCTCTGTTGTGGACCAAGAATCCAAGAAACTTGCCTGAGGAGACTCCGAAGGTACATTTCAAGGGGTTTACTTTCAAATCAAACTGTTGCATTCTCAAGAAAGACTTCCTCCAGTGTTCCAAATGTTCATCATAGGACTGAGACTTGACCACGATATCATCAATGTAGATCTCCATGAAATGGCCAATGAAATCATGAAATATGGTGCTCATCGCTCGCTGGAACGAAGCACCAGCATTCTTTAGGCCGAAGGGCATTACGACCCACTCAAAGGTTCCTAGGGCTCCAGGACACCTAAAAGAGGTCTTAGCCGTATCAGCCTCGTCGATAAAGATCTGATTGTAGCCAGAATGCCCGTCAATGAAGGACAAGACCTTGTGACCAGAAGCTCCATCTACCAACTGATCTACGACTGGCATTGGATACTCGTCCTTTGGGGAAGCCAAGTTCAAGTTTCTGAAGTCTACACACATTCTGACCTTGCCGTTCTTCTTAAGGACTGGCACAATATTAGAGAGCCAAGTAACATACCTGGCTGTGCTTATGAACCCAGCATTGAAAAGGAGTTCGATCTCATCTTTGACCTGTAAGTAAACCTCATTGGACATCCTCCTTGGTGGTTGTTTGAAAGGTCTGAATTCTAGTTGTATAGGCAACTTGTGCTCCACTAGGTCTCTAGACAGACCTGGCAGCTCTTTGTAAGTCCAAGCAAAATAGGACTTGAATTCCCCTAAGAGCTGGATGAACTTTTCCTTCACGTCCTCTGGCAGAAGTTGACTAATATATACAGGTTTGGGATTCTCTGAATCTCCCAAATTAACTTCTTCTAAAGGATCTTGCACGTCAGCCTTTAAATCATCCAACTTGGCTGGGGCTGCTTCAAGGTCTTCCAGGCGGATTTCATCAAGATCTTCAACCAGGTTTTCGTCTTCGTTGATTACTTCGGCCGCACAGGCCGAAAAATCTTCCTCAGACTCTTGACTTCCCATCAGCCTCTTCTCTAGTAAATAGGCTTCAAACTTTGACAATGTGGTCCGAAGGGCCACATGTTTCTCTGCTTCTGAAGGGCTTACTGACATTGAGAAGGGTGTTTGGATGAAGCTATAATCGGCCTGCTTGACTCTGTAATCATTGGACCAATTAATTCTTGAAAAAGTGCCTTCACTTCTTCAGCTGACTTGTTGTTATGAATGGGGGCTATTCTGTGGTGGCCATACTTGTCAAGGCCTGCCACCTTCATTGGACCAACCCCCTCATCATATAGGTGGGCCTCAGCATGGTTAGTAGAGGCCTTGAATGGTTTACGGTCAGCCCATATTACCTCCACGTCGTCTTGATTCTAAAAAATAAGACATTAGTGAAGGGTTGAGGGGACCGCTAGACCGGAATGAATCCAATCTCTCCCCAGTAGAACATTGAAGGAAGAGTGTGAATTGACAATAAAGAAAGGCGTTGTTAAGGTCTTGGACCCTATCGTTAAATTCATGATCAAAATACCTTGGCATGTTGTCTCTTTCCCAATAAAGTCAGACAAGGTGGCGTTGCATGAAACCAGGTCTTGATCAATCTTCCCGAGCCTCTGCATCATGGCCTTAGGAACGAGATTGGCTACTGAACCGTTGTCTACCAGGATACGGTTCACTGGCATCCCATCAAGGCAACCAGCAATGTACAAGGGCTTGATGTGTTTGTTCATCGTGGGACTCGGCCTCTCAAAGATCACGCTAGCTGCACGATCTTCATTCTTCTCCTCGGTCTCGTCCTTCAGCACGATCACTAAAGGCCCATTCAGTCCTACAGAGAAGGACTCATTTAAAATCTCCGCTGTCTGCCCCATCTCTACAACATCTCCCTCCATGGTTGTTGGAGTGTTGTCCTTGGCTTTCAGATCTGCTGGTAAGAACACGACCATGTTGCATTGCATGTTATGACCCTGTCTAGGCAGAAACACCTTGGCCTATGGATTCAACTTCGACTTGCCCCCTGAGTCTTGCCTCCTTGGTTCAAGGGCTGTCTTCTGGGTCAAAGTGACTTGTCTCGGTGAAGGCTGAATTCTAGCTTCTTCAAGAGTTCTTTCCAAGAGAGGTTGTTTCTTGGAAACAGCGGCTTGCTTCGCAGACAGTTGGGTAACAGCCTCTTTGTATGTTTTTCCCGAAGGTGCTTGCTTCTTAGGTAAATTCTTTGGAGGAGGCTCGATGATAGCCTCGTCCACAGTCCTTTCCAAGGGCTTGTATACTCTTTTGGCCTTAGGTTTTTCAACCACAGGCTCTTCTACCAGGACTTCCACCTTCGCTTCTTCTTTGGGGTCATCTTCAATCATTGGGTCATCTAGTAGATCTGTTTTTTCATCAGCCTTTCTAGCTGCTTGCCTGAATCGTTGGCGGCACCTTTTCTGAGATCTAGATAAAAGTGGAGGTTCAGAAGGAAACTTGGGATGTTCAACCCTGTGCCACTCATCCGGAGGAGTGACTGGAGGTCTTACAGCCCTTGGTTTATCCCTAAAAGGAGCAAATATCCTCAAGTTGACGAGCTCATCTTCAATTTCAACCAACCCTGGCTGAATTCGGTTGAACACAAATTCGCGTACAACCCTTCTCCCTTTAGACCTGCGTGGCTCCTTAGGACTTGGTTCAGCCCTTCCCATAATAATGCATTTCAGGATTGGCTTACTAGGATTGGCATGATGTCCACACTCTGTGAACACTATGGAACAAGTTGGTTTCTTTGGTTTCTTCACTCCCGAAGGTCTGGACCACCAAGAGTTCAGTTTTTCGAACCTTCTAACCCGCTCAGTCCTAACATTACCCTCATCATAATAAGGATCCCAATATCTGCCTGGGCTGGACTTATAGACTGCTCTGGAAGGGGCTCCCAAACTTATCTTCTGCCTAGGAACAGTCCTAGGCATGCCCCTCATTTGACGGAGACCATATTTGTACTCAGCCCTGAAGGAAAGGGATTGCCATCCACCCCCATGGGCTGCTTGTCTTTCTCAGGGAATTTGAACTCTCCCCGCTCAATTTTGTCCTGGATATCATTTCTAAATACTATGCAGTTATTAGTAGTATGACTCCAAGAATTGTGATACTTACAATACTCTTTGCCGTTCAGTTCTTCCGGAGTTGGAATCTTGTGACCAAAGGGCAGTTTGAGCAGCTTGTCGGCCAGGAGTTGATCAAGGATAGCTTTTGCCCTACCCACGTCGAATGTATAGGTCCTGGTTGACTTATTGAAAGTGCTCTGGGCTGGCTGCCTTGTGGGCTCCATCTTGACAAAGGCCTTGCAAACGTATGGCTTTTTGTTGATGATTTCAGCCACTGCCACGTCTGGGTCTGCCTCTGCTTCCACTGCAGCAACCTCATAATTAGGGTCGCGGTAATACATCCCTTTGGATGCCGTCTTCCTGTCTTGCTCTTCCGCCAAGAACTTTTCATAATGAGAAGCCTTAGAAGATAATTCGAACAGGTCTCTGAACTCTGTTCCATAAAACTTCTTCTTCATTTCAAAGCCCAGGCCATTTAATGTTATACGCACGTATTCAGCCTCAAGAAGGACTATCTTGCATTTGAATCAAGCAGTTTTGAAACGTAAGAGGTAGGACTCCACTGACTCTAGATGGGTTTGACGATAGCATGACAGGTCCGCCAATGTCACTTTTGGTTCTACCCTGTAAAACTGCTGGTGGAACATCTCCTCCAACTGTGCCCAGGTCTGCACCGAGTTAGGTGGCAAGTTAATGTACCAAGTGAAGGCTGTCCCAGTAAGAGAATTGGGAAAAAGCCTCAACTTCAGTGCATCAATGGTTTCAGCCTCTCCACATTGAACTTGAAACCTGGCAATGTGCTCCACCGTTGACTGCATGCTCTCACCATTGAAGGTCTGAAATTCTGGGACTCTATAACCCTTTGGGAAAGGTGTATTGTCCACCTCCTCGGTATGAGGCTTCCTATACATTGGCCTTCCCAAAGGTCTGAAACCAGGTCCTAACTGCTCCTAGAGCAGGTTCAAGACTTGATCCCTTCCCATGACTAGGTTTGGCTCAGGAGGCGGCTGTGGGTGCGCCTCTTGTGCCTGCTGGTTCTGGGCTGGACTTGCCCCCCGAGTATCAGAGCTTTGAGGAGTACGTGTAACTCCTTTGTCCTTTTTAGAGCCCTGGCCTCCTTGCAAAGGCCTTCTATCTGTCTTGTCAGACTTGTCAAGCTTATTCCCAACCAAAATAAACCTTTGATCGTTATTCGGAGGGGTCGAAACTCCTCCAATCACGACTCCCTTCTCTTTTTGCCCCCGAGTGCAGGGCTATTAGACGAAGTGGCATGGTAAAATGTCTGAGGAGGGGGAGGAACCCCTAATAAGCCAGCTTGGTTTTGATCGTTGCCAAAGACACCAAACTGTGGTAAGCCCTGCTGTTGAGGAGCGAGCGGTAGCCTCTCTGTAAGCGTAGCAACCATTTTGTTGACTGCTATGGTTAGAGGTTCCAAGGACTGAGTGAACGATTGCGAGATTGACTGCGTAACGTTGTGGGAAATCTCACGTCTTGCCATGAACATATAATTTTTGACGCTGTTGGTAGCGTCGCTAAGATCTTGGGTGCTGATCTGAGGACCAGCTTCCTTGAGTAATGGCACGTCGACTGCCACTCCCTCAGGACTCTATGGTGGATCCGAGATGGGTGGATCCGGTTGTTACTGCGGCTTCCTAACCATGATAAAACCCTTAGACGATTAGGGTCCCACCGGGCGTGCCAAAAAGATGTTCGGCTCCGAAATGGCTCAAGGACTGAGCAGGCGTGCCAAGACTTGTCGGGTCTAACGTAAAGGGCTGAGCGTCCCTTTTCTAACTTCTTAACCGTGCGGGCGATGGTGCTGCAAACCTAAGGGCTGGATTGCAGTGTTGGTTCGTGGTTTTGCCTCTACGAGCGAGGACTTAATAATTTCCTAACCATGTAGGAAAAGAAGTAGCAACGTAGAATGACTTTATTATATCGTAATAATAAGGTCGGGGATACAAGAGAGATATGAATAACTTTATTATGTCGTAATAATAAAGTTGGGGTACAAGAGAGATAGAAAACTCGAACTACTTGGAGAAGTAATTGAGTGACGATGAGAAAAGTGAGATAATTGCTTCGCTGGGAAGGCTTTGGTTTTTTAAGCGTTGAGCTTGATTGGTGTGTGTACCATTTTTCCTTCTTGTCTTCTAGTATTTATAGGCCAAGAGTCTTCGAATTTTTTGCATGCAAGGATCTTGTTGTCCTCCTCTCGTGGCGCCATGTGTCCTTTGTATCCTCCCCTTCATGAGATCATGGGATAACGGGTAGTTATTGGAAGTTACGAAAGATCATGGGCAAATAGTGCACTGGTCCAGATCTGGGCCAAGTTTCCTGCCTTCACCACGAGCTGACATGTGTCTCGAGTAGGCCTCAGATGTTGCCATGTGTCCTGAGTAACTACCCACTAACATATTTAGTGGGGTCATGAGTAGTTATTAGAGGTAAATAACAATTACCCATGTGTTTATTTAATCATGGGCAATTGATGGGATAATGGGCCTATTTTTCCTCCTTCTTTCTTGGTCAAATGGCTTTTCGCCAGACAATAACATCTTTCTTTCCCTCCACTTTTCATGGACCACTTGGGTAGCGGGCCATTTAATTAATCTAAATGGCTTATTAACATGATTAGCCCACAAAATATTTACCAAGTTTAAATAAGTCACGGGCCAATTCGAATTCTTTTTGCATATAGGCCCAAAGCTTTCAAACTCAGGCCCAAATCAAACTAAAATTAATTAGGCCCAGTCAACATGGGTTTGGCCCAATAATTTTGTTCCAATACATCTCTATTTTTTGGCCCAATTTAATTAAAAATAATTAAATGGCCTTCCAACGCTTGCCCAGGACTGGGTGCCAAAAACTGGTGTAAACACTAGGACTGCTTCAGCTGTTGCTTCATCATCAATAGAAAATAATGATTCAACATCGGCATCGTCAAGATTATCATCAATGAGAGCCAAAGAGCTCAACATCTTGTCCCTTGCTACTTTATTTGGACACTGTTTTGCATAGTGCCCTTTCTTTTTGAATATGTAGCAGCGATCAGACTTTTGCTGCCCTCTGAACTTTTTCTTCTTGAAAAATTTCCTTTTTTTCCGGCGCGAGAACCTACCAGATTTTGAAAACTTTGAAAACTTGCCAGGAGATTGGAACTTCCATTTCTGAAAGTGTTTGGACTTTCGATAGGAAGGACGACAAGTGCACTTATTGTCTTTGCACTTTATAGAGAGATCTGGTCGGTCACATGCTTTGCCAAGAAGTTTTTCCTGTTCTTCAAGAGTTCTGAGGAATTTCTGGTGATTGCACAGATTTTTCCAAGGCAATCAAAAAGTGCTAGTAAATATCGCCAAGAGATGTTGCATTCAGAGTCAATCCTTTTTTTTGAAGTAACCTTGTTGTCTCATTTCCCAATGGTTCAGGAAGGGAATTGAGAAAGGCTTGCTTGAGGTTGACATCATCCATGCGGTTGAGAAGATAAAATCTCTGAGACATATGGTCATAATGAGTCTCCAGATCTTTTCTTTTGAATGAACAGCACTTCATGCTGAGATATTCTTCTCGAACAAACTCTTTTGTGTTGTTGTGGTCGCCAAGAAACTCAGTATGCAAGACTGAGATGAATTGATCAAGGGTTGGCAATTGTTTAAGCTGCAACTGTCGGTATTCATCAAGAGCCAAGTACCATTGACGAAGACGGCCAAGGAATTTTGCTGTACACTTAGTAATAACAATACTCAGTGTAGCATTGGGAAAGAGCATAGCAGCAGTGCACCAAGCATGAATCTCATAAAGCTTATCCAGCCATTTTGATGGGGGAATGTTATCAAAGGAGAAACCAGTAGTGCACCAAGCATGAATCTCATAAAGCTTATCCAGCCATTTTGATGGGGGAATGTTATCAAAGGAGAAACCTTGGGTATGGATGTTGGAATGTGAGAAGGAATCAAAGGTTGGGATTTGTGGAGGTGTATCAAACTCAGGACCTTCTTCAATAATAGGATCTTCAACATGTTCTTCAGGAAGATCTGGGTTCATCATGAAAACATGAGGAATTAAAAATAGAGTGAGTAGATTCAGAATCCAAATCAAACTCAATGGTTGGTTCAAGTGAGGGAATTTCTGGTATAACGGCTAAGGTATGTAGGAGAGTAGAAATTGGATTTTTGGAAGGGCTAGAAGTTGATTGAACCATTAACTGAGGTTTTGAATTTGGATCAGGTGGTTTAGAAACAGCAGAGGTAGTAGGAATAGAGGTAGAGGTAGAGGTAGAGGCAGAGGTAGTTGGTGGAGACGGAACTGTTGGAGGTTGAATAGGTTTTATCTGGGGCTTTGGGAAAGGAAGTTTTGGTGGAGATGGTCTTTTTGGTGGAGGAAGGAAAGTTGATAAGCTTCCAAAGATGGAGCTTGACTCACCAAATTCTGAGGTCGGGTTTATAGGTAAAGGTTGTGTAGACACCCCAATTTAGACTTGTCGAATTTCCTTAATTTGTGGCCCTGAGACTCCCCAATGATGAATATGGATCAAAACAAGCCATGTACCAATTGAGACGTTGCTCCTTAAAGGATTTAAAAAGGAAATGGTCAAAATCATTCCCGAGTGCTTGGAAGCTGTCCCGAGCGCTCCAAACTATTTTCCAAAAACCACTAGCCTGGCTCACTCTCAAGCGCTCGAGAATGAAGTCCCAAGCGCTCGACACCACTCCCGAGCGCTCGAGATCTCTCCCAGTGCCCAATGGGTGAAAAAGATTCCCACTATCCATGCAAGCCATCATTGCATTCCCTTTGAACCGGCTGAGGTGAGTCAACACTCAACCTCAGTCAGAGAGAAGATCAGCTGAAGATTTCTTTCTTTAAAAAAAAAAAAGGGGGTTTCTTTCAAAATCATTTCATTTTCAAAACCATGGGTTATATGCTCTATATATATACCTGGTTTTTCTGCTGAAGTGGGGGGGGGGGGGGAGGAAAATTCTCTCTCTCTAAACTCCTCATCTTTTCTCTCTCTTGTTCAAAGGAAAAAGTCTTAAAAACTCAAACTTCTTTCCCAACTTCAAAGGTCTTTTTCAAAATCATCAAGGAAAAGGGCAAGAAATCCAGAGTACTCTTAGTTTCTGATCCCTACATTCGCCTTTCACAACCATCCAAGGAGCAAAGTGTCAAGCAAAGGTAGAAACATTTCTATCCTCGGTTCAAATCAAGAGGTTGTTCTCCCTTCTGAGGGGGGTCCCTCAGCCTGTTCCAGTCCTTAATGCTGGGTGCATGGTTGGGAGACCTTAGTGAAAAAGCAAGAGCAAAGAGTCCACGAATAATGTTTTCCCAAAACCCCTACTGGAAACACTCTCGAGCGCTCAAGAGTGCTCCCCAGCGCTCGGGACTATTTCCAGTCTCATGCATGGCATTTTGGTAAGCAGTAGGTTGGGGGTGAAGTGCACTTTTAAATAAAATGGTTTTATTCTGGCATGCAGACACAAAAGATCATTTTTTTTTCTAAAACAGAAATGTTTCTTATGAATCTCAAGTAAGAACAAAGTTTTCCTAAGTTAAAAATAAGATCTTCTCTTGTTAAAAACTTAGATAAGGGTGTTTGCATGATGAAGTGGTGCCATTTTCTATTTGAGAGTAAGTTGGCATGCAGCTCACTCCCAAGCGCTCGAAGCCATTCCCGAGCGCTCGGGAGTGCATGCATGCCATTGCATTCCATTTTCCCAATTTTCTGTGTTTTCTGAGCTTCTGCATGCATAGATGTGTACATTTGCTCTTTTAAAATTGTAGATCTGTTCGTGCAATGGCAAGGATACATGATTTGAAAACTTGAGGTCCTATCTCAGTCTTTCAAGTCCTCTGCTGAGCCAGTGGTCTGCTTAATAGTATTTCATTTTGCAGTCTTTACATTATGTTTTGTCAGTACTAACAGAATGTGCAGGTGGGGTTCAGACACTCCCAAGCGCTCGAGAGTGCTCTCGAGCACTCGAGAGTGAAGCCAGTGAGCAGTGTTTCATTTCCTGTTATCTTGCTGTCTTTCATCACATAATCACCCCTCTATACACGTGCACCAGCATACACAGTTATGTGGCATCCTATTTGTGACTAACAAACTCTGCAGGATTTGGTCAGTAACACTCCCAAGCGCTCAGAGTGCTCTCGAGCGCTCGATAGTTGATCCAGTGGCAGTTTACACTGCTTTGCCATCATGCATGTGTCCATCATCATTTCATCACTCCTTGTACACAAGCACCAGCATACACCTTCTATTTGCTATACCTGTGGATACCTGCTACATGCTTAATGAAACAAAATCCCTTTGAAAAATTCCACAAATGTTTAGTAGAGACCGACATCGCGTCGGGCGAGGGGGGTGCCGTAAAACCCTTCCCCCTTGTAACATGGCTTCTAAACCCTCGAATGATCTCTGGTTTTCAATTCAAATCAATCAATTTTCAAATCAAAAACGGTTTCTCGGGTGGTGAACCATAAATCCGGGTGGCGACTCTTCAAATTTCTCAAATCGATTCGATGGAGCGGTATGTGTTTTTCGGGCCGCCCCGAGAACCCGGGGCTGTGGTAGCCCACAGTGGCGACTCTGCTGGGGAGATTGTTTAATTAAACTTGTGAGCCAAGCTTGAAAAATGTTTGTGGGATTTTCAAATTGGTTTTGTTTCATTGTCTATTTCTTGTATATATATCTCGTGCAGCCCCGCTGTTGTGTTTCGGCAATCCTACCCGGCTTGCCGGTGATGGGGAATCCCGGAATGCTCAGCAACCCTCGACCGTGATGAGTCATCTCTATAGTTTGTACCATTATTGGGTGTACGCTCAATAGTGGGAGGTATACGTTGACTCTAGTCTGGGGAACCCATTTCGAGCCAAAACCGGCCTTTGTACATGTTTAGCAAGCCATAGAACATTCCAAATTAGGACAGGAGCCTGCAGGGTAGGATTACGTGCTATATCCTGTCTATGTGCTGCATTTCATCTCATGTCATCATGCTGTCAGCCACGGTTCTCGAGACTTGCTCGCGCGGTCTTTGGGAGGTTGCCGAGACCCGATGAAGAGTCGCGCACCCTTGTGCGTGTTGTTAACTGTATGAGTCCTCAAGCGTAAACCTAAGGGAAACTAGGATTTTGTTAAGTCCTTGACTGGTGTTCGGTCGGCGAATTAACCAAAAGGAGGAATGACACGGAAACGGAACATCGTGATACCAACACCGCCCAGGCTAAAAGCAAATGTGCTGCTTACGCCACTTTGGTTATCGTATCACGTTGTTCGCCCCAAGTCATTCCAAACCGATGGTCAATTTCTTGATGAAATTCTTATTTTAGCATCTTTTGGGGAACGATGCTTCCTAAATGAGGATACACCCTAAAAATCTGAGGATCAAGGCAACCTCTCAAATATTCAATCATTTTTCAAAAATCAGAGTCAATGACGGTGATGGTGACGCGCGCATTTTTCAAAGAATTACCCACAAATTTCATAAAATGTAAGCAGCAACCACATCTGAGCACGATTTTTGCTTTGCTATCAGTTCTGAGCAATTGGGCCAAGAAAGAAGAATATCATACCCTCCTGGACCAGACCCTTGGGACAGAGATTGGAACGGCTCCAACTTCAGGCAGACCCCGCCAGTGCATCGGATTCAAGGGTGGAAATGGACCTGCTAATCGGAAACCTCAACCCAAACGGAGACAATCCAAACCCAAATCTAATCCCAAACCTCAACCCTAACGGAGGCAATCCAAATCCTAACGAAGGCGATCCAAACCCAAATCCAAATCTACATCCCAATCCTAATCCAAACCCGGAACCGAACCAGGAAATCCCAAATGGAGAAATGGGGCAAGTCACGCAAGCTATTTAGCGTCTGAGCGAACGTACCGACAACCAAATCGCCCAACTCATGATGATGATAACCGGGGTTGCCCGACGACTCCCAAATCCAAACCCTAATCCAAACCCTAATCCAAATCCAAACCCTAATCCAAATCCAAACCCCAATCCAAATCCAAACCTAATCCCAATTCCAAACCCAAACCCTAATCTAAACCTGAATCCCAACCCAGAGCGGCCGATCCTCGAAGTGGAAGCCCCGCAGAACACCGAGATGGCAGCGGTCTTGGCAAAGATCACCCAGTTAGAACAGTCTGTTGCGAGAAACGAGAAAATTGCCTCGACAGGTTTTGAAATCAACAAGCTTTGCCTTTTTCCCAATGCGAAGCTCCCAGAGAAGTTTAGACCAATCGATTTTGCTAAATTCGACGGGACTGGGGATCCGAAAGCACATTTGACTGGGTACATCGGAGCACTGTCTATGTGGGGAGTAGAAAGGGATGCCATGGCCCAGATGTTCTCCCAGACCTTGGTGGGACATGCTCTTTACTGGTTCACTTCGTTGGATGAAAGGAAGAAGCGCTCGTGGGAAGACATATGTGCGGCTTTCGTGGCGCAATATGATTACAATATCCAATTGGAGGTTACCACTTGGGAACTCGAATCTACAAAAATGGAAGCCAAGGAAGCCTTCGCAGACTTTGTGAAAAGGTGGAGATCTAAGGCAGCGCAGATGAAGGAAAGGCCGACCAATAGAGATCAAATCCGGATGATTGTCCGGAATCTTCAACCCAACCTTGCAAGGCATATGGTGATGGCTCAGGCCTGCTCTGATTTTAAAACATTCTTCGATACAGGCTTGGCCGTCGAAGAAGCAGTTCAGCTGGGAATCCTCAACAAGCTTGAACCTCCTCCCAAAGCCAAGAAGGTCTACTCCGGTAGCAGCAGCACGCTGTTCGGAAACTCCAATTACACCCAACTCCCAAACACCTCCTCAAACACGGCCCAAGCCGAACCCGTCAACCAGATTGTAACCCAAACCAGTCAACCTCGGTCCCAACACCGCTCTCTGCGGTGTTTGAAAAGTTGGTCGAAAGTGATCTCCTCAAGCCGCTTGCTCCCACCCCACTGCCACAAAAGCTCTCCGCCTCTCACAACCCCAACGCCTTCTGCGCCTATCACCAAAATCCTGGCCACACAACCGACAATTGCTTTCGCCTTCGCCACGCCATTCAAGACCTCATAGACAACAAGACCCTTCCTATGCCTCACCAAAAGCCCAATACCATCTCCAACCCACTCCCAAAACATTCAAATGCCCGCGCAAACTACATTTCCCTAAGCCACCCCTTCAACCCAAGCCTTCACATCATCCCTATCACCGAACCCAAGCCAATTGTCGAGATTCCGGCCGAGGATGCTATCTGTGCACTTGAAATGGTGGAGTGGGATTTTCAAAGAAGGTGGGAGGACCTGGCAAGTGATTTCCTTGCAGTGGAACAACGAGCCATTGTCAGCGGAGTGTGGCCCGTGTCAGTTAATGCTCAGCAAGTCGAAGAATTGGAACGTGGTGAGTGGAGACAAGTCTGGGATGAGATGATGGCTGACCCATTTGATGGAGATTCCCTGTTTGCTCTATTCTTGGAGCCTGAACCAGTCGAGGAATTTGACGAATGGGACCCAGAACCCAGTGGGTGGCTCTGGCTAGACGATTCAGACCCTCTTGACGAAACATCTTTGGTGTACTTGTTCTGGGAGCAGGAAGAGGGACAGGGCCCTGATCTGATGAACCCCCGCTTATTCTCCGGACTCTCCACTTCAGCCATAATCAATATCGCCAGGGATTCTGACGCCCTCGCCCATACCTTGGATCATGTCTTCTGTCCGCAGGAGTACATTATTAATCAATTCTTCCCACAACCGGTTGTTGAGATCCCTGACGAACCCCATATCTGTGTGCTGGATCCTGAAGACCTTTGGGGTAAGGCTGAAATGGTGAACGTATGGGTCGACGGCGAAAAGCTAACCATCAACAAGGCTATGTTGGATGAAGGCTCTCTGCAAGTCAACAACGGCAACAACGACAACTTTTGGAACTCTTTGGAAGAAGAGAACATATGGGATACCCTGGAGATGGAACTCTTGAATGACACCCTAGAGAAGACAAAGCTCGACAAGGGAAAACGCAAGGCCAATACCGATCTCTTCGATTTCTGGGAGGATCTTCGGTGGGAATCCGTCCCCAAGGTAGTCAGTAATCTTACCAGAAGCGGTAGGGTATACCAGCCCGCCAACCTTCAGCAAGGAAGCTCGTCCCGAGCAGCCCCCCCTCAACAGAGTAACCCTCGCATTCCCGAGAATCCCGCCAACCCTACCCCTATCTCGCCAGCTCCACAAAATAACTCCTCAAACTCCAATAACCTTCCACGTCAACCTAACCCGCCCACCCACCTTAATCCATTTGTCAGCTCAAACCCAAATGCCTCTCACCACCAAAACCCAAATACCAACGCCGACCCCATCATCCAGCAACTTCATGAAACCCCTGCTCGCATGTCCATGTGGGGAGTGTTGGCAGCTTCCCGCGTGCATCGCCGAAGGCTTATCAACTCTCTCTCCAAGCTTGAGGTCCCTTCCGACATAGCCCCAGAAGCCCTCATAACCCTAAACCTTGCCCAACACACCTTGTCCTTCACCAAGAAAGACCTCCCGCCTGAAGGAACCGATCATAATAAGCCTCTCCACGTGACCATGAAATGCCTGGGAAAGTGGGTCCCCGCGATACTCATAGACAATGGTTCGGCCATCAACGTGTGCCCTCTCCGCACTGCTTACTGCCTGGGCCTCAAAAGCAAGGACTTTGCGCCATCGACTCTGGGTGTCCGTGCTTATGATAACACGCAGCGTGATGTCCTGGGAACAATCAACCTGGAACTGGCAACTGGGAAGTTTAAGACCATCGTGGAATTCTGTGTACTAGACATACCTGCTTCGTTTAATCTCTTACTGGGGAGGCCATGGCTGCACCATTCTGACGTTATGGGGGTACCCTCTACGCTGCATCAGAAACTCATCCTAGGATTGGATTCTGGGACTCTTATCATCCACGGGGATTCTGGTATTCGTCCACACTCCGAAGATAATTCCCTGCTGCTGAAAATCATGCATGGAGAAGAAGACGTGGCCATGGGAGGGTTTGCTGTCATGACCTCAAAGGTTTGCACCATTCGGGCTGAAGATGGTTTCTTGGTGAGTTCCGCAGCATTGGAAATCATGAAGTGAATGAATTACCTGCCGAGCATGGGCTTGGGGCTCTATGAACAAAGAGTCTCTGAGTTCCCTCATTTCCCCGGGAGCAATGAACGCTTTGGCCTGGGTTACGAGTTCAAGAAGAGTGATCCAGAGAAAAGGTGGCGCAACCGCGCCCGAGCTCATGCGGTCGGAAAGAAGCAGAAGGAAAAGGAAGCACCGTATCAAGGAGAACCCGAGCCTTTCATTGATCTCGAGACAAAAGTGAAATACCCTGGGTTTGAAATCTTCGCCAATGACACTTGGGAGGATGATGAAGAGATAACTAAGATGGAAGAATTGTCTGAAGCACTGGATTGGCTTGAAGCCTTTGGTTTGGGTAGTCTCCAATCTCTGTTCGAAGGTGAGGAACCAGAGGGTATGATAGAAGACGCGGCTGTGCTCATGTTGGGGGGAGAAGATGAATTGGAAGACCCTTCTAAGGTCATTGTGGACGCCATGGGCGCTTATGAAAACTGCACTTTCATTCCATTTGTAACGCGCACTCACGACACTAGCACCGAGTCCGAGTCTGAGTCTGATACTGACTTTTCGTCTAGTAGTGAGTCAGAGTTTGTGCCTATCGGCCTTCCTCGTCGTAGCTTTTACTTCGAGTTTGAGTCAGCTGCTGTATTCCCTCCCTCCGAGGAGCCTATCAATGAAATGAACGACGCCTTTGCTTACTTGCCGAATTTTGAAATAAATTGTTTGGATCCTGACGATGAAGGAATAGATTTCAATGGGGACATCCCCAAGGAAATCCGTTCCCTCATCGAGCGTGAAAATGAAAGGCATGCTCAGCCTCTAAAAGAAGAAATAATCTCGATAAACTTGGGTGATGAGGAGAACCCCCGATTGGTTCAGGTCGGCTCCGGGCTGTCTCCGGATGAGCTTCAAGAGGTCACCGATTTACTAAAAGAATTTAAAGAAGTCTTTGCTTGGTCCCATCCAGACATGCCCGGAATCGACCCAGAAATCGTCGAGCACAGGATCCCCCTCTATCCCGATGCAAAACCCGTTAAACAAAAGCTGAGAAGAATGCGGCCCGATTGGGTGTTAAAAATAAAAGAGGAACTAACAAAACAAATCAACGCTGGTTTTCTAATCATAACTGAATATCCCACTTGGGTTGCAAACATCGTGCCTGTCCCCAAAAAGGATGGAAAAATCAGAGTGTGTGTCAATTTTAGAGATCTGAACAAAGCAAGCCCTAAAGATGACTTTCCATTGCCGCATATAGACATACTCGTTGATAACACTACAGGGCATGCTTTACTATCCTTCATGGACGGTTTCTCGGGATACAATCAGATTCTCCTGGCTCCGGAAGACAGGGAAAAGATTACGTTCATCACCGAGTGGGGAACCTACTGTTATCGGGTTATGCCGTTTGGGTTGAAAAATGCTGGTCCTACGTATCAGAGGGGTGCTACGACACTGCTACACGACATGATCCATAAGGAAGTCGAGGTGTACGTCGATGATATGATAGTGAGGGGAAGGAGCGGAAAGATCATCTCCCAGCGCTGAGAAAGTTCCTTGAGAGAATTCAGAAATACAAGATGCGCCTTAATCCACAGAAGTGCACATTCGGAGTCACTGCTGGGAAAATGCTCGGGTTCATGATCACAACCCGAGGGATTAAGGTAGACCCTTCTAAAATCAAAGCCATTCTTGAGATGGAGCCACCCCAATCAGAGAAGGAGGTCCGGTGTTTCTTGGGAAAAATTCAATTCATCAGTCGATTCATCGCCAAGTTGACCTCGACTTGTGAACCATTATTTCGATTACTCAAGAAAGATGTGAAGTTCGAGTGGAACGAGAAGTGTCAGAAAGCTTTCGAAGCGGTGCAAACTTATCTCCAGAACCCTCCGATCCTGATGCCGCCTACACTAGGAAAACCTTTGATCCTATACTTGTCCGTCACGCCTTCGTCAATGGGGTGCATGCTGGCACAAGAAGGAGAAGATGGGGTTGAAAGGGCGATTTACTACTTGAGCAAGAAGATGGTAGGTTGCGAGGAGCGATACACTCACTGGAAAAGACATGCTGGGTGCTTGTATGGGCCACAAAGAAGTTGAGACACTACATGCTCACTTACTCGGTGATACTGATCTCTCGGATGGATCCTTTCAAGTATCTATTCGAGAAGCCAGCACTTACCGGTAAGCTAGCGCGTTGGTTGCTCTTGTTAGTGGAGTTCAAAATCAAGTACGTCACTCGCAAGTCAGTAAAAGGGAGAGCGGTGGCAGAGTTTTTGGCATATCGTTCGATTGATGGGCCAAAGCACACATAATTTCAATTTCCGGATGAAGATGTGATGTCGACGGTCAATGAAACGTGGATGTTGTACTTCGATGGAGCCGCAAATCAGAAAGGATTCGGGATTGGCATACTGCTGGTCTCGCCTGAGGGGTCGCATATTCCCCTCGCATTCAAGTTGAACTTCGAACAACGAAGCTGAGTACGAAGCATGTATTGTAGGGATGGAAGCCGCATTGGAGATTGGTGTCAAGGTGCTAGAAGTTGTCGGAGATTCCAACCTGGTTGTATCACAAGCAAACGGAGAATGGAAGGTCAGAGACGAGAAAATGAAGCCGTATCATCAGCAGCTCGATGAACTTCTCCCGAATTTTCAAAAGGTAACCTTCACGCATGTACCGAGGATGAAGGACCGCTTCACAGATGCCCTGGCCACTTTGGCATCCATGCTGGAACTTCCAATTGGGGTGAAGCTGAGGCCTATCATGATTGAGCAGAGGGGAAAACATGTGTACGACTATGTCATGAACATCGATGAACCGGACGATGGACTCCCTTGGTTCTACGATATTCAGAATTTCGCCGAAAAGGGGGAGTTCCCTGTGGATTCAACTAAGAAAGATCGGATCGCACTGCAACGACTCGCATCTCAATACATCATCTGTGGAGGACAATTGTACCGGCGATCTCCTTGCGGAGTTCACAAGTTGTGTGTTCATGGTGACAACATGAAAGCAGTAATGGAAGAAGTTCACGAAGGAGTTTGTGGACCTCATATGAATGGGATGATGCTAGCTAAGAAGGTGTTAAGGTTAGGCTACTATTGGTCTACCATGGAGACAGATTGCATCGAGTATGTACGCCGGTGCCATAAGTGCCAGACTCATGCCAACCTTATCCATGTCCCGCCCTCGGAGTTACACTCGATGGCAACGCCATGGCCATTCTCCGCTTGGGGCATTGATGTCATCGGAAAGATCACACCTGCAGCTTCTAACGGTCACAGGTTCATCTTGGTGGCAGTCGATTACTTCACTAAATGGGTCGAAGCAGCTTCGTACAAAACTTTGACGACGGTCCAAGTGGCTCACTTCATCAAGCAAAACATCGTTTATCGATATGGGGTCCCTCAAGCATTCGTATCTGATAACGGTGTTCATTTCAAGGAAAAAGTTCTGGAACTCTTTAAGGAATTCAAGATCCAAGTACATCATTCAACCACTTATCGGCCACAAACAAACGGGGCAGTCGAAGCAGCAAACAAGACTATTAAGACGATTCTGGAAAGGACTACTCAGTCAGCAAGAAATTGGCACGAATAGCTACCACTAGCTTTGTGGGGATACCGGACATCTATCCGTACACCTACAGGGGCAACACCCTACTCTTTGGTGTACGGTATGGAAGCCGTTCTCCCTATCGAGCTAAAAGTGCCATCTTTGAGGGTCATGGCGAATGCGAAGTGGATGAAGCTGAATGGATCAGCGGAAGGTTCGAGGAACTCATGTTGTTTGATGAAAGAAGGCTGCGCGCGCTATACCACATTCAGGGCTATCAGCGAAGAATTGCCCGGGCATTCAACAAAAAGGTGAAGTCAAGGGACCTACAAGAAGGGGACATGGTAGTCAAGGAAATCCGTGCGCCAATTTTTGACTTACGAGGGAAGTTCCGTCCTAAATGGGCAGGGCCCTACATCATCAAGACCATCCTCTCTGGAGGAGCAGCTTCAATCGTTGACCTCGATGGCAACGAATTTGCGAATCTTGTCAATTTGGATCAACTCAAACGTTATTATCCCTGAGAGAGCTGATTTCCTTGCTTCTGTAGAGGAAGTTGACATTGCTTAGCGGTGCCATTGGCTGAGGTTTCCTGCTATGACCGTTGGCAACATGGGCTCAACGCATGTGTTTGTGGCTGGCTTGACAGGTTTCTCCTTCTACTCACCCTTCCGTGTTCTCCGTCAGCTTGGACTTAGCCAGGAGGTGCCGCAGCCGGGTTCTGAAGTGCTTCGTCTCCCTCCCTTCAACATTCCGGGCCGTCGGAGTTACACTCGGTCGTGGGGGAGTCGTAGGACCGAGCCAAGTGACCCACTGTTTTCTATTGCTTCGACCGGCAGGTACCGCAAATGGCTAAGGAGGGATGTGAAAGCAAGGATGGGTTGACTGCTTACTTTGCCAGACTTTGAAATAAAAAGTGTGCTTTGATTTTGTGCTTTTTCATTTTCATGCTCAGCTTGTAATAAAGAAGTAATCTGAATAAAATCGACTGATTATGGGTTTCCCCCTTTCGGTTCATTTGATCACATGCGGCTCTGAAAAGCGTTTTGGATTTGTCAATTTGGACTTGATTTGGGATTGGATTTTGATATTTAGGAATTAGGACCAAATCTCGGGATGAGATTGCCTACGTATCCCTCGTAAAAGAGAATCAAGCCCGCACGTAGTTCAGGCTACGGGTTCACTCGGGTATTGACACTCTCCTTTTACGCTCTAAATTTTGCCTAGTACCGCCCTTTCAGGTTTTCGGTCTAGCGAGCTTCTCTTTGATTATTTGCCTTAACTTTTGCCTAGGCTGCCCTCTCAGATTTTCAACCTAGCAGGCTTGCTCTAACTTTTGCCTGGAACCGCCCGCCCTTGCGGTTTTCGGCCCAGCGAGCTCTCTCAGGGATAATAAAGTCTTAATCTAAGCTGCAAAAAATGAGGGATGGAGAATACGAATGACAGCAGTAAAGTCTCTCAGGCTTCTCCTTCTACTCGCCCTTGCGGTTTTCGGCTCAACGCATGTGTTTGTGGCTGGCTTGACAGGCTTCTCCTTCTCGTTATCTAATTTGCACTCTTGAGTCATCTATTTTGATTTTGAATAGTGTTGATATCGAGAGACAAAAATGAGGGATGGAGAATACGAGTGACAACAGTAAAGTCTTAATCTGAGCTGCAAAAAATGTATTAGATGACTCAAGAGTGCAAATTAGGCACTACTTGTGTTATATATGTGTGGCAGTGAATTTTAGGGGCCATTATGTGATGCTCATTCCTTGCATTTGATTCATCTATTTTCATTTTGAATAGTGCTGATATCGAGAGACAAAAATGAGGGATGGAGAAGAAGAGTGACAACATCGTTAAAGTTTTAATCTGAGCTGCAAAAAATGCATCAGATAACTCAAGAGTGCAAATTAGGCTCTACTTGTGTTATATATGTGTGGCAGTGAATTTTGGGGGCCATTAACAAAAAATACAAGCCTGTGTTTGGATGAGTTTTTGCAATATTCCTTAAAATTTTTGTAAGGTTATGATTCAAGAGAAAAACCGAAAGTAACAATTAAAAGTAGAAATAATCATCGGAGAAAGATACAGGGAGAAATAGAAATAATGATTGAAGATAAGTGTGAATAATAATTGAAAGCAAAAGTGATGAGTATTTTTAGGTTGAGAAATTTGGTTAAAATCACTATGGAAAGAAGGCCTCAAGATTTTGGCTTTTTGGTTCAATCAACATAAAAGTTCTTACATTCTTCTTTTCAAAATAAAAATCTTGACTGCAATAACAATACTCGCAAAGCAATTAACAATTTATATCCATTATTGAAAATAAATCGTAATTTTTAATTCATCACTCAAGACAGCTAATCATTATTTAATCGTAGATTTAAAATTCCCAACTATTTGTTTTTGTAAACGTGCGTTCTATAAGTACTGCGTTCAACGAATTCACCAATTATCAAAGGTTCTATTGATTTTGTCTGAAACCTGTGATTTAATTCCAGTGGTTTACGTTGCATGTAGTACAAAATTTCAATGCAACAACCAAAGTTTTATCCTGATATCATGGTTACAATTCAAATTATTTTGTAAAAACCATTATAATATATTAATGTTGGGAACTCCCTATAATATCAAATGATCAATAAATATTGTTTCTAACTTAAGGAGATCAAAAGTTTCAGGTGAGTGTCACACACAGATTTTAACTTATGTTGCACCAAGCAGGATAATAGAATAATGTTGGAATTTGCGTAAATATTTAATTCATAACTAACTTTGAGTTTTCACTTACACAGGTTAACATTATAGTTTATGAATTAATTCAGTTTGCATGGTAAGAATCTTGACGACGAATAGGAATGTGATACCATACTTCCATGACTCTGACGTTTGGAAAGAACATGAATAGGAAACTAATGCCGCAGTCTCAAGATTCCCATATTTGGGAGCGACATGAACAGGATTTTGATTCTTGACAACACATCCGACCAAGAATCACATTACAAGATAGGGTGGGAATTTGATCCTTCCCTTGCCCCATGGGAATCTTAGATTCTTGGCTCAATCAATTAAAAAAATAAAATATTGACTTTGACAATTTCCCAAAAAAATTGATTCCTGCAGAAGATTACTGAAGTAATCCAAACACTGGAATGAAATTACTTCGGGTATTGTATTCATAGGAACGTCATTCCTAGCAATCATATTCCTAACCCCACTCAATAAAATTTATAGAAATTTGATTCCTAGTAATCACATTCCTATTTCAATTGAAGATTCCAGTCATCCAAGTTGAGCTGGAATTTCAGAAACATTATATTTTGGTGACTAATTGTATTTTTTTTAGCAAAATCATAATGTTATTGAAAAGATTATGAGCCTGAACCATAAGTTATATAGATGTCTCATTTGGTACTACTGTATTCTTCGGAAATAAAACAGAATATGAATTCTAGACGGCCGAAGTTCTTTAACATGAACAAAAGGAAACCGGTTACAATTACATGTTCGTGGTACAAAAGAGTCACAAATCCAATTAAGGCTTGGCAAACGTTACCCAAAGGACTTTTTTTTTTTTTTTTTTGTGCGAAACCTGTTATGAAAAGCGGATTGTAACTTTAACACTCACGGTTTCATAATACTGACAGTATTTCTAATCCACAACCCATGGGATTGCAATTTCATTTATGGCAATTTGGTTCCAAAGGACATTTTGTTGAAACTCTTCCAATTCCTTCTGCGCGTTAGCATTGATTTGTTCTTCTACTTGTTGATCAAATTGGCAGAGCAGCTGAAGGGATGGATTGATTTGAAGTGCAAGTGCAAGGTGTTGCCTAGATGAACGAGTGACTTTTAGCATCTGGAATAGATCAATAATCTCGATTTTGAGATGCTCATATGTTTCAATCAGCTGCATAGCAACCGACGGTTCTGATGTTGGTTCAAGCTGTTGATTGTTGATTTCCAGCTAATCATGTTGAACAGCAACCAGCAACTCTACTTCTGATTGAACTTGTGTATTGTTGACTTCCATAGGATCGTGTTGATCCATGTTGTTGCTTATCATAACCTGGCACTGAGTAGAAATTTCAAAACTACCTGGATAATAATAATTGCAAATGATTGGAGGGAATGTGAAATTCGATCGCAAAGAAAACACGTCGTAGTATTAAATAAGGCTGGTTATGATTAGGTAAATTATATCTGGTATATTTGAGTTCTAGCTAAAATTTAGATTGAATCATAGTAATCATCTATAAATTTAACATACACAAACCAATATAAAATATTAAATAAGTACAAGAAACCGTAAATGTTCATATATCAGATTTGATTCCTCTCTAAGTCTTCCACTTACAATTTGCTAATATTACCTCAAAGCAGCAACAGCTGGTACTTTGTTCTCAAACTCTCTATTCTCTAATGCAGAATGTTGCTTGAGTTTGAATTTGGGCATTTTAAATAGATCATGCACACTGGTGTAGAACAGGGTATTTTTGTCAACTCACGTTTTTTTCAGGGGTGGAATTCACATGTTCCAAACCTTAGAATACAATTTCTTCGAAGCACTGTAAACCACAAAACATCACTCAAACGTACAAATACGTGTATCTTGGAAGTACAAACACCACAATGGTTTAAATATGACGAGCGAATATAGATTATTTTGTTGTACATTGAAACTCTATTACGAAATAATCAAACCATTTTTGAGAGGGAAAAGGTGATGGGATGGGTGTAAGAGATGTCCCTCGGCGGAGACTGCTTTTTCGATGGATTGGAAGGTTCCCATGTGTTGTAGACCCTTTCCCATGGCTTCTACATGCTGAAAAACACAAGTTTGACTAGATATTTGACTGGCGTACGCCAGTAGGTGACCGGCCTACACCAGTCCAAGCCTGGTCAACAGTCAAAGCTGACCTATGACTGACACGTGGTAGAGGACCAGCGCACGCCAATTGAGTACCAGCGTATGCAAGTCGGGTTTTGCTGAGGCCTTTGGTTCTGGTTTAGAGAGTTTGAAAGGGATCTGAAAAGGTTATGGAATGCTCAAAGCTCAAACATACTAACATTTCTGGGGTGTTCTTGATCTGTTTCATCATCGAGGAATCAAATACCGTAGGTAAACTAATTTGAAAAGTCCAAAATAGGGTTTCTACATGCCTATCCCTCAAATCAATTCAATCAATGACGGTCCAGCCCATCCCTCAAATTAAGTCAATCGACGATGGTTCACCTGTCCCTCAAATCAATTGACGACGGTCCGCCCATCCATCAAATCAATTCAAATCAAGCGACGATCTATCCGTCCTTTTAAGTTCGAATCAATAAGCGGCGATCTTCCCGTCCACCAACTATATCCCCCTCAGTGATGATTCGTCTGCAACTAGTTATTCCCCAGGAGAGCCCATCTCCGCGATGGCCTGTCCCGTCCAAACAACCAACCACGTTCTTTAAATATTCATGTCTATTTTGCTAGCATGTTTTTGTTCTGGATAGCCTTGAGGGGGTATCTAGAAGCCTTTGACATTACTTGTACCAAGTCAATGGTGCTCCAAGTGCCGTCAAAGGAGGACTACTATAGACACCCTATTCTGGACTGTCCAAATTTAGTTTACTTACGGTCTTTGATTCCCCGATGATGAGTAAAGGTCAAGAACTCCTCGAGAATGTTAGTGTGTTTAGGCTTTGAGCGTTCCAAATCTCTTTTAAACCCTTTTGAAGCCCATTCAAACCCTTCGAGCCAGAACCAAAAGGCCTCAGCAAAACCCCACTTACATACGCTGGTACTGTACAGGTGTACGCTGGTTCACAGCCATGTGTTAGTCATCGGTCAAACTTTGATCGTTGACCAGGTTGTGACCAACGCACGCAAGTAACATATTAGCGCACGCTAGTCAAAACTTGTCAAATCACCTTTATTCAACCACGTGCACGAGACTTTTGAGCCACCCCAGAACCCTATACATTCGTCTGGCGGGTGGATACTTGCAGGGAATGTTCCCCCCTCTCTCCTACAACTTCCATCACCTTGTCCCATGCATTTAATGCATGGGAGACTCTCCCTCCAAATTTAACCAGCCCCTTCAGTTGGTTATAACCCTCCCACATACACACCTTCTCTTATAAATACCCCTCTTGCATTTATGTGCAAAGGGGTTACAAAAACTTGAAGGATTCAAACCACCTCTCTTCCTCCACTAGCTTCTTGTTCTTTCTTTCTCTCCTCAAGAAAGAAACAATAAGAAGCTCTCCCATACACTACAACACACATCCATCCTCACCTATACTCTCCATCCAAACCAAGTTCAAGCTCAAACTATCCAACAAACTCAAAAACCAAAGGTATACCACCTTTGTAAATTCTCTGTTCTGATCCCTGAGGGGGGCTAGCAAGGTCAAGGCTGGTAATCAATACTAGTCTTGGCCCTAAAGCTAGCAAAGTTTCAAAAGTGTTCATGGCTAGAACTGGCACATGCTAGTCACAAGTATGCGTACGCCAGTCATGGTTGTTTGTGCAGTATTGGCTTGGGGATCAATGTCTAGCTATTTTATCCCTATCTTTTCATTTTCATCACCTTTGAGCATGTAATAACCAGTTTATTGCTTTCCATAGTTAAGTTGCTAGCTTTACTTTCTCAAATATTCATATGTGCTGCTTTGGAATGCCTTTGTGGTCTTTTTGAATATGTCTCAGAACCCAGAAAGTGCAAAGCCAAGCACTGGACAAAAGGTTTCAACTGGCATACGGTAGTCTACTATCCGCGTGCACAAGTTGATCTTAGTCTAGTGGCTGACCATTGCATGGCAACTAGGCCTTGGCCTCTGTTTTATCCCCACACTGTTTATGGGGTGTTCTATTCTTTTGGTGGCTTCTGAGCCCATTTTAAACAGTTTATAACTGTATATTTCCTATATATAGAACTGCTTGGTTTGTCCTGGGTGTGCACTGGTCACTTCCAGAGCCCAGAGGGATGGAAATAAGAGTTGTGGGTTTGAGTTTACTAAAGCACGCATGTCATGGAATGGCGTACACAAGTAGTGTCAGCATGTAGTGACTTGATTAGCGCATGTTGATTCTTTCTTACGTATTTCATTTTAAAACAATGTCTTCCAGTCTATTTAAAACACTCACAACTGTCTATTTTCATCCTATATTAAGTGTTTTAACAAGCAAGCATGTCATTTTATCACATCTTGCCAACATGTTACAATTTTAATCCCCTTAAACTGTTCCCCTGCCCTAAATGGCTAAAAGTTGATCAAAAGAGAGAATCAAATGTTTTACAAAATGCCTGAGTAGAGACCGATCTCCTGATAGGGCGAAAGGGGTGCCTTAAAACCCTTCCCCTCTCGTAACCTGGCTCCCGAACCTCAGATAACAAGGTGACGACGGACCAGTCTACACCTATTCAAAATCAAAATGTAGCAAGCATTTCAATGTAGACACCCCAATTTGGCCTAACAATTATTTCAAGTCCCAACTTGGGGACCATCCCAATGATGAATGGATACAGTGATTGCTGATTGACTTCTCGTGAACCCATGGACTTATGGTGAGTACTTTAAGCCACTTAGAGGACCCAATCCAGAGCCAAATAGCATTTCAAACAGAAATACAATATCCTAGGAAAATCTATCTTTCGACTGTAACATTGATCCCACGGCCTTAACATCATTCTTTCACCCGTGAAATATGTTGCTTGAAAATCCCCGTGAGAGATCGATTCCTCGGAAGCCAGATCTATTCTTCGACCGCTAGATCCTTTAACCGGCCGCCAGATCATTTATTTTCCAAATTCTGGAATATTCTGTCATACGTTTGATCCGATCCTCAAAACCCTAGCAGCCTTTCTCTGATGCATTCGGGCTACGAAAGCAGAATCGTCTAGAGATCTTATTGCCCTAGAATTCCTTATTGATTCACGCCATTTGATTGGCCGGAGTGAGTCACCAATTTCCTATATAAAGGGCCCTTAGGGTTCCGAAATTAATATGTTCATACACCCTCTCTAGCCACGAAACCCTGCCAATATACTCTCTCATATCCCGTCTATAAAAGCCCTAACCTTTCGAAGGCAGCCGCAATCCGACGATCCAAACCCCGAAGTTTAAACCCTAACCCTAGGGTTTTTTGAGAAGTAAATCAGTCAATCTCCTTCAATCCGAAGCAATCAAGCCACTGAAGGATCAAGGTGGTGAGGCCCGGAGGCCTTTGGTTCGTTTTATTTTTAGTTTATGCATGCTAATCGTAGTACTTTAACTCTCTGTTATTTGTTTAGTCTGGTGTGAGGAAGAACATCGGCTGGGTCTTCGATCCATCGGCCGGTACATCAAACCAGGAGGATCCCTAGGCCGTGACATCTATTCACCGGCCGCGGGATCTGTCTCCCTGGGACAGATTTATTTTATCCTGCTTTTCTGACACATGCTTTCAATTATTGTCTTGGGTCACCATTAATTGCGTAAGGGCTAACTAAACATATTACTTGTTTAGAATTAAATAAAGTAAGCATTAATCATATGTCGAACAATTATGGGCTAGTCTCACGACTGGGCAAAGAGGGGTGCCTAACACCTTCCCCTCATTGTACTTTTGGCTCCCGTACCCGGAATCTCTATTTATTTTTCCTAGTTTTCATAAACTAGGTGACGACTCTGTTTCGATGATAACCGCTATCGTGCGGGAATGTTCCTAGCCATGGGAATATCCACAATCTTGGTTTATGAAGCAAACAACCAAACAAGCAATCAACGACAATCAATCTATATGGCGATGCCCCATTTGGGAGGTGTCTACAATTTTTGGTGACTTTGCTGGAGACTTGAGAGCCATAACAAAAAAGTTTGACATAGGACTAACACTTGCTTTATCTAATTCTTTTATCGATCATTTGCATCAAGTGGGCAACCTCGTTGAGTTCACCTAATATCCCGGAATGTCACGGGCTATGTTAGGGGTTCCAGCAAACTCCACAATCACTTGTACCTAGTGGTATATCAAAAAAGGGAATCACCCGATTACTGCCTATGATGGGCTAATGAAAGGACTGGTGCCCTTTTGACAACGGAGCACCCTTGAGACTACCCAAACCTTTCATGTGTTAGAAAGCCATAGAACATATCAAAATAAGACAGAAACCTACAGGCTAGGAACCTACTTGCATTTGTTTGTAAAAGTTCTTCCTCACACCCATTGTACATGTGTATGTTGTAAAGTTTTCTTTTGCAGGTTAAACCGTAGGGACTTTTGAAATCAAGAAGAAAGGGGTAAGCTAAACCAACCTAACTAAAGGAAAAAAATTTAGATAAAAATGGTTGCATCACTGTTCACGTTCGATTCGCACTTTCAAATTGTCACCAAGCTGTCTGGCCCATTCCATCTTGATGCCCAGATTCTTGACCCTTCCAAGTACATCACTTTTGTAGATCAATCAAAGCCTACAGTGATTATCTCTAAGGATAACCACATCATGTTCACAAGGATAATCGACGATGAAGAGATAGAGGACATAATTGAAGAAGAAGGGCTTCGCAGGGTCCCAATCTATTTCTATGACCCTTGGAGGGGGATGAAAATAATTGGTGCTTAGAATGGCACCAAATTGCAACGGCTATTCGTTCCTCTTCACCTGAACCCTAGTTCGTTGTCAGAACCCTTGCCTCTCATGGCAAAGGCCCTCCGATGCCTAAATTAGTGTCTCGTACTAACAGAAAAACCCTAATTGTCAGTAGGAAAACAATATGAATGTAATGTATTGCATACCATTTATCTCCAGGTTTACCTCGTATTTATAGATTCATAGATGCTTGTTGTCCAAGCATATCCCTGTTGCCCTAGGATTCCTATCTCATATAGGAAACCCGGGATATCTAGGACTCTCGTTCCCTTATCAATTCATTACCTTAGTCCTTTTAGGACTCTTTTCCATAACTGGCCGAATATCCCATTCCTGTTGGGTAACTTTCCCAGATCCTACATTCTTGGGATCTCATGCCTTAACGGAATACCACTGTTTCTGGACCCTTCCAGAGTGATCTCCTTACTCCAACGCTTGATTGGAGCTTTTCCCTTGTTCGGCTATCTCATCACCGAACAGACTGCCTGGACCAGTCACTCACATGTAACTGGTCCTTTATCAATTACTTGGACCAATGTCTTCTCAGAAGCTCTCCTCCTGTTCGGCCTTCTCACTACCAAACAAGTTACTTGGACCAGTGACTTCACATGTTACTATTCCTTTATTAGTCTTTTAGTCAAATAACTTCTCATGTCACTAATCCATATCGCCAAACAGACTGCCTTGCACGGCAACTGTTCTATCTTTATTCAAACCATGTTCTCACATACCGCCTGCTCGGGTATCAATTGCATTTGTTTGGAAATACCTCTCTATAATTGCTCCCCAGCTTTGCCTCTTACCACTATTCTGGGGGAATTGGTAAAGCTAAAAATAGACCTTTGAGCCGAACTCCAACTCCTTAGGTCCCGTACAGTCATGGCATTGATGTATTTGGCGCCTAAATCATTATGCCGTCTCGAGGCAAGAACTCCACGTGGCGTATTTCGTACACCTCGCATTTAATTGAACTGACGTCCCAGCCAAACGACGTCTGAACAGTATCTTTGCTAAGTTTACTTTATGTTATCTTTCATATAACGGCATGAGTGGAGACGTTTCAACTCCTTCTCTTACCCTTAAACCCCAAAAAGAGGTCTTTTTTTTTTGTCCCAAAACTCGAATCTCACCTCTTTCTCTTTCTAAAACCAGGTGAAACATGCCCGCCTCACGTCCTCCATCGCCGCCGTCTACAAACTCGATTGCAATCCATGGAATCCTCTCAGCACCCTTGTAAGATTCTCATTCTTACTTCATTTTTCTTTCCATTCTGAGATCTCTTTCTCAGACTGTGTATAGCTTCTAGGTTTTCGATCATACCCATTTTTATTTTCTTTGTTCTTCTTCAAGTACATCCATGGCGAATGATGGTGATAATGGCCCTAAACCTAGTAAATTCAGGAAACTTTGTGAGACTCCCACTGCCATGGTGGCATTTAGGGCTGAATACCATATTCCTGATAATGTGGGGCTCGAACTAGCCCCGTTAGGAGCAGATAGGGATGCTGGCACTTGGGATAGAATGTGTATCCCTATTGTAGCCGTCGTTGAAGGCAGAGTTCGTTTCCCCCTTCACCCACTACTCCGTCAAGTTCTGAACTGGTATCGCCTTACCCCCATGCAAGTTTCTACGAACATATTTAGACTAGTAATGGGAATTATAGCCTTGAATCAGATCCTGGGAACCCAAGTAGGTTTATGGGACATCCAATGGTGGTATAGCATTGTACTTAACCCAAAGTATAACACCTATTACTTCAAGGTTAGAAAGGCAGAGAAGTGTCTCGTGTTAAACCTGCCAGATTCTGCTTGTGATCATGAAATAGACTTCGTCTACATTACTGGAGCATTCGAACCAATGGGGGAAGATGGCCAAGTGGTGGGCTTCCATTGCCCCACATTTGGGGCTATCCACATATGCTCCTAATTTTCTTTGCTTTATTCGTAATTTCTCTTCATTGCCTTTCTGCATTTTACTTATCCCATGCTTTACGCTTCGATCTGCAGCGGATAAGTCCGAACAGCAGAAATCAATAGGATTCTTAAATACACAGGAGAGCCAGGAACATTAACAACTGGTCGAGGTCATGACGCGAATGTCCTTTTGGGCTACGACCCTGCTTACAAAGGTTTTAAAGACAAAAGGCTTGCTAACCCAAGTACCAGTGTTGCCTCCACTTCGACTGCTCCCCGGCCAAGGAACTCAAGATCCAACGCTGGAGTGACAATCGTCGGTCAGCCAGGTGAATTTCCAATTTCTGAAGGCACCCCCCTACCTCGCTTGGTGCTCAGAAGATCCTCTCAAAGACAGGCCGCTTCCCAATGACAACTCGAACAACTAGTTCTCAATCGTGATACTAGCCAATCATCTTCTTCTAGCTATTCTCCATCTCCACCAAACTCAGGTACCATGACTCGTCAAGCCCTGAACCTTAGTACCCTTCTCACCATCTCTTCACGGGGACGTGGTGCTACTGGAAAGGTGTCATCAACTGGTCACGCCCCCCCACCATCTCATCGAACAAGGGGGGCTTTAACATGATCCTCCTCCTCTCCTCGGGAGCGTGATAGTTCCCTTGAGGCTATTGATACTCATCAGGACAAACGCCCTAGGAACCAAGAAGCCAGGGGCCCCGACACGCAAGCTGCTGCATCGACCCTAGAAACTCCCTCACCGAGCATCCAAGTAGTTCACGAAACCTGGGCCCCTCAACTCATGAGGGGTGACCGTCTAGTAAATGTTGGGGATAGGGCTAGCTCCTCAGAAACTGCACTAGCCCTAGCACAGGGTTTATTGCTACATGTCGACATACAGATAGAGTCCTCATCTCCCTCTGACCGGCTTGTGTCCACTTGACTCATCAGTGGAATCAAGGTGATGTGATTCTTCCCATAACTTAAGTTTTACCCTTCTTGTGATAGTTAAAAATTTGTTAACCTTAAGCTATGGTTGGTTTTCTTTAGTTCATCCAAAAGATGATTACATTGGGTCAGAAGTTCCAAGATGCAGAGACTGAAAAAATTAGGTTGTTGAGCAATAATACCAGACTACTTCGAACAGTCTCAAGATTGGAAGGCGAGAGAAACAAGGCTAAGTTGGATTTTGATGAAGCAAAGGGTAAACTCGCAACAGCAGAGGATAGCCTTAATCAGGCCTTGTCAGAAATAGACAGCACCAAGAAAGCTGCTTACGAAGAAGGCTACCAGAAAGAGTTCGATGCTGCTACGGCCAGTTATGTGGAGCAGATGCCAGCCATACAAGACCAAATCTGGGTTGCTAGCTGGGAAGCCTGTTTGACCAAAATTGGGGCTGCAGAAGACTCTGTCTTGTGGGTAGAGAACGACCTGCCTAGCAGCCATGCTAGTGCCTCTCAAGAGCATGAGGAGACCCCTGAGGATGATGTTGAACAGCAGATTGATGAATTTGCTGACGCCAATGAAGACACCTAGGTGGAAACCCAGGATGCTTCAACCGGTCGTTCGCCAACTCGGGAGTCTATTAATGAACCCATTAACATAGAGGACAACGCTGCTAGTGGTGATTCTACTACTGAAGTAAGTACAGAAATCCCCAATCAAACTCCCCCGGTGATTAAGAATCTAGACTGATTCTGTTGATAAGTACTTCATGTGCTTAAAACTTTCGCAGGTCCTGTGTGACCATAGTTTTTAGCCCTATGTGGCATCAGTACATCATACTTTCAGTAACACAGGTATTTTACCCCTTGCGGCATAACTTATGTGTTGGTGGCTTTTTAAAGGTTTATCATTTTGCTCGGCCTTTTATGTTTGCATATGTTCGGATGCAAACAGGTTTACCTAAGTATTTCATACTTATTCAAATTTCGTTATGTCTTGGCCCAAGTGTTTCATACCTGTGAAGCATATAATGCATGTTCTCGGATGCTCTTCAAATTTCTCATATTTGGTTTACTTCTAAGTGTATTCATACTTAGTTTATAATTTTAAGTTTCCTGTACTTAGATAAATTGCATATTCTCGTATGCACTCCAAGCGTCACATACTTGGATACATCCCTAAGTTTGCTTGTACTTGGCCAGATCTAAGTTTTATGCACGTATTCGTGTGTAAATCAAGTTTTCCATATTTTCCCATACTCAGACAGTTTGCCCAAGTATCACATACTTGGATAAACATCCACTAAGCGTACTCGTATTTGTGGAAAAATACTCAAGTAATCATACTTGGATTACTATCCAAATGTATTCATATTTGGCAGAATTATTGTCATTCTAGGTTTATTCGTACCTGAACAAGAAGCAAAGTATATTCGTACTTTGTCAAGTTTTGAATTTGCTCGTAATTCATACTACACTCCTCTCCTCTGCTCCCCAATACGAAGCGGGGAAAGGTGGTGTATAATTTTCTAGCTCTGTATTTAAACAAAAGGAGGAAGTGGAAATCCATAACCATAAAATGTTGAAAAAACTCATAATCAAATTTATTATGCATGATCTGATAACTAAAGGGGGTGTTATTCGTACCCCTTGCAACTAACAAAGAGTAAAAATAAGGGAAATATATTCATAATTCCCACATAATCACAATGTGCATTCTAAAGCAAAATAAAAAATAAACTGAAGTCTTTTAAACAAAGAACTTCCTCAAATTATGGACATTTCAAGGCCTTGGCACCGGGTTCCCGTCCAGGTCTGCCAATCTGTAAGCCCCTATGCCCACAATTTCTGTAACTCAATATGGGCCTTCCCAATTGGCCCCCAACTTGCCCTCGTTGGCTACCTTGGTGTTGCCGAGCACCTTACGAAGCACAAGGTCTCCAACACCAAACTCTCGTGGGTGGACATTTTTGTTGTAGCTTTTCATCAGCTGCTCCTGATAGGAAGCCAAATGCACCAGAGCTCTCTCTCTTCTCTCTTCGGCAAGGTCGAGCTCAATTTTGAGGGCCCTATCGTTACCACCACTCTCAACTAAAGCTGTCCTGTTGGTTGGTAAACCAATTTCTAAAGGTATTACTGCTTCTGTTCCATATGCAAAAGAATAAGGGGTCTATCCCGTAGACCTCTTAAGCGTTGTTCGGTGCACCCATAGAACTAGAGGCAGCTCATCGGGCCATTTTCTCTTTGCCTTATCCAACCTCTTCTTGATCCCATCAAGAATGGTTTTATTGGATGCCTCTGCCTGCCCATTGCTCTGAGGGTAGGCCGGGGTCGAATAATAATTTCTTATCCCATACTAGGCGCAGAAAGCCTTAAACTTCTTTTGAAATTGGGACCCGTTATCTGTAATCAAAGAATAGGGTACCCCAAATCGAGTAATTATACTCTTCCAAAGGAACCTTTCTATCATAGGCTCCGTTATCTTGGCTAGAGGTTCTTCTTCGATCCACTTCGTGAAATAATCAGTTGCTACCAGCAAAAATTTCCTGTTCCCAATTGCTTTGTGGAGTAGACCCACAATGTCCATTCCCCATTGAGCAAACGGCCAAGGACTCGTTAATGGCACCAAATCTTCTGCTGGTGTTCGAATCATTGGTGAGAATTTTTGACACTTCTCACAAATTTTCACATACACCTTTGCATCTTCTTGCATGTGTGGCCACCAATAACCTTGGGTAATTGCTCAGTGGGCAATAGACCTGCCCCCAGCGTGACTTCCACATGTCCCTTCGTGGATTTCGTGAAGGAATTTCTGCACCATTTTGGGGTGTACACAAATTAAATATGGATCGGTGAAGGATTTTCTATAAAGCTTTCCTTCTGGCGACAACCAAAATCGTGCAGACTTGGTTTTTATTTTGTGAGCCTCCTTTTTATCAAAGGGAAGTGTTTCATCTCGTAAAAACTCCACAATTGGATCCATCCAACTTGGTCCTTGGCTCACGTCCAAGACCAACTCCACACTTCTTCCAATGCTAGGCTCACTGAGATAGTCTACAGCCACCTTTCTCTTGAGCTCTGTTGGTACAACTGCAGCTAACCAGGCCAGGGAATCTGCATGGGCGTTCTGTCCAGAGCTTATCTGCTCGATGTATACCTTTTCGAAAGTATCAAGCAGATCATTGGCTGCTTCCACATAGGCTACCATCTTCTCATTCCGGGCTTCGTACTCCCCGGATAGTTGATTCACCACAAGTTATGAATCATAATATACCCTAATCCTTGTCACCTTCAAGGTCTTTGTAATCCTTAACGCAGCTAAGAGTGCCTCGTATTCTGCTACATTATTTGATGCACTAAAACCAAGCCAAACAGATAGCTCCAACATTACTCCTTCAGGAGGAAAAAGTACAACCCCAATTCCTGAACCAGTATTACATGCTGATCCGTCGACAAACAACTTTCATTCAAGGGGATCCTGTTTGACTGGTGCTTTCTCCTTCTTAGATGGTGATCCAGTTAACTGCTCCTTTCTTGTAGGGGGCAAGGGTGCTATTGCCGGTGAGAACTCTGCCACAAAGTCAGCCAACACTTGGCCTTTGATTGTCATGCGCGGCTGATAATCAATTTCATATTGGCTTAACTCTATGGACCAAGTTGAAATTCTTTCCGAGAAGTCTGCTTTTCGTAGCAGTGATTTCAACGGGAACTCGGTATACACCACAACCCTATGGCTCTGGAAATAATGTGGCAATTTTCTAGTTGCTGTCCTTAACGCCAGGACCAATTTCTCGAGGGGCAGATATCTCATTTCTGCATCTAGCAATGTTTTGCTTACATAGTAGACAGAGATTTGCTCGGATCCCTTATCCCTTAACAATACTGCACTTACAGCATGTTCGGAAATAGCTAGATACAAAACTAAAGACTCACCTAGCTCTGAAGTTAACAAGAGTGGGGCCTTAGCCAAATACTTCTTCAGGTCCTGGAAGGCCTGTTCACACTTTGCTCCCCATTCAAATCCGTCCCTTTTCTTTAACAATTGAAAGAAGGGTCTGCACTTGTCACTTGACCGGCAAATGAATCTATTGAGGGCCGCTGCCATTCTAGTTAATCTTTGGACCTCTTTCGTTGTCCTAGGGCTCTGCAGATTCTATAGGGCCATTATTTGATTAGGGTTTGCCTCAATCCCTCTTATGGTTACGAGGTGGCCCAAGAACTTCCCAGAACCAACTCCAAACGCAGACTTGAAGCGTTGAGTTTTAGTTTGTACTTTCTCAAGATTGCAAAGGCTTCCTTTAAATCCGCCATGTGTCCTTGTTTGGTCTTACTTTTTACCACCATATCGTCTATGTAAACTTCCATAGTTTTGCCAATGAGCTTTTTGAACATGATGGTTGCTAGTCTTTGATATGTTGCCCCTACGTTCCTCAGTCCAAAGGGCATGACACTATAACAGTACAACCCTCGTGGTGTAATGAAAGAAGTTTTCTCTTGGTCAGGCCCAAACATAGCAATTTGATGATATCCTCGATACGAGTCGAGAAAACTCATCCGCCTGTATCCAACAGTTGCATCAACTAACTGGTCAATTCTGGGAAGAGGGAAGCTGTCTTTTGGACATGCCTTATTTAAGTTTGTGAAATCTACACAGACACGCCATTTTTCGTTCTTCTTTTTTACTACCACAGTGTTGGATAGCCACTCTGGATAGTAGACCTCTCTTATTGCTTTAGCTTCTAACAAACGATCGACCTCTTCGATAACAATATCCACATGCTATATGGCTGCCCTTCGCTTTTTCTGAATCACAAGCTTATGCTGAGGATCTATGTTTAAATGGTGGCAGATTACATCTGCATCTACTCCGGGCATTTCCTCTGGTACCCATGCCAACACATCAACATGTTCTTTTAAGAAACCCATCAATTCGGCTTCTTCCTCGGACGGTAGGGATTCCCCGATCAAAAAATACCTTTCAAGATCAGTCTTGTCAATCTATATTTTCTTTAGGCCTTCAATCACTTTTTCTGCTGGACTTCTCCTGACATCCTCAATAGTGGGTTGATCTGGTACTTCTACCGAGTGAACCTGGTGGGCCTTTTGGATTTTCTTGACGGTAGAAATCAAGCATTGTTGAGCCACCTTCTGGTTACCCCTAATTTTTCCAATCCCATTGGATCCCAGAAATTTTACCATCTAGTGATAAGTCGAGGAAACTGCTCTCATCTTATGCAACCAGGTCCTCCCTATAATCGCATTATAGGAGGAAGGAACATCTATAACCAGAAAGTCAGTCCTTAGCACAACTAACCCCGCCCAAACAGGTAATATCACCTTTCCAAGGGGCCAAACTACTCCTGCACCAAATCTAACCAAAGGTGTCATTGATTACTCTAAATCTGTCTGTGCCAGTCCCAACTTCTTAAAGGCATCATAATAGAGAACCTCTGTACAACTCCCTGAATCCACCAGGATCCTCTCAATGTAATACTCCCCAATTCGTAGGGTTATGACCAAAGTATCGTTATGGGGCACTTGAACTTCTCCTAGATCCTCATCTGTAAAAACTATGCCTTCGTTGGATATGTCATTTTCTCGCCCTTTCTTTTTTCCTAACCGTATAACATGCTGGTCATGTTTGACTTGTCTTTGGTGCAGTCTGACCTCATACCTTGTGTAAGACGTGGCCAATCCATGTATCATATGAATTACCCCTTTAGGATTCCGCTCGTAATCCATCTCCATGGCTTGTCCCTTATCTTTTGGGTCCTCCTGAATGAATTCCTTTAGATAGATACCCTCGAGAGACCAGATCATCGAGGTGTCTTTTAAACATCTCACAGTCCTCAATCATGTGGCCCCAGTCCTTGTGGTAGCTGTAGTGCTGCTTCGTAGCACGTTTTGTATTTTTATCTCCACCGAGACTTGGGGGCCATTTAAAGTAAGGCTGATTCTTTATTCGATAAAGAATCCTGTAAATGGGCTCCTTCCAAACCGTGGTAATAGAAAAGAAAGATTTGGGATTAGAAGCTTGTTTATCCTTGTATGGCTCTTTCTTAGCCTGCCTATAGTCTTTCCTCTCTTGGTAGGTTTTGGGCTCTGGCTTATCTGCTTTCTTTGCAGGCCCCTTGACTTGCTCGGCTACCACCTTGCCATCTTCCCGGAGTATGTCGTCTTCGTTCCTTACGTGCTGCTCTATCTGTTCCATTAATTTTGCCAGTGTTCCTACTGGACTCATGTTTAAAGATTTACGCAGCTCCCCCCAAACAGGCAACCTAATTTTGAACGTGGCTATTGCGTACTCCTCACTGCAACCTTCAATCTCATTGAAAGTCTCCCAGTATTTCTTCGCATAATTCCTAATCGGCTCATCCTCTCCTTGCTTCATAAGGGAGAGGCTCTTAAAAGTCTTTAGAGCTCTTCTGCTCAATAAGAACCAAGCAGTGAATTCTTCGGCCAACTGCTCCCATGTTCGGATGGAGCGTGTACCCAAGTTATGGAACCAAGACAAAGCTACCTTCCCCAAATTCGATGGGAACATCTTGCACATAATTGCATCATCTCCTTCATGCATAAATATCGCTGCTGGTAGTACTGTATATGTGCCACGGGATCAGCATCTGTCTCGTAGAGGGTAAATGTTCTGTGCTTCACCCTGCTTGGCAACCTAGCCTCCTGTAACTTTCTTGTAAAGAGGGAGGGTGCAATATTCTTGAGTGCGTTCTGTGCTGCTTCTCGTGCAATCATGGTTTCATCTTCTTGTCCTTTTGTTTTGTTGGGTCTAGTCTTTTTCCAATCGGAATCAGGTCTCTCGTACCTGTCCCTATGATGTTTTCTAGTCCCTTCTTCCTCAGAGGTAGGACTTCGGCTCTTGCTCTTCCTTCTTCTTAAAGAAGCCCTTTGCCGTTCCAGTGTTCGGCTCTTACTTCTGCTCCCACCTTTTCGTGGGGAAGCTTTATGTCGCCTTAGAGTGGGACTTCTGCTTATGTTCCTTCTTCCTCATGCAAGAGCCTTTCTGTATTTCACCATAGCATACCCATCTCCCCTGGAATTTCTTCGTGAAAGTCTAGAGTCCTCCGTATGTTCTCGGATCCGTTCTAACTCCCATATTTCATGATCTCGTTTCTTAATTAGATGAGTATATTCCTCGATTTCTTGCCTTTTCTTGTCGAGGAGATCTTCGCTATGGTGCAAACTTTTTGAATATGCAACCGATTCTTTCCTTCGATGGTATTTACTCCTTCTTGTGGACCTTGAGGCCATCCTTCCTTCCCTGCTCTTGGAGTTGTCATGAACAGTAAGGGGGTGGCCCTTACTTATGGTCCTCTTATGTCCGCCTTCGGGCTTTCTCGGAGCCCCTGGTGGAGATTTCTTTCCGCCTTCATCTAGCAGATTCTTTGGATCGAGTGGCGTTAATGGATCTTGTAACGCCCCAAATTTTGGGTACGTTAAAGAAGACAATTTCATTGAAAATCTAAATAGAGTCTGGCTCTTTATTACATCATAACTCTCACAAGAGTACTTTTATTACACAAGGGAGGGAAACTAGGGTCCCTAACTACAGCTCCACCTGCTCCTCCATCCTAGCCAGCTCCTCAGCTCCAAAAGCCTCCAAGGTGTACTGTTTATCTTGATAATCTACAAGGTTTGACACATTATACCAGTGTCGCCACCGATATAATATGTCAGGGTCACCAAAAGGTAACACCGTGAGCTACAACGCTCAATAGAACAATCCCATACTCACTAACCCATAACTTACAAACAACAAGTCATAATAAAACATCGATTTCCACATGATACGTGTATACACAGCTACAAAAGACAATATCAATAACACATCCGCAATCACTATATAACTATCATTGGTGTCCAAGATTTTCTGAGCTTCTCCTACGCGACTCATCGTAGACCGTGTCAACCTTTTCACATACCAATCCATCTTTCAAAAAATCATTTGTTTAACACACCCAACCTCGGTTCCGCCGTTCCGGGTTTCCGAGTATCCTAACAATGGTTCCGCCGCATCGGGTTCCCATTGGCACACGATTGCATTGGCTCCGTACCGCGGATAACCAAGCCATACCTCACCATGGTTCCGCCGCTCCGGGTTCCCATGGGAACGCACACAATTCAAAACCCTCGGTTCCGCTGCTCCGGTTTCCCGAGTATCCCACAATGGTTCCGCCGCTCCGGATTCCCATTTGGGGTTTTCGAAATCTAAACCCTCGGTTCCGCCGCTCCGAGTTCCTGAGTATCCCCACAATGATTCCGCCGCTCCGGGTTCTCATTGGGTTTTTCACAAATCTTACTTTTGCACACGCACACAACTCACATAACGCCACTCAAAACCGGTTATTATGTAGTTTCAAAATATTTCCATCATCGGAATACATTTTTCTTGTTAACCACACACTAGGTGTCATGTTTCTATTTTCTCGATTTTCGTGTCTCGTTCTCATGCATAGACTCCGCGGTAGGACTTTTTACATACGCAACCATAAATCATTCATTGTAATCTAACAAGATCATCCAATTCTATATTGTTACTCATGCTCAAAACCATCTTAAAGATCAAAATACGAATACTTCTATTCAAGTGTCAAATTCTATCTTTCGAAAACCATTCTTTCTTTCTTTTGAGAAATTCTAAGCAACATATGTTTATTTCGAGTAACAAGTTGATTAATTCAACATATTCCCCTTCCTTTTCATGTTTTTAAAGAAAACTCCATTCAAGTATTTCATGAAATTCTAACATTTCAGGCAACAGATAACCTTATATACTTATGACAGATAACTTTAGCAGACAACATATAACCTTATATACTTTTTAACATACTGTTCTATGCTATACGTTGAGTTAGTGAACGAGGGACTCTACTTATACTTAGGTAAGTGAGTAGAGAAAATCTACATGATCGTAATGTCATTTCAAGATTTTGTAAAATGAGCTTGCTAATTGTTCCTAATACTTTAACTTGCCTTATCATAAACAAAAATAACTAAAGTTATACTAGAGAGAATGAGTAGAGATTTATCTACCTTGATCCGAAACTTAGTCGGGGCCGAATAAGCTAGTTGGAAGATTTTCTACGGGCGGTGAAACTTGCAAATCTGGACCGAACTTTGGATGGCAGTAACTTGGTCAATATTTGGCCGAATACGATCGTTCTTGGGTCGAAGTTGAAGCTCTCGAAGTGCTCTACGACTTTTGTGCAGGAAGTTGATCCTAGAAACTACTTTAGGTAGGAGAAAATGGTGATAAAGGAGAAGACAGTATGCTGTCTGGAAATAGAAATCCGAGATTTTTATTGAACTTCGGAAGCCAATATCTTTGTCATTTCTTCACCGATTTGGATGGTTCTTGGGTCTAACTTGAAGGCGTCGAAGTGTTCTACAACTTTTCCGAAGGGAGTTGGTTCCAAACACTACTTTAAGCAGGAGAAAAAGGAAGATTTGTGGAGGACAGTAAGCTGTCTGGAAATGAAAAGGGTTCTTGGAGAGGAATGAGAGCAAGGGAGTGAAGGTGTGAGTTGAGCTTGAAGTGAGCTTGCTATTTATAGGCACAAGTCTTGGCTCCCTCCCCCCTCCATATGGCCGGCCCCCCTCTCCTCTCTTTTCCCCATGGATTTGCTCCATAGTCTTGTCATTTCAAGACTTTAGTCAAAGTCCTAGCCCTTCCTCACTTGTCAATCCAATAATAGGCCAAATCCTAGGTTATAATGAAGGTTCTATGGCTTGTCAAATCCTAGAATGGGTTGGCTTGTAAGAAAGAATAACATCATTGGCTAGGATCATACTTAAAGTGGTCTAGTCATGGGTTGTCAAGTAGCTTGTGTAAGTGTCCAAATTGCACACACACACACTCCCTCTCTCTCTCCCCATCCGGCCTCCTCTCTCTCTCTCTCTCTCTCTCTCTCTCTCTCTCTCTCTTGGTACATATATATATATGTGTGTCTAGGAAAGTAAGTCTAGGGTTATTAGGTTTAAGGCTAAAATCCTAGGGTTGCATGCATGCATGGCTAGGTTAACTAGTTTTGGAAGTAAAATGATGATATTCCTTGGCCCATGATTTTGTATGGTCAAATCAAAGCCTTATTGGCAACTTGATAACCAATGACCAATGGTCAAAAATTTCCCTAGCATTCATGGACCAAAGGGTAAAGGAATATGGGTTATAATTAGGGTTTGAAATGACTTGTCATGGGGTATAATGATTACCCCTAAAAGTCTAAGGGTTCAATTAGTGTTCGGGGGGTTCAAAAGGCTCTAAGACGATCAAAAAGGTCCAATTAGGGTTTGGGAAGTGTAACTAGAAGAAATGGTAGTTTGATTTGTCCAACTAGTCGGTTGGAAATTAACTCTACTAGTCAAGTAAGGCTTTTAATCAAAAGAAAGAATTTTAAAAGGACTAAAACTTAATTATGACGAATTAACGGAATTAAAAGAAATATTTAAAGTAATAAAAAGAAATAACAACATTTAAATGAATTTTTTTTTAATAAAAATTAGAGTCGTTACAGATCTCCTTCCATTGTGGTGGTTATTCACAGGAAATTATTTCGATTCCCACAGACGGCGCCAATTGTAGGGGGATGAAAATAATTGGTGCTTAGAATGGCACCAAATTGCAACGGCTATTCGTTCCTCTTCACCTGAACCCTAGTTCGTTGTCGGAACCCTAATCTCCAAAATAGACAAAGGGTGTGCGCACCCTTGCCTCTCATGGCAAAGGCTTTCCGATGCCTAAATTAGTGTCTCGTACTAGCAGAAAAACCCTAATTGTCGGTAGGAAAACAATATGAATGTAATGTATTACGTACCGTTTATCTCCAGGTTTTCCTCGGATTTATAGATTCATAGACGCTTGCTGCCCAAGCATCCTTGTTGCCCTAGGATTCCTATCTCATATAGGAAACCTGGGATATCTAAGACTCTCATTCCCTTATCAATTCATTACCTTAGTTCTTTTAGGACTCTTTTCCGTAACTGGCCGAATATCCCATTCCTGTTGGGTAACTTTCCCAGATCCTACATTCTCGGGATCTCATGCCTTAACGAAATACCACTGTTTCTGGACCCTTCCAGAGTGATCTCCTTACTCCAACACTTGATTGGAGCTTTTCCCTTGTTCGGCTATCTCATCTCCAAACAGACTGCCTGGACCAATCACTTCACATGTAATTGGTCCTTTATCAATTACTTGGACCAATGTCTTCTCAGAAGCTCTCCTCCTGTTTGGCCTTCTCACTACCGAACAAGTTACTTAGACCAGTGACTTCACATGTCACTGTACCTTTATTAGTCTTTTGGTCAAATAACTTCTCATGTCATTGATCCATATCGCCGAACAGACTGCCTTGCACGGCGACTGTTCTGTCTTTATTCAAACCATGTTCTCACATATCGCCCACTCGGGTATCATTTGCATATGTTTGGGAATACCTCCTTACAACCCCTCTGCACCTACTGACAACTACTGGCCAATAGACGAGGTCGACAACCTCGAAGTTGAAGAAGCAGAAGAAGAAGAGTCTGTTGAAAATGATCCACTAGACGAAATATTACTAAACCTAATCTTTGATGAGAGGGTTACCAACAATGAAATAAGGGTGATCCACCCCATCACAGATAGGTTTGGCAATCGGTGGGGATTTGTTGGCACGCGGAAAGCCGACAACAACGATGAAGTAGAAATCGAAGCTCAACTAGAAGAAGCAACAACAGTGGCAAGCCAAATGGCCCTCTAAGACTTGTAGGGACTTGTAGGGTGACAATAATGAAATTGAGAATCAAGATGACAGTGAAATGCTGATGATCAACCTTGGTGAGGAAAAAGATTGCTCTGAGCTGATTGTGGATGCTGCAAAAGGGGCTTACCTAAATTGGACTGTGGAACACACTCTAAAATACAAAGTAAAAAATGCTGACTCCAATCTTAGTTCCGATTTCGAGTCAACCCAGTCTGGGTCTAGCATTTCATATTTTCAAACAATGGAGTCTAGCAAAGAAAACCTGGTCAAAGCACCAAGACATGATATTTATTTTGAAATCGATTCTGAAATGTCTCTTGACAATTTTAGCAATCAGAAGGAAGATTTAGAGTATTTCGCTTTGCCTATGATTAACTGTGTGGATTCTGACAATCCAATTTTTGAGGAAGAAATTCTAAAAGAAATTTTAGAATTCATCACGAAAGAAGAAAAGAGGAGCGCCAAACCTTTTCCTGAGGAAATAATCACAACAAACGTAGGCTCTGAAAACAAGCCCAAAATTGGTTAAAATTGGTACAACACTTCTTCTCAAGAGAGTGAAAAACTAATCCTTTTGCTAAAAGAATACAAAGATGTTTTTGCCTAGTTTTAGGAGGACATGCCTGGAATAGACCCTGAAATTGTTCAGCATAAAATTCCCCTCCATCCTAATGCAAAATCAGTTAAACAAAAGCTGAGATGTATGCACCCTAATTGGGTCTTAAAGATAAAAAAAGAAGTCACTAAGCAAATCAACGCTGGTTTTCTCATAGTCACCGAATATCCTCAATGGGTAGCTAACATCGTTCCAGTACCAAAGAAGACTGGGGGAATCAGGGTCTGTGTAGATTTCTAAGATCTCAACAAGGCTAGTTCGAAGGATGACTGTCCATTACCGCATATAAATGAACTAGTGGACAATACCGTAGGACATGCATTGCTATCTTTCATGGATGGATTTTCTGGGTATAATCAGATTCTGATGTCTCCTGAAGATAGAGAGAAGACCACCTTCACCACGCCATGGGGAACTTACTGCTACCGAGTGATGCCATTCGGGTTGAAGAACACTGGAGCCACTTACCAAAGGATGGCAACAACACTGCTGCACGACATGATGCACAAAGAAGTGGAGGTATATGTTGATGATTTGATAGTCAAATCAAAGGGAAGGGAAGGACACTATGAAGCACTTCAAAAGTTATTTGAGAGGATAAGGCAATACAAGCTACATCTTAATCCTCAAAAATACACTTTTGGGGTAACCGCTGGAAAGATGCTAGGATTTCTTATCACTCAAAGAGGAATCGAAGTAGACCCTTCCAAGATACAGGCTATCATGGATATATCATCACCAAAGACAGAGAAGGAAGTAAGAAGCTTTCTGGGAAAAGTGCAGTTTATTAGCAGGTTCATCTCCAAACTCATAGCCACCTGCGAACCTCTCTTCAGGCTTTTGAAGAAAGATACAGATTTCGAGTGGAGCCAAAACTGCCAACAAGCATTGAAGCAATCAAAGAGTATCTTCAGAATCCTCTTGTGTTATCACCATCCATCCCTGGAAAACCATTGATTCTACATCTTTTAGTAACAAACACATCCATGGGATGTATGCTAGCGCAAGAAAACGATGCCAAAGTAGAGTGCGCCATATACTACCTTAGCAAAAGATCATGGACTATGAAACAAGGTATACTCCCTTGGAGAAAACCTGCTGGGGGCTAGTATGGGTCACAAAGAAACTAAGGCATTACCTATTAGCACATCCGGTAGTCCTAGTTTCTCGTTTAGACCCAATCAAATATCTTTTCAAGAAGCCAACACTTATTGGAAAACTGGCTAGATTGTTGTTGTTGATAGCAGAGTTTGACCTCAAGTACATGACAAGGAAATCAGTGAAAGGAAGGGCTGTAGCAAAATTCTTGGCAGATCATCCTGTGACAGAGGCCGAAGCAGAAGACTTCATGTTTCTCGACGAAGACATCTTATGTCTCCTAGACGACACCTGGCAGCTTTACTTCAATGGAGCATCAAACCAATGTAGATATGGCATAAAGGGTATTGCTAGTTTCCCCAAATGACACTCATATCCCTCTGTCATATAAACTGAGGTTTGAAGTCACCAACAACCAAGCTGAGTACGAAGCCTGCATTGCAGGAATGGAGGCGGCCTTAGAACTAAGGGCAAAAAGGGTGAAAGTCATTGGAGATTCAAACCTAGTGGTGTCCCAAGCGAGAGGCGACTGGAAAGTCAAAGAAGATACGCTGAAACTATACCACTCTATGTTGGAAGCTCTAATTCCACAATTCGACTCTGTTATCTTCACATACACTCCACGATTGAGTAATAGGTTTGCAGATGCACTGGCGACATTGGCCTCTATGGTCGAGATACCCTTACGATTCACAATGCGGCCTCTCATGATCGAGTAGAAGGTCAGACCAGCATGCGAATGCGCTTTCGCTGAAGAAGGTGAGGACGATGGAAAACCATGGTACGAAGATGTGAAAAAATTCCTAGAAGATGGAGAGTATCCCTCCGAAGCCACCTTAAAGGACAAGGCCCTACGGAAATTTGTTGTCTGATTTGTAGTTTGTGGTGGAGCACTATATCGAAAAGTAAACCTAGGCCCCATTCAACTCTTTGTCACAATAGAAGAAAGCCAAAAGGTGATGAAGGAAATACACAAGGGAATTTGTGGGCCGCACATGAGTGGGGCAACGATGGCAAAGAAGATCCTACGTCAAGGATATTACTGGACTACGATGAGGCTGACTGTGCTGACTATGTTTGCCGATGCTACAAGTGCCAAACTCACGCTGATCCCTTGCGCATTCCTCCTACGGAATTATATAGCATGACATCCCCTTGGCCATTCTCCACCTAGGGAATAGACGTCATTGAGAGTATAAATCCGAAAGGGAAATACAAGCACCAGTTTATCCTAGTGGCCATTGACTACTTCACCAAGTGGGTAGAAGCAGCTTCTTATGCTACCCTTAAAGCTACTCATGTAGCCAAGTTCATCCGCACCAACATCATCTATCGGTATGGTGTACCTCATGAGTTCATCTGTGATACCGGATCTCACTTCAAAGGGGCAATGAAGAAGCTTTTCGCTGAATTTGGCATACAAAATCATCGATCATCTACATATCGGCCTTAAACAAATGGAGCAGTTGAGGCTGCAAACAAGAACATCAAGAGGATTCTGGGGAAGACTACCAACATCTACACGGACTGGCCAAAAATGCTACCATTAGCATTATGGGGTTATCGAACAACTGAAAGGACTTCAACTGGGTCTACCCCTATTCCCTAGTCTACGGATGGAAGCTGTCTTACCTATTGAACTAGACCTACTTCACTAAGGGTTTTGGCTGAGACTGAAATGATCGAAGAGGATTGGGTTCAGAACCGCTACGATGAGCTAACATTACTGGATGAAAGAAGGCTGAGGGGGTTATACCATGTACAAGGGTATCAACGCTGCATTGCACGAGCATTCAACAAAAAGGTGAAGCCAAGGGACGTCAAGGTGGGAGATATGGTACTTAAAGCAATCCGTCGTCACATTTCAGACCCGAGAGGCAAGTTTAAACCAAACTGGGGAGGACCTTACTTCATCAAGTGCATACTATCTGGTGGAGCAGCATACATTGGAGACTTGGATGGGATGGAATTCGCAACACCAGTCAATATCGATAAGCTGAGGAAGTATTACCCCTGAGAGACGCTCGTTGGGCCGAAAACCACAAGGGTGGGTGGACCCAACCAAAAATTAGAGCAAGCCAGCTAGGTCAAAAACCCGCAAAGGCGGCGTAGACAAAAATTAAGGCATAAATAAAGAGCTCGCTAGACTAAAAACCCGCAAGGGCAGTTTTAGGCAAAATCAAGAGCATAAAATGAGAGGAAAATACCCGAGTGAACCCCAACTAAAAAAAAAAAACTACAACAACAAACAAAATCTTTTGGAATTACGTTTATGGCCCGATTCCCTCCATGGGATATGTAAGCAGTCTCCAGATTGAGATTCGGCCACTGCTATCCCTATTACTTCCAAATTTCTAGGTCTATCCTAAAGCATACTCATCATCAAACCATGGCAAAGACATTTCAATAAAGCAACCAATGTTTTAAAGAAAAAAAGAAGAGCAAGCTTTAACAATTCTTGATCTATGAAAGCTAGAATCAAACAAAGAACATCTTTTAAAAAGCATAGGCAATATGTCAATCTCTAGGTCTTCCTTCTCTTTGCACTCTTGTCTTCTAAAAGGTTTTTCTCCAACCAACGCTTATACAAACCTGATAGCTTGTCAGCATAGTTCTCAGTAACATCTTGCATCACCCTATTTGGCCATAGACGAAGCACATTGCGACGAAAGTTAGCATCATGGACCTTGGAAGTAGCATACTCAGAATCACCCAAGACTTTGGCTTGTTCAGCCCCAAACTATTTTTGAAAACGAGTAGGAAATTAGAAGGTGACCTGAGTAATACCAATCACCGCAACACCAAAATGGTTCATTGTGCTTATTGTCATGCTTTTAATGCCATACCAGGGGCAAACCCATTGAATCCGATCACCTTTGCGAGTCTCCATCCATGCCTTCCAAGCAACCTCAGTTGGAAACTGTCTAGTTACATGATGCTCTGTGCAACGATCTGAACTATAGGGAAGCTGCTCTGGCGCATCCCACACCCTTAATTTCTCAGAAAGCCATACCTATAGGAAACAAGGGAAAATTGCAAGCTGTGAGAACATGTGAGTCAAAACAAAGGAGTGATGAGCAGAAAGATAATTTGACAATAAACAAGTAAAGAGCGAACCTGTAGTAACAAAGGACTGCCTGAGAATTGGGCTTTTGGATTACCCTTCACTGCATCAAGACCTATCAAGGTCTCTGCCAACACTAAACCAGCAAAACCTATACGGTGTCCAATCTGTTGGGCAAAATCAAGCCGCATAGAATCAGCATGGCCAGAGGAGGGGCCGAGCAAGTAATAGTGGAGAAGACAGACGCATGGCGCATGAAAGCACGCTTTTTGTTGAGGAACTCGGCAATGAGCTTCAGCTGTACCAAAACACTGAATAAGCCGTAGGGTTTCCAACCTTCCATTTACCATGAAGAACCTGACTTTGTGTCTCTGAACTTGGAACAGAGCCTTCAAAAGGTCGCCACGGTTAAATAGAGGGTTAGGGATAATGAGACCTTTTCTATCCGAATGACCCATAATGGCTGCAAACTCATCGAAGGTAGGACACAATTCTTCTCTTCTAAATCGAAAAAACGTGAAGAATAGATCCAACAAGCTAGTGGCTGCACGAAGAAAAGCAAAATTCACCGGAATTTGGCAAAGGGAGAAGAGGAAATCCATGCCAAAAGACCTAAAGAGTAAACAATCGAGGCCATTGAAGGAATCCAACCACTGATCAAGAACTGGTTGTGCCATGTGTTAAGGACTGTTGCTGACAAACTATCAAAGTTTGTAGAATGCGTACTTATAGGCTAGGTCGAATCCCAGTCCGAATCAGAATCGGATTATAAAATTCACGTTAACTAAGTCGGTCTCTCGGCCGGCACTTCGATATAACGGCTGTAGGATCGATTCCCCAGCCCATGAAAATCAAGGCTGACTCAAAGTCAATCCCAGGAAGACGAATCAATCCCTCGGCCGCTTGATCGATCTCTCAGCCGCCAGAACGACTATTTTACAGAGAAGTTCCACGGTTCTGCTCAATTTGTCAAGATATAATTTTCATATTAAGCAAAACGGAACAAATGCAGCATACACAATCACATATTAGAGCAAAAGATTTTGTTTCATATAACAAAAGCTTTTTACATCACAAGGTGGATCATCCCAAGTTTCCTAAAAACTATACATCAGTTTCCTGTCGGACTAACCTATGCAGGAAGAAAATCAGAAAAAAAAAACAAGAAAGAAGGAGAATAGGATGCCGAATCCTCTGGCTGTCCGAACACTAGAGACCAGCTGCAAAAAAGAAGAGGGCACCCCTGGGGTGACGTATACCAGAGAAGTACTACGGTGCAGAAGAGATATCACATGGCTCAAAAAAATCACCACATGGCCTAGAAAAATCATCATACAACGTAAAAGCACCACCCTAGGAGTTCCACGTCACGGAAGCAAGCCCCCCATGCAAGGGTCCCTAATCAAACTTCAAGACAGGACCGGAGTCGACGCGGTCTCCCTCAACGCACGCCAGCCATACCCATGCATCGCCCATTGATCGGGCCCAACGGAGGTGAAAAAACGGAGAAGCCCTCGGTGGCAGAGAAGAACGAAGAAAGGAGAGAGAATAGGAGAAATAAAATGAAACGCCTGAGTCTCGACCTTTTATAGGGCTCTGGAAATCAAACGATTACACGTCTGGTTTATCAATAACTCGGCCGATACATCAATTAGTCAGCCGCGAGATCCATCTCTTTGCCCTCCAATCTATTTCCTACAGCCCCAATGGATTTTCCTCGGTACACCAATTCAAGCAATTATGAAATTCTAGGTCCGTGACCAACGGAAACAATGATGAAATTAACCTTGGGGGCATGCCCGGGCACGAAGAATGTCATACATAAGCTTTCTCCGTAGCAATAAGCTCACCAGTTGCTAGTCACTTAAGCTCTCACTCAGGCTCTGTGCCCAAGTTACTGCACTCTAGAGCAAACAGCTCCATGCTCATGCCTACTGCTATTAAAGATACTCAAACAGACTCCACCGTCCCAATAGCAATTCCATGCTCGCCAAGCTTTGTAGCACCGCATGCTTCATGACTCTGTGCTCACTATCCCGCTATCCCAACAGCCTAGTGCTCAAGCAGCCTCATACTTACTCGCCATCATCAAAGCTACTCTGTCTTCATAACTCCGTAACCCCTGGCCACCTAGCAGTCTAGCAGCACTCATCAGGATATTCAGCGGCTCCACAAGCTTACTATTTGAAATCCCTCCACTCCATCATTGTCATCAATAGCTCTAAGCTCGCCCAGCAGCCCCGTGCTCATCATCTCAGCATCTTAGCAGCTTCATCACTATCAATAGCTCAACAGCACCACGTGCTCATTACTCAAGCCCTCAACAAGCCCGAGCTTGCCATCTCAACAACTCCTTAGCGGTACCCACTACTATCAAGTCACTCAACAACTCCATGTTCATCCTCCCAACAACACAGCAGCCCAGTGCCCAAGTTACTCTATAGCACCATACTCCTTGCACCATCTGCAGCTCTACGCTTACTCAGCAGCTCTGTGCTCACCATCTCCATGCTCATAGCTCAGCGGCCCCGTGCCCATAAACTCACTATCCACCTCAGAAGCTCTATGCCTGCTATCAGCAGCTCCATGATCAAGTTACTCAGTGGCTTTACGCCCGTACTCAATATCGCTCAGCACTTAACAGCTTTAAGCTCAGCAAACTCAATTAGCAGGTCTTCGCTCGCTCACCATCTCAACGGCTCAATGCCGCATGCTTGCCCATAATCACCTCAGCAGCTCCGTACTCGCTACCATCAAGCTAATTAGCAACTCTACGCTCACTACTTCAGCAGTCCGGCGCTTATTTTCAAAGTCATTCAGCAATTCTACACTCACTATCCAACTCAGCAGCTCTACGCTTGCTATCTCATACTTCAAGTCACTCAGCAGCTCTACGCCCAATCACTCAGCGGCTCTATGCCCACAATCTCAGCGGCTCTACGACCACAATCTCAGCGACTCTACGAGCGCAAGACTCAGCGGCTCTACGCCCGCAAGACTCAGCGGCTTTACGCCCACTATCTCAATTGGCTCTACGCCACACCAATCAACAAGATATCATTTGTTCTCAAGCTCTACGCTTGAATGCTCAAAATCCAACATTTTGAATGCTCGAAGCTCTTCGAATGCCCAACCACTATGTACTGGATGCTCAAGTTCTACACTTGAATGCTCAAGCTCTACGCTTGAATGCCCAACCACTGCGTACTGGATGCTCAAAGCCTATACTTTGAATGCTCGGATTCTACCCTCCGAATGCTCAAGCTCTATACTCTGAATGCTCAAGTCCAGAACTTGAAAGAAGCTCTACGCTTAAAACAAACGCACACGCACGGGCCCGTGCACATATTGCATTGTTCACATCGAGTCTACATCAATTACATCACCATATCCATTATCATATCTAACCATCACCATCATATACATACTATATTTTGCATCTCTTTTCTCACTCATGAAACAGGTAAATCCTACAATCAACCGGCTTCTCACCTCAGTTTTATTGATCGGTTTAGTACCTCGATCCTCTGGCTCTACGCCAAAATTTATGATGGGAAAGCTCCGTGCATAGACCTTCAGACTGCAACCGGCTCTACGCCTCGGTTCTATCAAGCTCCAAGCATCCTAGGCTCTCGCCATATGATTTATACAGGCTCCGCGCCTCAATTCTATCACCTCAAGCCCAACACTCTAACTCCTCAAGCTCTCGCCTTATGATTACAATCAACTCTGTGCCTTGGTTTTCTCATCTCAAGCTCCGCACTCCAGTTACTGACCTTATGCCCCCCATATCTCAAAACCAGTGTCCAATTATCTCCAGAAGATGGTTTGGATTCCACCTAATTACATCAATTCCATCCAACTCATCTGCAAGGATAGGCTACTATACCAAGCTCTCCTTAGTCAAAGTAAGGGTGATTAAGAAAAGCAAACGACTCACCCGCTGTGTATTGATCTACCCCAAAATACTAAGGATGCTCTCCGCCAAAAAAAATCCCCGGGAGCTCTGCGCTCCTTTGACTACTCTCCGCCAAAATCCTGGCATAGTCCAGGTGCGTTGCACTACGGCTTTTAAAGCCCGAAGGTACATCTTCTGTTTCTAACCCTCCAAACTTTTTATTTTTCTTTATTGCCCCCAAACTACGGTTGGTCTGAATTTCCCTTGTGGAATACGTAGGCAGCCTCCCGGCCCGACCATAACTAAAACCTTTTTCAAAAACCCTTGGAATAGTGGTTCGACCAAATTAAAGTTGTTTTACAGCTTTGACTCTTACTTAAACATGTTTTGTGATCCGTCTAAGTTCAGTCAAAGAGGGACATCTGTAGACACCCCAATTTGGCCTAACGATTATTTCAAGTCCCACCTTGGGGACCATCCTGATGATGAATGGATGCAGTGATTGCTGATTGACTTCTCGTGAACCCATAGACTTATGGTGAGTACTTTTAGCCACTTAGAAGACCCAATCCAGAGACAAATAGCCTTTCAGACAAAAATACAGTATCCTAGGAAAATTTATCTTTCGGCCGTAACATTGATCTCACGGCCTCAACATCATTCTTTCACTCGTGAAACATGTTGCTTGAAAGTCTCCCTGAGAGATCGATTCCTCGGCAGCCAGATCTATTCTTCAGCCGCCTAATCTATCCTTCGGCCGCCAGATGTTTTAACCGGCCGCCAGATCGTCTATTTTCTAGATTCTGGAATGTTCTGTCATACATTTGATCCGATCCTCAAAACCCTAGCAGCCTTTCTCCGATGCATTCGGGCTACGAAAGCAGAATTGTCTAAAGATCTTATTACCCTAGAATTGCTTATTGATTCACGCCATTTGATTGGCCGGAGTGAGTCACCAATTTCCTATATAAAGGGCCCTTAGGGTTCCGAAATTAATATGTTCATACACCCTCTCTAGCCACAAAACCCTACCAATATACTCTCTCATATCCCCTCTATAAAAGCCCTAACCTTCTTAAGGCAGCCGCAATCCGACGATCCAAACCCAGAAGTTCAAACTCTAACCCTAGGGTTTTTTGAGAAGCAAATCAGTCAATCTCCTTCAATCCGAAGCAATCAAGCCACTAAGGGATCAAGGTGGTAAGGCCCAAGGGCCTTTGGTTCATTTTATTTTTAGTTTATGCATGCTAATCGTAGTACTTTAACTCTCTGTTAGTTGTTTAGTCTGGTGTGAGGAAGAACATCGACTGGGTCTTCGATCCATTGGCCGGTACATCAAACTAGGAGGATCCATTGACCATGACATCTATTCACCGGTCGCGGGATCCATCTCCCTGGGTCTGATTTGTTTTATCCCACTTTTTTTACGCATGCTTTCAATTAGTGTCTCGGCTCACCATTAATTGATTAAGGGCTAATTAAACAAATTACTTGTTTAGAATTAAATAAAGTAAGCATTAATCATATGTTGAACAATTATGGGCCAGTCTCACGACTGGGCAAAGAGGGGTGCCAAACACCATCCCCTCATTGTACTTTTGGCTCCCGTACCCGGAATCTCTATCTATTTTTCCTAATTTTTGTAAACTAGGTGGCGACTCTGTTTCGATGATAACCGCTATCGTGTGGCGATGTTCCTAGCCATGGGAATATCCACGATCTTGATTTATGAACCAAACAAGCAATCAACGACGATCAATCTGTACGGCGATGCCCTGTTTAGGAGGTGTCTACATTCAAGTTCGGTTCCTTGGGTGGTTTACCGCAAAACCCGAGTGGCGACTCTGAATCGAAGCGTTTAGCCGCACTTTTTCAAAAAAAAAAGAGGGCGCGCCCAATTTTTCAGGGGCATGTGCCCACAGGTGTATTTTGCTCAGTTTTTATTTTGGAGGCTAGGGCTTGATCTCTCACTTGAAATCTATTCTTTGACTCTGAGGTAGGGAATTCTACCACTTTTTATATGTTGTTTGAGTGCTTTTATGTCTTGTTTGAGCTTGTATATTGGTTATTGTTGAGTTTGGATCAAAATCTATCAAGCTGTGAAAAATCGTTTTGAAAACCCAGTTTCCTACCGATAAGACCAAATCATCTACCGATAGGTTGTTTGAAAATTTTCTTGTGCAAACTTGTGCCCTGTCTATTTCCAATTTGTACTGGTAGGACTTCATCCCTACCAGTAGGATCGCAAAAATTCTCCATATTCCTACCAGCACCATTTGTCTCCTACCGATAGGACTCCAGTGAACCAAAACGTTGTCCCTTTTGTTTCCAGTTTGTACTGATAGGTCCCTATCTCCTACCGATAGGACATCAGTCCCAGTGCCTAATTTTCCTAAGTCATTCTTATCACTTTTTAAAGCCTTAGACCATTCTAATGGGTTATTTTATGCATGTTTACAAGTTTAAGGATAATTTTGCATGCTTTACTTGTATTATCTTGCTTATTGGACTTAGTGACTTCACCGAAACTTGAAATGGAATTTTTGAAATGCTCGAAGGAATTGTGTGAGAACAAGACACTTGACACTTAAACAAAATGAGAACACTCAGGACCCATCAACGGGTGGATGCCTGGCAGAGGGTATCGGGATTCCTTAATTGGCCGGGGCAGGAGCAAATGCTCGTGATATATCAGGACCTACAAACAAGTGAGGTACCTGGTAGGGGGTATCGGGATCCCTTAATTGGCCTGGCAAGAGCTTTTGCTCGTGACATAGAACAACAAGAGAATTGCGACGCAATGTTGATTATAAGGTTACAAATGTGAGGGTATGAAATGGAAGGCTTTGGGATTGAAATTGATTTAGCTATGGTTGTTTCACATGTCATGGTTGTTAAATCTTGTTTCCACCGTTTGTTCATCTAGTCATCTCATGACCATATAACGTTAGTGTAGAATTTCCTTATGGGCTAGTGTAGCTCAACCCTTCATCATTTTCAGGTGCGAACCCAAGACAATAGCATGCATGCTTGGAGTGCTTAGGTATGGAAAATACTTTTGAAAGCTAACCTTGAGGAGTTACTTGGCCATCTTTATAAATCACTTTTTTGAAGATGTATTTGTAACTTCATTTACATTTCTTTTGACTATAGGATATTGTAAACTCTTAACTCTCTTTTGATACTCAACACTTATGTAATATTTTGGGCTATTGTGGGGATGTAGTATGTTGAAACAATTGGAGCTGAAACTGTAATTTGAAGATGTAATAATGGTTAACTCTTTTGGAAAATTTGATGCGCCCATTCGGGGTGGGGAGGTTTGAAATGAGGTCGATCTTGGCCTCATCTACCTCAATACCCTTAGCCGATACGATGTGCCCTAGCACAATCCCTTGGGTGACCATAAAATGGCATTTTTCCCAATTGAGAACCAAACTCTTCTCCTCGCATCGCATTAAGACCTTCTCCAAGTTGGTGAGACATGACTCAAATGAGTCACCAAAGACGAAGAAGTCGTCCATGAAGACTCTTACAATTTTTTTGACCACGTCACTGAAAATTCCTATCATACGCCTTGAGAAGGTGTCGAGAGCATTACACAAGCCAAATGGCATGTGCCTATAAGCAAAGGTCCCGAACAGGCATGTGAAAGTCATCTTTTCTTGATCGGATAAGGCCACTTCAATTTGGTTATAACCTGAATAACCGTCTAGGAAACAGTAAAAGGCATAACCGGCGACTCTCTCCAAGATTTGATCGATGAAGGGGAGAGGAAAGTGATCTTTGCGTGTGCTTGCATTCATCTTGCGATAATCAATACATACTCACCACTCGGTAATCACACAGGTCAGGGTGAGCTCGCCTTTGTCATTACACACAACGGTTATAACGACTTGGATTTTTGCCCTATTTTTCTTGAATAAAGAAACTATTTTTAATCAAATTGTCTATAGTAATCGAATAATTATTTAAAAGTGTAATTAGATTAAACTAGAACATAGATTAATTTTTGGTGACTAAAATTAGTTTAGCATAATGTTACATTAATTAATTAACTTGTAACTATATGTGTGTGTGTGTGTATATATATCTATTCTCCCATCCCACAATTTATGGGATTAGGCTCTTAATCCCTCTCCCTCATCTCTCCGATTCTATCTCTCTCACTTCCTTCCCACATTCCACCACCTTCTCCCTTATCATCCCACTCTCCCACCTCCCTACACTACTCCATATATTACTGCCCCATCCTACTTATTTTCTGCAGGAGGGAGAGAGGAAGCCATCATTCTCATTATCAACACTACAATCTTCTTCTTTTTCCTTCTTTGGCCGAATGAATGAGAGAGTGTGTGTGTTACGGGTGGAGAGAGTTTCCTGCCAAATTATCCCCTACAGCAACAACATCAAATTAGACACCCCATTCCTTCCATTTCCAAGCAGCCAACGAACCCCTGTTCATGTCCATTTTCTCCTCGGTAATGTCGTTTCTAGATTTGAGATTCTTTACGAATGTTGTAGAGGTCGTCGAGGGCTTCAAATTCAACACAAGAATCTCCCAAGATGGTCAAGGATTGATAGAGTTATCGCCGTCCAAAGTTAGGTAAAATTCTCGGATTCTGATTTCTAAGCAGATTCAGCGACCCTTCTAAATCTCCATTTTTCTCCTACTTAGATTGGTGTTCAGGCTTAGACTTCTTCACAAAAGTTGTAGAGCATTTCAAGAGCTTCGCGTTAGATACAAGAATCGTCCAAATTGGCAGAGGTTTGGTCAAGTTATTCCAGTCCAAAGTTGCTGCTAGAATACCGATCTTTCATTACCAAACGAAAACCCACCGAACTCTACAGTCGAGCTTTTTGTCCGGACCGAGGTAGAATAATCGCTTCCCTACATTCTCCTAAGTATATTTTCCTATATGTTGATTTTAACAATATATAATGGAAGAAATCTCACCCAAGCATCAAAATCGTGAGATACGAAATGTACTCTGTTTCTGGAAATGGGACCCGAAATGCTACAGTGGCTTTAGGTTTTGGTTTTTGTAAAGTGTGGTACTGATATTACAGTTTGAACCCTGTACTTAATGTAGTTCTAGACTTGACCATAAACTATGTTCTTGACCCATTTTAACACTACTTGTTACATTGTAATGTTTAGAACGATAAATGCATGTTTGTCCATGATTAAGGTTACTGTGGTTATAATGTGTATAAGTATACATTGACGAACTTTATTACAGGTAAAATAGTGAATATACTAGAATAGAAACAAAAACAGTTGTTTCTTAAATAAAAAGTAGGGATTAGTGTATTGTGATCTATGTATAAAAATGGTAAAAAGATTCTATTATTAAGTACGTTAAAATGCCCGATACTTTAAAGATTACCAATGCGACTTACATTTTTTTTAAAAGTAGTTAACTGTTATAATAACTAAGAAATAGAATTACAAGAAAACCATTTTCTAGAATTAAAAAAATAACAAAGTTAACAAGTTGTAGAATTTTATAACAATGGACTAGTACTAAATGCGTAAGTAATAATTTAAACAGTAAGTAACTAGGTTATTAAATTAGTAGGTTAATAATGTAAATGAAAATATTATTCAAAAGCCTTCGGATTACCAAGTTATTAAAATTAGTTTTGGAACATACTAATTTACAGTTTGACGCCAAGGGAGTAGGATAATACAATTTCAATTCTAAGTTCATTCTGTTTACCAATTAAACCTTAAGAGTTACGAAAATACTGATGGAATCCTCAAAGTTAATAAGAATATATACTTGTTCAATAAAACTTAAATATTCGAAAAGGTTTCGGCCCAATCCAAATCCCTTACGTGTTTAATTATTTGCACCTATTAATTATTATATTGTTGTCTCATTAAAATGTATTGTGTTTGAGCAGTTATTGATTGTATCATGTTGTACGTGCTAGAATGGACTTAGATTCATGGGATGGTTTCGAGTAGTGAACACATAGACGTGGTTAAGTAAAGGATAAAAATGGTAAAGTTGATTGAGGATGTTAGGTGTCAATAAAGGACCCTGGTACGGTAAAGTACCTTTATTTGATTTGGGGAACAGTAAAGAACCCCGAGTACGGTAAAGTACTCAGAGTATGTGGAGGACGGTAAAGGACTCTGGGTACAGGATTTGGGATACGGTAAAGGATCCTAAATGCGGTACAATACCCAGTGTGTGCGAAGGACGGTAAAGGACTTCGGGTACTGTATTTTGGGAAATGGTAAAGATCCCTGAATACAGTATAGTACCCAGTGTGTAGATTAGGGGTATGGTAAAGTACCCAGTGTGTAGAGTTGGAAGACGGTAAAGGATCTTGGCAATGAGATAGTGTGACCCCTATTGCTGAGTTGTCATGGTGAGTTGTTCCTTTATTATGGTTGTAGGTGAATCCAAACTGAGTACATAATTTAGTAGTATTCACGTAGAACCCTGGTGCAGGACAGATAAAGGGAGAGTTATTCCATGGGACGGTCAAAGTTGGTAGATGTGGGAGGAAAGGATCTCGTGGAAAGGATCCTTAGATTTCATGTAAGTTGATGATAGTAAAGAAAACGATGATGGGTGAAATTACACAGAAACCCCCTCATCTGTATGTTTTGGACTTGAACACCCCTTAACCTTTAAAAATGCCCAAAAGCACCCCCTCATTTACTGAAAATTAAAAAATCGTGGATGCCGTTAACGGAATGAATGAAATGAAAAATATACCTTTCTTATATTACACGGAGCAAAACTCGTCTCCCTCATCTCATCTCATCTTCCTCCATGTCATTCTCCTTTTGCAGAGAGAGCATCTTCCTCCCTGTCCTTCTCAAAGGAAGCTTCCACATCCTCCCACCAAACCACCGTCCCTCTCGAATCCACCCCTCTCCTCTCCAAATCCCAACCCCGCCCCCTCTCTCCTCAACCCCAAAACCTTCCGCCATCGACGGCGCCGGCATCCTCGACCTCCCTTACTCCTTCAAGCGTACCGAATGGCTCTTCAGCCTTTTCACCCTCTCCATCGTCACCCTCCTAACCTACCACTACCTAATGCTCCTCGTCCACTCCCAAAAGAAGCTCAAGCAATTGGGACAATTTTCCAAAATATCCTCCTTCAGTGACCTGGGTTTTATCATGTGCGGCCCCGTCGGCAGGTTTAGCGTCGACGTGATGATCGTGCTCTCCCAAGCTGGGTTCTGTATTAGCTACCTTGTATTTATAGCTAACATATTGACTTATGTCTTTAACTGTTCGACGAAATTGACCAATGGGGTTGTCGTTGAAAGCTATTTATATATGGGGGCTTTTTCTGTTTCAATCGGGGAAGAAATAAAGGATATTATCACTACGAATTTGGGGCTGGGGTTGATGAGCAATCTGGTGCAGTTGGGTTTGCAGTTTATATATGATGAAATGAATTGTGGGCAACTACTTTTATTTAAGAGCAATTATGAAACAAGGTATTTGTGGGTTGTGTTATGTGGCTTCTTAGATCATAAATGGATTATTTGGTTTTGTTTCTCCTTGCCTTTTTGTGATTTTATACTAAAAGTGTGTTTCATCTGAAAATTTATCCTTGCTACTGAGTACAAGTGATTTCCTTTCCAAGAATAGGTTGTTCCATGTTTCATGTTTGGATTGCGAATTATAGTAGGTGTTTACCCAACAGAATGTGCAATTTTTTCGTTTCGTTTGGGTTGGGTGTGGCTGTGTATGCGTTTGAAGGGATTGGGATGGTTTTGCCGTTCAATCGGAGAAGAAAGACAAGAAAGAGTTTGAAAAAATTTTGGGTTTGTCTGTGTTGCCAGCTTCCATGGAATTATGGGTTTGTTTGTGTTGCTAGCTTCCATGGCTGTCGTAGGAGAGAGAGAGAGAGAGAGAGAGAGAGAGAGAGAGGGAGAGAGAAAGAGAGAGAGAAAATGTATTAAGGGCATTTTTGTCCAAAAATGCCAAAACTAATGTCATGTGCCCTTGCAACAAACGGTTCTGAAATGGAAGGGTGTCACCTGGGTAACAGTAATACATGATGGGGTGCTTTTAGGTGTTTTTACAGGTTAGGGGATGTTCATGTCCAAAACATATAGATGAAGGGGTCTCTGTGTAATTTCACCAAAGATGATGTGTTATTATTATGTGCCTTTTGTGTATTATCAATTGTTATATTGTTGAACTGCTAACTGTAGAGTAAGGGGTTAGTAGGGTTGGGATTATCTACTGAGTTTCAAAACTCATTATAGTGCCGTTGGGCTGGTGTTTCATGCTAGGTAATCCAGAGACTGAAGAACAAAATCCTCTTCAAGATGATTAGTATTAGGGTGAAGAATTCCCAACTGAGGAAGGAGAGTTTGTCGAGCCTTGGTTGCCTTACTCTTAGAAACTCTGTTAATTTGAAGTACAGTTATTTAAATTTTCAAAAGTGTTATTATTTTTGTTAAACTCTGTTTTATTTCGTTGGGTTGTAAGACAATAAAGTAGTTTTGAATTTATTATTTGAGATTTCCACTGCCAAACTCTGTTTAAATAGAATTTCATTTCTCAAATTAGTTTTATGAATTATTAAATTAATTAAAAATAATTTAATTAACATGTCCGAAAATCGGGGCATTACAACGGTCATCCCCGCCTTTTTAGGCACAACTTGAATGGGGCTTACCCATTTAGAATCGGTGATGGGATAGATAATCCCAACATCGAGCAATTAAAATATTTCGGCGTGAACAACATCCTTCATGATTGGATTGAGCCAGTGTTGAGGTTGCCGCGATGGTTTGACATCCTCCTCTAAGTAAATATGGTGAAAGCATAGAGAGGGAGATATGCCTTGAATGTCAGCAATTGTCCATCCAATTGCTTTTTTGTGCCTCCCCAAGAGTGCAAACAACTCCTCCTCTTGGAGATTCCCAAGAGAGGAAGAAATGACCACCGGAAATGTGTTATCCTTGCCAAGAAAGGCGTATTTCAAGGTGTCTGGTAGTGCTTCAATTCAAGAGTAGGTGGCTCAACACTAGAAGGGAGTGTTTTCCGCTCAAGGGGAGGTAACTCCTCAAACTTCGGAGTCTATGGTGCAATTCCGCACATATCCTTATCGCCTTCCTCCCCATTGAGCAAGGAAAGAGATATTCCATCTCCGCTAACTCGAGAAAGGAGGCCTCTTCGGAGGTAAAAGCTACCTCCAAAGAGTCCTTATACAAGAATTCATCCATATTCCCTTGCACTAATGTATCCACGAGATTGACATTTTGACAATCGTCATCATCACCCATTTGCGCCCCAATAATGAACATGTTTACCTCCATCTTCATGTTACCAAAGGTCATGTTCAGTAGTCCATTCCGGCAATTGATAACCGCATTAGAAGTTGCCAAAAATGGCCGACCTAGGATAACAGGTGTGGATAGCGGCAATGAGAGTGATGGACAAGTATTCAAAACCATGAAATCCATCGGATATACAAATTGATCAACCTGGACCAATATGTCTTCCACCACACCCCAAGGAATGTGAATACTCCCATCCACCAATTGAAGCATGACTCGCGTGGGTTTCATCTCCCCGAACCCTAACTCTTGGTACACCGAGTATGGTAGTAAATTAACACTTTGTTCCCAAGTCCAAAAGAGCTTGCTCCACTTTCTTACCCCCAATAGTAACTGAAATTGTGGGACACCCGGGGTCTTTGTATTTAGGAGCAAGGTTTGTTTGAATGACTCGACTGACTTGTTCGGTAAGGAGAACCTTCTTGTGCACATTAAGCTTGCGCTTTTGTGTGCACAAGTCCTTTAAGAACTTAGCATACGAGGGAATCTGTTTGATGGCATCCATCAATGGGATGTTAATCTTGACTTGCTTGAACAAGTCATATACCTCAGCATTATTGAATGGATGGGTCGGCATTCTCAATCTAGAAGGGTAAGGTGTAGAGACCCATAATTTTGTTTAATAAATTTAAATGTTTCTCTAAGGATAAAGGATGATAATATATGGAAAATATGTTTGAGGGTTCGATGTGCAAAGATTCAAAAAATACGAGTGCTAGTGTGATTTCCTTATATGTGTGTATATATATAGGAGGGTGTGAGAGATTCACACACACACCCTCTCATTCTCTCTCGTCTCTCCCTCTCTACCTCTCGACATCTCTCTCTCTCTCTCTCTCTCAAAACTCCACTCTATCTCTCAAAACCCATACTAAACAACTTCCATTCCGCCTTCTACACGTGATTTTGAGCTTGCTCTTCGTCGATTAGAGTTCAAAGTGGTGTAGTCCGGTAGAATCAAGTTCTTAAAGTCTAGGGCATGTTCCATTTCATGGGTTCCGTTCTCAAGCCGTGAGGTAGGGATTCTACCTCTCAATATATGTAAAAGAAGTGTTTTTCTTACCTTGAATCATGCCTTGGATTATTGGGTGTCATTGTTCTTGCTCTTGATTTTCTGTAGAATCGCTGCTCGTAACGTTGTGGTATCGATACAACATTAAGTATTGTATCGATACTACAAAGTTAACTTTCAAGGCAGCGAATGTTATATCGATACAACATTTAAGTCGTATCGATACTAGGACCTTAGAGACAGTTTTGCTTCTGTTGATCCCATTTCCATTTGTTTGACCCCCGATCACTTCTAACTCATTCTAAGCAACTCCAAATCATCCCATAGCATGATTATTTGTACTCGTTGAGTTCGTGGAGTATCTTTGCATCTCTTGCCCTTGTTCGGTAGAATTTTACTTGATTGTCACGTGCACCATGGTTGAATTGGAATGACACGTTATGAGGATATGAGATTCTTGAACACCTATCGACACAATGAAAACATTCAGGACCCATCGATGGGTGGGTGCTTGGTAGGGGGTATCAGGATCCCTTAATTGTCCTGGCAGGAGCAAAAGTTTGTATTGGTTACATTCAGGACCTACCAATGGGTATGGTGCCTGGCAGGGGGTATCGGGATCCCTTAATTGGACCGGCAGGAGCTTCGGCTCATGACACTAAATGAAAAGACATTGGACACATGGAAGATGGAAATGGTTTTAGTTTGAGTTGTATGAAAATCATTAAGTCGTGGATTCAAGATTATTGAGCCAAGGTTGTTGATTGTCTTACCATCCTTGTTCTTGTTCCTATCTTAAGATCATCATAGCATCTCGTTTGCATATAATGTTAGTGTAGAATTTCTTACTGGGCTAGTGTGGCTCAACCCTTCATTATTCAGGTGCTAACCCAGGACAATAGCTTGCATGCTTGGAGTGCTTGGATGTGCAAAATACTTTTAAAAGCTAACTGAAGGAGTTACTCATCCATCTTTGTAAACTTTCTTTTAAAAGAAGTGTTTGTAATTTTAATTGCAAATCTTTTGACTATGGAATATTGTAAACCCTTAACTCAAAACTCTATCTTGATACTCAGTACTTATGTTAATTCGGGCATTCGAGCCAATGATGTAAACTTTTAGAAACTTGAATGTCGAAGTGCAATAATGGAAATGGAAATGGTAAACTCTTTTTGGGTATCGTATGGATAATTGTGAGGGTTTTATTATGGAAATCATTTATATTTATGTTGAAAATCGAGGGTGTGACAACTTTGTTTCATAGTTGTAGACACCCCAATTTGGGCTTCTAGATTAGTTTACTTACGGTATTAGATTCCCCAATAATGAAATGGATCAAGAACACCCCGGGAATGTCGAGTGTTTGAGCTTTGAGTGTTTGCAAAACAATTGAACCTAATCTAGCCGAAGTTGCTTCAAAAGCCAAAAACCCTAGTGGCGCGTGTTGGTTGAGAGACTGCGCGCGCAGATCAACTTGACAGGTGTTGGTCAATGGTCAAAGCTTGATAGTTGACCAACATGTGAGTAGGTGGTACACGCGCGCGCTGCTCCAAAACCCGCGCGCGCGGGTCAAGCTGCCAGGTGTGGTCAATAGTCAAAGCTTGACCGTTGACCCACATGCTCCAGGGTGCAACACACGCTCACCAGGGCACAACCCGCGCGCGCCGGTCATAACCTGTCCCCATTACCTTTATGGGTTGGTAAGCTTAACCACCAAGTAACCCTCAGCCAGCCTCGTGGACTGGTTGAGCTCCTCTCTTTGCAACTCCATACCTACCACTTCTTTCTTATATATACCCCCCATGGTTCTTCCATTCAAGGGGTTCAAAAAAAAAAAGAGATTCAAAGGGTTACAAAATTTTAAGGTTTTAAAAGTTCCAAGATTTTAAAGGGTTCCAAGTTTTAAAGCCTTAAGTTTCAATCACTCAAGAACATAGCTTATTTTTTTGCTTCTACCATTCAAACACCCCAATCAACCTCAAAGCTCAAACACCTTTCAAACTCAAAAACCAAAGGTATAGCATACCTACTGTTTTCCTGTTTTGATCCCTGAGGGCGGCTGGCAGGGCCAAGGCTGGTAATCAATGTTTCAAAAACCGTTGTGGTTGGAACCAACGTGCATCGGTCCCATATTCGGTGCGCCACTCTTTGGCTGCTTGCGTAGGACCGTGTGGGGATTGGTTTCCTACTGTTTTTCGTCTTTTACTTTGTATAGATCACTGTTAAGCATGTAAATAACCAGTTTACTGCTTTCCTTTGTTAGAAATGCTAGCTATTTTTCAATATGCATGTCTGCTGCTGTGGAGTACCCCTGTGATCATTCTAAATATGTTCTAGAACCCAGAAACATGTAAACCAAACACTGGTTGAACGATAGACAAGCGCGCGCCAGGGCATAATGCACGCGCGCTGGAGCGCCATATGCACGCGCCGGAACGCCATACGCGTGCACGCAGTCTGTCTCCGACCAGTGAGTGGCCTTGCATGGGTAACTTGGCTTTAGGCCGTTGTTTTGTCCCCACACTATTTATGGGGTGTTTTGTTAATTTGTAGGGCTTTTCAGCCTTTTAACTGTATATTATAACTGCTTAGAACTGCTTGGTTTGTCCTGGGTGTGCATTGGTCCTTCCAGAGCCTAGAAGAGGGTAAAAACAGAGACTGTGAGTGAAGCAAAGTCATGCGCGCATGTTGTGGACTCGCGCGCGCAAGTTTGAACTTCGTGTAGTGGCTTTGGTCAGTGCATGCGAGGTCTTTCTTGCGCTCGTAAAATCCAGATGTGTGTGCTGGGTTTGGTTCTATTCAATAGAACTTGGCCTTTACCATGTTTACTGCTTTCGCATCCATGCTATCAATTACATCTTGCAAACTGTTATAGTTTTATTCCCCATTAAACTATTCCCCGCCCACCTAAATGGCTAAAAAAGAATTGATTAATCAAACAGAATCGCAAACATCTTTCGGAAATGCCTAAATAAAGACCAATCTCCGGATTGGGCGAGAGGGGTGCCTTAAAACCCTTCCCCTCTCGTAACCTGGCTCCCAAACCTAGATATGGTTATGACGGACTGGTTCCTTCACTTTTTCAAAATAAACAGCGCAGCGAGCGTTTCAAGTTCGGTTCCTTGGGTGTCGAACCTTCAAACCCAAGTGGTGACTCTGCATTGAGCGCTTGTCTGCAAAAAGAGCGCTCATCGATCCGCCTTTTTCCGGGCATGCTGCCCACAATGGTGACTCTGCTGGGGAATGATTGAACCAATATTAATCTGTACTTAGAGTTTAATACACTTATGAACAATCTTTTAAAAGTCTGTCAAAACAGTGAGCTTCGCGCTGCCGAAGGTTAGAATGGTGATTTAACAGGATCTCGTGTTCAGCCAATCCGATCTGGGACTTTTTTTGATTGATCACTTGTGCAGTTTCCTCTAAAGATGGACTAAATAAAGTGAGCTAAATTTGAAAAAGCATTTTGCAAAATCGTAATTCTGTTCCATTAATCAACTTTTTAACATTCTCATTTGCATCGATGTTGAATAGTTGCATTGGAGCATTTTGGCAAGCCGGCACGGTTTACCTGAGCCCGAGGACCCCAAATGCCCAACAACCTTCGACGATGATAAGTCATTCTACCATTCAACTGTTGCTCTGTGGTTACGCGGGTAGCGGGAGGTATATCTTGGCTTTAGTCCAAGGAACGCCCTCAAACCAAAACTAGCCTTTGCATATACAAAGCACTAGAACTCTCCAAACTAAGACAGGTACCTGTAGGGTAAGATCTATTTGCATCTAACCCCCATATACTGTCTACGTGTTACTGCTTTCCCTATCGCATGCACTGTACATACATACCATTTTGCGTAGGAGCATGTTTAGGGCGGCTTCTAGGTTGTCTCTCTTTTGAGTCTGTCTTATGCTTATTAGGACGCTACCATGGCCCGATGAAGAGTCGTGCATCTTGATGGTGCATGTTATCAATTCTCAAAGTCCTTAAGTCAACAAGACATTGGGAAATCAAAACTTTCTAAGTCCTTGTCTAAATACCCGATCGAGGTTTCAAACAGAAAATAAGGAACAACAGAGAGAATGTCGTGATGCTTATACCACCTTGGTTGTCATGCGCAGCACATACACCGTTTAGGCTATGGCGCTATGTCGCCTACGCCACCCCGGTTCCAGTATCACGTCATCTACACCGAGTTGTTCTGACTCTAAAGGTTGAAACTTCGAGAACAGAATAGTCAAAGACTTAGACTATTTTGACATCTCTTAGTATTAGTCGATTCAAACAAGGATACACCATCGAAAAGAAATCTGAGGATTTTGGCAGCGTCCAGACATCATGAGGCAGACTTGTTTTTAGTTATAGAGTCTATGAGGACACCGACGAATGACGTGGACATTGCATTTCTTTTTGCAATTAACTGTTGCTGCAGGAACGTCACTGAGCTTTCAATTACTTTACTGTCTAGTTTGGAACTATTGCACCGAACAAGATAGCACCAAAAGGAAGAACCAAACCTACTTGGGAATGTCTTCAAAATCCATTTCAACAACTCGTTAGGCTAGAAACCTAGTTAGTTGCAATGGAGGCTTCTCCAGGTTCATTGTTGGCTGCCATACAGTCGGGTTCGCCGTTGATATTGCAAAAAGCCACGCCACCGGCTTCCCCATCATCAACTTCTTCTTCAGGCTCAATAGAAAAATCTGTCATGGCAGATCAGCCGCAACCGCTCACTCTGGAAACCATGCTCATGATCCTCCAAAATAGTATCAGTGTTATGCAGCAGAGGACCAGTTAGACTGATGCTAACATCACTTGCTTGAATGACCTTATCAACACTCGTCTTCCACCAGAGCCAGTGCTTAAAGAGGAAGGCAAAAAAAAAGGGACGATGAGGATGTTCATGAAGAACCTTTCTTTGTCGATGATCCAAATCATGCAGGGCGTCTCATTGTTCAGCCCATCTCTAGAGAGGCTCGTGTGCTGGCTCCAAACCCCAATCCGGTGGCTGTTAGGCATGTTCAAAACCCAGACATGGTCACTCTCATGGCCAAGATGGCTAGGCAGAAGAAGCTATCTCAAAATCCGAGAAGATCAATGCCGGAGGAATTGACCTGGATCGTCTCTGCCTGTACCCCAATGCTAGGCTTTCCGACAAATTCAAGATGCCTGACTTGGTCAAGTTCGACGAGAGCGGTGATCCCAAGACTCATCTCTTTGGCTACCATGCTACAATGAAGCTCCTGGGTGTGGAAAGTGAGGCTATGTCTCAGTTGTTCCCACAGACTACTCTCTCCAGACCTGCTTTCCAATGGTTTTTGTCGCTCGACATCTCCAAAAGAAGGACTTGGGAAGACATTGGGGCTACCTTTGTTGCACAGTACAATTTCAACTCTCAACTCAAGATGACTACTCGTGAGTTGGAGTCCACCAAAATGGAAGCAAAAGAGTCCTTTGCGGATTTCGTTAAGAGGTGGAGCGCCAAAGCCGCTCTAATGACTGAACGCCCAAGCGAGAGGGATCAACTCCGCATCATCTCGCGCAATCTTCAGCCCGACTATGCCAAGAACCTTGTGTTGGTTCAAGCATCTGCAAACTTTGAGACTTTCTTTGAGTCTGGTTTGGCCATTGAGGATGCACTGCAGAGTGGAATTCTGCCTAGAGGAGAGTTCTCCTCACAAAAAGCTAAATCGAAGTTTTACTCTGGAAATAATAGCTCATTTTTTGGCGGTGGCAATTACGCCAGTACGGCTTCAAGTGGGGACAACGCAGTTGCCGCCAACATCAATTAGATTCAAAATGCTCAAAGCTACCGGGCCCGAACCCAACCTCGGAGTTTCTCTGTCTTCGAGGCGCCTCTGTCAACAATGATGGAAAAGCTCGTCAAATCTAGGCATCTCAAACCTTTGACCCCAACTCCCCCACCAAAAGTCCTACCTTTCGGTTACAATCCTAACCTATTTTGCGCCTTCCACCAAATGTCTGGCCATCCCACTGAAGTATGCTATCGTCTTCGACATGGGATTCAAGATCTCATTGACAATGGCACGGTTCAAGTTCCACCAAAGCCCAATGTCATCTCCAACTCCTTGCCTCAACACCACTCTGACCCTCTGGTTGGTCAGATATCTATCACCTCCACACAAATCAACCTGAGCTCCACCATATTCAACCCTAGCCACTATATCGTCCCAGAAAGCCAACCCAAACCAATCGTATCCATCCCGTTCGAACCGGATATTAATATGTAGGTTGGGCAATTGAGGTCTTCACTACCGACATCTGGATTGACAGCAATGAGGAGCTTACAAAGGAGCGGACTGAGGGGATGAGATCCATTGTTCAAGGGAGTACCGAGTAGGTTTGGTCGAAGAAGCTGAGGAAGCCAAAGTGCTGTTGCTTGGGCCTGATGTCCTCTAGATCCCACCTCTCTGTGAGGAAGCCAAGGGTAACTATAAAAGTTGCATTTTTAAATCGCGTCTATTTTGCATTGACACTTTTGAGTCTGAGTCTGACACAGTGTCTGTCAAATTGTCTAAGTCTAGCTCTGAGTCGAAGGTTGTGCCTCTTGGCCCTCCATGTCGTAGCTTCTATTCGAGTCTTTTGCTGTACTTGGCAACCCCGAGGGGCTTTCTTTTGATATGCATTATTTTGCTTCTAAGTACTTCATTGACTTTGAATAAACTATGTCGACCCTAGCGACGAAGGGATAGATTTCGATAGGATCATCCCCAAGGAAATGTGTTCCCTTGCAGAAAGGGAAGACGAAAGGCATGCTCAGCCTATAATTGAAATAGTAGTTTCAAGTAAACTTGAAAGATGAGGTAGACCCCCCGAATGGTTCAACATTGTTCTAGAGGAGCATTGTACCTGGTCAGACAGTCTTGAAGAGTTCATCGACATCTTGGCATGGTCTCTCAAAAGACACGCCTGGTGTTGATCCTAAGATTAAAAAGCATTGAATCCCTTTATTATTGGGTGCCAATCCATGCAAAGCAAAGCTCAGAAGGTCCAGCGCCACATTCCATGTTCAAGTTTGCAGGAACAACATTCCGCCAAGCACAAGTTAGAACATTCAAAATTGGCCTAGAGTGAGGCATGTCAACTGAAGCACTCTGAATCCTTCATCATAAGGCTATTTTATCTAGGGCTGTAGCCAAAAATCATCGACCTCGATGGTAATGAATTCAATATCTTGGTCAACATGGATCAATTCAAAAGCCTTTTCCCTGAGAGAAGCTCGTTGGGTTGAAAACCCCATGGGTGGGTAGTTCCAAGCAAAAGTTAGAGCAGCCTACTAGACTAAGAACCTATGAAGGAGGTTTAGGCAAAAGTAAATAGGCAATATTTGAAAGCTCGCTAGACCGAAAACCCAAATGGGCAGTTCTAAGCAAAAGTTAGAGAATAAAAGGTGAGGTAAAATACACGAGCGAACCTTAGCCTGAACTACGTTTTGACCTGATTCCAAAATGGGATACGTAGGCAGTCTCTCTTTTAAGACTCGGTCACAATCTATCAATTTGATCCAAGGCTTTGGTACATCACCGCGATCAAAAAGAAGACAAGCTTCATCTGTGCAAAAAGGGGAAAACCTTTCATCTTTCAATTTTGTTTCAAACTATTACTTCAATTTCAAAGTTGAGCAAAAGCCTTAAAATATTTTAAGCATAAAAAATAGAACGAAATGCTAGCGAGGCCTAACGGCTCACAGTTTATTTTCAGTTCAGCGAAGTCTAGTTTGAGCAGCTGCAATAGCTTTGCAGTCACGCGCACTAGTTCGATACTCATGCACGCTTGTTCAATATGATGCGCGTTGGTCTCAAACCTGCGCGCGTATTCAATTCGAGCAACAATCAATGGCAGTCAGCTACTGCCTTCGAATGTCATTCAAGGGGCTTTTGCCAAGTTTTGTCATGTTGTGCTGGTCATATGGACTCAATGCGACTGCACGGGGGTGTCGGTTTCAGTCCGGGCCTATATGAGTCATCATTTGCATCTTATGTCTGTTTTGTGACATTTTTCCAGATTTTCAATCCATTGTCGTTTCGGGATTCTTTCCCAATTTTGTCAGTTCGTACAGGTCACTATATAGCTATTTGACCTTATGCAAGTGTCAGTTTCACCTGTCCAAGGGGATATTGTGAGTTTTGGCTCGTTAATGCCCAAAATTTCATTATTTTCCATGTGTCTAAGGGTCCATGTCGCATCCTGGGGCTCTTTCTCCCTTTTCGTTTGAGCTAGGCGAGTTTGTACATGTGTGCATATCTGTGTATCGACTCAGTTCACTTGCCAATGCAAATTAGATATTAGCAGATAGTTTTTGTCCATAAACTGAAAAATGTAATTTTTACATTTCTACCATAGCTTCCATAATCCAGAAGCTGTGAATCTCATGAATGGCAAGGGTATATCTGCCTAAGGCCAAGCAAAGCATATCTTTAGGGCACGTCTGCCCAAGCATCAAAGAAAGGGCGCGCAGGCTCAATGTCGTACCTAAATGTCAACTGGGCACGCCGGCCCGCTCAAGCGTCTATATATCTGGGTGTGCATCTCAGAAGCAAAAGATAGTAAAGTAATGAGGCTCAGTGATAGTCCTTAAGCATCGTTGTCCTCCTAGGAGCCGCCCTTAGCTAGGGTCTGCATTTTCAGTTTGTGCATTCACATAGTATACATCCTTTGCATATTGTGTATATCAACTGTTGAAAACAGGAAAGTGGCTAGTTTGTGGGAGTTATGCCAGAATGATAGCCATCTTGCGATTTGTTTTGCTGAAGGGCTGCGATGCAATCTCCTGCGGAACCAAATCAACGACAGCTGGTCCTATCCAATCTATCAACAATGATCAGTCATATCGTCCGATTAATCCTCAATAGCGATTAATCCATCAACGATGATCAATCATATCGTCTGATTAATCCTCAACAACGATTAATCCATCAGCAATGGTCAGCCATATCATCAACGACGGTCTGCCATATCGTCCGTATCAGTCATTCAACGATGGTCAACCATATCGTTCATCTCAGTCATTCAACGATGGTCAGCCATATCATCAACGACGGTCAGCCATATTGTCCATCTTAGTCATTGGTCAGCCATATCATCAACGACGGTCAGCCATATCATCAACAACGGTCAGCCATATCGTCCATCTTAGTCATTCAACGATGGTCAGCCATATCATCAACGATGGTCAGCCATATCTTCCATCTCAGTAACCCAGCGATGGTCAGCCATATCATCAACGACGGTCAGCCATATCGTCCATCTCCGTCATTCAGCGATGGTCAGCCATATTATCAACGACGGTCAGCCATGTCATCCCTCTCAGTCATTCAGCGATGGTCAGCCATATCATCAATGATGGTCAGCCATATCATCCCTCTCAATCATTCAGCGATGATCAGCCATATCATCAACAACGATCAGCCATATCGTCCATTTCCATCTCAGTCATTCAGCGATGATGAGCCATATCATCAACGACGATCAGCCATATCGTCCATTTCCATCTCAATCATTCAGCGATGATCAGCCATATCATCAACGATGGTCAGCCATATCATCCATTTCCATCCATCAACAACGATCAGCCATATCATCAATGACGATCAGTCATATCGTCCATTTCCATCCATCAACAATGATCAGCCATATCATCAATGACGATCAGCCATATCGTCCATTTCCATCCATCAACGACAATCAGTCGTATTGTCTGTTTCGATCCGTCAATGATGATCAGCCATATCATCCTTTCAATCCGTCAACGACGATCAGACTATCGTCTGTGTTCACTCTCTCAACGGCAATCAGAATATCGTCCGATCAATCCACGACGATGATCAGAATATCGTTTGATGGTCCACCTGTCCGCAACTAATGGTTCCCCATATGAAATTCAACCAGCCTGACACGACCTACCCGTGTTTGTTGGATTGCTTTGTGCCGAGGATAGTTTGATCCCAAGCAATGACGACCTACCCTGTAATGCCCCTAATTTTGGGAACGTTAAATAACATTTTCATTGAAAAACTAAATAGAGTCTGGCTCGATATTACATCATAATCTTAACAAAAGTACTCTTATTCAAATAAGGGAGGGAACTAGGGTTCCTAACTACTGCTCATGTTCCTCCATCCTGGCTAGCTCCAAAGGCTTCCAAGGTGTAGAGTTTACCCTGTTCGTCTATAAGATTTGACACATTATACCAGTGTCGCCACCAATATAATATGTTAGGGTCACCAAAGGTAACACCGTAAGCTACAAAAGCTCAATAGATTAACCCATACCCTCTAACCCTTAACTTACAAACAATCGATCACAATTCAATGATTTCCACATAATTCACACATATTTGACAAAACAGTTAACAATAACACATTCTCGTTTATTATCCAAACTAACGTTTGTGTCCTTGATTTTTTGAGTTTCTCCTACGCTACTTCTCATAGACCGTGTCACCATTTCCCACATTTCATAAACCATATCAACATTTCCAAAATCGTTTTAACACACCCAACCTCGGTTCTGCCATTCCGGTCTCCCGAGTATCCTCACAATGGTTCCGTCGCACCGGGTTCCCATTGGCACACTTTGCATTGGCTGCTCCTCTCGCGGATAACCAAGCCACACACCCAACCTCGGTTCCGCCATTTCGGTCTCCCGAGTATCCTCGCAATGGTTCCGCCGCACCAGGTTCCCATTGGCACACAAAACACACACCACACAATGGGCTACCACGTCCGGCCACATTGCGGTTTCCAAAATATTTCACCTATCCAAAACACGCCTTTTCATTAACCACACTGTAGACACCCCAATTTGGACTTGTCGAATTTCCTCAATTTGTGGCCCTGAGCCCCCCCGGTGATGAATATAGGTCAGAACAAGCCTTGAACCAATTGAGACGTTGCTCCTTGGAAGAAATGACCAAAATCAATCCCAAGCGCTCTGAATCACTCCCAAGCGCTCAAAACTATTTTCCAAAAACCACTGGCATGGCTCACTCTCGAGCGCTCGAGAATAAAGTCCCAAGCGCTTGAGACTAATCCCAAGCGCTCGAGACCTCTCCCAGTGCCCAATGGATGAAGGAGATTCCCACTATCCATGCAAGTCATCATTGCTCCGACTGAGGTGAGTCAACACTCAACCTCAGTCAGAGAGGAAATCATCTGAAAGATTTCTTTCAAAAACCACTTGATTTTTCAAAATCATAGGATATATCCCCTATATATATCCCATGTTTTGCAGCTGAAAAGGGGGGCTCCCTTCCTCTCTCTAGAAACTCTATCTCTGGTCTCTCTTCTGCTCAAAGAGAAAATATCTTTCAAAAAATTTCTTCCCAACCTCAAAGGTGTTCTCCAAAATCATCAAAGAAAAGGGCAAGAAACCCAGTGTGTTTGCAGTTTTTGTTCTTTCACCACCATCCAAGGAGCAGGGTGTCCAGTAAAGGTAGAACCACTTCTATCTTTGGTCCAAGTCAAGAGGCTGTCCTTCATTCCGAGGGAGGGTCTCTCAGCCGGTCCCAGTCCTTAATACTGGTGTATGGTTGGGAGACCCTAGTGAAGAAAGCAAAAATAAAGGGTCCACAAAGAATGTTTTCCCAAAACCCCTTACTAGAAACACTCCATAGCGCTCCAGAGTACTCTAAAGCGCTCGGGACTGTTTCCAGTCCCATGCATGGCATTTTGTTAAGCAGGCTGGGATGAGATACATTTTTAAACAAAATGGTTTTGTTGTGGCATGCAGACACAGAATATCATTTTTTTTAAAGCATAAATGTTCCTTAAAAATTTAAAGTCATAATAAAAGTTTTCCTAGGTTAAAAATAAGACCTTCTCTTGTCAAAAAGTTAGATAAGAGTGTTTGCATGGTGAAACAGTGCCATTTCTGTCTAAGAGTAAGCTGGTATGTAGTTCACTCCCAAGCGCTCGAATCCATTCCAAAGCGCTTGGGAGTGCATGCAGGCCATTGCATTTCATTTTCCCATTCTTCTTTGCTTTATGAGCTTCTGCATGCATAGGCGTGTACTCTTTCTCTTTTAAAAATCGTGGATCTGTTTGTTCAATGGCTAGGATATACGACTTGAAAATTTGAGGTCCTATCTCGGTCTTTCAAGTCCTCTGCTGAGCCAGTGATCTGTGTAAATAGCATTTCACTTTATAGTCTTCACATTACATTCTGTCAGTACTAACAGAAGGTGCAGGTGTGGGTCCAGACACTCCCAAGCGCTTAAGAGTGCTCTTGAGCGCTTGAGAGTGAAGCCAGCGAGCATTGTTTCATTCCTTGCTATCTTACTATCTTTCATCGTGTGACCACCTTCACCCTTCCATGCACATGCATCAGTATACACCATTATTTGGCATCCTATTTGTGACTAATGAACTCTGCAGGATTCGGTCAGTAACATTCCCAAGCGCTCGAGAGCATTCTCGAGCGCTCGAGAGTTGATTCAGTGGCGGTTTATACTACTTTGCCATCATGCATGTGTCCATCATCATTTTATCATTCCTTGCACACAAACACCAGCATACACCTTCTACGTGCTACCTGCGGATACCTGCTACGTGTTTAATGAAACAAAATCCATTTGAAAAATCCCACAAACGTTTAGTAGAGACCGACATCGCGTCGGGCGAGGGGGGGTGCCATAAAACCCTTCCCCCTTGTAACGTGGCTTCCGAACCCTCGGATGATCTCTGGTTTTCAATCAATCAATTTTCAAATCAAAACGGTTTCTCGGGTGGCGAACCACAAATCCGGGTGGCGACTCTTCAAAATTTTTTAAACCGATTCGACGGAGCGGTGTTTGTTTTTCTGGCCGCCCCGATCTCACCCGGGGCTGTGGTAGCCCACAGTGGCGACTCTGCTGGGGACCCAAAGTCTTAATTAAACTGTGAGCCAAGCTTGAAAAACGTTTGTGGGATTCTCGAATTGATTTTGCTTCATTGTCTATTTCTTGTGCATATATATCTTGTGCAGCCCCGCTGTTGTGTTTCGGCAATCCTACCCGGCTTGCCGGTGATGGGGAATCCCGGAACGCTCAGCAACCCTCGACCGTGATGAGTCATCTCTGCCGTTTGTACCATTATTGGGTGTACGCTCAATAGTGGGAGGTATACTTTGACTCTAGTCCGGGGAACCCGTTTCAAGCCAAAACCAGCCTTTGTACATGCTTAGCAAGCCTTAGAACATTCCAAATTAGGACAGGGGCCTGCAGGGTAGGATTACGTGCTATATACTGTCTACGTGCTGCATTTCATCTCACGTCATCATGCTGTCAGCCACGGTTCTCGAGACTCGCTCGCGCGGTCTTTGGGAAGTTGCCGAGACCCAATGAAGAGTCACGCATCCTTGTGCTGTTGCTAAGCGAAAACCTAAGGGAAACTGGGATTTTGTTGAGTCCTTGACTAGCGTTCGGTCAGGGAATTAACCGAAGGGAGGAATAACATGGAAACAGAACATCGTGATACCAACACTGCCCAGGCTAAAAGCAAATGTGCTGCTTACGCCGCTTCGGTTATCGTATCACGTTGTTCACCCCAGGTCATTCCAAACCGATGATCAATTCCTTGATGAGATAACTAGCCGAATACTTAACTTATCTTAGCATCTTTCTGGGAACGACGCCCCCTAAATGAGGGTACACCTTAAAAATCCGAGGATCAAGGCAACCTCTCAAATGTTCAAATCATTTTTTCAAAAAAAAAACCAAAGTCGATGATGGCGAGGGTGACGCGCGCATTTTCCGAAGAATTATGCATAAATTTCATAAAATGTAAGCAGGGACCACATCTGAGCACGGTTTTTGCTTTGCTATCAGTTCCGAGCAATTGGGCCAAGGAAGAAGAACATCATACCCTCCTGGACTAGACCCTTGGGACAGAGATTGGAACGGCTCAACCTTCAGGCAGACCCCGCCAGTGTATCGGACTCAGGGGTGGAAATGGACCTGCTGATCGGGAACCTCAATCCGAATGGAGACAATCCAAACCCAAATCCAATCCCAAACCTCAACCTTAACGGAGGCAATCCAAATCCTAATGGAGACAATCCAAACCCAAATCCAAATCCGGAACCGAACCAAGAAATCCCGAATGGAGAAATGAGGTAGATCACACAAGCCATTCAGCGTCTAGGCGAACGTACCGACAATCAGATCGCCCAACTCATGATGATGATAACCAGGGTTGCCCGACGACTTCCAAACCCAAATCCAAGCCCTAATCCAAATCCGAATCTAATCCCCATGCCAAACCCAAACCCTAACTTAAACCTGAATCCAAATCCGAACGCCAATCTGAATCCCAACCCGAAACAGCCGATCCTCGAAGCAGAAGCCCCGCAGAATGCCGAGATGGCAGCAGTCTTGGCAAAGATCACCCAGTTGGAACAATCTGTTGCGAGAAGCGAAAAGATTGCCTCGACAGGTTTTGACATCAACAAGCTTTGCCTTTTTCCCAATGCAAAGCTCCTAGAGAAATTCAGACCGATCGACTTTGCTAAATTCGACGGGACCGGGGATCCGAAAGCACATTTAACGGGGTACATCGGAGCACTGTCTATGTGGGGAGTAGAGAGAGATGCCATGGCCCAGATGTTCTCCCAGACTTTGGTGGGACATGCTCTTTACTGGTTCACTTCGTTGGATGAAAGGAAGAAACGCTCGTGGGAAGACATATGCGCGGCTTTCGTGGCGCAATATGATTACAACATCCAACTGGAGGTTACCACTCGGGAACTCGAATCTACAAAGATGGAAGCCAAGGAAACCTTCGCAGACTTTGTGAAAAGGTGGAGATCTAAAGCAGCACAGATGAAGGATAGGCCTACCGATAGAGATCAAATCCGGATGATTGTTCGGAATCTTCAGCCCAACCTTGCAAGGCACATGGTAATGGCTCAGGCCTGTTCTGATTTCAAGACATTCTTCGACATAGGCTTGGCCGTCGAAGAAGCAGTTCAACTCGGAATTCTTGACAAACCTGAACCCCCTCCCAAAGCCAAAAAGGTCTACTCCAGTAACAGCAGCACCCTGTTCGGGAACTCTAATTACACCCAACTCCCAAACACCTCTTCAAACACGACCCAAGCTGAACCAGTCAACCAGATTGTAGCCCAAACCGGTCAACCTCTGTCTCAACCCCGTGTGTTCACTCAATTTTCAGCACCTCTCTCTGCGGTGTTCGAAAAATTGGTCGAAAGTGATCTCCTTAAACCGCTTGCTCCTACCCCACTGCCACAGAAACTCCCTGCCTCTCACAATCCCAACGCCTTCTGCGCCTATCCCCAAAATCCTGGCCACCTAACCGATAACTGCTTCCGCCTTCGCCATGCCATTCAAGACCTCATAGACAACAAGACCATTCCTATGCCTCACCAGAAGCCCAATACCGTTTCCAACCCACTCCCGAAACATGCAAACGCTCGCTTAAACCACATTTCCCTGAGCCACCCTTCGACCCAAGCCTTCACATCATCCCTGTCACTGAACCCAAGCCAATTGTCGAGATTCCGGCCGAGGATACCATTTGTGCACTTGAAACGGTAGAGTGGGATTTCCAAAGATGGTGGAAGGACCTAGCGAATGATTTCCTGGCTGTGGAACAACGAGCCGTTCTCAGCGAAGTGTGGCCTGTGTCAGTTAATGCTCAGCAAACCGAAGAATTAGAACATGGCGAGTGGAGACGAGCTTGGGATGAGATGATGGCAAATCCATTCGATGGATATTCCCTGTTTGCACTATTCTTGGAGCCTGAACTAGTCGAGGAGTTTGACGAATAGGACCCAGAACCCGGTGGGTGGCTCTGGCAAGACGATTCGGACCCTCTTGATGAAACATCTTTGGTGTGCTTGTTCTGGGAGCAGGAAGAGGAACAAAGCCCTGATCTGATGAACCCCCGCTTATTCTCCGGGCTTTCCGCTTCAACTATAATCAATATCGATAGGGATTCTGACGCCCTCGCCTGTACCTTGGATCGTGTCTTCTGCCCGCAAGAGTACATCATTGATGAACTTGTCCCACAACCAGTCGTTGAGATCCCTAACGAACCCCATGTCTATGTACTGGATCCTGAAGACCTTTGGAGTAAGGCTGAAATGGTGAACGTATGGGTCGATGGTGAAGAACTAACCGTCAACAAGGCTATGTTGGACGAAGGGTCTCTACAGGTCAACAACAGCGACAACGTCGACTTCTGGAACTCTTTTGAAGAAGAGAACATATGGAATACCCTGGAGATGGAACTTTTAAATGACACCCTGGAGAAGACAAAGCTCGATAAAGGAAAACGCAAAGCCAATACCGATCTCTCCGATTTCTGGGAGGGCCTTCGATGGGAATCTACTCCCATGGCAGTCAGTAACCTCACTAGGAGCGGTAGGGTATACCAGCCCGCCAACCTCCAGCAAGGAAGCTCGTCCCGAGCAACCCCCCCCCCCAACAGAGTAACCCTCGCATCCCCGAAAATCCCGCCAACCTCACCCCTGTCTCACCAGCTCCACAAAATAACCCCTCAAACTCCAATGACCTTCCACGTCAACCTGACCCGCCCACCCACCTTAATCCATTTGTCAGCTCAAACCAGAACGCCTCTCACCACCAAAACCCAAATACTGATGATGACCCCATCATCCAGCAACTTCATGAAACCCCTGCCCGCATGTCCATGTGGGGAGTATTGGCAGCATCCCGCGTGCATCGCCGAAGGCTTGTCAACTCTCTCTTCAAGTTTGAGGTCCCTTCCGACATAGCCCCAGAAGTCCTCATCGCCCTTATAACCCTAAACCTCACCCAACACACCTTGTCCTTCACCGAAAAAGACCTTCCGCCTGAAGGAACCGATCATAATAAGCCTCTCCATGTGACCATGAAATGCCTGGGAAAGTGGGTCCCCGCGATACTCATAGATAATGGTTCGGCCATCAATGTGTGCCCTCTCTGCACTGCTTACTGCCTGGGCCTAAAAAACAAGGACTTTGCACCATCGACTCTGGGTGTCCGTGCTTATGATAACACCCGACGTGATGTCTTGGGAACAATCAACCTGGAACTGGTAACTGGGAAGTTTAAGACGGCCGTGGAATTCTGTGTACTAGATATACCTACTTCGTTCAACCTCTTACTGGGGAGGCTATGGCTGCACCGTTCTGATGTTATGGGAGTACCTTCGACGCTACATCAGAAGCTCATCCTAGGATTGAATTCTGGGACCCTTATCATCCATGGGGATTCTGGTATTCGTCCACACTCCGAAGATAATTCCCCGCTACTTGAAATCATGCACGGAGAAGAAGACGTGGCCATGGGAGGATTTGCTGTCGCAACCTCGAAGGTTTGCACCATTCAGGCCGAAGATGGTTTCTTGGTGAGTTCCGCGGCATTGGAAATCATGAAGCGAATGAATTACCTGCCAGGTATGGGCTTGGGGCTCCATGAGCAAGGAGTCTCCGAGTTTCCTCATTTCCCCGGGAGCAATGAACGCTTTGGCCTGGGCTACAAATTCAAGAGGAGTGATCCAGAGAAAAGATGGCGCAACCGTGCCCGAGCTCATACAGTCGAAAAGGATCAGAAGGAAGAAGAAGCACCGTATCGAGGAGAACCCGAGCCCTTCATTGATCTCGAGACAAAAGTGAAATGCCCAGGGTTTGAAATCTTCGCCAACGACACTTGGGAGGATGAAGAAGAGGTAACTAAGATGGAAGAATTGTCCGAAGCACTGGATTGGCTTGAAGCCTTCGGTTTGGGTAGTCTCCAGTCTCTGTTCGAAGGTGAGGAACCAGAGGGTATGATAGAAGACGCGGCCGTGCTCATGCTAGGAGGAGAAGATGAATTGGAAGACCCTTCTAAGCTCATTGTGGACGCTGTGGGCGCTTATGAAAACTGCACTTTCATTCCTTTTGTAACGCGCACTCACGACACTAGCACCAAGTCCGAGTCCGAGTCTGAGTCTGATACTGACTCTTCGTCTAGTAGTGAGTCGGAGTTTGTGCCTATCGGCCCTCCCCGTCGTAGCTTTCACTTCGAGTTTGAGTCAATTGCTATATTCCCTCCCTCCGAGGAGCATATCAATGAAATGAACGATGCCTTTGCTTACTTCCCGGATTTTGAAATAAATTGTTTGGATCCCGACGATGAAGGAATAGATTTCGATGGGGACATCCCCAAGGAAATCCGTTCCCTCATCGAGCGTGAAAATGAAAGGCATGCTCAGCCTCTAAAAGAAGAAATAATCTCGATAAACTTGGGTGATGAGGAGAACCCTCGATTGGTTCAGGTCGGTTCCGGGCTGTCCCCAGATGAGCTTCAAGAACTCACCGATTCACTAAAAGAATTTAAAGAAGTCTTTGCTTGGTCCCATGCAGACATGCCCGGAATCGACCCAGAAATCGTCGAGCACAGGATCCCCCTCTATCCCGATGCAAAACCCGTTAAACAAAAGCTGAGAAGAATGCGGCCCGATTGGGTGTTAAAAATAAAAGAGGAACTAACGAAACAGATCGACGCTGGTTTTCTAATCGTAACTGAATACCCCACTTGGGTTGCAAACATTGTGCCTGTTCCCAAAAAGGATGGAAGAATCAGAGTGTGCGTCGATTTTAGAGATCTGAACAAAGCGAGCCCTAAAGATGACTTCCCATTGCCGCACATAGACATACTTGTTGATAACACTGCGGGGCACGCTTTACTGTCCTTCACGGACGGTTTCTCGGGGTACAATCAGATTCTCTTGGCTCCAGAAGACAGGGAAAAGACTACGTTCATCACTGAGTGGGGAACCTATTGCTATCGGGTTATGCCGTTTGGGTTGAAAAATGTCGGTCCTACGTATCAGAGGGGTGCTACGACACTGCTGCATGACATGATCCATAAGGAAGTCGAGGTGTATGTCGATGATATGATAGTGAAGGGGAAGGAGAAGAAAAATCATCTCCCAGCGTTGAAAAAGTTCCTTGAGAGAGTCCAGAAATACAAGATGCGCCTTAATCCACAGAAGTGCACATTCGGAGTCACTGCTGGGAAAATGCTCGGGTTCATGATCACAACCCGAGGGATTGAGGTAGACCCTTCTAAAATCAAAGCCGTTCTTGAGATGGAACCACCCCGATCAGAGAAGGAGGTCCGATGCTTCTTGGGAAAAATTCAATTCATCAGTCGATTCATCGCCAAGCTGACCTTGACTTGTGAACCATTATTTCGATTGCTCAAAAAGGATGTAAAGTTCGAGTGGAACGAGAAGTGTCAGAAAGCTTTCGAAGCGGTGCGAACTTATCTCCAGAACCCTCCGATCCTGATGCCGCCTACACCAGGAAAACCTTTGATCCTATACTTGTCCGTCACGCCCTCATCAATGGGGTGCATGCTGGCACAAGAAGGAGAAGATGGGGTTGAAAGGGCGATTTATTACTTGAGCAAGAAGATGGTAGGATGCGAGGAGCGATACACTTCGCTGGAAAAGACATGTTGGGCACTTGTATGGGCCACGAAGAAGTTGAGACACTACATGCTCGCTTACTCGGTGATACTGATCTCTCGGATGGATCCTCTCAAGTATCTATTCGAGAAGCCAGCACTTACCGGTAAGCTAGCACGTTGGTTGCTCTTGTTGGCAGAATTCGAAATCAAGTACGTCACTCGCAAGTCAGTAAAAGGAAGAGCGGTGGCAGAGTTTTTGGCAGATCGTCCGATTGATGGGCTAGAGCACACTGAATTTCAATTTCCGAATGAAGATGTGATGTCAACGGTCAATGAAACGTGGGTGTTGTACTTCGATGGAGCCGCAAATCAGAAAGGGTACGGGATTGGTATACTGTTGGTCTCGCCTAAGGGGTCGCATATTCCCCTCGCATTCAAGTTGAACTTTGAAGTTACGAACAACGAAGCTGAGTACGAAGCATGTATTGTAGGAATGGAAGCCGCATTGGAGATTGGTGTCAAGGTGCTAGAAGTTGTCGGAGATTCCAACCTGGTCGTATCGCAAGCAAACGGAGAATGGAAGGTCAGAGACGAGAAAATGAAGCCGTATCATCAACAGCTTGACGAACTCCTCCCGAATTTTCAAAAAGTGACTTTCACGCATGTATCGAGGATGAAGAACCGCTTTGCAGACGCCCTGGCCACTTTAGCATCCATGCTGGAACTTCCAATTGGGGTGAAGCTAAGGCCTGTCATGATTGAACAGAGGGGAAAACGTGTGTACGACTATATCATGAACATCGACGAACCGGACGATGGGCTCCCTTGGTTCTACGACATTGGGAATCTCGTTGAAAAGGGGGAGTTCCCTGCGGATTCAACTAGGAAAGATCGGATCGCACTGCAGCGACTCGCGTCTCAATACATCGCCTGTGGAGGACAATTGTACTGGCGATCTCCTTGCGGAGTTCACAAGTTGTGTATTCACGGAGACGACATCAGAGCGGTAATGGAAGAAGTTCATGAAAGGGTTTGTGGACCTCATATGAATGGGATGATGCTAGCTAAGAAGGTGTTAAGGCTAGGCTACTATAGGTCAACCATGGAGACAGATTGCATCGAGTACGTACGACGGTGCCACAAGTGCCAGACTCATGCCAACCTCATCCATGTCCCACCCTTGGAGTTACACTCGATGGCAACACCATGGCCGTTCTCTGCCTGGGGCATAGATGTCATCGGGAAGATCACGCCCGCAGCTTCTAATGGTCACAGGTTCATTTTGGTGGCGGTCGATTACTTCACTAAATGGGTCGAAGCAACTTCGTACAAAACTTTGACGACGGTTCAAGTGGCTCACTTCATCAGGCAAAATATCGTTTATCGGTATGGGTTCCCTCAAGCATTCGTATCTGATAACGGTGTTCATTTTAAAGGAAAAGTTCTGGAACTCTTTGAGGAATTCAAGATCCAAATACATCATTCGACCACCTATCGGCCACAAACGAACGGGGCAGTCGAAGCAGCAAACAAGACTATTAAGACAATTTTGGAACGAACTACTCAGTCAGCAAGAAATTGGCACGAACAGCTACCACTAGCTTTGTGGGGATACCGGACGTCTATCCGCACACCGACAGGGGCAACACCCTACTCTTTGGTGTACGGTATGGAAGTCGTTCTCCCTATCGAGCTAGAAGTGCCATCTTTGAGGGTCATGGCGGAATGTGGAGTGGATGAAGCTGAATGGATCAGCGGAAGGTTCGAGGAACTCATGCTGTTTGATGAAAGAAGGCTGCGCGCGCTATACCACATTCAGGGCTATCAGCGAAGAATCGCCCGGGCATTCAACAAAAAGGTGAAGTCAAGGGACCTATGGGAAGGGGACATGGTAGTCAAGGAAATCTGCGCGCCGATTTTCGACTTACGAGGGAAATTCCGACCTAAATGGGCAGGGCCCTACATCATCAAGACTATTCTCTCTGGAGGAGCAGCTTCAATCGTCGACCTCAATGGCAACGAATTTGCGAATCTTGTCAATTTGGATCAACTCAAACGTTATTATCCCTGAAAGAGCTCGCTGGGCCGAAAACCGCAAGGGCGGGCGGTTCCAGGCAAAAATTAGAGCAAGCCTGCTAGGTTGAAAACCCGAGAGGGCGGCCTAGGCAAAAATTAAGGCAAATAATCAAAGAAGAGCTCGCTAGACCGAAAACCCGAAAGGGCGGTACTAGGCAAAATTTAGAGCGCAAAAGAAGAGTGTCAATACTCGAGTGAACCCGTAGCCTGAACTACGTACGGGCCTGATTCTCTTTTACGAGGGATACGTAGGCAATCTCGTCCCGAGATTCGGTCCTAATTCCTAAAAATTAAAATCCGATCCCAAATCAAGTCCAAATTGACAAATCCAAAGCGCTTTTTAAAGCCACATGCGATCAATTGAATCGAAAGGGGGAAACCCTTAATCAGTCGATTTTATTCAGATTACTTCTTTATTACAAGCCGAGCATGAAAATGAAAAAGCACGAAGTCAAAACACATTTCTTATTTCAAAATCTGGCAAAGTAAGCGGTCAACCCATCCTTGCTTTCACATCTCTCCTTAGCCATTTCCGGTACCTTCCGGTCGAAGCAATAGAAAACAGCGGGTTACTTGGCTCGGTCCTACGAGTCCCCCACGACCGGGTGTAACTCCGAAGGCCCGGAATGCTGAAAGGAAGGTGACGAAGCACTTCAGAACCCGGCTGCGGCACCTCTTGGCTAAGTCCAAACTGACGGAAAACACGGAAGGGTGAATAGAAAGAGAAGCCTGTCAAGCCAGCCACAAACACATGCGTCGAGCCCATATTGCCAACAGTCATAGCAGGAAGCCTCAGCCAATGGCACCGCCAAGCAATGTCATCTTCCTCCGCAGAAGCAAGGAAATCAGCCCATTCGTCTTCGCTACCATACATCACTTGAAAGGGACGATTCCATCCACTCGCACGATACCACCAGTCATTGGCTGAGGGTGTCAACAAACTTAATTTGTCACAAAGCCACATCTGTCAGAGAGAGAAAACAAGTAAGGAGCCAGATAAAGCCTGAACCGAGTGTCGAGGTAAAATGAATGAGGGAAATAGAAAAAGGAGAACTGAGTGAGGTCCCTCACCTGCAGCAACAGCGGGCTACCACCAAAAACCCTTGTGCGACCAGCATGAACAACGTCTAACCCCATTAAGGTTTTAGCAAGAACCAATGGCGCAACGTCCTTACGAGCCTCAATCTGAGCAGCAACCCCCACCAGTAAGGAATTGGGTTGACCTACGGACGGAACCAACAAGAAAGCTGCCATGAGGCAAATGCAACAAGCCATCATCCTACGACCTTGGTGCTCGAAATCTGTCAAGTCCCCAGGTGGGCTGAACCTCTCGTACAACTGCACGACGTTAATGGCATTGCCCCGAGTAAGAAACTCAGCGGCATTACCACTAACACCCAGCTTTGCCTTCAGGATGTTCTTCATGCTCTCCCTGATCACAGGAACAACCGGCTCAGCAGAATCATGGCTTCCGAGGTAAGCATGAAACTCCTCGACGGTGGGGCACAGTTCTTGAGAGCCAAAGCGAAAGACATGCACCTCTGGATCCCAGAAGCGCGCCGCCGCATGCAGCAAGACAGGATGAATTGCAACCTCTCGGAGATATCTTAGGGCATGAAGCCGATGCCCTCGGAAGTTCAACCAATCGATACCCTCAAGGCTGTCCAACCAAGGGCGAAGTAAGGCTTGGTTTAGCATGGTGATGGAAAGAATGGATTTTTGGAGGGACATGGTGAAATGAAGTGTGAATGGCTTACCAAGGGAGAGCCTGGTATTTATAGAAGCTTAAAGTGAACAACACCACTTCCTCACCAACTTTGAAACTCATCAAATTCATCATTTTCAAAACCTTTTCAAAATTCAAACTTTGGAAACTTGGAAAATGTTGGAAAAACCACAAGTCAGGCCTTGGGAAGCCATTCTGTTCTGGGGAAGCAGCTAATACAAAGCCATTTAAGTACATTGAAAACGTGCAAACAGAGGAAAGCAACAAGGGACAACCAACAAGTGGCATTGGGAAACAGCAAGGGACAGGCCATGACAGCAGTCCCGAGCACTCAGGAGTAAAGTCCCAAGCGCTCGAGACCACTCTCGAGCGCTCGAGAGTTCTGCTGTTTTGCAGCAGACTCTAACTTCCCCATTTTGGTTTCCATGCAAACGTTGAAAGTTTGATGATTCCCAGCAGTTATATAAGGAGTACAGCAGTTCTACCCATGTGTTTCGTCGTGTATTCAAGCGTGTTATGTGAAAAATCACAAGTTCGCCAAAATCTCCGCTCCTTAGACACGTCGGGATCTGTATTTAGGGCATTCGGTCGAATCAAGCGACGCACTCAAGCCATGACGGGTCCCAATGACTGTTTGATGCACCCCAAAAACGGGCCGACACTATTAATTCAAAGCTTTCGTCATTCGGTCGTACCAAAAATCATCATTTTAAATGCAAGCGTCGAATGTCAAAAATTTTGGGTCCCCTCGAGTCGCGACACGCATTGTCGACCGCGCAGCGCGCTTGGTTATGATCAAATGTCCTTAAGCCTAAGGTTCATGATCAATCGTTCGAGAGTTGGTCCTTTGGTGTCAATGTCAAGTTTTATCCCTCACTTTGAAAGTATCGGTCCAAATTCGCGTACTCTTTACGTTCTTTCAAAGCTAGACGAACATATTTCATAAAATACAATTCTGTGACGGCAGTGCGAAAGAATAAAAGAATAAAGTGCGAATTTTCATAAATGAACATGGTGTTTACAGTGAGTGAAGAAGGAAGTACAAAAACTCAGGGCAAACACATGCCCAAATCCTGACTACCGGGGCACGCAGGCCCGAACAAAAACTGGGGCACGCAGGCCCGAAATCTACAACTACGATGGCACGCAGGCCTATGTACAAGGTAAAGCTAGCAAAGCAAAAACACGAGGCTTAGACCCGTCGAATCCTCTTCTGTCGTGATCCTGCGGACTCAGAACTCTCGGGCTCGTCATCACCGTCGTCGTCAGGAGAACCAGAAGCAGTACTCGAGTCCGATGTCCCTAAGACATGTGACTCAGAGGACTCCTCTGTCCCCTCCTCTGTCTCCTCCTCCGACTCCTCCGGCTCCACACGAGCTGGCCTCCGCTGGGACGCCTCCTGAGGCAAAACCTCGAACAGTCCTGCACCTGCAGCAGCCCGTGGCGCACGTCCTGCACCCCGACCTCACGTGCTGGCAGGAACAGGAGGGCTCGTGGTACCGCGCGGACGCGTCCTAGCCGAACACCGTGGTTGCACTTGCATATCACAAACATTTTCTCATCTTATGCATGTTCGAAAGTAATGTTGCTCAAACCAAAATATGGAATATGTATGCATGTTATACCTGGGTAGCAGCAAGAGGAGAAGCCGCAGGGGCGGGTCTCGTCTGGAGGACCCTCCCCTTAGCGCAATCCTTCAGCAGGTGGCGCATCCCCACCATCAGCATCACGGCCTGCTCAGCCCACTCTCGCGGTACCTGTGGAAAAATCCAAGACTCATGACATGCAAACAAGGATTGATCAATGTGCAAAGCAAGCAGAAATATTGTTTGTACCTGAGCAGGAAACCGCATCGGCGGCTGTGGGAGACGGGGCACGTCAATCACCTCCCGTGCGCCCGACAGACTCGTCACGCCTATGGTCCACTTCAGCGTCGGCAACCCCGGTAGTGCTGAAGTGTCCGCGGTCTCGGGGACCCTCGTGCTCCCCTCTCCCCTACCTCCAGCACCTGTACCTCTCCCACCAGCAGGGACCCTAGCACCTCATCCTCGGCCCCGCGCAGAGCGGCCACCGCGGCTCGGCACTCCACTCTCGTCTCTCCAAGCCCCCACATCGGCCACCCGTCTCTCAAACTGCTCCTCCACCCCCAGGCTCCTCGCCAAGTACCGGTCCGCATAAGCAGCGTAGTCCAGGGAGCGTCGCAGGTGCCTCTCTAGATCCGTGCCCGGCACGGTGAACAGCTCGAGCTCGGCGCGAGTGTAGGACTCGGTCCTCTGCACGCGTGGGGGGAGCAGCCCGGGAACCGCGAACGCTGGGAGGCCAAATGACTGTCAAGTCACTCGATCCCCCAGGTACCACTGCCAGCCCAGAGGGCACTCCAGCAGGACCCTGCTCCGTGTCACCTCCCGACTCCTCGGGAGGAAGTCAGCCTCCATCCCCGCCCACCGGTCCCAATGAACCTGCAATTCAAATTTTGGGATCCATTCAGAAGTCGACTCTATAAAAAATTTTGACGAAAGAAAAGCAAGAGATGTCGATCGTACCACAACCCCTGTCAGGTTATCCAGCCAGCGCCGGAAAGTCATCACCTCCCCTCATCGCTCCTTCGCCCGCCGGTACACCTTACCCCAGGCTAAGCCGCGTGGAAGCAAGTTCGGGTCCGTACAAGTATTCTCGGGCGGGAACATCCCGAGAACCTCGTAAGCCCAAAGCTGCAAAATTTCATAATTCAGGGTGAGTCGATCTCAAATGCATAATTCAAGTCGAAAAGCAGTCGAAAGCAATTCATAAGCAAATAATTCGAAATCGTACCTCAAACACTCGCCAATACCCTCCAACCGTGTCTCCGACCCCGCGAGAAGCAGCTCCAAGGAGACAGTAGAGCGTGCACAGAGCAGCACCTCCCCAGTCGAAGCGCCCCGCCTGTCCCAGGTCCACCAAACCCATTAGATAGCACAGGTGCACCCGGCTACGCCTGTTCGGGAACAGAGAAGCCCCGAACATGTATAGCAGGTACGCCCGGGCCATCTGGGCTGCCTCCTCGTCAATCGCAGGCTCGTGGTCCCAGTACTCCACGAACTGCCCGTAGGCTGCCATCCCTCCGTTGTGGCGTGGTACTCGCCCCAGGAACCACCTCAGAGCCGCGTCATCCAGCACCAGGCTCGAGTCGTAAAGAATCTGGTCTCCGCCAACCCTAAGCCCCGTGATCGCCGCAAAGTCGAGGGGCGTCACCGTCATCTCCCCGAACTGGAAGTGGAAGGTGTTGGTGGTGTCCCACCACCTCTCCGCCAGCGCCGTAAGCACGGCCCGATCTACCTTTACCACCGTCAGCAGTTGTACGAAGGGTCCGAACCCTGCCGCCTCCACCAACACTCTCACCCTCTCAGGCAAGGCCTTGAAGTGCGCCAGTGAACTGGCCGAGCCCCCGTGGCCGTACACGTCTGTCGTACGCTATTTCAACAAAGCAAGAAATGGCGTTAGATCTCAAACATGAAATAAAATTTGGAAATGAATTGCGTAATTCGAGAAAAGATAATGATCGGAAGCTCACCGTAGTCCACCCAAACGAAATATGTGAAGCTCGATCCCGCATGAGCATCTCCTCGGGATAGTCAGTGCGGTCGGGGACATAAGCTGTCATCCCCACAGGCTCGAAGGAGTGCAATCGAGGAGCATAGGTAGCCGGAATGAATTCGGGTCGCTCCCTCGCCAGGTAGGCCCGCCGCTCCTCCAGATAGGCTTTCGCCTCGTCTACCGCGGTAACACGCGCCTCAGCAGCCGCCTCGGCATCCCCTCCCAACTCCTCCACCTCCGGTACAACCGCCTCCCGGGCGTCCGAGCCCTCTCCGCTCAACAGAACCCCCAAAAGCGACGCCGAAGCCCGGTCCTCAGGCGTGCTAGCGTCCCTCAGCACCGCAGCGACCACGGAGTCGAGGCCGAGTGCGTCCAGGATGCCCCGAGGCTCCGCGCCCTCCAAGAAGTCCCCGTCCGCGAAAGGAACAGGGCATGAAGACCCAATCCCGCTATCCCCACTCCTCGGCTCCAACGCCGTCGCCGTCCTCAGCACCGGCGTCGCGCTGAATTGCCCGACAACTGCCTCCTCACCGCCGAGATCGGCTGGTCCCTCGTCGCTCACCCGCTCGGCAGCCACTAGCAATTCCACCACGGTAGGGGTGGGAGGCCTACCCGAACCTCCGTCCCCGCTACCGGATCCCCCTGCTACTGTCGCCTCTGTACTACTGCCCACAGCAACCACCACTCTCGTGTCACCGGCAGCTGACACCACTGTAGCGTCGACCAAGGCACCCCCACTGCCCGGCTCCGCCCTTGTACCGCCATCTCCTCCTTCGGCTGCCACCGCAGTGGCGCCAACCTCGACCTCCTGACCAGCGGGATCCGTCCCAGCTCCGCTCCCGACCACCATGTCTTCGTTCTCCCGCGCCATTGCAAGATCGAAAGTGAGAGAGCTGAGAGAGTGAGAGAGCTAAGAGAGCCAAGGCAATGAGACAATGAGAGAATGAGGGCAGTCGAGAAAATAGGAGCAGATGGCAGTCTGGTTATCGAGCGCTCGAGAACCAGAAGTTTTAACCCCCGATTTAAAGAAGAAGATGAAGGGTCGGTGGTCCCCAGCGGCGGTCCCGAGCGCTCGGGAGTGGATCCCCCAGTGCCTGCCTCTTTTTATTACCCTTCGTAAGCTCATGCATAGCACCTTGATTAAGGATCATTGTCCTTCAAGAATTTTTTTTAAAATCAATCTCAGTCCTATTTAAATCTAAGTCGAGATAGAGTAATCGAGAGCGGATTTCGTTTCGTAATCTATTCTGGATCATCCTCATTTCCCTAGAAGTTCTGCTTAGATGTCGGAAAAAAAAAAAAAAGTTTTCCAAATTCCACGTTTGTCGATGTATTCACAAAAAGTTTTACCCAGGGCGTGGTACTTCTTTTATCATTTTGTCCACCGAACAGAGCAACGGGTGGGCCTCAGTTCTTGTCTCTATCATCATCGAAGCATTCGTCGATCTCCTTCCAATGCATGCATTACACGTGTTTGCATTTGCCACAAAAGAACTACGCTGGTCTGATCCCTACAAACGGGGTACGTAGGCAGTCTGAAAAGACACGACCTCATGCATTGAGTGCTTATATGCTTTTCACTTGCATTTGATTCGTAAATTGAGGATTCGGTTCGGCTCGAATTGGGTTGTCTCGATCTTTGGGCGACACTCGCATCCAAACATGATGCCGAGCGCCGTCCAAAGAGGGGCAACTATAGACACCCCAATTTGGACTTGTCGAATTTCCTCAATTTGTGGCCCTGAGCCCCCCCGGTGATGAATATAGGTCAGAACAAGCCTTGAACCAATTGAGACGTTGCTCCTTGGAAGAAATGACCAAAATCAATCCCAAGCGCTCTGAATCACTCCCAAGCGCTCAAAACTATTTTCCAAAAACCACTAGCATGGCTCACTCTCGAGCGCTCGAGAATAAAGTCCCAAGCACTTGAGACTAATCCCAAGCGCTCGAGACCTCTCCCAGTGCCCAATGGATGAAGGAGATTACCACTATCCATCCAAGTCATCATTGCTCCGACTGAGGTGAGTCAACACTCAACCTCAGTCAGAGAGGAAATCATCTGAAAGATTTCTTTCAAAAACCACTTGATTTTTCAAAACCATTGGATATATCCCCTATATATATCCCATGTTTTGCAGCTGAAAAGGGGGGCTCCCTTCCTTTCTCTAGAAACTCTATCTCTGGTCTCTCTTCTGCTCAAAGAGAAAATATCTTTCAAAAATTTTCTTCCCAACCTCAAAGGTGTTCTCCAAAATCATCAAAGAAAAGGGCAAGAAACCCAGTGTGTTTGCAGTTTTTGTTCTTTCACCACCATCCAAGGAGCAGGGTGTCCAGTAAAGGTAGAACCACTTCTATCTATGGTCCAAGTCAAGAGGTTGTCCTTCATTCTGAGGGAGGGTCTCTCAGCCGGTCCCAGTCCTTAATACTGGTATATGGTTGGGAGACCCTAGTGAAGAAAGCAAAAATAAAGGGTCCACAAAGAACGTTTTCCCAAAACCCCTTATTGGAAACACTCCATAGCGCTCCAGAGTACTCTAAAGCGCTCGGGACTGTTTCCAGTCCCATGCATGGCATTTTGTTAAGCAGGCTGGGATGAGATACATTCTTAAACAAAATGGTTTTGTTGTGGCATGGAGACACAGAATATCATTTTTTTTAAAGCATAAATGTTCCTTAAAAATTTAAAGTCATAATAAAAGTTTTCCTAGGTTAAAAATAAGACCTTCTCTTGTCAAAAAATTAGATAAGAGTGTTTGCATGGTGAAACAGTGCCATTTCTGACTAAGAGTAAGCTGGTATGTAGTTCACTCCCAAGCGCTCGAATCCATTCCAAAGCGCTTGGGAGTGCATGCAGGCCATTGCATTTCATTTTCCCATTCTTTTTTGCTTTATGAGCTTCTGCATGCATAGGCGTGTACTCTTTCTCTTTTAAAAATCGTGGATCTGTTTGTTCAATGGCTAGGATATACGACTTGAAAATTTGAGGTCCTATCTCGGTCTTTCAAGTCCTCTGCTGAGCCAGTGATCTGTGTAAATAGCATTTCACTTTGTAGTCTTCACATTACATTCTGTCAGTACTAACAGAAGGTGCAGGTGTGGGTCCAGACACTCCTAAGCACTTAAGAGTGCTCTTGAGCACTTGAGAGTGAAGCCAGCGAGCATTGTTTCATTCCTTGCTATCTTACTGTCTTTCATCGTGTGACCACCTTCACCCTTCCATGCACATGCATCAGTATACACCGTTATTTGGCATCCTATTTGTGACTAATGAACTCTGCAGGATTCGGTCAGTAACATTCCCAAGCGCTCGAGAGTTGATTCAGTGGCAGTTTATACTACTTTGCCATCATGCATGTGTCCATCATCATTTTATCATTCCTTGCACACAAACACCAGCATACACCTTCTACGTGCTATACCTGCGGATACCTGCTACGTGTTTAATGAAACAAAATCCATTTGAAAAATCCCACAAACGTTTAGTAGAGACCGACATCGCGTCGGGCGAGGGGGGGTGCCATAAAACCCTTCCCCCCTCATAACGTGGCTTCTGAACCCTCGGATGATCTTTGGTTTTCAATCAATCAATTTTCAAATCAAAACGGTTTCTCGGGTGGCGAACCACAAATCCGAGTGGCGACTCTTCAAAATTTTTCAAACCGATTCGACAGAGCAGTGTTTGTTTTTCGGGCCGCCCCGATCTCACCCGGGGCTGTGGTAGCCCACACACACCCTAGGTGTCATGTTTCTAACTTTCTCGATTTTCGTGTCACATTTTCATGCATAAACTCCGCGGTAGTACTTTTCACATACGTAATCATTCATTGAAATCTTGAAACTAAACTAGCAAGATCATCCAACTCTATATAACTAATCATGCTCAAATCACCACTTAAAGCATAACGCCACATGTACGGATGCCTTTGGAGTGAAAATCACTTATGCTTTACAACAAGACAAGTAATACAAACAATTCATAATACATGCTCATAACCATCCTAAAGATCAAAATACGAATACTTCTATCAATGATAAGATCTTATCTTTCGAAAATCGTTCTTTCTTCCTTTGTGGGAAATTCAATACAACATATGTTTACTAGAGTAAAAGTTGATTATTTCAACATGCTCATACTTGCATTAGCGAAAATAAGTTATTAACTATCATGCATTTCAAACCTATAGGTGATATATAACCTTATATACAGAAAATCTATTTATACTTCCAACATACGGTTCTACGTTATACGTGGAGTTTAGTGGACAAGGGACTCTACCTTTCTTCTTGGCGGTAGTGACGACTACGAAAAGTAAGTTGACGATCGGGCGGAATAACTTCCTATGGTAAGCTTCCGGTAGCTTCGAAAGAGAAAGGTTTCTCTCGAAACTAATTCGTGACTAAAACTACTAAACTTTATGGATCGAAAGGGAGGTTTAGGATGAGTTTCTTGAAGAACTCAAGAAGAAACTCAAGAACACCAAGACAAGGAAGAACAAAGTAAGAACACAAGGATTTTCTAGAGAGAAGTTGGAGGATTTGAAGGTGTGAGTTGAATGGTGAGTGGGGGGTGTTATTTATAGCAAAAACTTGGCTCTCTCTCCTCCCCCCATGGCCGGCCTCCTCCCCCTCTCTTTATCTCATGGATTTTGCTCTATTGACTTGTCATTTCAAGCCTTTAATCAAGATCCTAGCCTTCCCTCACTTGTCTTTTCCTATTTTAGGCCATACCTTAGGTTATAATGAAGGGTTTTTGACTTGTCTAGTCCTAGGAAAGGCTTGCTTGTAAGATTGAACATAATAATGGCTAGGATTGTGTTCAAGACCCTAGGATGGCTTGTCAAGTAGGTATTTAGGCTTATGGGCTAAAGGTTGCTTGTTAGAGTGCCCAAAACACAAGTACACACACACACACTCTCCCTCCCTCTCTCTCTCTCTCTTTCTCTCTCTCTCTCTCTCTCTCTCTCTCTCTCTCTCTCTCTCGGCTTAGGTCTTGGAGAGTTTTCAAGTGACTACTCAATGGAAGGAGAATGATTAAGATTTTCCTAGAAAGTGTACTTATGCAAGTATAAGCTCATATAGGCATGCTTATTATAGCTCATGAAGTACAAATATACATATATATATATATATATATATATATATATATATATATATATATATATAAGTATACATATGAATCTAGGAAAGTAACTCTAGGATAATTAGACTTAAGGCTATACCCTAGGTTTGCATGCATGGCATGGCTAGGCTTGCTTCTTTTGAAAGCAAAATGATGGCTATGACTTGTCTTGTCCAAGTTATATACACATTGGCAAGTCAATTGTCCATTATCTAAGGGATAAGAATTCCCCTAGCATTTATGGACCAATGGTTAAAGAAGAAATGATGATAAGTAAGGCTTTGAATGACTAGTCATGAGTAAAATGATTACACTAATGGCCTAATGGTCCATTTAGGGTTAGGAGGGGTTCATAAGGCAAAAAGATGGTCAAAAAGGTCTATCTAGGGTTAGGAAAATATAACTAGGTGAATTGGTAGTCCGGTTTCTCCAACTAGTCGGTTAAAAATGAATTCTTATTGCCATGTAGGACTTCTAGTCAAGAAATATAATTTTTAAGGGCCTAAATCTAATTATGACGCATTATAGAAATTTAAAAGAAATTTTAGAACTGATATTAAGTAATTAAAAAGAAATTCCAATAAATAACAAAAATTTTATTTATTAAAAATTCCGAGTCGTTACATACCCTGTCCAAATCGGCAATGACAGCCCGTCCTGTCCAAATTCGATCAACAAGCGGCGATTCACTTGTCCACTTCTACTTCCATCCCCAGCAATGGACCTTTCGTCCATTCCACCAATCAGGTTCCTTAAGTTTACAAGTCTACTTTGCTAGTATGCTTTATTTTGGATTGCCTTGAGAGGTGTCTAGAATTCTTTGACGTTACTTGTACCAAGTCGATGGTGCTTCAAGTGCCGTCAAAGAGGGGCTACTGTAGACACCCCAATCTGGACTTCCAGATTAGTTAACTTACGGTATTTGATTCCCCAATGATGAAACGGATCAAGAACACCCCGGGAATGTCGAGTGTTTGAGCTTTGAGTGTTTGCAAAACCCTTGAACCTAATCTAGCCGAAGCCACTACGAAAGCCAAAAACCCTAGTGGCGCATGTTGGTTGAAAGCCTGCGCGCAGATCAACTTGACAGGTGTTGGTCAATGGTCAAAGCTTGACCGTTGACCAACATGTGAGTAGGTGGTACACGCGCGCTGCTCCCAAACCCGCGCGCACGTGTCAAGCTGCCAGGTGTGGTCAACAGTCAAAGCTTGACCATTGACCCACGCACGCCAGGGCGCAACCCGCGCACGCCGATCAAAACCTGTCCCCATCACCTTTATGGGTTGGTAAGCTTAACCACCAAGTAACCCTCAGCCAGCCTCGTGGACTGGCTGAGCTCCTCTTTTTGCAGCTCCATACCTACCACTTCTCTCCTATAAATACCCCTCATGGTTCTTCCATTCAAGGGGTTCAAAAAAAAAAGAGATTCAAAGGGTTACAAAATTTAAAGGTTTTAAAAGTTCCAAGATTTCAAAGGGTTCCAAGTTTTAAAACCTTAAGTTTCAATCACTCAAGAACATAGCTAGTTCTTTGCTTCTACCATTCAAACACCCCAATCAACCACAAAGCTCAAACACCTTTCAAACTCAAAAACCAAAGGTATAACATACCTACTGTTTTCCTGTTCTGATCCCTGAGGGGGGCTGGTAGGGCCAAGGCTGGTAATCAATACTAGTCCTGACCCTAAAACTGGCAAGGTTTTAAAAACCGTTGTGGTTGGAACCTGTAACGCCCCGAATTTTGGGTACGTTAAAAGGACATTTTATTCATAAAATCAAATGGAGTCTGGCTCGTTATTACAACAAAACTCTCTCAAGAGTTCAATATTTACATAAACGGAGGGGGATTCTAGGGTTCCTAACTACAGCTCCTCAGCTCCTCTATTCTTGCCAGCTCCAAAGCCTCCACGGTGATCTGCTAACCCTGATTATCTACAAAATCTGACACATTATACCAGCGTCGCCACCGATATAATATGTCAGGGTCACCAAAAAGGCAACACCGTGAGCTACAAAGCTCAGCAGAGTAATCCCATACCCGCTAACCCATACTTATAAACAACAGGAAAATAATAACACATCGATTTCCACATGATACATAAATACACAGTTAATCATTTACACATCCACATTCATTAATCATCTATCGTTGGTGTCCAAGATTTCCGGGTTTCTCCTACGCGACTCATCGTAAACTGTGTCAACATTTTCACGTACCAATTCATCTTTCAAAAATCATTTGTTTAACTCACACAATTTTGCATTGGCTCCGTACCGCGGATAACCAAGCTACACACCCAACCTCATAATGGTTCCATTTTTCCCGGATCCCATTGGAACACACACAAAACACACTCCACACAATGGGCTACCACGTCCGGCCACATTGCAGTTTCCATAACATTTCCTTTCAAACCAAAATTTGTTTTTTAACACACCCAACCTCGGTTCCGCCGCGCCGGTCTCCCGAGTATCCTCACAATGGTTCCGCCGCGCCGGGTTTCCATTGGCACACAATTGCATTGGCTCCTCTCCACGGATAACCAAGCCATACCTCACCATGGTTCCGCCGGTCCGGGTTCCCATGGGAACGCACACAACCTCACAATGGTTCCGCTATTCCGGATCTCCATTGGAACACACACAACCTCACAATGGTTCCGCTTTTCCCGGATTCCCATTGGAACACACACAACCTCACAATGGTTCCGCTATTCCGGATCTCCATTGGAACACACACAACCTCACAATGGTTCCGATTTTTCCGGATTCCCATTGGAACACACACAACCTCACAATGGTTCCGCTGTTCCGGATCTCCATTGGAACACACACAACCTCACAATGGTTCCGCTTTTCCCGGATTCCCATTGGAACACACACAACCTCACAATGGTTCCGCTATTCCGGATCACCATTGGAACACACACAAAACACACACCACACAATGGGCTACCACGTCCGGCCACATTGTGGTTTTCACAATCCATGCAATGGGCTACCAAGTCCGGCCACATTACGAGTTTTCATACACACAATGGGCTACCAAGTCCGGCCACGTTGCGGTTTTCAAAATCCACACGATGGGCTACCACGTCCGGCCACATCGCGGTTTCCAAAACATTTCAACCTTTTCAAATGTTTCTTTTACGCACGCACACAACTCACATAATGCCACCCAAAACCGGTCATTATGTAGTTTCAAAATATTTTCTCCTCGAAAAAACATTTCCTTTCATTAACCACACCCTAGGTGTCATGTTTCTACTTTCTCGGTTCTTTGTGTCTCGTTTACATACAAAGACTCCGCGGTAGGACAAACGTAAGCAATAATCATCCTAACAAGATCATCCAATTCTATATTACTCATCACGCTCAATTACCACTTATAGCATAACGCCACATGTACGGACGCCTTTGGAGTGTATCACTTATGCTTTATTCAAAGCACAATGCCCCATGTACGGACGTCTTTGGAGTGAAATCACTTATGCTTTATCACATACCACAAGCAATACAGGCAATTCATATATGCATACTCATAATCATCTTTAAAGATCAAAATACAAATACTTCTAAACAAACGATAAATACGTAAATAAAGATAACCTACTTTCTATCATACGGTTCTATACGTAGAGTTAGGGTCAAGGGGTTCTACCTTACTTCTTGGCGGTAGTCGGCTATGGAAAGTACGTCGGTGGTTGGACGGAGTAACTTCCTACGGTGGTCTCCGGTAGCTTCGAAAGAGAAAGGTTTCTCTCGAAACTTCTACTTGACTATTACTACTACTACTTTTGGATCGAGAGGGTGGTCGAGTGGCGGTCTAGTGGCGGCCTAGGTTGAGTTTCTTGAAGAACTCAAGAACACTCAAGAACAAAGTAAGAACAAGAAAGAACAAAGGAATTCTAGAGAGAGAAGTTGTAGAATGGGAGGTGTGAGTTCAATGGCATGGGAATGGTTCTATTTATAGGCAAAACCTTGGCCCTCCCCTCTCTCTCAAGGCCGCCCCCCCCCCCCCCCCCCCCCCCCCCCCCCCCCCCTTCTCTCTCTCTAGTTCACACACACACACACACACACACATATATATATATATATATATATATATATATATATATATATATATACATATAAAAGTACAAGCAACAATAAACAATGGGTACCTTTGGTACTAGGGTCAAGGAAACTTAAAGGCTAAGTTTCTCCTACTAACAAATAAATAAGCACATGTGTACTAATGTACTCTAGGAAGATCAACTCCCCAATAAATTAATCCAATTGGGTATAAAACCCCAATAAATTATAATATAAGAGTACTTTGGAGAATATTATGCCTTAAAGGCTACAAGGGCTACTAAGTACTTTTACTAATAAAATAATGTGTACTTTATCACATGGGGTTTAAGAAAAATATTATTTTAATGAACCCATGTACTTGGTGAAAGAATAACTCTTTTACCCAATGGACAATAAATTCCCTAACTTTTATTGTCCAATGGACAAAGGTTAAAAGGAAACTTTTATTTAAAATAATTAAAGTTGTCCTTTTTAAAGCATGTGACAAAAGCCTTATATTAAATATAGGTGTGGTATCAAGTACCCCAATTAAATAAAAAGGCTAGGATTCTCCCCATTAGTTCATAATAGAGTACAAGTACTAGTAAATCTAGGGTTTAGATATACCCCAATAGTTTAATGCACAAAAGTACATGGGAATCCAATTCTTGATTATTAAAATGCAACCTTGTACTTGGTAGAAAGATTTGGGCTATTACCCAATGGATAATAATTCCCCTAACGGTTATCGTCCAATGGATAATAAGGTAAGAGTACTTTAAATCATAATTTAAGTATTTTTAAAAGACTACATGTAACGCCCCTCAATTTTGGTCAATAAAAATTTCGTTAAATATTTGAATTTTATTTGAATTACTTATTTTCCATTGAATGGCTATATGATTCTTGTTATTTTCCGTCGTAGTTAGATTTCGGTCGTTGGTTAAACTCTTGACTAGAAAAACCTACGTGACCAATTTAGTTAATTTCCAACCGACTACTTGGAGGAACCAAGCAACCAACGTACCTAGTTACTCGATGAACTTTTTTTTACCTTTGGACCTTTTGAACCTTTGCCTTTACCCATTGGTCCATAATGGTTAGGGTAATTTTTGTCCATTGGATAATAAACTTTTTATTATAAAAGTACATGTAGTCTTTCAAAATCTTATTTTAAAATAAATGGTACTTGTACTCTTTTGTCCAATGGTTATTAACCGCTAGGGAAGTTAGTAACCATTGGGTAATAAAGTCTTTTGACCAAATAAAGTACCGATGTGACTAGGAAACCTTCCAATAAAGTTGATTTGACTTGTACTTTATTATTATTTTAATGGGAAGAATCCTAGTCTTTTTATTTAATTGGGGTACTTGGTACCACACTTATATTTAATATAGGGCTTTTGTCACATGCTTTAAAAGGACAACCTTGATTATTTTAATATAAAAGTTTCCTTTTATTCTTTGTCCTTTGGACAATAAAAGTTAGGGGAACTATTATCCATTGGATAATAGAAACCCAATTCTTTATATTAAAGGGGTTTTGAGCAAAGTACTTGAGTAGACTTTTATGATTACTTTAAAAGTACTTTTTGATTATTTTATTATAAAAAGTTCCCTAGTTATTATTGTCCATTGGATAATAAAAGTTTCTAATATTCTCCTAAGTACTCTTTTATTATTTTGTATTGGGATTTTGTACCCAATTGGATTTATTTATTGGGGAGTTGATCTTCCTAGAGTACATTAGTACACTAGTTTATTTATTTATTGGAAACATGTGTTTAATAAAGATTCTTACTTGATTTTGTAAATCTTGTATTTTGTACCTTTCTTATTCTTTCTTGTATTTATATATGTGTGTGTGTGTGTGTGTGTGTGTGTGTGTGTAGTGTACTAGGAGAGAGAGAGAGAGAGAGAGAGAGAGAGAGATTGCCAAGAGAGAGAGGCCGAGAGAGAGAGATAGGGGAGAGAGAGGGAGAGATTTGATTGTACTTCCATATCTTCCTCATCCTTTCAAGTCCATGGGAGAATCTTTCCCCTAACCAAACTTAACTCCCCATTTGTACCTCCATGCTTTGTTTAAAACCAAATCTTGTACCCCTTGTCTCCTATCCTTGCAACAAATCTCCCAAAGATCAAATCCAAGGACTAACCTAGCCTTGCAAGCTACCTTATATAGGCCTAAGTCTTTTTATGCCTAATGACAACCTATGATGGACCATTATGACACAATCCTAGCCTTTATTAGCCTTAGACCTTGACTACAAGCTAAACCTAGATTATAATTACCTAGATTCACCTAAAAAGCCTAAGATCTTAGTTGATTACATAGCCTTACACCTAAGATTTGGATTGGACAAGCTATGACTTGGTTGAAAGGTTGATGTGATGACTTAATGGAGCAAATCCATGGAGGATTTAGAGAGAGAGAGAGGGCCGGCCATGAGAGGGAGGGAGAGCCCAAGAGTTTTGCCTATAAATAGCAAGCCATCCCATGCCATTGAACTCACACCTTCACCTAGCAACTTCTCTCTCTAGAAAAATTGTGTTCTTTCTTTGTTCTTTCTTTAGTTCTTCTTTGTTCTTGAGTGTTCTTGAGTTCTTCAAGAAACTCAACCTAGGCCGCCACTAGACCGCCACTCGACCACCCTTCGATCCAAAAGTAGTAGTAGTAATAGTCAAGTAGAAGTTTCGAGAGAAACCTTTCTCTTTCGAAGCTACCGGAGACCACCGTAGGAAGTTACTCCGCCCGACCACCGACGTACTTTCCGTAGCCGACTAACCTTCCGTAGCCGACTACCGCCAAGAAGTAAGGTAGAATACCTCTACTCACTTCCCTAAGTATAAAGTAGGTTATCTTTATTTACGTACTTATCGTTTGTTTAGAAATATTGTATTTCGATCTTTAAGATGATTATGAGTATATATATATAAGTTGCTTGTATTACTTGTGGTGTGATTAAGCATAAGTGATTTCACTCCAAAGACGTCCGTACATGTGGCGTTGTGCTTTGAATAAAGCATAAGTGATACACTCCAAAGGCGTCCGTACATGTGGCGTTATGCTATAAGTAGTGATTGAGCGTGATAAAGTAATATAGAATTGGATGATCTCGTTAGGATGATTCATGCTTACGTTTGTCCTACCACGGAGTCTTTGCATGTAACGAGACACGAGAGTCAAGAAAATAGAAACATGACACCTAGGGTGTGGTTAATGAAGGAAATATTTTTCGAGGAAGAAAATATTTTGAAACTACATAATGACCGATTTTTGGGTGGCATTATGTGAGTTGTGTGCGTGTGTAAAAGAAACATTTGAAAAGGGTGATGTGTTTTGAAACCGCAATGTGGCCGGACTTGGTAGCCCATTGTGTGTATGGAAACCCACGATGCGGCCGGACGTGGTAGCCCATCGTGTGGATTGTGAAAACTGCAACGTGGCCGGACTTAGTAGCCCGTTGTGTGTATGAAAACTCGTAATGTGGCCGGACTTGGTAGCCCATTGTGAAGATTGCCAATGCGGCCGGACGTGGTAGCCTCATTGGTAATATAGCTTGGTTATCCGCGGAGAGGAGCCAATGCAAGTTTTGTGTGCCAATGGGAACCCGGGACGGCGGAACCATTGTGAGGATACTCGGGAGTCCGGAACGACGGAACCGAGGTTGGGTGAGTTAAACGATTTTTGAAATGTTTTGGAAACCGCAATGTGGCCGGACATGGTAGCCCATTGTGTGGTGTGTGTTTTGTGTGCCAATGGGAACCCGGGACGGCGGAACCATTGTAAGGATACTCGGGAGACCGGAACGGCGGAACTGAGGTTGGGTGTGTAGGTTGGTTATCCGCGGTACGGAGCCAATGCAAATGATTTTGTAAATTGTGTGTGTTAAACAAATGGTTTTTGAAAGATTGTTTTGTAAATGAAAATGTTGACACGGTCTACGATGAGTCGCGTAGGAGAAACACGAAACTCTTGGACACCAACGATAGTTGATTAACGAATGTGGATGTGTCATTGTTAACTGCGTATATATGTATCATGTGGAAATCGATGTGTTATTCCTTTGTTTATAAGTATGGGTTAGCGGGTATGGGATTACTCTGCTGAGCTTTGTAGCTCACGGTGTTGCCTTTTTGGTGACCCTGACATATTATATGGGTGGCGACGCCGGTATAATGTGTCAGATTTCGTAGATGATCAGGGTAAGCAGATCACCGTGGAGACTTTTGGAGCTGAGGAGCTGGCTAGGATGGAGAAGAAGGAGGAGCTGTAGTTAGGAACCTTAGAACCCCCTTCATTTGTGTAAATATTGAACTCTTGTGAGAGTATTTGTTGTAAGAAGAGCCAGACTCTATTTTGAGGTTATCAATAAATTGTGACTCTATTTTGAGGTTTTTAATGAAATTGTCTTATTTAACGTACCCAAAATTCGGGGCGTTACACTACATGTCCTTTTGAAATTTACCCATGTGTTTATATATATGTACTTAGCCAAATATAATAAAGGAAAAGCTTTTGTCCAATGGGTAAAGATTACCCTAACAATCATTGTCCAATGGACAATAGTTACTAAGGTACTTTTTATAGTAAAATATTCAAAAAGTACTTTTAAAGTAATTATAAAAGTCTACTTCCAAAAGATTATAGTACTTTGTTCCAATCTTTCAAAATCCTTTTAATATAAAAAAAAATGGGTTTCTATTATCCAATGGACAAAAATTACCCTAATCGTTATGGACCAATGGGTAAAGGTAAAAGGTTCAAAGGTTTCAAAAGGTCCAAAAGGTTCATCGAGTAACTAGGTGAGTGGGTTGCTCGGTTCTTCCAAGCAGCCGGTTAGAAACGAACTACATTGGTCAAGTAGGGTTTCTAGTCGAGACCAAAATCTAACTATGACGAAATTTAACAAGGAAACATATAGCCACATAAAAGAAAATAAGTAATTCAATAAAATTCAAATATTTAACGAAATTTTTATTGACCAAAATTCAGGGTCGTTACAGAACCAGCGCGCGTCAGTCCCATATTCGCGAGCGCCACTCTGTGGCTGCGCGCGTAGGACCGTGTGGGGATTAGTTTCCTACTATTTTACGTCTTTTACTTTGTATGGATCACTGTTAAGCATGTAAATAACCAGTTTACTGCTTTCCTTTATTAGAAATGCTAGCTGTTTTTCAATATGCATATCTACTGCTATGGAGTACCCCAGGGATCATTCTAAATATGTTCTAGAACCCAGAAACATGTAAACCAAACATTGGTTGAACGACAGACACGCGCGCGCGAGGGCGCAATACGCGCGCCGGAGCGCCATATGCTCACGCCGGAGCGCCATACACACGTGCCAGTCTGTCTCTGACCAGTGAGTGGCTTGCATGGATAACTTGGCCTTAGGCCGTTGTTTTGTCCCCACACTGTTTATGGGGTGTTTTGTTAATTTGTAGGGTTTTTCAGCCTTTTAACTGTATATTATAACTACTTAGAACTGCTTGGTTTGTCCTGGGTATGCATTGGTTCTTCCAGAGCCCAGAAGAGGGTAAAAACATAGACTTTGAGTGAAGCAAAGTCATACGCGCATGTTGTGGACCCGCGAGCGCAAGTGTGAACTTCATGCAGTGGATTTGGTCAGTGCATGCGGGTCTTTCTTGCGCGCATAAATCCCAGATGTGTGTGCTGGGTTTGGTTCTATTCAACAGAACCTGGCATTTACCTTGTTTAGTGCTTTCGCATCCATGCTATCAATTACATCTTGCAAACTGTTATAGTTTTATTCCCCATTAAACTGTTCCCCGCTCCCCTAATTGGCTAAAAAAGAATTGATTAATCAAATAGAATCACAAACATCTTTCGCAAATGCCTAAGTAGAGATCGATCTCCGGATTGGGCAAGAGGGGTGCCTTAAAACCCTTCCTCTCTCGTAACCTGGCTCCCGAACCCAGATATGGTTATGACGAACTGGTTCCTCCACTTTGTCAAAATAAACAGCGCAGCGAACGTTTCAAGTTCAGTTCCTTGAGTGTCAAACCTTCAAACCCAAGTGGCGACTCTACATTGAACGCTCGTCTGTAAAAAGCGCACTCATCAATCCGCCTTTTTCCGGGCATGCTGCCCACAATAGCATAGGTTTAGAACACCTAGAGACTGGGGAGACATTTCATCTCATGGGTTCAAAACGTTGCATCTTTTTACATGACTTGTGCATGCTTGTGTGACTAACATTCATGTGACTATTTGACATTGCATTTTCAATATAGTAGAGTGGTGTAGAGTTGTTATTGACCCGTGTTGGAAAGTTGGGGCTTTGACATCATAGTTGGGGTCTTACCTAACCATTGTTCTTGAACTCTTGAGAGAGCACCAATTGTATGCCAAACTTAGTAAATGTGAGTTTTGGTTATCCGAGGTCAAATTTTTGGGTCACGTGGTTTCGAAAGGTGGAGTGTCTGTTGATCCGGGAAAGATAGAGTCGGTTATGAATTGGCAGCGACCGAAGAATGTGTTTGAGATATGTAGTTTCTTGGATTTGGTCGAGTACTACCATCTTTTTGTTCTTGATTTCTCTTTTTTAACGGCACCGATGACTAGATTAACACGTAAGGGGACTTGATTCGTTTGGAGTGACTTGAGTGAGGAGCCTTTTGAGGAGTTAGAGAGGCGGTTGACTACTACACTGGTTTTGATATTGCCCGAACATGGAGTTGGCTACTCCGTATATTGTAATGCATCTAAGGAAGGATTGGGGTGCATGTTGATGCAAGCAAGGCAGATAATAGCGTATGGGTCGTGGTAGTTGAAAAATCACGAGCGGAATTACCCTACACATGATTTAGAACTTGCGGCCGTCGTTTTTGCTTTGAAAAGGTGGTGCTATTATTTGCACGGTAAAAAATTTGATGTCTTTTCCGACCATAAAAGTTTGAAATACCTGTTTTCTCAAAAGAACTTAACCTTCGACTACGCCACTGGATAGAACACTTGGAGAATTACAATTTCAAATTGCAATATCACCAAGGGAAAACGAACGTAGTGGTAGATGCGTTGAGTAGAAAACTGACACACCTAGCGAGTTTAGCTATCCACGAGTGGAAAATGATGAACAATTTGGGCTTTTGCACTTTGCACTTTGAGGAAGTTCGGGAAGGGGTTACGTTATGCAACTTGACCATGCAATCGACCTTATTGACTCGAATAATTGAGGCTCAATAACATGATGAGGAAGCGGAGGAACTTTGTGCTAGATTCCTTAGTGGAAACGCTCAAGAGGGGTGGTGATTCACACCGATCAAATCTTGCGCTATCAACTAAAGTTGTTCGTACCCGTTTTGTGTCGGGAAGAAATCTTGCAAGAAATTTCACCATTATCTGTTAGCCGTTCATTCGGGGGGGACAAAAATGCATCATGACTTACTTAGGCAATTTTGGTGGTCCAAAATGAAGAGGGACGTTGTGATTTTCGTGTCCAAGTGTCTTACGTGCCAACAAGTGAAAACTGAACATCAATGACCCGCGGGAGAGTTACAACCATTGCCAGTGGCCGAGTGGAAGTGGGAGAATGTGACCATGGACTTCGTTACTGGTTTACCGAGGTCGCTGAGGGGGCATGACGCTATTTGGGTAATCGTGGACCGTTTGACCAGAACCACTCATTTCTTGCTTATTCAGGTTACCGATTCCGTGGATATGCTTAGTCATTTGTACATTCAAGAGATTATCCATCTACATGGGATTCCCGTATCTATCATGTCCGATCAAGATTCAAGGTTTACCGCGCATTTTTTGCAGAGTTTGCAAGCTGCTTTAGGCACCAATCTTTTGTTTAGTACCGCGTATCATCCCCAAACCGATGGGCAATTCAAGAGAACGATTTAGATTTTGGAAGACATGCTTCAAGATTATGTCATGGATTTTTAGAGTAGTTAAGAGGATCACTTACCGTTAGTCAAATTCGCGTATAACAATAGTTATCAATCGAGCATTGAAATGGCACCGTATGAGGCATTATATGGGAGACCATGTCGATCGCCTGTGTGTTGGACCAAATTGGGAGAGGCTACGTTAGTGGGGCTGGATAAGATCAAGGAGACCTCCGAGAGTATGAAAGCAATCCGCCAACGCATTTTGGAAGCTCAAGAGAGAATGACTAAACAAATCAAAGTGATTCGCCAAAGATTGTTGACTGTGCAAAGTAGACAAAAGAATTAAGCCGATCGTCGTCGTCGCCTGTTGTCATTTGAAAAAGGGGATCATGTGTTCCTTAAAGTATCGCCGCGTAGGGGTTTATCCCGCTTTGGGCAAAAAGGGAAGCTTTTGCCACGTTATATCGACCCGTTCGACATAATCGAGAAGATTGTGGAGGTTGCGTATTGTTTGGCTTTGCCACCGAAGCTATTGGGTGTACATGACATGTTCCACGTGTTAATGTTGAGAAAGTACGAATCGGATCCGTCTCACGTGCTAGAGTGGTCCGAACTTGAGTTGGAGGCCGATGCGTCTTATGGTGAGGAACCGATACATATCCTAGATTCGCATGATCAAGTTTTGAGAAGTAAGACGATACCATTAGTGTGAGTCTTGTGGAGTAATCAGGGTAGAGAAGAGTCGACGTGGGAAAAGGGAGGAGAAAGTTAGAGAGAAGTATCCGCATTTATTTTCGGAATGAACCAATGTGAGTGTTTAAGATTTAAGTATCATAATGTTTGATTTGTTGCATGATATTGATGGTTATAATTATTGCATGCATATGTAATGTATATGTTAGCTAGAATGATATGGAAAATTTGGAGGACAAAATTTCTTTAAGGAGGGTAGAGTGTAAAGACCCGTAATTTCGTTTAATAAATTTAAATGTTTCTCTAAGGATAAAGGATGATAATATATGGAAAATAAGTTTGAGGGTTCGATGTGCAAGGATTCAAAAAATACGAGTGTTAGTGTGATTTCCTTATATGTGTGTGTATATATAAGAGGGTGTGAGAAATTCACAACACCCCCCCCCCCCCCCATTCTCTCCCTCTCTTCCTCTCAACATCTCTCTCTCTCTCTCAAAACTCCACCCAATCTCTCAAAACCCATACTAAAGTACAACTTCCATTCTGCCTTCTGCACTTGACTTTGAGCTTACTCTTCATCGATTAGAGCTTAGAGTGGTGTATTCCGGTCGAATCAAGTTCTTGAAGTCTAAAACTTGTTCCATTTCGTGGGTTTCGTTCTCAAGACTCGAGGTAGGGATTTTACCTCTCAATATACGTAAAAGAAGTGTTTTTCTTACCTTGAATCATGCCTTGGATCATTGGGTGTCGTTGTTGTGCTTGCTCTTGATTTTCTCTAGAATCGTTGCTCGTAATACTGTGGTATCGAGACAACATTAAGTATTGTATCTAAACTACAAAGTTAACTTTCAAGGCAAAGAATGTTGTATTGATACAACATTTAAGTCGTATCGATACCAGGACCTTAAGGACAGTTTTGCTTCTATTGATCCCATTTCCATTATTTTGACCCCCGATCACTTCTAACTCATTCTAAGCAACTCGAAATCACTCCATAGCATGATTATTCGTACTCGTTGAGTTCGTGGAGTATCTTTGCATCTCTGGCCCTTGTTCGGTAGAATTTTACTTGATTGTCACGTGCTCCATGGTTGCATTAGAATGACACATTACGAGGATATGAGATTCTTAAACACTTATTGACACAACAAGAACATTCAGGACCCATCGATGGGTGGGTGCTTGACAGTGGATATCGGGACCCTTTAATTCGCCGGCAGGAGCAAAAGCTCATATTGGTTGCATTCAGGACCGACCGATGGGTATGGTGTCTGGTAGGGGGTATCAGGATCCCTTAATTGGCCCCATAGGAGTTTTGGCTCATGACACTAAACGAAAAGACACTAGAGACATGGAAGATGGAAATAGTTCTAGTTTGAGTTGTATGAAAATCGTTAAGTCGTGGATTCAAGATTATTAAGCCAAGGTTGTTGATTGTCTTACCGTCCTTGTTCTTGTTCCTATCTTGAGATCATCATAACATCTCGTTTGCATATAATGTTAGTGTAGAATTTCCTACTAGGCTAGTGTGGCTCAACCCTTCATTATTTTCAGGTGCTAACCCAGGACAATAGCTTGCATGCTTGGAGTGCTTGGATGTGAAAAATACTTTTGAAAGCTAACTGAAGGAGTTACTCATCCATCTTTGTAAACTTTCTTTTGAAAGATCTATGTGTTTGTAACTTTAATTGTAAATCTTTTGACTATATGGAGTATTGTAAACCCTTAACTCAAAACTCTCTCTTGATACTCAGTACTTATGTTAATTCAAGCCTTTGAGCCAATGATATTGTAACGACCTTAATTTTTACCCTAGATTTTTATCAAACAAAATTTATATTGTTTATATAAACTTATTAATTTATCAGTGTAATTATAAATTGCCTTGTTTAATAGGTTGTTAATTATATAATTTATTCTATGACTAGCTTAATTATTATATAAATCTAATCCTATATATATACACACCCATACCTATCCATCTTTCACCTTAGAATTGCTAGCCCTTGAACTATGGGATTTAGTTCCCATCCCTCACCTATCTTTCCCTCTATCTCTATCTTTTCACTTGTCCACTCCCCTTTAAACTCTTCTTAAACTATCTCTCCCTCATATCTCTATAACATCTTGTAGGGAGGTATTCCCGAACACATACACTTAGTTGCCGAACACGTGATATTCAGGAGCACGTGGTAAGTATGACAGGACTTACCGCCGGGCAATATAGTGAACAGCAATATGGACCAATGATATGAGAAGTCATTGATCCATGCTGTCTGTTCGGCAAACTAAGGGCCAAGTTACATGTGAAGTAGATGGTCCAAAGCAGACTGTTCGGTTATAAATAGCCGAACAGATGAAGCAAAGAACCAAGCACGTAATACGAGGGATCACAGGTTAAAAAGCAATGCAAATGGTATGTGGGACCATAGTTTGAATATAGGCAGGACAGTCATCATGCTAAACAAATGTTCGGCAAGATGGACCAGTGACATGAGAAGTCAATGGTCCAAGCCGTCTGTTCGGCAACGAGATGGCCGAACAAAAGAAGGAACTTCAGTCAAGTATTGAAGCATAAGGAACATTCTGGAAGAGTCCAGAAACAATAGTATTCCGTTAAGGAATAAGATCCCGAGAATATAGGATCTGATAAAGATACCCAACGAGTATGGGATGTTCGGCTTGTTATGGAAAAGAGTCCTACAAGGATTAAGGTAATGAACTAATAAAGGAAACGAGAATCCTTGATATCCTGGGATTCCTATACGAGTTAGGAATCCTAGGGCAACACGGATGCTTGGCCAGCAAGCATACGCAAATCTATAAATAAGAGGTAAACCTAAAGGTAAAAGGTACGCAATACACTGTATTCTTATTGCTCTCCTACTGATAATTAGGGTTCGATTTCTAGTACGTGATACTAACAAAAGCATCGGAGGGCCTTTGCCACGAGAGGCAAAGGTGCACTCACCCCCTGTCTATTTTGCAGATTAGGGTTCAGACGACGAGTTAGGGTTCCGGTGAAGAGGCACAAATAAGCCGTTGCAATCCAGTTGGTCCGAAGTACCAATTGTTTTCATCCCCCTACAATTGGCGCCGTCTGTGGGAAACGAACGAGTTCCCTTTTGAAAAATAAGTACGATGGAAGAAGATCCAGCTACTCCATTTAGTCCGAAGGACCAGTTGGGTGGGGGAAGAGATAAATCCCCACCAGGCGCTCCGAGAAAGCCTACTGGTAGACATGACAGAGGTAGCTCCAAAGAAAAAGGAGACAAAACTGCTACTGGCTCCACGAGAAGGAGTAGGTCACATCGAAGGGATGAGTCAGACATCCGTTCAAGAAGTATACACGATGACAATGATCTCCTAGATAAAAAGAGAGGAGAAATCGAGGAGTATGCTCGTTTGATTAAGAAACGAGAGTATGAGATATAGGAGTTGCAGCGGATACGAGAGCACCTAGAAGATTCTGGACTCTCTCGTAGGCATTCCCCAAGAGATGGAAGGATGCTGGTAGTCCATAAGCAGACCCATTCACGAAGAAGAAGGAGCAGAAGTCCTGTTATAGGGCGTTATGAGGCTTCTCCACGAAAAAGGGGAAGAAGAAGTAAAAGCCAAACACCCGAGAGAAAGGCTTATTCACGAAAAAGGAGGAGCAGAGACAGAAGTTCCACCCCCGAAGAGGAGGAAACTAGGAAACATCATCGAGACAGGTACGAGAGACCTGATGCTGATTGGGCCAAAGCCACGGCTCACAAATCCAAGGAGTTCGAGGATGGGACAGTGACTGCACGAGAAGCAGCACGGAAGGCATTAAGTAATATTGCGGCCTCCCCATTTACAAAGAGGCTGCAAGAGGCTAGGTTGCCGAGCAGAGTGAAGCACGGTGCGTTCGTACTTTACGAGACAAATACGGATCCCGTGGCTCACATACAGCATTATCAACAGGCTATGTTTATGCATGAAGGGGATGATTCCATCTTGTGCAAGATGTTTCCCTCCAGTCTTGGCAAGGTGGCTTTATCCTGGTTTCATAAACTGGCCCCACGATCCATACGAGGATGGAGGTAGTTGGCCGAGGAGTTCACTGCTCGGTTCTTGACAAGCAGAAAAGCCCCAAAGACTTTTGAGAGTCTTTCCACCATGAAACAGGAGGAGAACGAGCAGATCAGGGATTATGCAAAGAAGTACTGGGAGACTTTCAACGAGATTGAAAGTTGCAGTGAGGAGTACGCAATTGCTACATTCAAGACTGGTCTGCCTGTTCGGGGAGAGTTGTGTCGTTCATTGAATAAACATCCAGTAGGCACTTTGGCTAAATTGATGGAACGGATAGAGCAACACGCCAGAATGGAGGATGACATACTCCGTGAGGATGGCAGGACGGTTGCCGAACAGCCGAAGGCACCTGCCAAAAAGGTGGATAAGCCAGAGCCCAAGACTTATAGAGAGAGAAGGGAATATGGGCAAGCTAAGAAAGAGCCGTACAAAGATAAGCAAGCTCCTGACCCAAAAGCTTTCTTTTCTATCACTACGGTTTGGAAGGAACCAATATACAGGATTCTTTATCGAATAAAGAATCAGCCATATTTCAAGTGGCCCCCGAGTCTAGGCGGAGACAAAGATGCGAAACGTGCCACGAATCAGCACTGCAGTTACCACAAAGATTGGGGCCACATGACCGAGGATTGTGAGATGTACAAGAGGCACCTTGATGATTTGGTCTCTCGTGGCTATCTCAAGGAATTTATCCAGGAGGATCCTAAGGAGAAAGGGAAGGCTATGGAGCTGGGTTACGAGCAAAACCCTAAAGGAATAATCCATATGATACATGGGTTGGCCACACCTTATACGAGAAATGAGGTTAGGCTGTTACAAAGGAAAGTTAAGCACGATCAGCACGTGATGCGATTGGGAAACAAGAGAGGGCGAGAGACTGATGTGTGCAATGAGAGCTTGGCATTCAGTGATGATGACCTAGGAGAGGTCCAAATACCCCACAACGATGCATTGGTCGTAACCCTATGAGTTGGGGAATATGACATTGAGAGGATCCTTGTGGACTCAGGAAGTTGTACAGAGGTGTTGCAATACGATGCGTTCAAAAAGCTGGGATTGGCCCAAACAGATTTAGAGCAATCTACAACACCCCTGATCGGCTTCGGTGCTGGAGCAGTCTGGCCCCTTGGAAAGGTAACACTACTTGTTCGGGCTGGAACCGTGGTATTGAGGACAGATTTCTTAGTGGTCGATGTCCCTTCTTCCTATAACGTGATTATAAGGAGGACGTGGTTGCACAAGATGAGAGCAGTCTCCTCGACTTATCACCAGATGATGAAATTCCCAGGTTCAAATGGGATTGAAGTCCTTAAAGGCAACCAGAAGGTAGCACAACAATGTTTGATTTCCATCATCAAAATAGCCCCAAAGGCCCTCCATGTTCATACATTAGAAGTACCAGATCAACCAACCATCGAGGATGTTGGAAGAAGCCCGGCTGAAAAAGTGGTTGAAGGATTGGAGAAGATTCAGATCAACGAGACTGATCCTGAAAGATATTTTTTAATTGGGGAATCACTACCAGCAAACGAAAAGGCTGAGTCGATAAGGTTTCTAAAGGAGTATATCGATGTCTTTGCATGGGTGCCAGAGGAAATGCCCGGGGTGGATGCAGATGTGATCTGTCACCATTTAAACATTGACCCTCAGCACAAGCCGATCATTCAGAAAAAACGAAGGGGAGTCGTGCAGCATGTAGATGCAGTGATTGAGGAGGTCGATCGTTTACTGGAGGCCAAGGCAATACGTGAAGTCTATTACCCGGAGTGGTTATCCAACACTGTCGTGGTAAAGAAGAAGAATGGGAAGTGGCGTGTCTGTGTGGACTTCACAGACTTAAACAAAGCATGCCCTAAGGATAGTTTTCCTTTGCCCAGGATTGACCAATTGGTTGATGCAACCTCTGGTTACGAGCGAATGAGTTTTCTCGATGCATATCGAGGATATCATCAGATTGCTATGTTTGAACCTGATCAAGAGAAGACTTCGTTCATCACACCACGAGGGTTATACTGCTACAGTGTCATGCCGTTTGGGCTGAAGAATGCTGGGGCTACATAGATGATATGGTGGTAAAGAGTCGGGAAAAAGGAGGGCATATTACTGATTTAAAAGAAGTGTTCGAAATCCTAAGGAAGTATAAACTAAAACTCAACGCCTCGAAGTGTGCGTTTGGAGTTGGTTCAGGAAAGTTCCTGGGCCATTTGGTAACCATGAGAGGGATAGAGGCAAATCCCGATCAGATTGATGCCTTGCAGAGACTACAGAGTCCCAAAACTACCAAGGAAGTCCAGAGGCTGACTGGAATGGCAGTAGCACTTAACAGATTCATCAGCAGGTCAAGTGATAAGTGCAGACCCTTTTTTCAATTCCTGAAAAAGAGGGAGGGATTTGAATGGGGAGCAGAATGTGAGCAAGCTTTCCAGGACCTGAAGAAGTACCTGGCCGAACCTCCACTATTGTCAACTCCACAGCCAGGTGAGTCTTTAATTCTGTACTTAGCTGTTTCCGAGCATGCAGTAAGTGCAGTCCTGTTGAGGGATTTGGGGATCGAACAAATCCCAATTTATTATGTTAGCAAGACATTATTGGATGCAGAAACGAGATATCTGCCTTTAGAAAAACTTGTCCTGGCACTTAGGACAGCCACAAGGAAATTGCCACACTACTTCCAAAGCCATAAGGTTGTGGTTTATACTGAGTTTCCATTAAAATCGTTGCTACAAAAGGCAGATTTTTCGGGAAGGATCTCGACATGGTCCGTGGAGTTAAGCCAATACGATCTCGAATATCAGCCACGCACAGCAATCAAAGGCCAAATGTTGGCTGATTTTGTGGCAGAATTTTCACCCACTGTGGCTCCCCTACCTCCTACGAGAAAGGAACAGGTGACTGAGACATCATCCATGAAGGATCAACCTTCAGCCGAACAGGATCCCACGGAGTGGAAGCTATTCATTGACGGATCAGCATGTAATATTGGTTCTGGAATTGGGGTAGTCCTGTTTCCTCCTCAAGGAGTTCTGATTGAACTATCTGTTCGGCTTGGATTCAGTGCAACGAATAATGTAGCTGAATATGAGGCACTCCTGGCTGGATTGAGGAGTGCAAAAACCCTTAAAGCAGAACGGGTTAGGGTGTATTTTGATTCCCAGCTTGTGGTAAATCAGCTGTCCGGCGAGTATGAAACTCGAAATGAAAAGATGTTGGCTTACATGCAGGTAGCCAAGGACTTGCTTGATACCTTCGAGAGGGTATATATCAAGCAAATTAGTTCTGGATAGAATGCTCATGCAGATTCTTTAGCTTGGTTGGCTGCAGCTGTACCAACCGAGTTCAAAAGAAAGGTGTCAGTCGAATATCTGAATAAGTCGAGCATTGGGAGGAGTGAAGACTTAGTCTTGGACGTGAACCAAGGACCAAGTTGGATGGACCCAATCATGGAGTTCTTACGAGATGAGATACTCCCTTCTGACAAAAAGGAGGCCCACAAGATAAGGGTCAAGTCTGCCAGGTTTTGGCTGTCTCCAGAGGGTAAGTTATACAGGAAATCCTTTACAGGCCCATATTTACTATGTGTACATCCTGAGATGGTACAAAAGTTTCTCCATGAAATCCACGAAGGAACATGTGGGAGCCATGCTGGAGGGAGATCCATTGCCCACCAAGCAATTACTCAAGGCTACTGGTGGCCACACATGCAAGAAGATGCAAAGGTGTATGTGAAGATTTGTGAGAAGTGTCAAAAATTCTCACCAATGATTCGAACACCCGCCGAAGATCTGGTGCCTTTGACAAGTCCTTGGCCTTTTGCTCAATGGGGGATGGATATCGTGGGTTCATTGCACAAAGCAACTGGGAATCGAAAATTCCTGCTTGTAGCAACTGACTATTTTACAAAGTGGATTGAGGCAGAACCACTGGCCAAAATCACTGAACCTATGATAGAAAGGTTCGTGTGGAAAAGCATCATCATTCGCTTTGGGGTCCCTTATTCATTGATCACAGACAATGGATCCCAATTTCAGAAGAAATTCAAGGCTTTTTGTGCCCAGTATGGAATAAGAAATTATTATTCCACCCCAGCCTACCCTCAGAGTAATGGGCAAGCAGAGGTGTCCAATAAAACTATCCTTGATGGAATCAAGAAAAGACTAGACAAAGCTAAGGGAAAGTGGCCTGACGGGCTACCATTAGTTCTGTGGGCTCACCGAACAACACCTAGGAGGTCTACGGGAGAGACCCCCTATTCATTGGCCTATGGAATAGAGGCTGTCATACCTCTGGAAGTGGGTCTGCCGACCAACAGGACCGTCTTGGTTGAAAGTGGAGGCAACGACAGAGCCCTTCAAATCGAGCTTGACCTTGCCGAGGAGAGGAGAGAAAAAGCCTTGGTACATCTTGCTTCTTACCAAGAACAGCTGATGAAAAGCTACAATAAGCATGTTCACCCTCGAGAGTTTGGTGTTGGAGACCTCGTAGTACGAAAAGTGCTCGGCAACACCAAGGTGGCCAATGAAGGCAAGTTGGGGGCAAATTGGGAAGGTCCGTATTGAGTGACTGAGATTGTAGGCACAGGGGCCTATAGATTGGTAGATTTGGATGGTAATCCAATTCCGAGGCCTTGGAATGTCCATAATCTACGAAAATTCTTTGTTTAAAAGAAGCATTCAGTTCTGTTTTAGATTTGCACTACGTGATCGTGTGGGAATTACGAATATAATTCCCTTGTTCTATATTTTAGTTGCAAGGGGTACAAATAAAGCCCTCTTGCGTTTTACCGATTATGAATAAAATCACTTTTTTAGTATAATTGTTATGTTCTAATCTAGAATATTGGAATTTGTTTTAAATACGAACTACGAGATTAGTTTCGCTCATTCGTATTGGGGAGCAGGGTATACAGTTCAGTACGTGATACTTAACAAGTACGAAACACTTGTGTAATGTTCTAAGTACGTGATACTTAGGCGTTTTTGTGTAAGTACGTGATACTTAACAAGTATGAAACACTTGTATGGATTTTTCAAGTACGAGAAAACTTAAACGTTATCCAACACACGTGTAGTTCTAAGTACGTGATACTTAGCAGTTTTTGTGTGAGTACGTAAAACTTAACGAATGCAAGTACGAGACTCTTGTAAACGTTTATTGGCATGGCTTGAAAACATAACGAGTATATGTTAGCCACATTTATTCAAGTACGAGAAATTTAAAAACGTTAAGTACGTGAAACTTATAAATATCTGTTCTTAAGTATGTGAAACTTAAAAGAACACCTATATGATTATATGAACCTTACAACTATTTTTTAAGTACGAAACACTTAGAATTTGTTTAAGTACGTGAAACTTAAACATGTCTTGTTTTGTTTAAGTACGTGAAACTTAAACATGTCTTGTTTTGTTTAAGTAGGTGACACTTAAACATGTCTTGTTTTATTTAAGAACGTGAAACTTACAACAGTTGAGTACGAGAAACTTAGAAATATTCAAGTATGAGAACCATTTAAGGTGGAACGTTTTTAAGTACGTGAAACTTAAATTCAGAACAGGAAATCATGTGTGAAGGTTTGTTAAAGTACGAAATACTTATGCAAGCAAATGATGATCAACAGTACGAAATACTTAGACTAAATTGCATTTGAACAGATGCAGCAAACAGGAAGCCGAGCAAAAAGTGGAGTTATGCCACAAAGGGCCGAATACCTGTGTTACCAAGTGAAGAAAGTACTAGTGCCTCGCAGGGCCAAAATGCTTACAGTCACGCAAGACTAGCAACCAAAGTCAAAAACAATTCATAAGACAACAAAATTACCTGTTCAGTCCACATTTTGGACCTCCGCAGGTGTCTCCAGAAGAGCATCGGAGTTGATCCCGGTCACGGCACCATCCGGATTATCTTCCAAATTAATAGGTTCATTTGTTGTATCACGCACAGATGAATCTTCAACAGTAGTAGCACGGTTGTCAGCAGGGGTCACCTCGTCAGCTTCTGCAAAATCTTCGATTTGTTGTTCGACATCCTCCTCCAAATCATCCACAGTAGTTGAAGTTTGTTTGCTCGGCAGATCATTTTCTACCCACAGGACTAAATCTTCAGCAACGCCAACCTTTGTCAGACAAGCTTCCCAGCTGGATGTTCAGATCTGATCTTGGATAGCAGGCATTTGTTCTACATAACTGGCAGTCGCAGCATCGAAACCTTTCTGATAACCTTCCTCATGAGCAGACGATTTTGTCTTCTCAATCTCTATTAAAGCTTGATGGAGATTTTCTTTGGCAGTCCCTAGTTTATCTTTAGCCCCTTGAAAGTCGGCCTTGGCCTTGTCTCTCTCTCTCTCTAGTCTGGTTATAGTACGGAGCAATCTGGTGTTGTTGTTTAAAAGAGTGATCCGTTCAGTGTCTGCATCTTGGAATTTCTGGCCCAAAGTAATCATCTTTTGAATAAACTGCAAGGAAATCAACAAAGGTGACACTGTGAGAAAACAAAAAGAACATGAAATATACCTACTAGTGACGAGAGCACTATACCTTAATCCCACTGACGAGACCAGTAGAGACAAGTCGGTCAGTTGCGGCTTTGCTCTCTTTCTGCATATCAACAGGAAGAAGAAGTCCTTGGGCAAGTGCAAGAGCTGTTTCTGAAGAACTGGCACTATCTCCAATATGGACAGGTCGATCACCCCGAATGAACTCTGGGGTCCAGGTTTGTGGAAGCATTTGGGTGCTCGGAGAAATAGGTTGTTGAAGCGGGGCAGCGGCTTGAGCAGAAGCATCTCCAACTTCTTCACTTCTGGGACGTTTGTCCCGATGAGTGTCGATGGCCTCAAGGGAACTATCTTGTTCCCGAGGAGAAGAGGAAGATCGGATTGATCCCCCCCTAGTACGACGAGATCGTGGGGGAGGGGCGCCCGTTGAGGGCGCCCTACTCGCACCACCTCGTCCCCTAGTAGAAACGGTAAGAAGGGTGCTGAGGTCTAGGGGTTGACGGGTCATTATATCTAAGTTAGGAGGAGATGGAGTGTAACCTGATGAAGAAGATTGGCTGGTAATACGACTTGAGGAAGGATGTTCGGGCTGTTGTTGAGAGATAGTTTGACTCTGAACGGTTCTACGAAGTCTTAAACGTGGTAGTGGGACTCCTTCTGAAATGGGAATTTCTCCAAGTTGACCAGCAATGGTAACACCAGATTGACGTCTTGAGGAACGTGGTTAGGGAGCAGCTGATGTAGAGGTAGAAGCAGCACTCGTACTGGGATTGGCAAGTCTTCTGTCAATAACCCCTCGGTATGAAGGGTCATAGCCCAGCAGTACGTCAGCGTTCCGGCCCCGACCTGCTGTTCGGGTACCAGGCGCGCCTGTATATTTTAGGACTTTGTTAATGTCCTCTGTTTGGATGTTGCTTGGTGTACGTCTGGGACGATGATTAGCGTTTTCAGCTGCAAAATTCAAATTGCAAAACCAAAGTTAGTACATAAAAAAGCTACGAGAAAGCAGTAAATGAAGAATTGTAAAAGGGTAAAATCAAGAGCATACGTGGATAGCCCCATATGTGGGGGCAATGGAGCCCCAGCACTTGGCCATCTTCCCCTAAAGGCTCGAATGCTCCAGTCACATAGAGGAAGTCGATCTCGTGGTCACGAGCAGAATCTGGCAGATTGAGCACGAAGCGCTTCTCTGCCCTCCTAACTTTGAAGTAGTAAGTATTGTACTCAGGGTTTAGTACTATACTATACCACCACTGGATGTCCCAGATTCCTAAATTGGTCTCTAGAATCTCATTTAGGGCTATAGTCCCCATTATCAGTCTGAAAACGTTTGTAGAAACTTGCATGGGTGTAAGACGGTACCAGCTTAAAATCTGGCGAAGTAATGGATGAAGGGGGAAACGGACCCCGCCTTCGACAATGGACACGATTGGGATACACATTCTATCCCACGATCCAGCATCCCTATCCGCTCCTAATGGGGCGAGTTCAAGCCCTACGTTTTCAGGAATATTGTATTTTTCTCTAAATGCCGCCATGGAAGCAGGGGTATCACAAAGCTTCCTAAACTTACTGGGTTTAGGAGGGTTATCATCTGCCATGGATATATTCGAAAGAGAAAGTGGTACGACTGAAACCCTAGAAATGATTCGCGAATCCGAGAATGAATAATCTCGGAAGGAATCTGTTGGAATGAATGGGAAATCTTAAATTGGAAACCCAAGCAGAAGAAAAGAAGTAAGAACGAGGATCTTACAAGAATACGGTGACGATTCCCTGGAATGCAATCGAGTTTGCGGATGACGGCAATGGCAGAGAGCTTAGAGAGAGAACGAGTTTGAAGTTTTGGGTAAGGAAATCCAAAAATGAGCCCTTTCTGGGGTTTAGGTGTCAGAGAACAGAGACGAAACGTCTCGTCTCACACCGTTACTTTTTAAGTAACGGGACAAAGAGATTCAATTAACGATGTATTGACGTCGTTTAGACAAAACGTCAGTTCACATTTAATGATAGGCATACAATACATGCCACGTGGAGTCATTACCCCGAAATGGTATAATGACAGAGGCGCCAAAAGGCATCAATGACATATTGAAATTATGACTGCACGGGATCAGAAAAGTCTGGTCTAAACAAAATTCTGTTTCTAAGCATCATATATTGCCCCCGAACAGTGGTAAATAGATGAAGCTAGGGAGCAATTGTAGGGAGGTATTCCCGAACACATACACTTAGTTGCCGAACACGTGATATTCAGGAGCACGTGGTAAGTATGACAGGACTTACCGCCGGGCAATATAGTGAACAGCAATATGGACCAATGATATGAGAAGTCATTGATCCATGCTGTATGTTCGGCAAACTAAGGGCCAAGTTACATGTGAAGTAGATGGTCCAAAGCAGACTGTTCGGTTATAAATAGCCGAACAGATGAAGCAAAGAACCAAGCACGTAATACGAGGGATCACGGGTTAAAAAGCAATGCAAATGGTATGTGGGACCATAGTTTGAATATAGGCAGGACAGTCATCATGCTAAACAAATGTTCGGCAAGATGGACCAGTGACATGAGAAGTCAATGGTCCAAGCCGTCTGTTCGGCAACGAGATGGCCGAACAAAAGAAAGAACTTCAGTCAAGTATTGAAGCATAAGGAACATTCTGGAAGAGTCCAGAAACAATAGTATTCCGTTAAGGAATAAGATCCCGAGAATATAGGATCTGATAAAGATACCCAACGAGTATGGGATGTTCGGCTTGTTATGGAAAAGAGTCCTACAAGGATTAAGGTAATGAACTAATAAAGGAAACGAGAATCCTTGATATCCTGGGATTCCTATACGAGTTAGGAATCCTAGGGCAACACGGATGCTTGGCCAGCAAGCATACGCAAATTTATAAATAAGAGGTAAACCTAGAGGTAAAAGGTACGCAATACACTGTATTCTTATTGCTTTCCTACTGATAATTAGGGTTCGATTTCTAGTACGTGATACTAACAAAGGCATCGGAGGGCCTTTGCCACGAGAGGCAAATGTGCACTCACCCCCTGTCTATTTTGCAGATTAGGGTTCAGACGACGAGTTAGGGTTCCGGTGAAGAGGCACGAATAAGCCGTTGCAATCCAGTTGGTCCGAAGTACCAATTGTTTTCATCCCCCTACACATCTCACTCTCCCACCCTCCTCCACTACTTCATCAGTTCTCCACCTCCCTCCCATATCTCCACAAAATAAACCCACCCCATTTCATTTCCCCATTCTTGGCAGGAAGGAGAGAGAGAGAGAGAGAGAGAGAGAGAGATGGCCAGAGTGAGTGAGGGAGGTAAATCATCATCATCATTATCTCCTTGTTTTGTTCTTCCCTTGTTTTGTTCTTCTTTGACCATTTTTATTTTATTCTTCTTTGCATTAATATTTTCTTAATCAAGAGAGAGAGAAGTGCTAGGCTAATTAAGAAGAAGAAGAAGGAAGGAGGCAAAGCGGAGAAAGAAGAAGAAGAAAAGAAATAGGAAACAGAGATCACGCCATTTTGTTTTTCATCCATACCACGAACCCATTTTCTTGTCCATTTTTATCCTCGATAATGTCCTTCTAAGGCCGAGTTTCTTCACAAATGTTATAGAGGGTGTTGAGAGCTTCAATTTCGACACAAGAATCACCTGAAATGGTCAAGGATTGATAGAGTTATCGCTATCCAAACTTCAATAAAAATCTCAGATTCCCAATTCCAGGCAGCTTATTGTCCCTCCACAAATCTCCATTTTTCTCCTAGTAAAGTGGTTACCGGGCTCGGACTCCTTCACAAAAGTTGTAGAACATTTTGAGATCTTCGCGTTAGACACAAGGATCACCAAAAACATACAAGGTTTGCTTAAGTTATTCCAATCGAAAGTTGATGCTAGAATATCGATCTTTCGCCGTCAGACGAAAACCCACTGGACTCCACCAAATCGCTTTGTTCGGATTAAAGGTAGTATAATCGCTTCCCTACTTTCTCCCAAGTATAAAATAATTCCTATATGTAGATTTAAGCAAGTGATAATAGGAGGAAATCCTGCCTATGCATCAAAACCATGGAATCCAATTATCCCCTGTTTTGGAACTGGAAAAATCGAAATACTACAGTAAACTATACGTTTGGCTTTTAAAAGATTGTATATAAATTACAGTTTACCCTTGCATTTATTTTAGTTTACAAATTTGGTCCTTGCATGTCGTAACTTTTTAGATGTGACCCTAAAAATATAAAATTTCTAATGGCCTCACTGGTTCGACAAAAACTTTAAATAACTTAAACGCATTGGCTATCATAAAATACTACGTGTTTACTTACTCGAACAATATTATTTGATATGTACTTTTTATCTCCTTGAAATGTATCATGTTATGAGTTGAGCTGTTATTGACTATATCATGTTGTACGTGCTAGAATGGACTTAGGTTCATGGGTGGTTTCGAGTAGTGAACACATAGACGTGGATAAGTAAAGGATAAAAATGATAAAGTTGTTTGAAGATGTTGGGTGCCGGCAAAAGACCCTGGTACAGTAACGTACCTTTAGTTGAGTTGGGAAATGGTAAAGGACCCCGAGTACGGTAAAGTACTCAGAATGTGTGGAGGACGATAAAGGACTCCGGGTACAGGATTTGGGATGTGGTAAAGGATCCTAAATGAGGTATAGTACCCAATGTGTGTGTGAAGGACGGTAAAGGACTTCGGGTACAGTATTTTGGGAAATGGTAAAAGATCCCTAAATACGGTATAGTACCAGTGTGTAGATTAGGGATATGGTAAAGTACCTAGTGTGTAGAGTTGGGAGACGGTAAAGGATCCTGGCAATAAGATAATGCGATCCCTAATACTGAGTTGTCATGGTGAGCTATTCCTTTATTATGGTTGTAGGCGAATCGAGACTGAGTACATAATTTAGTAGTATTTGCTTAGAACCCTGGTGCAGGACAAAATGAAGGGAGAGTTATTCCATGGGACGGTCAAAGTTGGTGGATGTGCGAGGAAAGGACCTTGTGGAGAGGATCCTTAGATTTTATGTAAGTCGATGGATAGTAAAGAAAAGGACGATGTGTTGTTAATCTGTACCTCCTGTGTATTATGAATTATTATATTGTTGATCTGCTAATTGTAAGTTTAGGGGGTTAGTAGGGTTGAGATTATCTACTAAGTTTCAAAACTCATTATAGTGCCGTTGGGCTGGCGTTGCATGTCAGATAATCAAGTGACCGAAAAGCAAAATTCGCTGCAAGACAATCCGTACCAGAGTGAGGACCTCCCAACTGAGGAAGGGGAGTTTGTTGAGCCTTGGAGGCTATACCCTTAGAAGCTTTGTTAATTTGACGTACTTTTATTTAAATTTTCATAAGTGTAATCACATTTGTCAAACTCTATTTCATTTTATTGATTTGTAAGACAATTAAGTAGGTTTGAATTTGGTATTTAAGGTTTCCGCTGCTAAACTCTATTTTATAAAATTTCATTTCTTATATATCAGTTTTATGAATTATTAAATCAATTAAAAAGGATTTACAAATATAAACTTTTAAAAACTTTAACATCGATGTGCAATTATGGAAATGGAAATGGTAAACTCGTTTTGGGTATCGTACAGATTATTATGAGGATTTTATTATGGAAATCATTTATATTTATGTTGAAAATCGAGGGTGTGACATAAGGTGCCGGAACAGGAGAAACTTGTGGGATTGGAGTGGTATCTTCTTCCTTTGAAGCATGCATAGGAGATTCCCCGTCATCCTCCAGAGTATGCTCGGGAAATTCTCCAAGTGTGGTAGAACTTATTGATGTCAGAGGTGGCACTAGAGTAGGTGTAGCCCGCGGATTGACAATGAGATTGTCAACTGCCTTGCCATTCCTAAGAGTGATAATTGCTTGAGCTTGCTCGGGCAAAAGATTCAGAGCACTACCAAGGAGATTTTGGCCTTGTGGGTTGGCTTGAGATTGAGTAGGGAATTTTCCTTTCTCTTGTTGGAGGAGTCCAAACGATGTCGTTATCTTCCCCACTTGGTTCTTCAACTCCCCCATCATTTGTGAGTTCTGATCGTTGTAATTCATTTAGGCTTGCATGAAAGAGTGCATAGTATCCTCCAAAGATCACCTCAGGGGAGGTTGGAATTGAGTCGGCCCTTGAGAGGGTCCCGAAGGCACGAATCCTGGAGGGCCTTGGATTGATGGAAACTGTGGCGATCCTTGAAACTGAGGTGGCCGCCACGCTTGAAATTGAGCCGGTGGCAGACCTTGAGAAGGTCCAGCTTCATTTGATTGGCTACATCGAGGGCTGAATTTTGCTTCCACCCAGAATTAAATGTTTGAGGAAAAGAATCATAACGTTGATTAATGCGTGCACCACCTTCGGCACAATACCGATTAGCGCATTCTTCAAAGCAAGAATGCTTTGACAATCTTTAGTGGAGTGTCCCGTAGTTTCACAAATCACACACACCTCCTCAACACGGTTGATAGCCTTAACTTCATGGGGCGACCGCAACTCCATTTCCTCAAGCTTGCATGTGAGTTGGTCAACCTTGTTCTCGAGGGCATTGTGCTTGCCCACTGAAAACTTACCGAAGCCACTAGGGCCTTGATTTTCCATAGCCCTCTCCCCTGAAGCCGCGTAGTTCCAATTTTGATCCACGATGGCCAAAGACTTCAAATAATCCCAAGCTTCCTTAGGCTCTTTATCCAAAAACTCTCCCGCACACATGGTGTCTATCAACTGGCAGCTTGTGGGAGAACAACTGCTCATAAAATAATTGATCCGTTGATAAATCTTGAGACCATGATGAGGGATTGCTGCAAGCAAGTCCTTGTACCTCTCTCAGAATGTAGAGACCCGTATTTTCTTTAATTTTTGAAAAGATTATTAAATGGTTAATTGGGGAAAAATATGTTTATTTGATGGATATTTTGAATTGAGGACTATAATGAAAGGATGGGATCTGGAGGGAGTGAATGTGTGATTTGCTAGTATGTGAGTATTTATGGTGATGTGTGGGAGTGTAGGAGATAATTTCATCTCCCAATCTCTCTATCTACCGTCCCCTCCCTCTCTCATCCAATTCTCTCTCTCTCTTGCTCCCTCTAAAAAACTCTTCCAAAACCTCAAGAATCATCCTCCCTCAAGCCTTTCAATCATGTTATTGAGCTCAAAATTTAGCGGGTCAAGCTCGGAAGAAAGTATTTCGGTTGATTTCAAGGAGTTCGAGGCCAGGGCTCGTACAAATCTCTTGGGTTTCGCTCCTTGACTCGAGGTAGGGATTTCTTTACCTCTTTTATGTGTTTATATGTTGATTTGGTGTAAAATCATGTCTTGGATCATTGGATTTTAGTTGTTTTGCTTGCCTTGAAAATCTGCAGAAATCGCTGCTCGAAACCTCGTGGTATCAATACAGCTTAAGCGCTGTATCGATACTATAAACTTATCTTCGTTGACAGTTAATGTTGTATCGATACGATTTTTGTGCGTATCGATACCACGGCCTTAACTCCAGTTTTGCTCCTGTTGTTATTTCGTCGATTGTTTTGACCCCCGATCATTTCCAAATCTTCTTGACACCTCCTAACCTATCTTAAGCTCATCTAATTGACTTCCTTTGACCATTCGATGCTATCCTAGTTCCATTGGCTTTCCGTTAGATAGAACTGAATAAGGTTTTCCTTAATTAGAATTTCGCTAAAATGTGTCTTATTGATAAATTGATTTTTCTTAGTTATGTTTGTGGCATATTTATAGCACTGTTTGTACACCGTATGATGCTTCACGTGAACGTGTGGTTAAGATAAGACCTTAGTTAGCTTGTAGAGTACTGAAGGTAGGCGTACGAGTAAAGAGTTTGGGCTAGGAAGTCTTGTAACGCAAGGGGTGATAATACGGAGACTTAAACGGATCCCGTAACGTAAGGGATGGTAATACGGTGAATCGAGTCGTTAGGGATCACTGTGACGCAAGGGGTGGCAACACGGTAATCCTTGTAGTGTATACGGTAACGCAAGGGGTGGAAATACCTATGGTGGGGATTTGGGATAGCGAGTCGATTTGCGATTGGGGAAGTGTTCGAGTCTTATGAAATATGATGTTGGTTTATAATGAACAAACAGAATGATTGTCGATGTACCAATGAGTCCATAGTTATCTCCTGCTTGACCTATGTCTCATTGCCCTCTTATTTTACATTTATCATCATATGTGCATATAAGGCTGGTAGAGATTTTCCTACTGGGCTAGTGTAGCTTAATAAAATCCTTCTTTTCAGGTTTGAATGTCATGCAATAGACTGCATGCAATGGTGTGCTTGGACATGAAGATTTTTTGGAAGCTAACCTAGTTACTTATTCATCTCTGTAATAGACTTACTTTTGGTTAAAGATGGCTTTGTAACTAATTTGCTCTCGAATTATCTTTTGACTAAAGTTTGTAATATTCTAAACATGTTGTACTTAAATCTAAGTTAATTTGGGCCGTGCCAAGGTTGTATTTCATTAAACATGTGGACTTGTTTGTAAATTAAACAGGTGGGAAACTCTTTTGGGTAATATGTATGATACGCGAGGCTCTTTATTGAAATGTATTATAATTTATGTTGAAAATCGAGGGCGTGACATAGAACTTGTGGAACGACTCCCCTTCTCGTTGTTTAAAGTTTGGTTTTGTTCGATCAGGAGCTTTGTTCTACTCACCAAGAAGAACTTCTGGCAAAATTCATCCTGGACCTCAGTCCAAGTCTGCAAAGAATGTGGCTTAAGAGAATTGAACCATGCTTTAGCTTTTCCTTTCAATGAGAAAGGGAAGAGCCTTAATCTTGTGGATTCAAGCTGTCTGGGAACACTTGTAAACATGTGGATTATATCTTCAAATTCCCTTATGTGTTAATAAGGACTTTCGAGACCCATCCCGTGAAACTCAGGTATAAGACGATGGTAACCTATTTAAAACTCAAACGTATTGTTAGCATTCGTTCAAGGCAGAACTATGGGAGACTGTTGGGTTTCTCGTGTAGGATTCAAGAAGGCCCTCAAAGTTCAAATCAGAAGATCTCCGTCCGTCATATTTTCAAGTGGAGGAGTGGTTTCTCTTGCAGGAGTACGTCACGGAGGAAAGAAAAATTGGTGAAGCCTGTTTGAAGTAGGACTCCGATAAACACCGAACATACACCAAGGAATCCACCTCGTGGACCTTAAAAAACCCTGCTATAAGAGTAAATAGACTAGAGAGGCTATGTTGCCACCTCTTTCTCAAAATAATTCTGAGGGGCTATCCCACCACCTCGATATATAATTAATAAAAGAAAAGGCAATTGATACTTAAACTAGCTTTGTTACACCTCAAATTGATAGGAACTTCGGTTAGAGGTCTCCGCTAAGCTAAGTATAAATTGCACAAGGGAAAAATAAAACGGAGTACTTACAGTGGTTTGTCGAACCTCCCAATATAAGCTATATTAGAAGATCCTCGGCAAAGGCGCAAAAAATGCTTTGCCATAACCTAACCGTTGAAAAAGGTTGAATATCCCAAGCGTAGGGTTAGGTCGTTGTCAGCATAATATCCGATAAGACCGGGATCATAGCCACAAAGAGCTTCAAATAGCTTGATCGAAAGTAAGTTTTATGTGATTGGTTTGCAGCGTTTAGACGGCCAACTGTCGGTTTTACTTTGGAAAGTGGAGATACTCTCTCAAAAGACTATAAATGAGTTTAAACTAAGAATAAATGGTGGCAAGGCATTGGAGCTACTAACACCCGTAACTTAAGTCTTTTAACCCTTCTCAATGAAAACACGGTTGAATTGCACGACATAGGCTATCAACCAGAAGATTCAGCTATGAAACCAATAAAAGACTAGAAGCGTAGTTTGGAAAGAGAGCAAGTTCTTTAGTACCTTTGGCAAACACGAGCTGAGACATCGCTCCAAGCATCATGTGTGGCTAACACCAAGCTCTTGCCTACACATGATAAAAAAGATTAACATCGGCAAGTTTTGTTACATAAAAAGCGAAACCTACTCGATTCACAAACCAAACTTCAAGTTTTGAGTTGAGAAAACCAAGATTAACCTAAGTCACGAGGTGTTATTGACCCCATTGCCAAGTCTAGGCAACTACTCACACATACTTAAAGAACTAAGCATGGTAATAAATTGAGGCATGAGATTTAACCAATAAAAACGAAAATTAACTTGATATTATAAAGGATCAAAACCATAACTACAACATTAATAAATGGGGAATTAACGTACGACAATTACCATGAGTAGTTCTTAAGACAAAACACTTAAAAAACTTAAGAAAGAGCAACTATGGAGTTCTTGAAAAATGAAAGACTTAAAGCATAAAGGAACTAACTCTATTTTGTGAGAGGGAGAACCTTATATACATGGGCTTTCTCTCTCTACACATACCACAAAAATATCCCAAAAACTTGCTACTTAAAGAAACTTTTCATAAATGAAAGGTTGAAAAAGCAACCAAATATCCTAGTCGAGCAGGACTGGTATCGATACCAATCCAAAAAGGTATCAATACACCATGGCTGGAACTTCTTGGGCCCTGATGGTATCGATACCTTCAATCCCAGATTCTTCCCTTGGCCTTCAAAACATCACGAGCACCCTCCGATGCTTCATTTCTTAGTTCTTGGGACTTGGTGGAACAATGCCACATGGCCTCGGGCACTTGGTCATCCTCATGGATCGTCCTTGGCGACAAAACACGCCTTATTTTTACGGTTTACCTGAAACACTTTCAAAAATACCTTATGCGCAATATCGAATAAAAAACGACAACTTATATGTACAAACGCTACAAACTGGAGGACTTAAGCACCAAGATCATACAATCTTGGGTGCTTATCAATTGGCAACCCTTTTGCATGACAAACAATTCTTTTCAATTATCAGCAAATGAGAAAGGATATGAAGAACAACTCATCCTATTGGCCTATTTAGCATGGACACGAACACAGGACACGACGCCGACACATTGATTTACAAGAAAATATAGAGGATATGCAACGTTGGGGACACATTAAATAATAAGTATTCTACAGATTCTTTTGTTGAATTAATGAATATACTATTCATAGATCATGAAAATTTATTGCACTGGGTAAAATTAAGAAGACCATATATTCCATAACCTAAAAGACCAAGTGATGGATGGAAATGAATGTCTTTAGAATCTGGAAGAGTGCATTTCATGTGCTCCTAAGTGATGCAAATTTTCAAGTTCCTGTAGAGTGTCTGGCTGTAAAATCAAGTGAGGGAAGAGTGTTCAGTTCTAAAAAAATAAAAAGTCACAGTAAGATACCTTTGGATGAGCGCCCGATTCTAAAATCAAGTGTCCTAAGAGTGTTCAATTCTAAAATACTCAAAACAAGTACCCAACATGGAATCTTGAGAGTGTCACATCGACACGCAACCATATTTTAAATGTCCCAGCTTCTTAGCTATTGGCACAAGAAGTTCGAATTAACGTCCGCATTTGACGTCTAAATGCACAATGACTTAATTAAATTTTAGTTTGCTTGGTCACGAAAATCCCAAGCTATTTATGTAAACTTCCAAAAAAAAAACCACTATTTAATGACAAAACCAATACACAGCCACCTAACTAAATACTATTAACATCATAACAGAAAACCAAATCCCGCTTGTCTATTAACTTAGTAGTGTGAAGCATCTAATAGCATTGTTCTCATCTCGATCACCACAAAATTGAACAAAAACAGAAACTCAAGTTGGAAAAATGATACACACATAAACCACTTTCGAAATCAGAATAAGAAATCGATTTCGTAAGTTTGAAATTCTTACAGATTTTGACTTCATGTATCCGAAATAAGTAGAAAAAATTGAATTCATGTATCCGAAATAAGTAACAATATTCGAATATTAGAATTCTAACTGGCAAGGGCATGATTTTGTTAGAATCAATTTCTAGGGCATGATCGATTTCTAGGGCATGATTAATTTTGTTTTGATTTCTAGGGCATGATTTTCTAAGGCACCATTTCTATGATATGGCTTCCGATTCAAATACTCAAATTAAAACCAATAACCGAGTTCTAATATTTGAAATAGTTTGTAAAAATTGAAAATTTTGATCGGAATATTCAGTCTCAAACATTACCAGTCGTGTGGCAGTAGTGGACAAAATGGTGGTGCTGCAAATGATGGATGGAACCCAACAGTGGTGGTGAAGGCTGCTTCTCTTGCTGGTCGTGGTGTGGCGTGGTGGTGTAGGTTGTTGCTCGTGCTGGTGGTGGTGTGGCGTTTGGTGGTTCGAGAAAGAGAAAAAGAAAACAGAAGGGAGAAGAAGAGAAGAACCTTGGGGATAAAAAGAAGGGGGAACGACGTCGTGGTGGTGTGGCATCAGGTTTGAGGGTAATTTTGGAAGTTCATGGGTATTTATTGGGTTGTATGTAGCAAGTTGTTATAAAATTTATGGGTTCTATTTAGCAAAAGATACATGCAGTAAATTCGTAGTTGCATTTATAAACTCCATTTCCCATTTTGTGTGTCCTCGTAGCCACCGAGTCCGACCATCATCTAGGTGTGTGCTTAGTAGATAAATTTCCACTCAAGGATAAAAGCCATCTACAAAGTAACATACATGCTACTAGTAAAAGAATAGCAAGCTAATGGGCAGGGGAGGATCTCAAAAACAACAGGAGAGTTCCTTTAGCTACTAGGGGGATTTCGGGTCCCTATAGCAAGTAATTCTCGCTGCAGCTTCCAGCAAGTCAAAACGTCGTCGTACAGGTGGCCAACTGAGGCACCAACTCTTGCCTCAACGCTTCAGCCCTTTTGCTCCCTACCTCGTACGGTGCAATAGTTGTGTGCACCCCACAATTGGGGTTCCACATAAGTGATCCTAGTCGTTTAATAATTTTAAAACATTAATTTGAGTGATCATGTTAAAAGTCAGCTCAATCGGATAATTGTAGTTAGCTAATCCTATCATCCAATGATTGATTTAAAATTCAAGACCCTAGATACTGAATGAAGTTTTGAAAAAAAGTATGCAATGATGTTCTAGATATATCTTTGATCTGAACTCCAGATATTGTAGAATTTATTGAGGAGAACATTCAATAAAAAAATTGTCATGCTTGTACATTGATAGGTATCAAAACAGAAAGAATATGAACAGTTTTGATATGTGGTCATATACGATCAAAATAAATTTTTTTCTGAGTTATCTTCTCAATAAGGCCTACAAAATCTACGGTTTAGATCAAGAGTTTATCAGGCATATAATTGTATAACTTTTTTTCCAACTTTGTTCAGTATTTAGGGTCTTGAATTCTAAACTAACAATTGGATGATTGGATTAATTACAATCATGGGATTGAGCTGATTTTTTTACAAGATCTTAAATTATTATTTTAAAATTATTGAGCGGTTCGGATCATTTGTGTGAGACTTCAAAAGTATGGCCCACACAACCATTGCACCATACGAGAAAGGAGCAAAATGGCTGAAGCACTGAGGCAAGAGTTGGTGCCTCAGTCGGCCACCTGGATGATGATGTTTGGCTCGCTGGAAGATGCAACAAGAATTGCTCACTGCAGGGACCCGATTCCCTAACAGTCAACAACCAAATTAGTCAGTCTTTGAATCCAAAAGTGGGGCATAACACCATTTCTAATCAAAGTTCTGAAACCTCATATTAAGACGATACCCACCCAAGGAGGAACTAGCTCAGAGACGATAAAAGTAGTGTCGATCCCGATATTTGAGTTGTCCAAGTCCAACTTTAAACTTGGTTGCCCACTTATAAAGTAATAAACAAATAAAAAATGAACAAGTAAAAAATCAAAACAAAAACAAGGATAACTTGTGTTATTAACTTGAAGTACATCAAAAATTCAAAATCAAAATTCAACCTCGGTTATAGTTGGTCTTCCCTTTCGGTGAGTTAATTAGAGTGAGTTTATTAGTATGGTGAATCACATAATAGAAAGAACTCAAATCACATTGCAAGATCTTCTCATTTGCACATTTTTTTTTACATATTTTGTGTTTAATAGAAAGCAACTCAAATCGAGCAATAAATTAAAATAAAAATAACAAATCAAACAACCCCATCATCGAAATCAAAATCCTAGTTTTCATATTTTGATATTCATAAACAAACAAAAAAAAATCTAGAAGGCATAATCAATGGCTTATCAACTAGTGTTTATGAAATCTAGGTATAATTTGTATTATACCCCTTGATTTCTCATGGAGTAGCATTGAATTGTGAGGTTTTGGGAGAGCCAAAGTTGCCAAAACAATTTCTTTATTTCTTAATCAAAGAACCAGTTTGTTTGTTGACTAAACTAGGAAGAAAACAATTACAACTAGAAGTTTGAAAAATTAGAGGTGTTCATGAAAATGAAAATAATTGCTACATAGAACTCAATAAAAATTTATCAATCCAAATAAACTAGTAAAATGAAAAAAAATGAATATAAATAGGGCGAAAGGAGCAGAGAGTAGGGTTGGGAAGGTGGCTGAGTGTGATAAATGTTGGCGAGTGAAGATACAAATGATCAGATAAAAAAATACAAATTAAATTTACGATTTAGTGAAATTGATGATATTTTGTGATAAATTAATGTTTATATAAGAGTTTGAAAAGATAATTAAAAGAGCTAGAACCTATTTTCGGTCCACATAGAATGATTTTGGTGCTAATGAAGTTACTCTTATATTACAATGAGTGGAGGAAGGAGGAGGAGGAGGAGAGATGGGGTAAATTAGAAAGGTAAAATACGATATATGCTTCGAAGTTGCAAGGAGGAGAGGAAATGGGGTAAATGAGAAAGGTAAATACAAAATATGGGTTGAAGTTGTAATTTTTGAAAAGTACAAGATGTCATGATGGTTTTGGAGCATGTGTCAGACAAGTTGAATATTCAGCACGTGAATTTGTTTTCTGACTGCTGATACATAGCTTTTTCCTTGGACTAGGCTACACATTGGGCCTTTGTAAAAAATTTTGTTTCTCAATTTACAGAATTTTTTTTTGGTTGCCCTAGCCCAAGGGTTGCCCAAACTCAAAGGCTTGCTAGGCTCACCCTATGACTAGCCTTGGATAAAAGACCAACAAATTTATTTTATACACAAATTTGTTGTAGTGTGCCTTATTATTTGAAGTGTTATAGGGACGGAGGCCAGAGCAGAAGCTCAATGCCAATCACACATGTCTGTTTTATCCGTCAAGAGATGATTACCAATCAAGCAAACTAGATGCTAAGTTATTATTCAAAGTCATATCCTTTTTTGTGAATAACTCTACTCGTCAACCATTGACAACAAACAGTCCATCAAAATGGGCAAGGAGAATTCAAAAATGTTAGAATCACATTGAAGTCACATATTTATTGACACACCCACAATCACAAGGGTGTGGGCTATACACACATTACATGTGTAATGTGTATAGAGCCCATACACTTGTGAGTGTGGATATGCTTGTGTGTATAAATAAGTGTAGTTCTAGCATTTTTTGAGAAAAAAATAAATCATTAAGGGTGTGCATTGGTATACCACGATTTTATTTCTTTATTTATTGTTAGTAAATAGGTCGGTTTGGACCGGACCCAACCCACACAGATTGTCCACATGAGTTATGTGATTGAGTTGGTTAGAATGATGAGATAGACTCCTTATCTCTATCTGTTAGAAGAATTTATCTATTAGAAGAACTCTTGGACTTTGTCTATAAATATAGCAGAAAGTCTACAGTCATTGCACCAAAATGTGGTGGCTGGCCACCGCACGCCATGTGGGGCCAACTCTAGGCCCCGCACGGATGATCTGAGATGTTCAATAATTTAAAAAAAACCCAAGTGGATATCGCGAAAAATCAGCTCGATCCAATATGTGTAGGTTCTCGGATCAAGCTTCTCATCTTTGAAAAATTGGAAAACCACTCTTTTTATTTTTTTTTTGATTTTCCAAAGATGAGGAGCTTGATCCGAGCACTTACACATATCGGATCAAGCTAATTTTTCGCATTGCACACTCGTTTTTTTTTTAAATTATTAAACGGCTCAAATTATCTGTGCGGAGCCCGGAGTGGGCCCAAACGGCGTGCAGTGGCCGGCCACTGCATTTTGGGTGCGATGACTGTAGCGCTACTCTAAATATAGTCATGCATATATTGAAGATATACATAAGAAAGAGTTAGAATCATATCTCTCATTCTCCTCGAGAAAATATTCTCTTTTTTTCAAATATCTTCTCTTTCTAGAGCTATCAAACCCTACGATTTGTGGTCTTCTCTACCCGGCGAGATTTAAAGATGATGTTCATGTTCATGTTCGAGTTCTTGTTTGTGTTTGAGGTTTGTGATTGTAGAGCGGATTTAGGTTCATTGATCTTGAAAAGCTCAAAGTATTCTGTTGCGCTTCATTATTTTCATTATGTAAGTCTTATGCGATTTACATGTTTTTGATAGATTTAACATTTTTGAATGGATTGAGGAGGCTCTCAAACACCATTGTTGTATAATACGTCACATAATGTGCGTGCGGGCACGCAAGTACGAGCACGGACGCGTCTTTAGGTTGTGAATCAGATTTGTGAGTACAAAGAACGAAGCGAGGACCCATTTTGAAGTGTTAGAGCATCCTTATCTGTCTCTTTTCTTTCCTCTTCAAACTAAGCTAAAGAGCCAAAATTGAAAAAACACCTCAATATCAGTCTTCCTTCCTCCCTCTCTACTTTAAACAAAATTAACATTTGCTACAGTGGCTCGTTTTCTTTGCTGAGCCACTGTTCACTCGCGTCTGATTTTTTTAATCTCTCCCTTTCTGTAGGCCTGGTTGAAGATGAAGACCGTTGGGGAAGTAGGCTGTTGAAGACGAAGACCACGGCGCAGACGATGATGGCAATCGGTTCAAGTCGAAATCGAAAGCCACGGTTTTTGCAATGGTGGAAGATCTGGGTTTCGTAGTGGTGGAAGATTTGGTTTAGGGATTTTGTTTCAAAAAGAGAGAGAGAGAGAGAGAGAGAGAGAGAGGATTTTTGTTTTTGTTTGCTGGTTTTTTGGGTTGGGGTTGAGGGGAAGTGAGAGTAATTAGAGAGAGAGAGAGAGAGGATTTTTTTGGGTTGGGATTTTTACTAGTTTTTTGCCGTTGCTAATTTTGCTGGGGTGTTTGGGGGCTGGAGTTGAGAGTAAAGTAGCATATGTCTATTTTTAGGTATAAATATTTAATTAAGTAGAGACTGAAAGTAAAGAGATTGATTTTGTGTAATTGTAAAAAAGTGATAAATTAAAGTAAAGAAGTGAATTTTGTGGATTAATTTGGTCCAAAATCAGTTGAGACTAATGCGGATGCTTTTGGACCGAGGCCTTGAAGACAAAACAGAAGACGAGCACATTGAAACTAGCGAGCGCACTAACTAAGCACCACGGTGAAGTGCTTTGAGGTGGAAAGAGATGTCCATGTGGCGAAGGAACCTGAGCAGCTCGACGCGCGCGCTGCTCAAGGAGAAGAAATGGGATGCGCTTGTGATCGGCGGCGGCCACAACGGTCTCACAGCCGCCGCCTATCTGGCCCGCTCCGGCCTCTCTGTTGCCGTTCTCGAGCGGCGCCACCTCATTGGCGGTGCTGCGGTTACCGAAGAACTCATCCCTGGCTTCAAGTTCTCCCGCTGCAGCTACCTCCAAAGCCTCCTCCGTCCTTCCATCATCAGGTATAATTAATCACTACCAATCTTTGTGTTTTTATTAATCGTGTAAAAAATTGATCAGTAGAGTGTACTTTACAGTCTTTGACATATGGGTTTAAGTGCCATTTTCTTTAAATGTAAGGGAATTGGAGTTAGGGAGGCATGGATTGAAGTTGCTGAGGAGGAGTCCTTCATCTTTCACGCCTTGCCTCGACGGACGATATCTTCTCTTGGGTTCAGATAAGGTCCTTAATCATTCAGAGATTTCGAAGTTCTCTAAACGCGATGCCGACGCTTATCCAAGGTTCCTTGCTATTTTCCCCCCGAAATGCGTACGACGTGTACATTTTGATTTTATTTCAACCAGAGAAACCCGTGTTTAGTTGTGTATTTCTTTTGTTTCACCCACATGAAGGATTTATTATTGTTCTTTTTGGATTGTGAGAAAGGAAGAAGGGAAAAGATTGGGCTTCATCACCTAATCTCACCATAAGAAACAAATGTGGAGCTATAAAAATTAACATTTCCCCTCATTTCTCACTTCTTTTAGATTTAGTTATCCACATAAGTGATATGATTCTCCTTTTGCAATTAAATAGTAAATAATAACAAATACAAATATAGTTGATGATCATCGGGACCTTTTGTGAATGACTGAATGTGGAAAAAGAAAATCTCACCAAATTTAGTTAGTTGCAAAATTCTCACCAAATGACTGAATGACCTCTTGTCGTTTCTCACTTCTGTTAGAGTTAGTTATCCATGTTATGATCTTTCTTACATACATCATCAGTCCAAGCAGAATCTTTATACTGATAAACAAAAATTTGAAATCTGAAGTTATTTTGTATCTCTATTGTTAAGCTTTCAGACATTCATTTTGTTTTGGCAAATAATAATCTTTATTTGTCGTTATATCTTGTGTTTAAGAATACAGATACGAGGATCAGCTAGAGAAATTTTGTGAGTTCATAGATCCACTTCTGGATTTGCCTACTCCAGAAACTTTGCAAGGTGTTTCATCTTTAAGAGCCCGAATGAAGAATAATCTACAAAAATCAGAATTTTGGGCTCATTGTATGAGGCAAGCTTTCTCCTTGGGGCAGAAAGACATGGTGTAAGAATTTCTAATTCCAAGTATTGTCATTTGAGTGTTGCTTTATTGGTCTGTGTACTTGAAATATTGAAGAGTGACATGCAAAGTCTGGAGGCCATACAGGGTCCGTCCTACAAGTATCTGTGTTTCTAAGCTGTGATCTCATTCTTTTTCTGAATGTTACTTATATTTTCAGGGACTTGATGGACCTTTTGCTCTCACCAGCGTCGAAGGTCTTGAATAACTGGTTTGAGGTAGTTGCATAATTTCATGTCGTACTTTTGTGAGTTTTCTGAACTACTATAGTCTATAGTTGTGCATGCATTCAGTTGCTCAAAATTTTAAAGAATTGTTCCATTTTTACCAATAAAGTGGAGTTTTATCATACTATCTATCAACGCAAGTTTGCATTGTTCCTATAATAGTACCACCTAAAATACCACAAAAAATATTAGTACCATCTTGTTCCAAATATAGTTGAAAGATGTTAGAGTTTCGAATTTGTTCCTTGAAAGGTTATAAGTCGAATATCCCTGACCTTCATTTTCATGTTTTCCTCTGATTTGAATATCCCTGATTTTGTGCTTTTCAGTTTGTCGTATATTTCAATTCGCTTTTTTAGAGTTTTCTAGTGAAGGGGCTTTTGGACCTATCCGGAGAACGTGTCAAAACATATATTATGCACTATACTCCTCTTTGGGCCTTGTGTTTTCTTAAGTCACAGGCAATCTCATTCTTCTCACAATCACAACACATTAATGTCAAGCTTATTTGTCTTGCTACCACCACACTGGTAGTTCCTTATTCTCATTGGTGTTGTCTTCGTTAGCAACCATCTTTTACCATATGGCTGCTTCCACTTCTGTAAAAGTGGGAAACCAATGCATTTGCAACACAAAATGTCATGTGGTTTCCATTTCTTAAGAATAATACCGAAGACTTTTCAATGGAGATCTTTCGTGCCTCTTGATTGTAGACTCACTCTCTCTCTATGGCGGGCATGGATTTATGTTGTGCTCAAATAAGGCCAACAAAAGTTTGCCTCACTTCTACCAAAATTTTGAGCTCTCAGCTAGTAAATGCCTGTATGTTTATTCTTCCTGTGATAGTGCATGGTCTATGTTTTGAGTTTGTTTCGTATTCCTGTTGTAAAACTTTGAAGTTCCTCAAAAGAGCCGTAATTTGTTTCTCAAATTGAAATGTATCGCCCACTAAACAAACATGGCATTCATTCTTGATAACTTATGTGTAATGATTCATGACTCATCCATGTTACCTACATAGTTGTCGCGTTTCTCTGCAAAATGTTGGAGTTACTTCTTGATGTTGTGATCCCAAAAAACGGTTCCTAGTGTGAACATTATAGTGTTGCATGAATAACAAAGTTTTCTTGTGTGCACCTACGTATATACGCTATATCCATGGGTGCTCATAGCTTGTCTCCTAAAGGCCTATTTGATTGTAAATGTGAGGGTATTAGTTGGCAATTATGAAGCACTGACACACGTAGAGGTCGCCGTATCCATGTATTGGACACGGGGACACGTCTTGGACACGCTACGTGTTGTGTCCCTTAAATTACATTAACATTTGGATGGGGGAAAGTGGGGGACATGGCTGGGACACGATGGGGTCTAGAGTGTACTATCTTTAAATATTTTTAGGGGTAAAGATGATATTAATCAAATGTATGGTTTTAGTGTAATCAAACCTATATACAATCCAAAAAAATCGATAAAACACATATCCATTGAAGGAGAAACCCTAAAAATGTAGATCGACGTCAATTGAATCCCACCATCCTTGAAGCCGAACCCCACCATCCTTGAAGTAGTCTCTCTCACGATCTCTCTCTCTGGATCAGTCTGTCTCACTTTCGTGTTGTATCTCTCTCTCTCTTGCTGTATAAATTTATAATACGTATGTATATATTCGACGTATATATCTTTGTTGCTAACGGATCCAGAATCTGAGGAAGTGAGTGGGCTAGGCTGCGGCTTGTGCCCACGCGATGTGTGTGCAGCTGGAGTTATTTAATCTCGTGATAAGTAACTAACTACTTTTTGTTGGAGGAAATATAATTGAACAATCACTTTACTGGGTAAAAAGAAGAAAGAAAAGAAGAAAAGGACATACCTTGATTATGTTTCCTACTCTCTTTTGTTCTATTGGTCATTACTTCGAGATGTAGAATCGAAGGCAAGAAAATATCACAGTGGAACATGGAGTGAGAAAATATCTAGCGAAGTCCAAAGATATATAACCACCAAAGAGAAGTGTTTCTTTTCGTGCGCAACGTGGAGTCAGGCTTCAAAGGTGAATTTCTGTCTTTACCATAGAAGTTGCAGACGGGGCAAAATTGAGTTGAGAGGAAAAAGTTGTGAAGTTTTGGACAAAATTGTCAAGCAAAAATGTGAGCCAGCCTCAAGAAAATGTTCACACCATAAAGGGGTGTCCCTTTATAATAATAATAGATGTGTGCGCGCGTGCATGTACTGGTATAATAGCAGTACATAACAATGTGTATATCTTACATATAAAAAATTGTGTATATATATCTGTATATAAACAGTTACTGCATACATCTATGATATATTTATCTACATAGTTGTTTCGTTATTTATTTTGTCGTGTCCGTGTCCCATTCTTTTAGAATGCCCGTGTCCGTCTCCGTGCTATAGAGGTTGTCAGAATCTTTCATAATTATTAGTATAATAACTAGCTGACCTACTTTGAAATGTCCAAGCTCATGTATGAGCAAGTGATGGAACGACCACGTGCTGAAACTGTTCAGCATGGTGGTAATAGACGGGAAGCTGTCAAACAGTTGTAGGCAGTTTAAAACTCCAAAGTTTTGCACAATCCTTCTTCTAGTCACTAGAGTTGTTTGATTTTAGAGTTGATTTCTATTTTGTTGGAGTTTCAAGCCTCTCCTTTTCAGTTTTCACATGTATTTTCTGCTTACTTTTTGCATGCCTATTCGTGGGCTCAAGAACTAGAGTCTTGTTTTTATCAGCTGGCTAACTATTTGTCCCTACCTTATTTATCTACAGAGTGATGTTCTAAAGGCAACCCTAGCGACAGATGCAGTGATTGGAATTACAGTAAGAGTTTTTCCTATACTATCCCTCTACACTAGTTTCAGGTGTACATATGTCACGCCCCAAAACCACACGCCCTGAGCACGTGAGTTCTAAAGATATATGTCCGCGATTAAATATAAAGATTCAAATCTATTGCATGGTCAAATATGAATACTACAAAATCTATTCAAATCGTGCCTTTATGTGATGTGATTTTATAAAAAAAAAAAATTGAAAGGGGGTGTTTTTTTAGAGAACTTTCCAAAATGGTCACAACCAATACAAAAACCTGTACCGCTTACAATATGGCAATTTAGGTTTTGAAAACTTCCAGCGATGCAAAAAAAAAAACAAAAAAAACAAATATTTGTATGTGTAAGGCATTGTGCATACCGATGCTCTGGATTATCAATGAAGGAAGCATGGTAATGTGCACATAAATTGAATTGGGTCTTTAGGCCTGCCCTCTCTTATGCCATTTGGCTTTGATTTGGGGGCATGGTTCCGCAGCAAAACAGGTATAGGGGGGCCACTGTTTCAGTGGTATTCTGAGAGCAGCCTCTTTGTGCATATTGCCAAAGGTTAGGTCTGTCTCCAATCCTCCCCCGCCCATACCCCCAATGATTGGGGATTACATAGGTTCTGTTTTTGTTATTGTACTTGTATGTGTAAGGCCATTCTCAACTAAAAATATATAGGATGACATGAACATAAAAGTAATTCCATACTTATTACCCAACTCCATTAGTGACAAGTTTCATGGCCTTAGGCCTTACAAACCAAGATTTACATAAGGTAGAGATGATAATAACATGATGATGACAATGTGCTTTAAATCATTACTATCCCAAAAGAAATACCAAGTTACTAGGCCTCCATATCGTTACAACAAACTAAGAAACAAATATATCTATAAAGCTCTCAAAAAAAGAACAAAGAACTTCAAGATTTTTAAGGCCTTTGGATCCACCGCTGTTCCTAAAAAATTGGGTTAACAACAACATGAGCCAAAGCTCGTATAGGAAGGACACTAAATGAGTAGATATGAACATGCAAAACTATTTACCTTTTTTCCAAATGCTAGTATTGAAAAGTTTTTCTTGTTCGCTGTGGCGGAGCCAGAATTTTGACCTCGGGGGGCCGACTTAATAGACATATATTTTTTATTGGAACGTATACTTATTTATTTTCCATTACATTACTTTTGTGCATGGAAATGATTCTAGCCTAATACAGTTAAAGTACACCAATCATTTTGTTTTTTTTCTTTAGGCTACTCCAACTGTCACGTATTTATTTTTTATTTATAAAAGAAATTGAGCAATGAGAATGTAAAATAACCAATTTTTTTATCAAATCAAACCCAAATTATTAAGATTATAAGTAGCTATACACGAATATTTATCAATAATATTCAAAATCAGGTATATACAAAACAAAAATTTAAAAATTCGGACGCTCGGGGAGCTGGGGGGGAGGGGGATAGCTCCGCCCTTGCTTGTTCGAAATACTAAATACTAATAAAGTTATTAAACCAGCAAAACAAAGTCAAGTTCAAAATAGTGAAATAATCCATGCATACTAATAGTGTTTCCATTTTTTTCCTTCCCTCCGAATATTTAGAAGAATACTATTAAACTACCAACTCAAATCAAGTCTCGAATAGAGACAATAACAGATAAAAGTTGATGTGAAAAGTAACAAAGCCCATAATCTCAAAGCCAACAAAACTCTCAAAGCCTACAAAATTGAGTATGAAACTCGCTCAACACCATGACATTAAATTATTTGAGTTGCTCACCGACACAAACATCCAAAAACCGTACTAGACGTCTCCAACTGGTATGCACTCTACGGGTTACTAGACAACTCAAAATCACAAAATAACACTTCCCAATGTCTCCAAACTTGGTCTCAATCCCAAATCATCTAAAATCACCAAAATTCGTTATTTTCCTAAAAATGTTTTACGTATTTTTTGGTGTTTGATTGTGCAAAAGACAAGAAAATATTTTACTAGGAAAAATATTTTACTTCATATGGTTGGAAATGTTTTTTGCTTGAAAAGATCGTAAGTTTTTTTTTTCAAACTTTGACTTCAATGTCCGACTAATAATTACGTTATTTTACTGAGTTCCCCCATAGCCCCAATCTCATCCACCTATGATCTAACCCTGTGCTTTCTCATCGACAAATTTTTTGTCTGTAGTACGTACATATACACATATATATTGAGAGAGAGAGTGTGTCAAGCTAATTTACAACTTTTTTTTTTTTTGCTTTAATCTGAACCAGAACTCGACTTATAGGATTTGTTCCGTAAAACTTTCCAAGTGGAAACACCAGAAAATAAAAACGAAACTATCGTTTTTTGCAAAATCATTTTACATGGAAAAACTTTTACATCGACAAAAAATTTACTCCTTCCGTCCCAAATTGCTGGTCCCTTTTCACTATTTGGGACTTCTCAAACAATTATATATATCTTTGAATTTGTAATACTTTTTATATTCGCTATAGATCTTTGATAGATCTCAATTAGTTCTATAATATGGTGTTTTCGAAATTATATAAAACATTATAGATTGTGAGATATAGACAATTTTTTTGAGTAGCATGACTGCGCAAAAAGGACCAGCAATTTGGGACGGAGGGTGTACTTCGAAACAAATAGAGCTTGCCCCAAATTCATCTAAATATATCCCAATATTGAATAAGTCAAATGTAGTCCCCACAATTCAGAAAAATATATAATAGAACTATACACATGTACTTAGTAAGTATCCACAATTACATTTTTAGAAATTCATTCCCCAAGCTTACTAAACGCACAAGGGAAATCATACTTGGTATAGAAAAATTTCCATCTAAGTTCTTTGCATTTCGTCAAACACATGGTATGCAAAATAATATCCAGCACATATTCAAGTACCAATTACTTTAAAAGTGAACCCAATATTTATGAAGATCAATTATGCCAAAATAGTATAGCCAAAAGCATAACCATGAACAATAATATAGAATCTCTAACAAAATCCATGTGTGCATAGCAAACAAACCCAACCCATCAATTAGGCTTAGTATAGAATTTGGTTGTTCTATCAAAATGATACAAACCAAAATACAATCAAATCTAGAAATGGATATATTAGAGAGAGGATCCCAAAACTGTCATCACTGTCTTTTTCCTGAAATTGTGGAGGGGTTGTAGGAGCATGGACTGATATTAGCTTAGCATTTGGACTAAATTGGCTCGAGTTTGTTGGCAATTTTTCCACGTTTGAGGTGACATCGGATATGGGGATTATAGGCCCATTATTAGAAATAACTTGGCTGTCCAAGATGGGGTTATCCAAGATGCTAACCCCGTCCCCATCCTGATCACCTTTGTCATCGGCGGCATCGCGAGCTCTGCTTTACCTAACAATTTCTCAATGTATATGTCAATTCGGTAGTGATTAGCAAATTACGATAAGCTCGAACCACACGATCCTCGAAATCTTGTCCTACACTTTTCAGATGTCATTGAATTCCCTCATTGCCATCGTTCTTTGATGATGTTAGTTGTGAGAGATAATGGAGAAGTGTTTAGGGTGTTAACTAACCCTAACACAAGTAAGCTCTATTTATATTATGCGGTGACTAGTTACATAACATAAGCAACCAATGTGGGACTTAGTCCAACTCTATTCTAACACTCCCCCTCAAGCTGGAGAATAAATATCACAAATTCCCAGCTTGTTACATAACAACTCTAAACGTGGTTTAAATAAAGGTTTGATGAAGATATCTACCAATTGAGCTCCTATAGACATGAAAGGGGTAGCCAACACGCCACTATCTATCTTCTCCCGAACAATATGACAGTCTACCTCGATTTGTTTGATTCTCTCATGAAATATTGGATTCGAAGCGATATGTATTGCTGCTTGATTATCACAATACATTGGAATAGGTAAGTGTACGCCAAACCCCAACTCTTCGAGCAAAGCTCTCAACCATACAACCTCGCATGTAGTATGAGCCACTGGACTGAGCAACCACAGTTTATTTCTTACTCTTCCAGGTAACTAAATTTCCATCAACAAAAGTACAGTACTCAGTTGTGGACCGTTATCAGACGGTGATCCCCCTCAATCAGCGTTTGGTAAAGGCCTCAACACGCAAATGACCATTTGAACGATGAAAGAGGCCACGTCTAGGATGTGCTTTGAGATACTTCACTATACAAAGACAAGCTTCCCAATGTGGAAGACGAAGGGTTGACATGAACTGACTTACCATACTGACAACAAATGAGATATTAGGCCGTGTATTGGTGAGATAATTCAGCTTGCCTACCAAGCGACGATAACGGTTTGGATGTGGAAATATCTCCCCCTGATCATCACACAATTTGACGTTTGGATCCATAAGGGTCTCTGCAGGCTTTGCTCCCAATAAACCAGTCTCCTTTAGAATATCTAGCGAATACTTTCTTTGGGATAGACTGATCCCTTCCTTGGATCTTGCTATACCTCAATACCCAAGAAATATCGTAGCTTACCCAAATCTTTGGTTTGAAACTGATGCTGTAAAAATTGTTTCAACTCATCAACACCTTTCTAATCATCCCCAGTAATAGTGATATCATCCACATACACAATCAACATTACTTTCCCCCGATCTGACTGAATAGAGAAAATAAAATGATCAGAATGAGAGCGACGCATACCAAACTGCAACACAACATCACTGAACCTGCCAAACCAAACTCGAGGTGACTGCTTAAGACTTTAGAGGGCTTTGCGAAGGCGACACACCTGAGAACGCTCCCCCTGAGCAACAAATCCAGGAGGTTGCTCCATAAACACCTCCTCGAGCAGGTCACCGTGTAGAAATGCATTCTTGACATCCAACTGAAACAAGAGCCAACCAAGATTGGCGGCCAGAGAAATAAGAATGCGAACAGAGTTAATCTTGGCCATTGGAGAGAAAGTCTCTGTCACGCCCTCGATTTTCAACATAAATAATAATAACATTTGATAATTAAAATCCTCACTGGAGTCACAATTAATAATCCAAAAGATAGTTCAGTCCCCAAATCCACAAACCTGCCCAATTCTTACAGAGTTCCATAATAGATAAAAACAATACAATACGGTTTGTTATACAAAGGTTATCAAGTATTCTCCGAAAATAGCTTTAATCGATAAGAACAACATGCACTCCAAGCACTCCATGACAATAACCTGCAATATACCTGAAAATGATATTGAGCTACACTAGCCCAGTAGAGAAATCTATACACAAGTTATGCGAAAATACAATGAGTTATGCATCTAGAGTGAATGAGTATAGACAGATATGCCCAAGGTTTATATGGCTATCAACAAGTAGCTCACTATGGCTAAAGGATTCTAGACAATCCTATATACAACACCTATCATCTCACAAGCCATACCAGTGCCACTAAAATTCCTACATCAATCACAAATAATCAATATTTGGTTTCTTAACCATTTCATCACATCATGTATGTTTCCTCATTAATTCTCATTTCACAATCTTTCACATTCCTTGTTTCATCAACAAATCTCCTTTCTCATTCTCATCTGTCATCAAAATCTCTTTTATTTCCAAATAGGTGTAATGTATAGAAATACATGCCTATAGTGGTCAAGCTCCATTGATTCGAGCTTTGCATAGCTGGAGTCTGTTGATTCTATGCACGAATACCGAAAACCGTTGATTCGCTCAAGAATAGCCGAAGGATTTTTTTTAATCGAAAAATCCCTTTCCCTTTTAAACAATCCAATTTAGTAAAACCAATCTTTCTTTCTTTTTCCGATAATCTCATATCATAACATCCAAGGTTTTTGCATGTATTGCTCGTTTCCGGTCATCTCACCGAATATCCATGGTGATACCCGTTCATTTTATCTGTAGATCTTATCACTTCGCCGAATGTCCATGGCGATACCCGTTGTGTCCATTCCGGTCATCTCACCACTCTGGTCTTAGCCGAATGGTGCTACCCATTGTGTCACGTTCTCGTTGTGTCCACAATCTCAAATAGTCATTCGTACCCCATTTTATTACAAACAATCAACCATGTCATACATCAACAAATACGTAAGTTCACACCTTTTCCCTGAGTATAACACCATGCCCGACGTAACGTACCTGTTGGGGATTCGAACGTCCAAGCCCACAAACAAACGCACACAATCGAAGAACAAACCAAGAACAGAAAACAATATAAAGTAAGAAAAGAACAAGACACAGAGATTACGTGGTTCCGACTTAAGCTAATTGCTTAATCGTACGTCCACGGGGTGCTGGGGTGTTTCACTATGATGAAAATATGTCAGAGTTACAAAAAAGAGGCAGCCCTAGCTTTGCTTTTATATGTGCAAGCAAGCTAATACTAGAAAACCCTAAAAAACGCTAAAACTTGCGTTGGGCGGGACCCAAAACCTTCCGGGTCATTTTTACTGCGACTCTAAAATTGTCTTCACATCTCAACAATCTCCCACTTGAAGACATGATCAGACATCCAGCCAATCATCAACTATCATTAACACCACCAGCACCCAGCCTCCCACTCAAGCTTGGAGACCCACAGAAGCTAAACAAGACTTCAGCTTCTCCACAGTAACCACCTTCGTAAACATGTCTGCCGGATTATCCCTTGTGTGAATCTTCTCCAAAGTGAACTGCCTATCCTCCAACAAAGAGCGAATAAAGTGATACTTTATTTCAATATGCTTGGTCCTCGAATGGAAAGCTGCGTTCTTTGCCAGATGTATTGCACTCTGACTATCGCTAAACAATTTGCAATTGTCCTGTTCCTTACCCAACTCTTTCATGAAGCTCCTTAGCCATACCATCTCCTTGCATGCCTCCGTGGCTGCAACATTCTCCGCCTCTGTTGTGGAAATAGTCACTATTTTCTGTAGCCGCAAGACCCAATCAACTGCTGCACTCCCCAGTGTAAAAACATACCCAGTAGTGCTCTTCCTGCTGTCAATGTCCCCTGCTAAATCCGAATCCACATATCCTTGCAAACAAATATCAGAACCTCCAAAACACAAAACCAAATCAGAAGTACCTCTCAGATACCGCAAAATCCACTTGACTGCCTCCCAATGCTCCTTGCCTGGATTTGCCATAAAATTGCTGACAACTCCCACTGCTTGAGCAATGTCTGGCCTCGTGCTAACCATAGCATACATCAAGCTGCCTACCGCCGAGGCATATGGAACTTTGGCCATGTAGTTCTTTTCTTCATCAGTTACTGCCTCTTTTTCCCTCGAAAGCTTGAAGTGACTTGCCAACGGTGTGCTAACAGGCTTAGCACCTTCCATGTTGAACCTTTTGAGCACCTTTTCAACATATTCCTCCTGTGACAACTTCAACTTCCGGTTCACCCTGTCCCTACTGATTCGCATCCCAAGGATTTTCTTTGCAAAACCCAAATCCTTCAGTGCAAACTCCCTGGACAGCTGTGCCTTGAGATTAGCAATCTCATCTATGCTTGAACCTGCAACAAGCATATCATCTACATACAACAAAAGTATGAGATACGATTTACCAAGCTTCTTAAAATAACAACAGTGATCCCCATGACATCTACTGAACCCCGTATTTGTCATAAAGGTATCAAACCTTTTATACCACTGCCTAGGCGCCTGCTTCAACCCATACAGACTCCGTCGAAGCTTACATACATGATCCTCTTTCCCATTGACAACAAAACCCTCTGGCTGATGCATATAAATATCCTCCTCCAAATCCCCACGAAGGAAAGCAGTTTTAACATCTAACTGCTCTAAGTGCAAGTTCTCAACAGCCACAATATTAAGGACACATCTGATAGTACAAATTTTTACCACAGGAGAAAAGATTTCGGTGTAGTCAATACCTGGTTTCTGCTTAAAACCCTTTACTACCAACCTCGCCTTGTACCGTTTGCTCCCATCAGATTCTTCCTTAAGCCTGTATACCCATTTGTTGTGCAAAGCTCTCTTCCCCTTGGGCAATTGAACCAAGTCCCAAGTCTGGTTTGATGAGAGAGAATCCATCTCATCATCCATTGCTCGCTCCCACTCTCCCCTGGTCTCCACCTGCAATGCTTCCTTAAAACATTCTGGTTCACCACTATCAGTTAACAACAAATAGTGTAAAGCAGGAGAATAACGCATTGGTGGTTTAACGGTACGTGTAGACCTCTTGAGTGGAGGAGTCTATGGATCTGCCTGTGGAGTAGGTTGTATATTAATATCCTGAGGCTGTAAGACATTACTGTCAGGGATCCCCTCAAACTCTACAAAGTCTGAATTTTCATTAGCCTCATCGGGTTGATTCTGTCTATTTCTATACAAAACAGACTCATTAAATACCACATCCATACTCCTGCATGTTTTCCGATTTTCAAAATCATATAGCCTATACCCATAGCTATCAGTACCATAGCCTATGAACACGCACTTTCGAGACTTAGCATCAAGTTTACCCCTATCACTCGATTCAATATGCATATAGGCCATGCAACCAAATACTCGTAAATGAGATAAATTTACCTCTTTACCTGACCAAGTCTCCTCCGGCAATCCATTGTTCAAAGGAACTGAAGGTCCCCCGTTGATCAAATACGCCGCTGTATTTACTGCGTCAGCCCAAAATTGCTTAGGTAACCCAGCATGTAACCTCATGCTCCTTGTGCGCTCTAGGATCGTCCTATTCATGCGCTCAGCAACTCCATTCTGCTTTGGCTTCTTTGGGATCGTTTTCAACCTTCGAATCCCATTTGCAGCACAGTAAGCCTCAAACTCACCATCACAATACTCGCCGCCATTATCAGATTTCAGACACTTCAATTTCTTTCCTGTTTCATTCTCAACTAATGCTTTTCAATTCTTGAAAACACCAAACACATCAGATTTATGCTTGAGAAAATAAACCCATAATTTTCTAGTAGCATCATCAATGAAAGTAACAAAATAACGTGAGCCACCAAGAGAAGATACCTGAGATGGTCCCCACACGTCTGTATGAACCAACTCCAACTTCTCTGATTTTAGAGTCTTTGCCACCTTTGTAAAGCTAGCTTTCCTCTGTTTCCCGAAGATGCAATCATCACAGAAGTCCAAGTCCAGCGACTTACAACCCGGCAATTTCCCTTTTGACAACATTACTTTCATCCCCTTTTCGCTCATGTGACCCAGCCTACGATGCCATGTAGTACAATTAACCACTGATGCTGCCACTGCGATGCTACAGTAAGTACCCGAAGATACATATAGGGTTCCTTCCTTTTTACCGCGAGCCACAACCAGTGCCCCTTTGCTCATCTTCCAAGCGTCTAATGTAAACGATGTGACCACTCCACCCTCTGACAACTAACCCACCGAAATAAGATTCCTTGTTAGACTAGGCACATGTCTAACATCCTTCAATTTCAGTACTGTCTCGTCTGTCTGAGTCATATACACATCCCCTTTCCCAATTATGTTGCAAGATTCATCATCACCCAGATAAACTTTTCCAAAGTTTCCCTGCACATAATTCTGTAGCACATCCATGCGTGAAGTAGCATGGAATGAGGCTCCCGAGTCTACAATCCAAGACTCATCGCGAGAATCCAGCGAACAAATCAAGGCTTCATTATCCGATTCCTCGGAAACATTTACGGTGTTCTTACCCCCCTAATTATTCCCGTTCTGCTGCTTTTTCGGTGGTGCCTTACAGTCTCGCTTCCAATGCCCCAACTGACCACAGTTCCAACAACCTTCAGGTTTCACTTCTCTACGACGAGATTTACTCTTGCCCCTGTTCTTGGAACTCCCTCTTCCCTTGCCCTTGTTGCCTCCCCTATTTGCAGACCTGCCTCTGTCCTCTGTACTAAGTGCTGAACCCGAAGCAACATCCTCACCCGATGCTCTCCTCCTAGCCTCTTCTCCTAATATCAATCTAGTAACATCCTCCAATTTAATTGTTGCAGACCCGGAGGAATTACTCACTGCCACGACAAGTCCATTCCAACTTTCTGGCAAACTCGATAGTAGAACAAGAGCTCTAATCTCATCATCAAAATTAATACCCACGGATTCTAACTGATTCGTGACCGTATTAAATTCATTCAGATGTTCAGCAACAATAGAGTTTTCAGGCATCTTTAGGTTAAACAACTTTTTCATAAGATATACCTTGTTCACCGCAGAAGGTTTCTCGTACATCTTTTCTAGGGCTTTGAACAAATCTGCTGTAGTCTTTTCTTTGGCAATATTCCACGCAACTGACGGCGCGAGGCTCAATCGCACAGTCCCCAAAGCTTTGCGATCCAAAATATCCCAATCTGCTTGCTTTATGCTTTCTGGTTTTGTGCCACTGATCGGATGATATAGATCCTTCTGATACAAAATATCCTCCATGTGCATCTTCCAGAAAGCATAGTTTGTACCATTGAACTTCTCGATCTTGTATTTTTCTTCAGCCATTGTGTAAACCCTTGACCTCCTAACCCGGAGCTCTGATACCAGTTGTTGGGGATTCGAACGTCCAAGCCCACAAACAAACGCACACAGTCGAAGAACAAACCAAGAACAGAAAACAATATAAAGCAAGAAAAGAACAAGACACAGAGATTACGTGGTTCCGACTTAAGCTAATTGCTTAATCGTACGTCCACGGGGTGCTGGGGTGTTTCACTATGATGAAAATATGTCAGAGTTACAAAAAAGAGGCAGCCCTAGCTTTGCTTTTATATGTGCAAGCAAGCTAATACTAGAAAACCCTAAAAAACGCTAAAACTTGTGTTGGGCGGGACCCAAAACCTTCCGGGTCATTTTTACTGCGACTCTAAAATTGTCTTCACATCTCAACAGTACCAACCCATAGCGTCTCTATGACATACTACCCGCTAATATCGATACTTAGATCTCATGGAACGAGTGCCAAAGAAATTTAGAATGATCGACGAGACAAATAACGAGGACAAGAATTTCTATGCTATTGATCGGATCACTAGCCACTCTCACATCTACCCATTATACTCATCACATTGCCTTGTATAGCCTACGGTACTCCTAAACAACGTTTTGGTTCATTTATGATTACGACGGTACTATGGTTACGTTTAACGTGTGTCTAGGGAATGAGAACAATCAATAAGTCATTGGAGGTCGAGCAATCAAGTTTTAGAGATGGTTTAAAGGAGTTTAAGAGGTATTAGAAGTGATCGGGAGTCAATACAATCGAAGGGGATTGAACATTTTCAAAACAGTTTTCTGAGCATTGGGTACCGATACCACAAAACATAGGTATCGGTACCAAACCAATCCAGAGAGCAATTAGAGATCAAGGTACCGGTACCTCAAAAAGTAGGTATCGGTACCTCAAAAAGTAGGTACCGGTACCAATGCATTACAACGGGCGATTTGCAGAAAATCAAGAATAAACACAAATTCGAAATCCAACGAACTAAAGCAAGATTTAGACACATAATCATCTAATAAACGCATAACAAGAGTAAGAAATCCCTACCTCAAGTCAAGGATCGAAACCCACGCGATTTGAGCAAGCCCTAGCTCCCCAAACTTCGAAATCAACCGAATACTCCTCTGCCGAGCGAAACCCACGAAATTTTAGCTTAAGACTACGATTGAGGGGTGGAATGGAGGTGGATTTGTATGGGTTATGGTGGATTTTTGAGTGAGAGAGGAAGAGAGTGAGAGAGAACCGAGAGAGATAGATAGATCGGGAGTTAGAGAGAGAGTGGAATGAGAACTTTGTTCTCCTACACACACACCCACACTTATATACTAGCACCCACACAAATCACACTTGCACTCCCTCAAATAGCAATCTTAACACATTGACCCCAAATCAAATAAACTCAATAAATTTCATATTTTCCCTCATTTATAATATCGAATAAACCTTTTTTTAATAATTTCTGAAATTACGGGTCCTTACAGTGCATACTTGGCCACAAGACGGGCCTTGTACCGTTCTATTATGCCATCCGGATTATACTTGACGGTAAATACCCACTGACATCCAACGGTAGACTTTCCTGGCGGAAGAGAAACCAACTTCCAAGTGCCATTGTCATGAAGAACAGACATCTGAGCGTCCATAGCTATCCGCCACTCAGAAACAAATAAGGCCTTTTGTCTTTTGAACAGTGTTAGGACAAAAATTGACGAAACAAAAGTAGTAAGAGCATGAAGGGACGGAGACAGGTGATCATAGGAAACAATTCAAGCAATAGGATGAGAAGTGCAAGACCGAATACCTTTGCGAAGAGCTATAGGAAGACAAGGCGATGGCGATGGCGATGGCGAAGGCGGAGGCGGAGGCGGAGGCGGAGGCGGAGGTGGAGGTGGCGGTGATGGTGATTGTGGTTATGGTTGTGGAATCGGATCTCGGGACGGAGGAGGCGCTGCGGTAGGCACTGGTGGGGCTGTTAATACTTGTCGCCGACGAACATATACTTGCAAGGGTGGCACAGGAACAGGAGGATCATCTACAGGAATAACATACTCAGACTCAGAAAGTACATACTCAGACTTAGGTGTACCTGAGAAGAAGGGCAATGACTCATTAAAGGTGATATCAGCACACACAAAGTGACGACGAAGAGAGGGTGAGTAACACTTATACCCTTTTGAGTGCATGAATAATTGAGAAAGACACTGAATCGATCGGGCGTCAAATTTGTCCCGGTCAGGATCTAGTGCATGAACATAGCACGTGCACCCGAATACCCGAGGGGTAATGAGTTGGGAGGACGACCAGGAAATAAAACCTTGTGAGGTATCTGACCACCAAGAACAATGGAGGGCATACGGTTAATCAAGTAACAGGCTGTAAGAACAACATCACTCTGGTAAGACTTAGGGACCTGCATTTGTATTAACATGGCACGCATAACTTCAGATAAGTGTTGGATCTTGCGTTCGGCAATCCCGTTTTGTTGTGGAGTTCGAGTGCAAGAAGATTGGTGAAGTATCCCATGATCATAAAAAAAGCGAGAGAGCATAATGAAAATATTCACGTGCATTATCAGAACGAAATATATGAATGCAAGTATCAAACCAACTCTGATACCGTTTTCATAAGATAAAGATATATAACACGTGACAAAAATAACATAATACTGAAAATCAGTTAAAGTGGGAACATGACCGCAAATATCCGAATGTACTAACTGGAAAGGATGCGACACACGACGCTCAACCCTAGGATAAAAAGACACTCGACAGTGTTTACTAAACTCACAGACTTCACATTGCAAGTTCTTAACATTACTACATGATGGCACCAGATGCTTCAGATTCTGAAGTGAAGGATGTCCCAGACGACAATGTTGTTGATATGGAGAAACTGATGTCATCGGTAAAGTAATATAGGCCGCCACGTTCAGTACCCCCACCAATCTTCCTCTCCGTCTTTAGATCCTGAAACACACAATCGTGAGGAGAAAAAGTGATGGAGCAGTTTTAAGACTTCATAAGCTTACCAACAGACATAAGATTAAATGGAAAACGCGGAATATGTAAGACAAAGTCCAAAGTAAGAGATGGAGTAACAGAAGCAGAACCCAAACTAGTAATCTCATAGGTAGAACCATCAACTAAGGTAACACAAGATGGTGTGCCAACAGACGGACGACTAGAAAAGATAGTAGAGTCTTATGATCAGAAGCACCAGAATCGAGAACCCAAGGGTTGGAAGTAGGGCTGTCCACATGCCCGACCCGACCGAAAAAATGAAGGCAATGGACGGTTCTGATCAACCTGATTGGTCGGGTTCGGGTCCATTTTCTCGGATTTTGTAATTGGTCGGTTGGGTGTCGGATGCACCCAATAATTTTCGGATTGATCCGATCCGACCGACTAATGTATAAAACTAAAAAAAAAAATCCTATTTTTTTTAGTTTCCCTAGTCCCCACGCAAACTCTCTCAGTCTCTCTCCCTATTTTTTTTAGTTTCCCCAGTCACCACTCCCAAAACTCTCTCTCTCTCTCCCTCTCCCTCTCTCCCTGTCTCTCTACGAAGCATATCCTTTGAATTGTGGAGCTCGGGGAACGAGATTGGAGGGTCCGCCAGCTTCCCCACCACTCCTCCGCTGGCTACGGCGGCGGCTCCACCTCGATCGTCCTCAACAACGTCCTCGTCGGCCTTCGCAGTCGTTCCCAGCCGTCGATGCTCCTCTCGATCAAGGACCTCCTCCCCTCTCCCAGCCGCCCATGTCCACCTCACCTGATTCCTACTCCATCGGCCGCCACCTCCTTCACCGACAAAAGGTTTTGTAGATGTGATTGACAAATTGTGATTTTGTACTTAATATTTTTCTGTGAAACCCGACCAAAAAATGGTTTGTAGAAGTGTAGATCTGTAATATTTTGAGAGGGATGTTTTTTTTTTTTGGTGATCTGTGATTGTGATTTTGTAGATTTGTGATTGTAATTGACTGATTTTTGATTTTGTACAACCCGCCAATCTGATCGAATCCGACCCGAACCAATAAGCATTCGGTTCGGTTGGAACCCGAAAAGTATTTCGGTCGGGTGACCATTTTTACAATCCGACTAAAGTCGGGTTGGGTCCAACCCGACCTGAATCCGACCAAATCCGACCCGTGGACAGCCCTAGTTGGAAGAATGAGGAGGCAACACAAGCAACGGAGGAACAGCGAGCGTAGCAGTAGAGGATGATGAAGTTTGATTTGACACAAGGCTCTGATACTCTTCTGCAGAAATAGTCACCACAGGGTTGGCTGGATGAGAAAATGGCTCAACATCCTAAAAAATAGTAGCCTGATGAGCCTGAGGGAACCCATGGAAATCATAGCAAGTCTCCACGGTATGATTGCTTCCCCCACAATAAGTACACAATCGGGAATCACGGCCACGACCACGGCCGCCTCACCCTATCACGTTGGTGCCACATGACCTGAACATCAGAAGAAATGGGCTCACAAATATTAAGCTCCTCACAGGTACCGCAAAACTTAGCATAATAAGACTCTAAAGATAAATCACCCCGTGAGATAGAAAAGAAAGACCGATGAAGATCATATGTGCGACGGAGATTGTTAACACAAGAGTACATCTCCTGAGCCTGTGTGCGTACTTGTTTGGCTGTAGCTAAGAAGACCAATGTGCTAGCAATATGTTCCTCCATACTATTCCATAAATCAGACCGAATATTAGCATATCCACAGATACCCATGCCTCGTGGAAGCAGTCAATGCGGGTGGATCATCTGTCAAATAATGATAAAGTTTCTGACCCACATAATAAACTTCGACTGCTCTAGGCCAAACAACATAATTCTTACCATTCAACGGTGTAGATGTAATAGACAACGTCTCCCAAAGTCTAGACGAACCAGGCAAACTACCAACAACAGTAGAACTACAAGCAGACTTAGTATTGTCACCCATTGTACCGAATCAATACCAACAGAATGCACAAAATCAATGACGGCCAACCACCAACTAATCACCAAACCGAACAATTATTGATATGAGTAACACCAACCATAATCATTAAGACAAAGACAAAAATCCATACTAGACAACACCCAAATCATACCGGAAACTGCAACCCAGTACCCAAGCCATACGAAAGATAGCAAACGAAGAGTGCAGAACACCAATCAAGGAGTGTCGAGCATAAATCAACAACCAACTCATACGACTCAGACTATTTGGAGCAGTTTTGAACCTGAATCACGAGTACAAGTTCATCTCGAGTACTCTAGAGCACAGGATTTGGTGTTTTTAGGGTTTCGGAGAAGACCCATTGAATTCCGAGAAGACCTAGTGGATTTTGGAGTCAGATAGGGGTCGCCGGAGGTCGATATGACCTGGAGGAGGGTTACCGGAGGTAGGCGACGGTTGGCAAGTGGCCGGCTATGGTCGGCGTGGGTTGGAGGGTGGTGGTGATGGTCGGTTAGTGGTTGATGTGAGGTTGAACTAGGGTTTCGATTGTGAGGATGGTGTGGGTTTCGACTGTGGTGGAATTTTTTATATATATATTTTTACTATAACAGGCTGGGGTTTTTACTCTGTGATGATGGTGACAGAGATGGGGAACGGCTGATGAACAGTAATGGGTGGTTGGCTAAGAGTGGTGGATCGCAGTTATGGTGGCAGGCTAAAATTAGGATATCATTCTTTGATACCATGTTGTGAGAGATAATAGATAAGTGTTTAGGGTGTTAACTAACCCTAACACAAGTAAGCTTTATTTATATTATTCGGTGACTAGTTACATAACATAAGCAACCAATGTAGGACTTAGTCCAACTCTATTCTAACAATGTTCATCAACTTGATTTAGAGTACGTTCTTGCGAAATGTTATTTTTGTCTTTGATCAAGTTGAAAAGAAGTATTTTCCTCATTTGATCAGGCTCTCTGGTTGCCTCTCCACAAAATCATCCTCCTTCTGTAAGCCACCCACTTGCATAAAATGAATAACAGATTTTGCAACTAAGCCCATCTTTCTGTATTGGGAAACCCACATTTACCAATTTAAATTTATGGGCATCCATGTTATACTCCACAGGATATACACGAAAATGGCTTACGAATGGGATAATTTACTTGGTGGTATAATCCTTTGCATAGAATAACCTCCCATGCCAAAGTCACTGGTCATTCCTACGTTGTTTCAGAATTTGGTACTTGGTCCGCATGGTTAAAGTGTATTAAATGCTTATATGACATAAAACTTTTACAGTAGCCCGATTATAAAGTGTGAGAAGATATTCGTTCCGATAATTTGTGAAGATAATTACTAGTTTCTGTGCATAGTGAAGTTGAAGGAATCGGTTGTTGAAATACTTGATTCATCACCCCTGGGGATCGACATGATATTGTCCTTTCTTGTCCATGAGTATCCTGTGGAGTATAAATGGATGTCCGTCAATTTAAATTGGTAAATATGGGTTTCCCAAGGCAGAAAGATGCTTATAGTTGCGGGCTCTATGTTATTCATTTTTATGCAAGTGGATGGCTTGCAGAAAGATGATGATTTTGTGGAGGGGCATTTAGAGCCTCATCAAGTGAGAAGAAAACTCTCAGTGAACTTGATCAAAGACAAAAATAACATTGCACTGGAACGTACTCTAAATCAAGTTGATGGACATCATCAAAGAAGGATGGCAATGAAAGAATTCAATGACATGCTGAAAATTGTTGGACAAGGTTTCGAGGGTTGTGTCGTTCGAGCTTCTCGTAATTTGCTAAGCGCTATCCGATTGACATATACATTTGAGAAATTGTCTGGAAAAGAAGAGTACAGGCTGTGCCATTGGGATGTTGCTGAGGGCAAAGGTGATTAGGATGGGGACATGGTTAGCATCTTTGATAACCCCATCTTGGACAGCAAAGTTAGTTATGATGATGAGCCTACAATCCCCATATCTGATTTTACGTCATACGTGGAAAAATTGCCAACAGACTCTGGCCAATTTAGTCCAAATGGGAAGCTAATATCAGCCTTTGCTCCTACAACCCCATGCTACAATTCGAAGAAAAAGACAAGGAAAGTTTGGGGATCCTATCTCAAATATTTCAATTTTTGGATTTGATTTGTATTTTGGTTTGTATCAAGCTTAAAATAAGTGTACAAACATACATAAAACATTTAGCATTAATTCCTACCTCAAGAGCAAAATGCTAGTATCTTAGAAGTTGACCGAAGGCTACTTTGTTGGATCAAAATGTAGCCCTCTTCGTGTAGATCGTGTTTCCTCTTCTCGTTTTTCTAAAATTCTCGAGCCTTGGTCTTCAATATTTGGGCACAAGTATAAGGGTTTGTGTAGATTTTGGGAGATAGAAAGGAGAGAACAATGGAAAAAAGAAAAATGAACTTGTAATTATTAGTAAGTGTAAAAATTGCATTAGGCCCATCCAAGTAATTAGTAACTGCCCCGCTTCCTATATATCATAAGTTGCTACACTAAGCCTCCTTAAACTACCAATTAATTATATAATCAACTGTAAAGTTTTGCCACAAATCTCCACTATACATGAGAGTTCCAAATACCCCTGTCCATGGCTCACGAATTTGGTCCAATCAATAATATACAGCTACGTATGTGTATACTCATGCAAATATACACATTTGCATGGCCCAACCGAAGAAAAATTATTTATCATAATAGGCGTAACCATGTTATTATATAATTCAAATTCTTAAATGAATTTTTAAAACACGGGTCTCTACAACATACGTGCAAGCATACTAGTAGGCCTGTTAGGCTGGGCCAGCTGGCTCATGGAGTTTGGAGGCCCTAGGCTAAGTGGGTTGAACCCTTCAATCCAAGATGTTTTTGATCTCCAATCTTTACAGATGGTTTTAGAAGCTTATAACCTTGGCCTTGGTTGTTGAGAAGCAACAAATCGAGAGGATACCAGTCAAAATCAACCTCAATCTGGTGCTTCGGGGGTTAGAAATCAACTGCAATTTTGGGGATTCAATAGCTTCAAGTGTGGGCAGTCTAGGCATAAGCCTTTGGATTACCTAGAACCCTTCTGAAGTCATAACAAGTAACTTTTTTCTTAGTGAAGTAGGGGAACAAAGTTGGGATGTTGATATTCCTATATATGGTGACGCCCTATCTGAAGAGATTGTGAGCGACATTGAAGAGGAAGTAGGCCTTCAATTATGATCAAGAAGACTCTCCACACACCTAACCAAGATAATTAAGAAGCTTGGTTGGGCACAAACATATTTTACACTCCTTAAAAACATTGGGGGACATGCTTGCCAGTTGCAATATGATCATCGGTAGTGGGAGTTGTGAAACAATGGTATCCCAAGAGGTAGTTAATAAGTTGCAACTCAAAAGTGGATTAGCATCCTTGTCCTTACACCCTTTCTTGGTTTAAGAAGGGTAATGAGATCAAGGTGACTAGGAGGTGCTTGGTATCTTTTTTGTAGTCTACGAAAGTGTTTGGATGAGGCTTGATGTGATGTGGTATGTATGGATGCTTGTCATATTATCTTGGGCGGCTATGGGAATATGACATACCCTCTCTCCATAATGGAAAGAAGAGTGCTTATATGATCTTACCCACAAAAGATTAGGCAGCTCTAAATCATCCTCCTACTTTACTTGCTTCCGAGGGGTTTCTCAAGGAAAGCAGAGCATCGGTGTGGTGAATATGGGTGTGTCGGATGTTCCCGGGGCTATGAAAAAGCTTTCTAAGTAGTGTGTTGATGCTTTGCCTCAAGAATTATCTTTACGAGTTATTTGCTTCGCAAGAAATTCAACAATGTGAGGCTTTGGTGTTTGGCTCAGCTCTTCATGCTAAAACCAACCTAGGGTATGTCATCAAAAGAAGGAGAAGACCTTCAGGAACAGGTTGGGGATCTTGAGAGTAAAGACTAAATTTTGGAAAGTTTTGGTCCTTGTTTGGTGCTTGAAAACTTTTCTTAAAAGTTAACCCTTGGTGTAATCCTACAGTTGGTGGAAACTCACTTGTTTTTGTGCCGTTTGATGTGCTTGTAGTTGCAGGTCCATGATAAATGTCCTTCATCACTTCAAATACCTCTTTGTTACTTCCTTTCTCTCCAACATCCACCATTTTAAGTCTTTTCTAAATCCATAAAAAGCGTACGAAGATCTCTCTTCTTTTCTGTACACCTCTCTTTAATGCACATTCCACCTAAAACTTCTCATTCACATTCTGCAAATGTATTGTCATGGGTCAACCAGTTTAACTCTCCTTTTGTTTTGCAGGGAAGTGTAAATTCAACTGGGAGCGGGTATGTTCTCCTTCATCACATGATGGGAGAAACTGATGGTGATCGTGGTATTTGGTCGTACGTATCTTTGTTGCAGTATGCTAGAAAATGCTTTTCATGAACTTCATTGTGCTTTTTTCAACTTCATATTTTGTTTGTTTTCCTTTGCATGTGACTTCTAAATCTTACTTAACATGTGCTCATGCATCAACATTACTTTGGTGTTCTCTTTCTCTCTCTCTAAACAAGCACACAGGCATGCATGAGTAATAATATTCTACGTGCATGTTGAATGAGTTATATCTGGTGGCATGAGCTACTGATTTCTTTTCTTCTTTGGAGTTGATATATTCATTGTTGATTATGTGATTAACTGGAAGTGGATTTTTTCTGATTGGTATGGTTTCTTTGAAACTGTAGTTTAATTGAGTTCAATTGTAAGAGTTGCAGCAGAACTACTTTTGCATCTTCACTTGGACAAAGAAGTAAAGTTTAAACAGTTTTAAAAGTTGATATTTGTTTCTGTTAATTTATGAATGATAAACATTTAGTGGTTGGATAGTTTAGTCGCAATATATCTTTGCCTATATGACTGTACTTGGGAGTCAGAATTTAAATCATTTGAAGGTATGTCGAAGGTGGGATGGGCTCAGTATCGTTGGCTATCAGTAAAGCTGCTAAGGAAGCTGGGACTCATATTGTGACCGATGCTGAGGTATGCTCGCTGGGAATTCTTTTTCTAAGGCTGCATATTTCCATTCGTGGATGAAATAGCACTTTTGTGTTTTATTTGCTTTGCCTTCTGGTGTCTATCTTCAATTATTCATGAACTAGCGAATGCCCGTGCCAGAAGGCACGGCTCGAACATTTAGCCCAATCGTGAAATATGTATTTTAGATTTTAGAATTAATATCTACTCGTATCTATAAACATCCAAGGAATAGTAAGAATTTTTCTCATATTTCCCAACAAAAAAAAAAAAAAACAACAAATCTCAGTCGTCATCTCAATCTTAACGCAAGACCGAAAAAATCGACCGAACCAATTTCTTGCGCTATCCTCAGAAAGAAAATCATAATTAAAATCAATGTCATGCACAGGACAATGGTATAAATTGTACAATGAACTCTTAGGGTGCCCATGATCCTCTTAGTAGAAAATCTACCATACATATCTACTGTCTACATACATGATAGCGCTAATGAAATTTATTTCATCAAATTTAGCCTCAATGTAATGATGTCGAGCTAACACGATGTGTTTTTTTTTTTTTTTTTGACATTCTGTTTCCTACTGTTCTATCCAATAAAGTGGAAAAAATAGCCATTGATGACCAAATGTAGCCAGTTCAAAACTATTACACACCCACCAAGTCAATTGCCAAAAATCAAAATATGAGAAGAACAAAACAGAAGAAAAATTCAAATAAATGGGATGTGAATGATCAGGAAAGTGATCCAATATATGCGAGAACCAAACATTGAAATGTTAGACAACAATGATTCTACATTGAAATCTAATGGCTTTGAAGAAAAAGAACTCGTACACTTACAGGGATTTTGCTGAAAAATTGATACCGAGAAATGCAATCGAGAGAATTAAAGAACACTTGCGTTTTAATGTCCATAAATGTAATGTTTTTTAAACTTGAAATTTGAAAATCTTAATTGGGATCTAAATTAACGTAAAATGATTTTTTTGTTTTGGCTGTTACGTAAAAGGAAATTAGAAAGGTCAACTTGCTCATTACTACCGTAAATATTTTATTACGTTTCATTCATTCCACAAAATACAAATCATGCCTTAATTAAAAGGATCCCTTCAAAAAAATTTCAGTTTTGAGACAATTATCCCATAAATTACGTATTTATTAACCGAAAAGAATTATTTCAAACATTCAAAGCAAATTTGATTAATTAATTACATTGGCCAATCAATGGAATACATATACAATTAAATCAATGGAAATTATGGAATACAAATTGCTGTTTCCAAAATCAATGAAATACATATACAGCTAATTGCCGTTTTCAAAATCCATTGGCAAATCAAAATCATATCGGTTTAGCCTAAACCGTTTCGGTGATGACTTTCCAAAATCATTGTATCATTCTTTCCATATTTTTGGCTAGCTAGATAGAAGGTAGGAATTATATTTGTATCATCATTTCCAAATATATCGTTAGTCTTTCTATCATGTAATCTCAGCCGTTGAAAAAATGTGTACCGATCCTAAGGTCCAAAATATAGGAGGGAAATTAGGGGATTCAAAAACTTCCCTGTCATATTATATAGATGATTTAGATTTTGTTGCTGTAGATGATGTAAAAGTATGTTTATTTGCGTAGTTGGATTTATGGTTTAGGAGGCACCATAGTTCAGCTATTTGGCCACAGTTCTTACTACTGGGGGAGCTTGAGTTCTGATCTAGGTCATATAATTCGCTCCCCTAGGCCACGAACTGTGGTCTGGAACATGAGTTACGCTTCCATAGTGAAATCCCTTTCAATTTGTGCACTGTTTTGATTTTCATGCATTACAAATGAGGTGTAGCGTTCAATAAATGTGACATGTTGCCCAATCTATATGAGATTTCGCTTTTATGTGTTCTTCCGGCTCACTTCATGTGCTCTGATCCATGCAACCTGCCACAAGCTTACAGATTATTTATCACTAGACGTACATAAAGTTTCCAAAAATCTGACTAACAACTAACAAGTGTTATTAAACCCAAGAGCAGTGGCAGAGCTAGGATTCACCGTTTAATGAAAATCTAGTTACATGTTGTGCGGAAAAATATGAGAAAGAAAAATTAAGTGTAAGGTCATAATTAGGTTTTGTCGTGAATACTTTTTTTGAAAAATCTATAAAGGCTTGCTTCAACTCTCATATGGTATGTAAATGCAAGAAACTGAACCAACCATTCTCTAAATTGCAATCATTACAGTATTTGTACAAAGTTTTAGTTAATATTTTTTTTAAATCGTAAATACCTATTCGAACCACATTAATCTATAAATAAATTATGTGTTCGAATGGGTCACGTTAAAATTCAATGTCCAAATGGGTCACGTTCCTTTCCTTTCCAATTAGGGGAAAAAAATACAAATCTCGTGGAAATTTATGCCAAAATTTAGAGAGGGAGGGGGAGAGGGTGAGTGTCTACATGGAAAAATTTAAAATGGGAAAATGGGAAAATGGGAATTGAATGTTGCATCAAGTAATCCTTTTTCTTACACGCTTAACCAACTTGCCAAAACAGGCTTTTATGCAAACTTCTATACATATTTACATATAACCTTTCTATATGTAATTATTATTATTATTATTTTTCTTTTTTTGGGTTTTTTTGAACGGGGGTGGCACGTGCCACCACCCCCCGTAAACTACCTCCGCCCCAGCCCAAGATCTCCGACTCAATATTATTAATCTAGTACCACCTAAACCATTGAGGTAGTGATAAAATGCTACTCAGCGATACATTTTTATAATTCGGTATAATATATTTTTGAACAATAAAGGAACATGTTTAGTAATAAGTGTTTATAATTCGATCATCAATAATGTTATACAATAAAAAATAGAAAATCATGTAATATAGAAGCTCTTTGTGGGAGGAGAAAATATGATTGGTCGACACGACAAATTTTTAACCCGCAGGATGTCAGACCCGAGCATTAGGACATCCTATCCAAGCAGTAGGCCATTCAACCCGAGTAGTAGGCCATCCGACCTGACCAGTTAATGAAGGGCCGACCACCTCCATAGGGGAAACGTGCCATGAGAATGATTATAATATGTCAAAATCAACCATTCAGAGGCAAGATAGAAGCAGGATTAACACTAAGTGTTAGCCAAAATTATTGGTTTTTGAACGGAAAATAGGAACAAGGAGACATCATCATATTCAATGAACAATTCTATGCCTAGTCTGAGACCCAAGCCCTCGATTGGCAATAAACCAACCAAAGACACCCATTGGGACGAAGCCCGTACCGCAAAGGCCGAAGCCAGCCTAGGAAACCAACCTAGGACACCTATTGGGACGAACCCCACACCTCCAAGGCCAAAGCCCAACACCTAAAGGGTCAAGCCCATCAACCTAACAATAGAAAACAAAAACAACAAAAAGCCCTAGTGGCCAAACATAGCCCACATACTGCAACCACCACAGACTTACCCTGACCGCTGCCGGAAAAGCAACCACCACCTTCAAAGCATGGATCAAAGACCCAAGAAAGATGCCAAGACGCTACCCAACATTTACTCCGAAGAAGTAGCAGCAACAAACAGAGCAAGCAAGGCTGCGCCCCTACTAGATCCGTATGTCACCCACAACACCCACCACCGTTCGATCACACCACCAGCCTCCAAAACATCCATTTGCTGTTGGGCCCTGACCCGAGATTACCCAACAGTAACGCCAGCGGATGTTGGAGGAGAACCGGAGCAAGAGGACGACGATCAACACCGCCCAGCCAGATCCGAAATAGCTTTTGCCTCCAGAACCCCGATCACCGCCACCAACAGAACAGCTCAGTGATTTAAATAGCGTGCCTAGGCGCTCGCCTAGGTGAGGCGAGGTGTGAGGCGACCTTATGACGCCTCACAGGTGCAAGGCGAGGCGAGCTTGGCAGAGGCAGTCAATTAGGCGAGAATTTGGCACCGAGCTGTTGAGGCGTGAGGTAATTGAAAAGACAGTTCTAGGGCAGAATATAAGGTCAAAATAAGTGTTACAACACATCTAAGGCCTCTCTCTCGTCTGTGAAGTGCGTGTTAGAAATTGAATCAAGAGTACAGGTCTTCTCACAATCTCTCTGAGATCTGCGTTTTCTCTCACCTCTCTTTGTTTCTCTAAAAACAAATTACCCTAATTACATACAGACTGCAATATAATTAAGTCGGGTCCTATGGCCGAAATCACACCCCCGGGCTAACCACTGCTGAAGGTTGTCTGCACCCCTAACAGTGCGATCGTAAGGTAAGCTCTCTATCTCTCTCCCTCTTTGAGACACCCACGCACACACACACACACTTCTCTCTCTCTCTCTTTCTGGTTGAAACCCATGCAAACACGCACGCACACACGCATACTTCTCTCTCTCTCTCTCTGATCAACACGACAACACCCATGCACACACAGACATACTCTTCTCTCTTTGTTTTTTTTTATCCGAAGCGTGTAGCCTGCACTGTGCTTGTTCATTTGTTGATTTGTCCCATAGTCCATAGTCATACGATTGATACCATTGCCCTCCCTACCTACAGTTCAAGCGTACTCCCTGCGGGTAAGGTCTAATACCCCTTATTGGCATGAGGAACTGGGCTCCCAATTCTTCATCTTCATCCTCCTTTTTGAGCAGTAAGACCAGGCAAGGGATCATAGGGAAGGGCCGAATAGTTATTGGCTGATGAGCACATTGAACTATCCATGTGGCTGAGAGTTAGCAAGCAACCTTGGCAGGAGGTTTGCTGTCCCCCTCTTTTCCGGTCCGGATGCGGTACGGCACCAGAACTCGAAGCTACGATCAGATCCGATTTGGTCTGGTCCTATCCTACCCAACCTCGGAACTTAGAACGGCCGGCCTGTTTTGGACGGTAGAACGGGGGGAGGGGGAGTCGTGCCGATTTTGGACCAATGAGCCGGGCTTTGACAAGAGAAAAGAAATCTATCAGTAACGAGGTAGAGAAGATGGAACAAGGATGGCCGTTGGAGAGGCATACACTGGAGAGCTAGCTAGAGTTTTAAGGGTTAAGTTATCTGTTTTATCCCACCTCAACTGGTTGGGTGTTTTCCCATCTTCTCAAATAGGAGAATAATCAGAGTAAAGCCCCTTACTCAATAGGGGGTGAAGAGCTCATATTCCAGAGGGACGAACAAAAGGCATTGAAAGTGGTGAACTGGAATGCAGAAATTGCGAGACCGCGGAGAGGGTACCGGCTGCAAGATGACTCAGAATGCCCATCAAGAGTATCTCCTATGGGTATAGGCCAACTTCGGGGATTGAGCTCGACTACCACTTCATTCGATAGCTTGTTCTTTCTGGAAGCCATCGAGTTCAATTTATTCCTTCTCCTGATCTGTTATTCCAATTCTCTTCTCTTTGGGTTGTGGTATTCTCCCCAGATGAAAAAAACAAGAAAGATGGAAAAATCAACAAGGGCGGCGGAGGTAAAGACTTTATTAGAAAGTCAAATTCCCACTTTTACACTCGAGCTAACTCACTATTGACGTAAATGATGATTGAACCCTCTGACCTATTGCATTGACACAAGGAATATCTCGGGGCTCTGTGTAAACAAAGAGAGATGGAAGTCGGGCCGATCGGGTATCTTCATTCAAGCGACGGTACGGAAGAAGAACGAAACGAAGAGAGAGGCCAGGGGCAAGGGAAAGAGTCAAGTCGATCAGGCTCGACGACTGGGAGAAGCAAAACGAAATCCGGATTTGGCCGAAAAAGAAGCAACGCTATGGATAAGAACCATTCAACCTCTTTGAGGAAAGGGCTTTACACCCTCGGGCATAGGATTCTCTCTTCTTCTTTTTGAATGGCTGTCTCCTTCCTTCTTTAGGGACTGGCTATGTTGGATTGTTGGTTATTATGCAATATGGTGATGTTTGTTCTTGTTTTGATGGTAGGAGTGAATATTGGTTATTTATGTAGTTATATTACTTTTTTTTTAAACGCTCGCCTCGCCTCGCTTCAATGAGGGCTTTGTTGCCTCGCATATTTAAATCATTGGAACAACCAATCGTTGTTAGGCCTAGACCCGGGTTACCCAACAATAATGCTGGCTGCTGTTCAGCGAAGCAGAAGCAAAACGAGAGGGAAGAGGACGGCGATGGGGGAGGGGGAGGGGGAGGGCGGTGAAGGAGAAGAAAAAGAAGAAAAAAGAAAAGGAGAAAAAAGAAGCAGATCTGGAGAGAGAAGAGAGAGAGAGAGCGGATCTAGTAGAGTTTTGTTGCATAGAGGAGGAGAATTTTAGAGTGCGAGGAGTGGCATTTCGTTGGTTTTGTGTTTGCCAAAATTATACTCCCCCAAAGCCTATAAAATGGGACTCCATGCAAAGTGTAAGGGGATCGAAAAAGTTACACAACATAGTACACGCCCAAACTCACCAATAGCTTGATGGAAAAATAACATGCTCGAGCCATCTTCTTCTAAAGCTAATTTAGCCATCGGAGGACATTTTCGGCCCAACATCACTGGTTGGAGTTGTTACCTTGTGCACGTGACAGGGGATCGATTATCGAATTGGGGACTCCATATCGTACTAGAGCATTCTCCGAATGACATGTGGCAGAACCAGAATTTGGCCTGCCACTCTCGATGGCAAACCCCACCCATACACACTATGAATTTGCGACTTTTGTTTGTATACCTATCCATTAAAAAATCTTTCACAAGATCGATCAATTTGCTAGGGGAATTTCGACCTTCCAGTAGTTTGTTTGTCCCTCTTGGCTAGAATAGTTTCTTTTAGTTCACTCACGACTAGGTTTTGTACACCTTAGTGTTATGGCTCAATCCAACAAGTTATTTGTAGAATGCATTTGGTGTTTATGTTAATGAAGAATGCGGCAGGCGCTGCCGCCATTGCCCATATAGATTAGTACAAATATCCTGTTATTGTTTTAGGATCTTGTAATTGGGAAGGGAGGTTTATGCAGGTTCTTTTGTCTCTTGCCTTCTGATGACTGACTAGAACTAGCATAGATAACTTTTGATACCACCTATGGTCCGATTGGATGCATCCATAGGAAGGGGGATGATTTATGCGTCTGGATGAGGGGTGGGTTCCAATGTATGCCTTGGTTTGGCATCCATTATTCGCCAATGTATGCCTTGGTTTGGCATCCATTATTTGCACCCGGATGATTTTGGTTGGGATAATTTTATCCGGCGGCAGGTGGATAATTTTTGGACACCTTCCGTGCAGTCCATATATGTGGAGGGCTAATCCGGCTGGTTTTTGACCAAAACACCCTTCCTCATCCCCCCTCCCCTACCCCCAATTGGTCACCACAATCACAGACCACAACTGCTGCCCCACCCCAATCACCACAAATCACCTTAATTGCCACCCACAACCACTGCAATCACCCCACAACTACTAGAACCACCACAAACCGCCACCACCACTGCAAAACCGTAACCCCCAATCCCAAATTTCAGCAGAGTCAATACCACTAACGACAATCGGAGCCTCAACATGAACACAAAAAAAAATAATAATAATAATAATCTGGTACAGAAATTGAGACTGACTGACGAGGTCTGATTCAACACAATCCGGTCCAGAACTCGGGTTTCGAGTGTGATCATGGACTGTTGGCACCTGGGTTAGGTTTCGAGCACTGGGTGGTCAACCAATCACGATTTCGAGCACTTTTGAGCACTGGGTATGAATGTCGAACACTATTCAAACTATTTCGAGCATAAATTGACTGGTTTCGAGCAGGTTTAGGGGGGTTTCCTATTGTTTAGAAGGATGATTTCGGGATTTTAGGGTTCAGTTTAAGGTTTTGGAGGGATTTTAGGGTTATAATGTACTGGGTGTGGTTAATTGGTGGTACAGTAGGTTAATTGGTGGTGGTAGGCGACAGAGTTAGGGTTTTCTATGGTGGTGATGAAGTGGTATAGAATTAGGATTAAAGTGGGGCTCTGATACCATGTTGTTAGAGATAGGAGAAAGTGTATAGAGTGTTAATTAACCTTAATACACACAGACTTTATTTATATTATGAGATACTTATTACAATGACTCAATTAGCCAATGTGGGACTAACATAAGCCTGACAATGTTCTAACAAGGGGGAGTGTTGGAATATTATTAGTCCTATATTGGTTAATGTAGTCTTATGTTATGATCCCATAACCATTATACAAATAAGAGTTGATTGTGTTAGGGTTACCTAAACACCCTAAACACTTTTCTCTCTCTCTAATAACAAAAAACTTTCATCCCTAATTCCTTCGAACCTGCCTTCATTTTTTTCTCTCTCTTACATTTTGTAGAATTTAGATGGATTACTGATGTTTTGACTCTTCCCTTTGTGTTATCTGTATCTTGTCGACCATTTGTATTTAGTATCCATGGTTATTAAGATTCTGATCAATATGCAAATGCAACTATTTTGTTCAGGTATCAACCTGTTATTTTTTAAGGTCCTGATTATTGAATTTCTCGAGCAAATTTTTTGTGCCTCATTTGTTTTGTTTAGAGATATAAACAGAAAAACAAATGAGAAGCTGAACTTGTTAATTTACCAATTGTCCAAAAGCTTAAGCTGTTAGGACCCAAAAATGTTTACCGAGCTATCTATTAGAACTAATAAAGGTCCTCATTAATGATTGCATGCATGATAATGAAAGGAACAAGGTAGGTACATCGGTCCTCATTAATGATTGCATGCATGATAATGAAAGGAATAAGGTAGGTACATAATTTGTTCTCATACCATTTTTTCCTCTTTTGTGTGTGTGTGTGTGTGTGTGTAATGTTTTGTCTTGATGTTATTTATCATATGTTGCTAGTTTGGTTATGTCTAAAATTCTATTTGTTCTCATACCACTTTTTCCTCTTCTTTTTTTTTTTTTGTGTGTGTGTGTGTGTGTGCGTGTGTGTAATGTTTTGTCTCGATGTTATTTACCATATGTTCCTAGTTTGGTTATGTCTAAAATTCTATTTTGCTTCATATGAAAATGTCTCTTGTTTTTTAGGTTTTGACGTTGATGATCAAGGATTGCGGCGCTGTAGATGGGGTTAGTTTCTTTACTTGGGTTAAAGTTACACAGGTTTTCAATCTTGACGAAAGTAATATGTGAGGACCATGGCTGGAGTCATTTAGGTTATATTGGCTGATGGGACAAAAGTTCATTCTAAAGTTATCTTGTCAAATGCGACCCCTTACAAAACTTTTATGGTAATAATCTGCACATCTCCTCGTTTATTTGCACAAACATATGCATGTTTGCCAGAAAACCGTCATTTGTCTGTTCTGAATTGGATTTCTTCTGCTTTTCTAACCCAGGAATTAGTACCTGAGAATGTTCTTCATGGTGATTTTCTCCGAGCCGTCAAGAATTTGGATTATAGCTCCGTAAGTTTCTTTCTAGTTTTCTTACTATGCTCTTGTGCAGTGGACCAATCGGCCATGTAGTCATATTTTCAAATAAGTTTTTAGAGTCTGTTGGTTGATTATGCACAACCTTTGGAAAGGGTAGAGAGCTAGTTTAATGATACTAGGATATCTTGTTAATCGAATGCACAACTGTAGCTTAGAGAGTTTATTTTTTCAAATGTGAATTCTCATAGAATTTGGATTCTCTCCGTACTGAATTTGATTGCATGATTTGGTATCAAAGCTCTAGGGTTGACCAACTCTTCTAATTTGTTACCCTAGCCTCTGGATTGCAGTGTGAAGTCACCATATTTGATTTCCTAAAATCAATTTTCCCCACTCAAAGCTGAAATAGGATTTTGTTTTCTACCACTGTGAGTTCACTAGCAATTTGTGCGATTTCCACTTTTGGCCTTGTTCACAGTTCAATTCTCAGCAATTGATCACAATCGAGTCGGTCGCACCTACTTTCTGCTCACAAAATCTCTAATTTCAGTCTGAGAGTGTCTCTAAGGAACTTTGAAGTTCTATGTACCTCCCATTCCGTGATTCGAAGTTCGATTTTGTTTGGTCAAATACTCGATTTCACTTGGCATCTGTGTCACTACTGTCAGATTGGTTTGAATTTTTTTGACTGGCAATTGCTTTGTATAGCTAGGACTTGCCTCACAATTGTTTTGATTGCTTCATCTAAATTGAATAGCTTCTGAGTGATTGGAATTGTTTATCCATAATTCTTCGGTTCAATTACAGGAGTTTGAATTACAGTAGTTTTAGAAAGATTTGTGTAGGAGGGTTCTCCCGAACATGTATAACGGCCGAGCACGTGACTCACACGTAAGCACCACGTGAAGGTACACAATCACGCCGATCAAAAAATATTGGTCGGCGGCACTATGGAGAAGTGCACCATCACATAGCTAAGCAGATGTGCTTGGGTACAGTTTATCACCCAAACAAGGGGAAACCCTAAACGATAAACCATCCCACGGAATAAGGTGTTAAGATCATTATGGAGTATTCTATTACAATTGCACTACGTGATAGCGCAGGATCCCGCAAATAAAGGATCTGATTGTGTTTCCTAAGAAAGAAGGGATCTCAGCTCATTATGGAAAAGAGTTTTGCAAGAACTAGGTTCGCTGTACGGGATAGGGAACCTAGGGCAGCAAGGATGCTTGGAGAACAAGTATCAACACATCTATAAATACAACATGAGACCACTGAAGTATGGTTCGCTATTACTAGCAATTAAACTGTCTTTACATACGTGATATTAGGGTTTCCCTTGAGTACGCGAAGCTAACTTAGGCATCGGAAGGCCTTTGCCGATGAGAGGCAAAGGTGCACTACTCACTGTGGTTGTTTTGCAGATAGGGTTCCGGTGAGAAGACACATGTGGTTGATCGTAGAAAAAGCTGTTCCAGCACTAAGTGGATTTATTCCCCTTACAATTGGCGCCGTCTATGGGAAACAAATAATGCCTTGTTTGGATGGCATTTTGGAAAAAAAATTTCAACTCCAAAAACACTCATTACCCCTACTTCCAATTATTACTCTCATTTCTCTCTCTACTCATTACCTCCATCTCCAATCATCATTCTCATTTCTCTTTCTATCTCTCTCCACTCATTATCCTATCTCCAATTATTACCCTAATGGCCTAATTTCTCTCTTCACTCGTTAACCCAAAAACAAAACTCAAAAGTTTTCAAATCTCCATCCAAATAAGTCCTAAGTTTTCCAGAAGATCAACTGCTCCATAGAAACCACCGGAGGAGAAGCGTAAGGGTATAGCAGCTACGAGTCAGTTGCTGCAAGAACTTCAGAATCTCAAAGGATGGTGGTGATGTTTCGAAATCCCCACACAAGGATACTAGGGATGGATTCCGGTCTCAGCATGGAGACGATTTACGAAAATCTGATAGATACTCAAAAAAGTGTTAGAGGCGACGATGAGTCCCTTGAAAAGAGAGGGAGATGGAAGAACTGGCTCGGTTGATGAGAAAGCGCGAGCGAGAGATTTACGAGATCAAGAAGCGCAAATCATAGTCAGAGAGGTCGAAAGCTCTCAAGAAGTCTGCAGGAGCAAGGGCCGAACACCTAGAAGGTGCAAGGACGTTTCTCCTCGATGGGGAAGCAGAAGTTCAACCCCAGAAGAGAGGAGGGCGAAGAAGAACCATAGGGACAGATACGAAAGATCTATTTTTGACTAGGAGAAGTATGAAAGGAGATCTGCTCAGCAAGAGGAGGGCCCAATGACTGCACATGACGCAACACATAAGGTCTTAAGTTGAATAGCATCTTCATCCCTCTCTAAACTATTATAGGAGGCAAGATTGCCGAGCAGGATAAAGCACAGTGCGTTTATGGCTTATGAGACCAACACAGATCTAGTGGCCCATATTCAACATTATCAGTGGGCCATGTTTACGTACATTGGTGACAATGCCATCATGTGTAAGATGTTCCCATCGAGTTTGGGAAAAGTGGCTTTGGCTTGGTTCCATAAATTGGACCATTACTCTGTTAAGAGCTGGAATCAGTTGGCCAAAGAGTTGGCCAAAGAGAGGAGGGTGAAGAACCATAGGGACAGATACGAAAGATCTGATTTTGATTGGGAGAAGTATGGAAGGAGATCTACTTGGCAAGAAGAGGGCCCAATGACTGCACATGACACAACATGTAAGGCCTTAAGCCGAATAGCATCTTCACCCCTCTCTAAACTGTTATAGGAGGCAAGATTGCCGAGCAAGATAAAGAACAATGTGTTTACGGCTTATGAGACCAACACAGATCTAGTGGACAATCAGCATTATCAGCAGGCCATGTTTACACACATTGGTGACGATGCCATCATGTGTCAGATGTTCCCATCGAGTTTGGAAAAAGTGGCTTTGGCTTGGTTCCATAAATTGGACCCTTACTCTGTTAAGAGCCGGAAGCAGTTGGCCAAAGAATTTACCGCGCGGTTTCTCACCGGTTGCAAGGCACCAAAAACCTTTGAATCTCTTTTTGCGATGAAGCCAAAAGAGGACAAGTTGATCAAAGACTGCGAAAAAGTTGAGAGGCTTTCAATGAGATTGAAAACTGCAGTGAGGAATATGCATTGGCTACATTCAAGATTGGGTTGCCAGTTTGTGGGGCCTTGTGAAAGTCCCTTAACATGAACCCAGTGGAGATAGTGGCAATGATGATGGAGAGAATAGCGTAGAGCGCTAGGGTGGATGACGAGATACTTTGTGAAGAAGGGAAACTAGAGGTTACTCGGCAGGATAGTCCTCTGAAGAAAATGGACAAGCTTGAGCCAAAAAATGTTTAAGGAAAAGGAGTATGGGAAGGCTAAGAGCGAGCCAACCAAAGAGAAGCCCACACCGGATCCCAAGTCCTTCAGAATCAACGCTGTCTTCAAAGAGCCAATATATAGGATCCTCCATCAGATTAAGAACCACCCAGATTTCAAGTGGCCGCGCAGGCAAGGTGGAGACAAAGAGGCAAAGAGAGCTACGAATCAGCACTACAGTTACCAAAAAGACTGAGGCCGCATGACTGAGGACTTCGAGATGTACAAGAAGCACCTAGATGACCTTGTGGCTCAATGGTATTTAAAGGAATTCATTGAGGAGCGACCTAAGGGCCAGGATAAAACCATGGAGTTGGACTACGAGCAGGGTCCAAGTGGAGTCATCCATATGATACATGGATAGGCAGCACCCTACACCAGGAATGAAGGTTGCTCTAGAGACAAACAAAGCACAAACAACATGTGATGCGTTTAGGCCATAAGAGATCCCAAAGTGGAGAGGATCAAGAGGAGCATATTACCTTTACCGATGACAATTTAAAAGGAGTGCAAGTGCCGCACAATGACACTTCGGTTGTCACCCTACGAATCGGGGAATACGACATTGAAAGGATTCTGGTGGATCAGGGAAGTTGTACGGAGATCCTGTATTATGATGCGTTTAAAAAACTAGGGCTCACGCAGGTGGATCTAGTGCAATTAGTAACTCCATTGGTCGGGTTCAACTCTGATGCAATAATATGGCCAATTGGCAAGGAACCTTCATGTTCGGGCAGGTTCGATTTTCTTGCAAACAGATTTTCTAGTAGTAGATGTACCATCCTCCTATAACGCGATTATAGGAAGGACGTGGCTGCACAAGATGAGAGCAATCTCATCTACGTATCATAAGATGATCAAATTCCATGGTGCTAAAGGAATAGAGAGCATTCCGGGTAACCAGAAGTTGATGCACCAATGTCTAATCTTTATAGTCAAGAAGGATCCAAAGGCACATACGGTGCAATCAGTAGAAATCCCCAACCAGCTGACCATTGAGGATGTCAGAGGAGATTCCGCCGAGAAGGTAGTATAAGGATTGAAGAGAATAGAAATCAATGAAAGCAACACTGATTTCATGTTACACATTAAATGTTGTAGTTTACTATTTCTATTTCTTGGGTTGGAGTCAATTAAGGGAGTTAGACTTCAAAGGCTTAATTGGCAAACTTTCTAACTCATGTTTGTTTGGATTCTGAATATTGAATTATTACGTATCCTGTTCTCTTGTATCGACATTTATATTCATTTCTGGGTATCATCCATTTCTATGTTTGACATGTCACACTCACACCCGATTCCTACGCCCTAGTCCATTTAAAAGCCCCTTGTACTTTGTAATTTGTATCGTACCTATCTTTTGAACTTCTGACAACACCAAACGATTCCAACCTCTTTGACCCCTCATTCCTTCTGCTTGGAATTGACACTGATATAGCCCTCGAGATCCTATGGTACAAGCTCCCGCTTTTCATTGACCTCCGACCTAAAGACTTCATAGGTCTGACCCTTTGTTCTCGTTGGCCCTCGAGAACATGACATTGTCGAGTCGGTGGTTCAGCTACTCGTGCCACTATGGTGGCTCTCAGATTAATTTCTAGGGCGTTCATTCCGAACAAGGTACTTAAGGAATTTTTTATTTTATTTTTTGCTACAAGTCACTTCTTCACAATAACATTATGATGGAGTTATTGGCTTAGTAAAGGGAAACCCTTGGAATATAAGGCTGGGAAGAATTGGAGAAAAAAATTGAAGAGGAACAAAAGAACCGGAAAGAACAAACAAAAAGAGAAGCTTGAGATTTTTTGGATAAGAGAGGTACTATGAAGAAAGAATTATGTAAAGACAATAACTAAGCGATCGGATAGAAAATAAGGGAGATGAATACCCTTGGTGTATGTGGTGCTTGCATGTAAGGATGTGAGGTGTTCAAAGGTTCAGAATTAAACTTACAGCTTGTGAAATATGGAAAAAGGGGAATTGCATTTCAATGGGAGTTGGGGCAGACAATTGCACATACATGGAGAGGTTTTCATGTAATTGTGCCTCGCATGGTAAGGAAAAAGGTAATTGCACATACACGGCAGCAATAATTTCATGGGCGGAAATATCCCTTTTGCTCTTTTTATGAAACTATGCTGCACTCTGTATCGGTATACATTGCTCCCCGTTTCGCCAAAGTAGCACCTTAGTGAAAACGATTAGGTTTGCCTATGCGTTGTCTTCTTCAACTTTTTTATTTTCGAAAACAAACTTTTGCTTCTTTTATGAAACTTTGCTGCACTTTATATGGATATACCTTGCTCCCTATTGCCAAAGTAGAACCTAAATAAAAACAATTGGTTTTGCTCTCAAACTTTTTCTTTTCAAAAAACAAGCTCTTGCTCCTTCTATGAATTTATATTGCACCTTGTATAGATATACCTTACTCCATGTTTTGCTAACCCTTGCACCTTTACTCAAATTTTTTTGCATCTCTAGTGAAAATAACTTGGTCCTTACTCAATCAAAGTTGCACCTAATTATGAACGACTAGGTTGGCATTGTATTGTCAAATCTAACTTTTTGGTTTTTGGAAACTTATCCTTGCACGTTTCATCAAGTTTTATTGCACCTTGAGTGAAAATAACTTGCTCCCTATCAAACCAACATAGCACCTATCAATCCAAGGGTATACTTGTCCGTATAAATGATGATTACCATGTTTGTGCAATTACTTGTCCTCTTTCCATGAGTTGATGATTTCGAAAACCTTCACCATTAGTGCGTAACTGTTTGCCCAAAAGTCCACCAAAATGCAATTTCCCCTAAAAAAGATTGGAAGGTGAGGAAATTCATCTGAATACCGTTAAATGTGTGGCGCTGCCATTGTATTGACCTCATAGGATAGGCCTGATCCATACTTACGGCCAGCCTTTGAAGACCCTCACTTGTTCTTAGCCAAGGTGGACCTCAGTCAATCTTTAACCACAGGTCCATTGTTCAAAGTACCAACATAGGAACCCATCCACACACAGCAACGCGACTCATATCCATTGGTCATTAGTTAATAGCGCGCTCTCTCTCTGTCTGTCTTGGTTCTCTCCCCCTACACCTCTAGTGTCGGAGCCCTTCAACGCCATCTTTTACCCACACCAACCTCATTAGCCCTAAAGGCTCTTGGTTACGTACATTTGGTTGCCTTTTCCATTCACAACAAGTACTTAAATGAGGTTTGCCACATCTTGCTTGGATGGCCTTGGCATTTCATATGGAAACAATCCATGCCGGGTAGACGAACACCTACACAATTACCACGTAATCAAGAATGGTCCTTGATCGCCATGAAGGAAAAAGTAACCACAAAACCATAGTCCCCTACTTGCCTAGCTTCGGAGGAATTTATAAAGGAAGACCATAAAGTTGACTATGCTTTTGGTTTGCTTCCAAAGGTATGATGTTATTCTAAGCTCCAGCTGTTGAAGACTGTAGACACCTCCCAAACGGGGCATCGCCATACAGATTCCTTCATAGTTTGTTTGTTGGTTGTTTGCTTCATAAACCAAGATCGTGGATATTCCCATGGCTAGGAACTTCGCCACACGATAGTGGTTATCATCAAAACAGAGTCGCCACCCAGTTTATAAAAAAACTAGAGATTCCGGGTACGGGAGCCAAAGGTACAATAAGGGGAAGGTGTTAGGCACCCCTCTTTGCCCAGCCATGAGATTGGTCCATAATTGTTCAACATACGATTAACACATGCCTTATTTAATTCCAACACATAGATTTGATTAATTAGCCTTTACACAATTAATGGTGAGCCGAGACGTTAATTGAAACATGCATCAGAAAGACAGAATAAGACAAGATGTCCCAGGGAGATGGATCTCGCGGCCGGTGAATGGATGTCACAGCCAAGAGATCCTCCTGGTTCAATGTACCGGCCGATGGATCGAAGACCCAGCTGATGTTCTTCCTCACACCAGACTAAATAATTAACAGAGAATCAAAACGCTACGGTTAGTATGCATAAACTGTAAATAAAACGAACCAAAGGCCCTTGGGCCTCACCACTTTGATCCCTCAGTGGCTTGATTGCTTCGGATTTGGGGGTGATTGACTGATTTGCTTCTCGAAAAACCCTAGGGTTAGGGTTTGTACTTCGGGACTTGATCGTTGGATCGCGGCTGCCTTCGAGAGGTTAGGGCTTTTGTAGATGGGATATGGGAGAGTATATTGGCAGGGTTTCGTGGCTAGAGAGGGTGTATGAGCATATTAATTTTGGAACACTAAGGGTCCTTTATATAGGCAATTGGTTACTCACTCCGGCCAATCAAATGGCGTGAATCAATAAAGAATTCTAGGGCAATAAGATCTCAAGACGATTATGCTTTCGTAGCCCGAACGCATCGGAGAAAGGCTGCTAGGGTTTTGGGGATCGGATTAAACGTATGACAGAACATTCCAGAATCTGGAAAATAGACGATCTGGTAGCCGAAGGATAGATGTGGCGGCCGAAGAATAGATCTGGCTGCCGAGGAATCGATCTCTCAGGGAGATTTTCAAGCAACGTGTTTCACGGGTGAAAGAATGAAGTTGAGGCCGTGAGATCAATGTTACGGCCGAAAGATAGATTTTCCTAGGATGCTGTATTTCTGTCTGAAAGGCTATTTGGCTCTAGATTGGGTCCTCTAAGTGGCTAAAAGTACTTACCATCAGTCCATGGGTTCACGAGAAATCAATCAGCAATCACTGTATCCATTCACCATCGGGATAGTCCCCAAAGTGGGACTTGAAATAATCGTTAGGCCAAATTGGGGTGTCTACAAAGACGTTATAGAGAGAACATTGATGTTTGTCCTCAAGACTTGCCTTTTGAATATCCTTTGTGCAAGATCCACGTTATGTTGATTTGGTGCTCAGACCACCTCTTCCTCACAAATGAGCCTTTTTCCAGTGTCACCAAAAGATGGGAAAACACTTGTGGGGTAGATCCCTTGGTTAAAGGCGACCTTCGAGCAAGTCTTAGATATTTTGTGGTGCCGGTTCCTTGGTATACTGGGGAGTAAGCAAGGTGAGTTATTTTGACGACATTCTAGTTCACAAGAGGCATGCCCAACGGGTTGCTTATTTGCATCTAAACATGGTTGTCGTTGATGTAAAGGGCAAACCCAGTGCACGAGGCTCCCACCATTGTGGGGTTTGGGGAAGAGTTGATGTACATAACCTTACCCCTACAAGCAAGGAGACTATTTCCGTGACTCGAACCCATGACCTCCAGGTCACAATGGAGCAACTTTACCATTGCACCAGGCCCGCCCTTCAGGCTGCCATTGATGTGCAAAATAAAAACACAAAATGATTTTCTATTGTGGTGGGGAATGCAGGAATTGCAACTTCCTAGTCCTTATTGGAAGCTTCAAGTTCAGCGTATATTTTTGCATCAATATGAAGCTGTTTTGACTTGATCTAGTGCTGCCCCAACTTGAGGGCAACTTCAAGTTGTTTTCCAGAGGGCGCATTCTGTTGCAGTGGGCTACTGCTAATTGCTTGTATACTCCTATTGCTAATTTTTACTTTCCTGTCGGCGTTTTGTTAGTGTTTCTTTCGTCGTCTAGTGGTCAAGTTAGTTGTTAGAGTCTATTAGTAGTAGGTTAGTTAACCAGAGTCCATTAGGAAGGGAAGAATGATCTTTTCGTTTAGATTCAGGGTTTTTAGTATTACGCAGAGTTGTAGCTCAGAGAGAGCTTCTTCGTTCAAACCCTAATTCGTCCATGAATTTTTTTTTTTTTTTTTCTCCAATTGTCTATTGTTCTATACTTCCATTTAGCAGAACATATATATGAGTACCATATGTTGGAAATTTGGTACCTTGAATCTGTATCCTCATTAATGGATGTCCATGACATGGGAGCCTTTGATCAAGAGACAACTATTGTGTGTTGACATATGATTTGGGGAGTGGATCTACATTTATACCTTTGTAACTTGGATGGAATTTTCCTTGTCTTGAGCATGTGTTTGGCCTTATTGCTGTTTCTCAATTGTTTTTTTTTGTCTCTGAAACCATATGCTGTTGCAGTTTCTCCCATCTTAAGCTTATTTTTTATCATCGTAAAATCTTGAAAGAAATTAATACACGTAAGATAGAGAAAAAGAAAGACCATTAAAAGCGAGCACCCATTTTGGTGTAAATTATGTTCTTTGGTTTTTTGAAAAATAGTTTACTCAGCTTCCGAGGGTTCTTAAGTACTGCAATGACATCATGGACATCAGCATCTCAAACATTCTGAGTAATCAAAGTGCAACCTCGATGTAGATTCCAAAAATTCAGTTTTGTGGGGGTGAAATTCCTCAAAGCAATCTTACTTGTTAAGGCATCCAACTCAATACCAATTGGCAATGAGGGGAGAGGCCGCCCAGGCTCATATACTAGTTTTGGAGTAGATAATTAACCGATGTGGAACAAACTTGAACATTATTAATTCGGCGATACCATTTCATGTTTGTGCAATAATATAAAAAATGATCAACAGTGGTCATTGGAGACTGTTTTAAAAGCCGAACTAGGTTGGCTGATTCGACGTCAACCAGACCTTGCTCTGGTCAATACTAACCCAAAGATCGCTTTGACTTTGAAACCGGCTTTTCCTTATTGAATTGCTCAAAATCAACGGTCAAACCGGCAACTCACGTAAACTTTGGAGGGGTCGGTCAAAGCAGGAGAATTTGAACTATAAGTGTGTTGGGGAGTGTACTGCTACAGCTTTAGTTAATGCAGTCACTGAGTACTTTCACTGCCCCATGGTGACAATCGGTTGGACTATTGCTTTGAGCAAGCTTTATAAACCCACTTACTCAAGTTTTAGTTTCTACTGATGTGTGATTGTATCATAAAAGCTAGACATGCAAACTCTTCAGCTCAACTCCTTTCATTTCAAATGATGCGGGACGCATGTATGGATCCCTGCCTTATCTGTATAGTATTAATATAATTTGAAGTAAGTATGACATCACTGTTTAATTCTAGTTTAACCATGGTTGAACCAATGACCCATCCACCAGGGCTCCTTTTTCGGTTCGCTAATCGGTCTGGTTTCCAAAACATTGATTGGAGATTGAAAAGAGAAAAAGCATGCTTTCATCCATCTGTCTATATTTCGTAGTAGAATATTAGTCGAAGATTTCAAAGTGGACAAAAACTAGAAAAGAGAACTTCTGCTAGTCTAAATGAACGATTGACATTTGGTAAGGGGTATTAATTATCCTGTCTTAAGAAACAAAATGATGATTAGTTGACGTTAAATTGACAAAGTCAAATGAATAATATCTAATGGCTAGATTAGTTTCTGATTTAAGAGTTTAGATTAACCTGAGTTGTACGGGAACAGGGGACTACGAAAATAAACTTGGCTGTTGAAAGCTTGCCCCAGTTTCGATGTTGCAACTTGTCTCATCCTGATGCTGGCCCACAGCATGTGGGTACCATTCACATTGGATCTGAGAGGTATGCTTTCAATTAGGTATGCTGTATTTTCTTTGTTCCCCTACTTGTCCTATTGGACATATTGTGGAAAAGATAGCTGAATGAAAAAAACTTAAAAACTGCATAGAAGGTTCTGTTTCATCAATTAATGCCAGGTAAAAAACTGGCCAAAAGAATAAGACCTTGGATGATGGTGGAATTACTTGTAGATGCAATGTGCATCACAATTTTTAAAAAGGGGATATCCCTGATGAAGGGAGGGTTGGTCCTGTAGATTTTCCAATTAGGTTTCTTCTTATTTGGTTATGTGGTGACAATTAAGCATGAGGGTGGAAAGGCAGAGGAAAATTGATGAATTCATGATGATTGTGGTGTGTTTAGGGTGTCAGTCAAGAATTCATGGTGCTTTGATGAACGAGCTCTTCACTATGACTTTCAAGATTTTACCTCACCAGCTTGGGTAAATTACATATAGTTTCAAACAATCATCAACCTATTTCTTAACTGTTCTATAACAAGAGTTGATGGGAGAGTTCAACTTCCAATTGTTGAATAGTCTTCACATATTCTCGATGTGGAAATTTTGTGTATCTTTCTCTTGGATTTCAGTTGAAGACTCATTGAACTGCATCCTTACATACAAAATCTCAGGGTATCTGTGTGCCTTATCACATGTTTTACCTTGCTTCAGCATGGAGGATATTGAATTGGCCTGTCAAGATGCTGTAAATGGCTCGCCATCTCGAAGACCTATTATAGAGATGACAATTCCTTCTGTTTTGGATAAGACTCTCTCTCCTTCTGGTACTTCAATGTTTTTCGTTTTTATGTGATGCTGTCATCTTTTATTTCTCATGGAGTTGATCTGTGTTATGAGGTTGCATCTTATTTTACCTGAAAGTTGAACCATAAAGTCATAAACCATGAAATCAATGGAGAACTCAAGGTTCTTCATGCAAAAGGTCGGAAGAAATATCAGATATGGTTACTGTTGCATCCTCTGATTGTGAATCTAGTTTTCTTTGCTTTTCTTTTTTTTATCTTTCTTTGTCAGAAGCTAGTCGTCAACATTCAGCACTAGAAAATAGGTTTTACTTGGATTTAGTGTGTGTCTTATATGTCTATGCTTTTTGGGGTTAGTTTAGCTTCATTTCATTTTTTCGTTATTGAAGAAATTAGTATTAGTCATTCCAGTTGAAGTGGCTTCCACTTCCCTAGACTTTGTAAGGCGTGTCTGTGCTGATCTTACTAAACAATTTTCTGGAAATGATTCAAGCCACTTGCTATTGAAATCAGACTAGGTGAATCATAAATCTTCCCATACTTTTCTCGTTTCTGCTTGTTAAGTGTTCAATTTTTTAGCGTTTCATGTTGTTCTTATAGCTATATAGACACTTTTTGGTTCCCGTCATTTAGTTATGCCTTTCTTTTCTTTTTTCCGAATGCGGTCTATTTTATTGAATTTTGCATCACTATAATGCATTTTAGCTGTTTCTTTCCAGGTAAGCACGTGATCAACTTATTCATTCAGTACACACCGTATAAACCCTCCGAAGGCAGCTGGAAAGACCCTGCATATAGAGTAAGTAGTATACTAGAAAGTGCCTCCTTTTTAATTCCACAGTTGGGTAGTATTTGAAGCATTGAGATTGTTTTCACAGTTTGTTTGGTGCTTGACATTTATTGGCATATAATTTCTATTTGATAGTTACACACTCCTCTAAACACTTAAGCTCATGACCCCACATGTAGCCAGGCTTTTTTCTATATCGGGCCAAACAAGTTAAAGTATTTGAACAATAGGTAGATGGTGAGTTTCAAATACAAGATCTATTGTTTGCCTGATAACTGTTAGGTTATTAACCACCATCGTGTCTAAAAGCTTGGCCTGTTAGAGAGAGGACAACTTTAGTCCTTATATTCTCAACAATGTTGAATTGTCAATAAGATTTGGCCTCACCAATTTTTTAACTATTAATTTATTGTTTCTGTTTTGTTCTTTTTCTTTCCTTGGAGGGATTATTCATGGAAACAGTCATGCAGGAAGATAATTTTTCTGTTTTGTGTGCAAATACTTAGAAACTAACTGATGGACATTTCTATAGGAGTTCTTTGCGCAACGATGTTTAGCCTTGATCGATGAGTATGCCCCGGGCTTCAGCTCATCAGTTATTGGCTATGACATGTTGACTCCACCAGACCTTGAACGGGAAATTGGTCTTACGGGTATAATTAGTGCACATCTGCAAATGTTTGGATTTTGAATGCAACTAAATGCTTATTATCTGATTTGCTCATCATTTATTTCAGCTGTATAATTAACAAATGATTTGTTTTTGTTCTTTTTTTTGGTAGGAGGGAATATTTTTCATGGTGCTATGGGATTACACTCTCTTTTCCTAATGCGACCTCTAAAAGGATGGTAATTCATGTAAACATTTACGTGTTCTGTTTGTAAACTTGTCAATGATTTTGCTTTTTTTTTTTGGTTGGTTCGGAATTTAGCTTCTTGAATAGCTCTTTCTCTGTTCATTTTCACTTATATGGTAGTTGAGAGTGTATCTTGTTTGTTGAGCAACTAGCTTTTTATTGATTCATTGAACAATTGTGATTCATTTTATTTTTTAAGTGCAGGTCAAATTACAGGACCCCATTGCGAGGGCTTTACTTGTGCGGGAGTGGGGCCCATCCTGGGGGTGGTGTGATGGGTGCTCCGGGACGTAACGCTGCTCACGAGGTTCTTAAAGACATTTTTAGCTTTTGAAGTGAAACAGTACAACACCACGTTATTTTGTGTAGTGATCAGAGTCACCACTATTTTGTTGTGTTGTCGAATTATCTCTGGCCCAAGCATCACTTTTTACCTTCGGAGAATCGACATGCAGGAACTCGTGAAATCAAGCATTCTGTACTTTTACTTGCTTCATGACAGGAGATCAAAGGTGATATTATTCACATAATCTCATTGCAATGCATGCAAAGGTGGTTACCCAATTAAAACTCGGAATTGCTGATATCTAAGAGTCATCTTGCAAATATCACTTATAGTGGCTCCATTAACTATTTTGGATTTAAAATCAAGAGTTGTGACTTAGCTATTATGGTTACTTCATCCATATTGTGCTATATTATGGTTACTTCATCCATTAACTATCTTGTAAATATCTCACCTATTGGATTTGTTCTGGAATGCAGTTTCTATCTTCGAATTTGCCAGTCATCTGATCCATGCAAAGTATTATGGTTATTTCATCCATATTGTTACTACATATATTTTGATATCATTTGCAGGAAAACTGTTTCGGTTTGTTATTCAGGAACTTCTTGTCTAAACTTTTGGTTTTCATGAGATCTAAGCATTCTGTAATCATATACTAGTATTTTCAAAGCTAAAGAGGAAAACATTAACAAAAAATAAAACATGTTTCAGCAAAATGGATGCTGAAAATGGATGGCAAAGCCAAATTTCTGCACTATATCCTAATTTTTTTGACAACTAGTAAATGTGCACGTGAAGTACGATCAAAAGGAATATAACTTCGATGAGACTCAAATCTGAAACTATTTGGGTGGATGTGATCAAAATGGTCTCAGATAGCATTATAAACTATGCAATGACGGTGTCGAACAGAACCAAGTGTCTAATTTGAGTGCATTATCATATCCTGAGAATGATTTCAAAAGAACCATTGTTAGAGTATATTTTAACTATAGAGGGATGAAAACAATTGGTTCTTAGAACAATACTAGATTGCAACGGTTACTCGTGCTTTTCCACCGGAATCTTAATTCGTCGTCGAAGCCCTAATCTGCAAAACAGACAAGGGGTGAGCGCACCCTTGCCTCTCGCGGCAAAGGCCCTTCGATGACTAAGTTAGTATCACGTACTAGTAGAAAACCCTAATTATCAGTAGGAAAACGATATGAATGCAACGTATCGCGTACCTTTTATCTCGTATTTATAGATTCTTAGATGCTTGCTGCTTAAGCATCCCTGTTGACCTAGGATTCCTATCTTGTATAGGAAACCCAGGATATTTAGGATTCTCGTTCCCTTATCAGTTCATTACTTTAGTCCTTTTAAGACTCTTTTCCATAACTAACCGAACATCTCATTCCCATTGGATATCTTTTCCAGATCCCACTTCTCGGGATTTCATTCCTTAACGGAATACTACTGTTCTTGAACCTCCTAAAGTATTCCCTCTGTTCCAACACTTGATTGGAGTTCTTTCCTTGTTCGGCCATCTCATTGCCAAACAGACTGCCTGGATTAGTTACTTTACATGCAACTGGCCTTTTTGTTGCTGAACAAACTACTTGGACTAGTGACTTCTCATGTCACTGTTCATTTATTAGTCTCTTGGTCCAATAACTTTTCATGTTTACTGGACCTCGACCCCGTGCAGACTAACTAGACCAATGACTTCTCATGTCGTCGGTTCTTATTGCCGACCATCGTATTGCACGGCGACTTTATCCTGTTTTATTCAAACCATCGTCCCACATATCACGTGTTCGGACCCTATTTGGGCCTGTTCGGGAATACCTCCCTACAATTCCTCCCTAACTTTGCTCGTTATTCTTACTCAAATGACGGGCAGGGCAAAGCTCCCAAGAACTGAGCAAATTTATTCTGCTCCTGCACCTTGTTTTACAAAAACTGGTGCAACTTTTATCATTAATCCAAACAAAACGTCTCATTGTTTGGGCTGGGCAGGCTTTTCCTGCCCTTTACTTTACACGTGGCATATTTCGTACTGCCTTCATTAAATGTGAATGGATGCCTTTGGGGAACGGAATGCCAAAACGGTGCCTGGAGTGACGTCTCACTTACGCCACTCCACTTTATAGGGTATATTTGGGATTTCGGCCCATTTTGAAACGCCATTCTCACTCTAAACCCCCTTTGCAGAAAGAAGGTCTTGTTCATACCCGCCATTGGAGCATTGTTCACCATCTCTAGTTTCCTCCTTTTCTGCACTTAGAGACTTTGATCGTCACTTTCGTAAGTCGTTGCTCCCCTTTTTCACCCTATCGCCTTCGTCGATTTAGGGTTTCGTTTTCGTCCAGGGTTTCTATAATTTCTACTATCCATAAATGGGAAGGTTTAGGCGTCACTGCAACACCCCTCAGGCCATGGCTAATTTTAGATCTCGCTATGAGATCCCTGATAATATAGCCACTGCACTAGCCCCTGAGGACGCCGTCCGCGAGTGTCTTGATCATGACACCCTTCACATTCCAGAAGTCACCGTTGTTGAGGGTGGTGTTAAGTTTCCCTTGTCACCCCTGCTTCGTCAGGTCTTAGCCCATTATCGACTATCCTCGATTCAAGTTTCTGCCAATTTCTTTCGGGTTGTCATGGGCATCAATGCCATCAATCAAATGCTAGGCACATCCCTAGGTTTACATGACATTCACCATCTCTATAGCATCTCTAGAACAAAAGATGCCCTTACGTACTATTTGAAGAGCAGGGACTCTAGGAAAAAAACTCGTCCTTGAGCTTCCTGACTCTGCTCGGGGGGATGACGAAAATTTTCTTATCATCACGAGGAATTTCGAGCTCAGAGATGAGGATGGCCAGGTGATAGGATTCCATGCCCTTTATAGATTTGGGCGCCCACGTTAGTCATTTCCTCTTATTTTGTTTGTTTTTTCTTTTAATCAAAGCTTCCTTGTATTTTTACTGATGTTTGTGTTGCATATTTCATTGCAGCCACAAACGTCAACCAGGGTCACGACATCATCACCCCACAAGTCCACGTCACGGATATTAACCGGGCATTAGCGTTTAACGGACAAGGCACGCATCTTTCTGGCCGAGCAAGAGCAACTCAAATGCTCTTGAGCTACAAAGCTTCATACAGTGGGTTTATCGATCGACTCACCCGTGCGGCAGATAACCCTGCACTTCTCGAACCTTCCTCCTCAAACCCCGAACAAGGAGATAGAAGCCAATCTCGTACTCCTCCAATCCTTGACGAACCCATCCAGTTAGCTGAGGAAGCCTCACTTCTACTTCCAGTGGTTACACTCCATCTCCACCACCAAGATAAGACATGGAACAGCCAAACCAGCCGATCAACCTTAGCAGTCTTTTGAACCTGCCCGGCCATGGTAGGGGCCATGGTGCTACTCGTGGCCGAGGTGCTCCTCAAGGACGCGGAGGTTCCCAAAGTCTCAATACGTCCCACGGTCGTCGTGTCGCGGTTCAATTTGATGTTCTGCCAGGTTTTTCCCCAGAATAGGTTGAAGCCAGTCATCGTGACAAGCATCAACGCTTGGAAACAATTGTGGGTGAGAGTTTCCCCCCAACAAAGTGCACCATCCCTTGTCTGGGCTCCTAAGCTTACTCATGGAAACTGCCCAATGAGCATCAGAGATAGCGTGGATTAGTCCTCTCCCAAGATTTCATGCTGCTTGGGGACATGTAGAGAGAGGTTGAAAGCTCTCCCGACAACCTTCTCGGTTTGTTCATGGTCCACAGAGCCAAGGTATATTCCTTCTTTTTGTCATTTAAATCACATTTTGCTCGTATTGGTATTATTGATCCCTTGGGTTGTACTAGGCAATGCAAAAAATGGTAGCTGTGGCCCAGAAACTTGGCCAGTCTGAGCCTCAACGTGCTAAGCTTGCTGGTGAGAATGCCAAATTGCAACGCTCAATCATCAGGCTTGAGAGAGAGAGGGATCAAGCACGTGCTATAGTGGATGAACTAAAGGTTAAACTGGACGGAGCCGAGGACAGTCTGAACTAGACTCTTACAGAGCTCAAGTCTAGCAAAAATGAAGCCAAAGTAGCATATCAACTGGGATACAATGAAGGGATCAACGTGGCTACTGAGAGCTACAAGACCCAGATGCTTGGAATCCAAGATGAAGTATGGGCTACTGCCTGGGCTGCTGCTTTGACCAAGGTTGGAGTTATAGAGACGTCCCCGTTGTGGATTGAGAACGATCTTCCAAGCTCACAAATTGTTCCTGAAGAACCTATGGAGGAGGTGGAGGAGGATAGCTTGGACAGAGAACTCAATGCTGATATCCCCGAACAGCCCTCTGCTCATGCCGAACAAGATCCTAATGAGGTGTCCAACGAAGTGACCATCGAGGTGACCAACCCTGGCCAAAAGGAAGCCAGTGGTGGTCTTATTGATGATAGCAAAGCTATGGGGGATACATCTGCTCAAGTTACTCCTCCTTCTATCCAGGACCTAACTGCAGATGAGTAAGTATGTGTCGATCATATTAAAACAATGTTCCCTTTCTTGAAACAGTTTGCAGGCCCTGTGTGGCCGTAGTTCGAGCCTTACATGGCATAAATATATTTACAAATTTGATTAACACAGGTATTTGGCCCTTCGTGGCATAACACTTGGTTTTGATTGCGTGGCCCTTTCGTGGCCTTTAATCTTGTTAGTGGCCCTTCATGGCCTTTTGGCTTGCTTAAGCATATCGTGCTTTAAACAGATGCTTATCATACGTAGATTACACTGTATGTACCTACGTGTTTCATGCTTAAGATAAAGCTGCTCGTGCATTGCTAAGTTTCTCATATTCAGACAAAAGCCCGAGTGTCTTCGTACTTGGCTAAGCTTGTATTGTCACGTTTGTACTCTAGGTTCATTCATACCTGGACAAATTCCTAAGTTTTGCTCGTACTTTAGATAATCAATTGCATATTAAGTTTGCTCAAGTAATCGTACTTGAATAAATAAACTGCATGTTCTCGTATGCATCCCAAGTGTTCTCATACTTGGAGTTATAACTAAGTGTATTCATACTTAGGGTATAATCTTAAGTTTCCTGTATTTATATTGGTGCCCAAATGTATTCATATTTTTGCAAAATGGTGCATATTTACGTACACACCCCAAGTTTATTCATACCTGGATAAATAACCAAGAATATTCGTACTTGTCAAATTTTGAATTTGCTCGTAATTCTTCGAATATGCCTTTGAATTTGCTCGTAATTCATACCGCACATATTACACCTCTCTACTCCCCAATACGAAGCGAGAAAAGGCGGTGTACAACTTTTTAGCTCCGTATTTAAACAAAAGAAAGAAGTGGAAATTCATAGTCATAAGAGGCCATAAAGTTTGTAAAAATTTATAATCAAATTCTTTATTCATAAACTGATAACTCAAAGGGGCGTTACGCGTACTCCTTGCAACTACCAAGAGATAAAAAACAAGAGAATTCTATTCGTAATTCCCACACAATCACGATGTGCGTCCTAAAACATAATGAAAAAATAAACTGAAGTCTTTTAAACAAAGAACTTCCTCAAGTTATGGACATTCCAGGGCCTTGGCACTGGGTTCCCGTCCAGGTCTGCCAATCTATAAGCCCTATGCCCACAAATTCAGTAACTCGATATGGACCTTCCCAATTGGCCCCCAACTTGCCCACATTAGCCACCTTGGTGTTGCCGAGCACCTTACAAAGCACAAGGTCTCCAACACCAAACTCTCGTGGGTGGACATTTTTGTTGTAGCTTTTCATTAGTTGCTCCTGATATGAGGTCAAATGAACCAGAACCCTCTCCCTCCATTCCTCGGCCAGATCCAACTCGATCTCTAGGGCTCTGTCATTGCCTCCACTTTCAACCAAAATGGTCATGTTGGTCGGCAAACCCACCTCTAATGGAATAACAGCCTTTGTTCATATGCTAATGAATAGGAGGTCTCTCCCGTAGTCCTTGGAGTTGTTTGATGCGCCCACAGGACCAATGGCAATTCGTCAGGCCACTTCCCCTTTGCCTTGTCCAACCTTTTCTTGATCCTGTCAAGTATAGTTTTGTTGGATGCTTCTGCCTGCCCATTACTCTGAGGATAGGCTGGGGTTGAGTAGTAGTTCCTTATTTCGTACTAGGCATCGAATGCTTTGAACTTTATCTGAAATTGGGACCCATTATCCGTAATCAATGAATAAGGGACCCCAAATCGAGTAATGATGCTTTTCCGCACAAACCTTTCTATTATAGGTTCAGTGATCTTAGCCAATGGTTCTGCTTCAATCCACTTAGTGAAATAATCTGTTGCTACCAACAGAAATTTCCTATTCCCAGTTGCCTTATGGAGTGGACCCACGATGTCCATTCCCTATTGTGCGAATGGCCAAGGACTTGTCAACGACACCAGATCCTTGGCTAGTGTTCGAATCATTGGTGAGAATTTTTGGCACTTCTCACAAATCTTTACATATACCTTTGCATCCTCCTGCATGTGCGGCCACCAGTAACCCTGGGTTATTGCTCGGTGGGCAATGGATCTGCCCCCAGCATGGCTTCCACATGTTCCCTCGTGAATCTCATGGAGAAACTTTTGCACCATCTCGGGGTGCACACAAAGTAAGTATGGTCCAGTGAAGGACTTTCTATATAATTTTCCTTCAAGTGATAGCCAAAAACGTGCAGATTTTGTCTTTATCTTGCGAGCCTCCTTTTTATCCTTGGGGAGTGTTCCATCTCATAAAAATTTCACAGTTGGATCCATCCAACTTGGTCCTTGGTTCACGTCCAAGACTAATTCCACAGTTCTTCCAATACTTGGCTCAGCAAGATAATCCACTGCCACTTTTCTCTTAAACTCAGTTGGCACAGCTGCAGCCAACCAAGCCAGCAAATCTGCATGGGGATTCTGCCCAGAGCTTATCTGCTCATTGTACACCTTCTCAAAGATATAGAGCAAATCCCTGGCGGCCTCCACTAGGCTGCCATTTTCTCATTCCGGGCCTCATATTCCCCAGAAAGCTGGTTCACCACAAGTTATGAATCACAGTATACCCTTATTCTCTTTACCTTCAAGGTCTTTGCGCTTCTCAGACCTGCTAGGAGTGCCTTGTACTCTACCACATTGTTTGAAGTGTTGAAACCCAGTTGAAGGGACAGCTCCAACATTACTCCCTCAGGAGGAAAGAGCACAACTCCAATCCCTGAACTAGTATTGCATACGGTACCATCAACGAATAGTTTCCATTCTAAGGGATCTCGTTCGGCAGGTGCCTTACCCCTCCCGGTTGATGGCTCAGCTGTCTGCTCCTTTTTCATAGGAGGCTATGGAGCCACTGCAGGAGAAAACTCTGCTACAAAGTCTGCCAATACCTGCCCCTTTATTGCGGTGCGCGGCTGATAGTCAATATCGTACTGACTTAACTCCACTGACCAAGTTGAAATACGTCTCGAGAAGTCTGCTTTTCGTAGCAATGATTTCAATGGAAACTCTGTGTAAACCACTATTTTATGACTCTGGAAGTAATGGGGCAACTTTCTTGCTGATGTCCTCAATGCCAGGACCAATTTTTCGAGGGGTAGATATTTCGTTTCTGCATCTAGCAATGTCTTGCTCACATAATACACGGGGATTTGCCCGGACCCCTTATCGCTCAATAATACTGCACTTACAGCATACTCATAAACTACTAAGTACAAAGTTAAAGACTCACCTGGTTCAGGAGTGGACAAGAGTGGGGCTGCTGCCAAGTACTTCTTCAGGCCTTGGAATGCCTGTTCGCATTCTGCTCCCCATTCGTATGCCCTCTTTTTCAGCAATTGAAAGAACGGCCTGCACTTGTCACTAGACCGACTGATGAATCTATTTAGGGCTGCTGCCATCCCCGTCAGTCTTTGGACCTCCTTCGTGGTCCTAGGACTTTGGAGCCTCTGCAAGGCTGTTATTTGGTCAGGATTTGCCTCTATCCCTCTTATGGTCACAAGGTGACCCAAGAACTTTCTTGAGCTCGGGAGACTGGAACGGCGGAACCGAGGTTACTCGGGAGACCGGAATGGCGGAACCGAGGTTGGGTGTGTAGTTTGGTTATCCGCGGAGAGAAGCCAATGCAAAGTTTTGTGTGCCAATGGAAAACTGGGACGGCGGAACCATTGTGAGGATACTCGGGAGACCGAAATGGCGGAACCGAGGTTGGGTGTGTTAAAAACGATTTTGGAAATGTTGATTTGGTAAAGGAAAGGTGAAAATGGTGACACGTTCTATGAAATATCGCGTTGGAGAAACTCAGATATCACCAACACCAACGTTAGTTGAATAGTGAATGTGGATGTATCATTATGATATTGAATATACATGTCTTAATTGAAATCGCTGATTTTACATGAGTTAGTATACTACTTCTATGCCCTATTGTTGTAAGTTATGGGTTAGCAAGTGAGAGATTATTCTATTAAGCTTTTGTAGCTCATGGTGTTACCTTTGGTGACCCTGACATATTATATTGGTGGCGACGTTTGTATAATGTGTCAGACCTTGTAGATGAACAGGGTGAACTCTACACCTTGGAGGCTTTCGGAGCCGAGGAGCTGGTTAGGATGGAGGAGCAGGCGGAATAGTAGATAGGAACCCTAGTTTCCCCTTCCGTGTTTAATAAAAGTACTATTGTGAGAGTTATGATGTAATAATGAGCCAAACTCTATTTAATTTTCAATGAAAATTGTTTATTTAACGTTTCAAAAATCTGGGGCGTTACAAGTAAATTCAATTCCACCGCAAGATCACATGGAATTTCTGGTTAAGAACTTAGTTTTGTCAAAAATTCTCAAAAACCTATGCATGCAAGGTATTTTAAGAAATAAAAATAATACTTTGTTCATTTACTAAAATCTGTCACCCTTTCTTTGAAAAAAGTCATAACTTATTCATATAAAGTCCAAAAATACTCAAACCAGTGCCCAAACTTGCGTAAAATCAATTTGTATCTACTGTAAAAATTGAAAGATTAGTCATCAACCAAATATTCTCCATATTTCAAAAGAATAAGCTGTCCTACAGAAAAACAGGGTAGCTAAACATGTTTTAGTAGAAAATCCATAAATAATTCATTTCAACTCCAAAAATGTTGAAACAAACTCTCAAAGTTTCACAATGTAAAGTATTATTCTCAGAAAAAATCTCAGATTCAAAAGTACAAAGGATTTTTGTAGAGACCCGTAAATTTCTTTATTTAATTTTAATGTTTGTAGTTGAGGAAGAAGGGTGGAAAATGATGTGAATGTGAATGTGGTGGTTAAATGTGCAAAAGTTGGAAAGATGTGGGTGTTGTTGTAATATAGTGCAAGTGTGTATATGCGTGTGTGGCAGGGAAAATATTTCCCACTTTCCCCTCTCCTGTTCTCTCTCCTTCTCTCGGCTCTCTCTCCATTTCTCTCCCTCCCACTCTCAAATTTCACCTCCAAACTCAAAACCTGTAACAACTCCGATTTTTCATTCAATAAAAATCTCGTTGTTATTCAAAATTTTTTAATTTCTCTTGATTTCTCGATGGCTTTCTTATTAATTTCTAGCGGTTTGTCTTCAGGCAATTGAACGCCTTATCACCTTATTCCTCGACTAGAAACCCTGATTGCCATGCCTAATCAATTCTCAACCAACTAGTTAGTTTAACCAAACTAGCAAACCATTTAGTTGCCTTTTAGCCATTGTCCATTGGATAATAATTGTTTGGGTAATCTTTACCCATTGGACAATAACTTTTCCATTATTATATCTTGATAAGTACATGTATATATGCTTATGTGTATTTGCCACATGCAAAAGGACATGTAGTCTTTTTATAAGGCCTAGTTTATTATTTAAAGTACTTGTCCTTTATTACCCATTGGTTATTAACCATTAGGGGATGTATTAACCATTGGACAATAAGTTAGTTTTGCCAACTAGTACTAAGTAGGTTTAATGACCTAAGATTCCCTTAGTACTTTTATAATATAGTTTATTATTCAACATGTGCTTAATTGATTAGTTTAATAAGGGAATCTTGACTTTTCCACCCCAAGAATCTTAGTACTTATGTACTTACTTATATATTATTATTATTAGTCTTTCTTAGTACAAATATATACATATATATATGGGTGAGAGAGAGAGGGAGAGGGAGAGAGAGAGAGCGAGAAGGAAGGAGAAGAAGAAGAAAGAAGGGAGAGATGTGACTTGTACCATCATGATCTGCTTCATCCTATCAACCTATAGTTGTATTTATGTATTTTCCAATGAATCTATCCTTTCATATATTGTTCTTTAAACACCAAATCTTGTTCAACTCTACCACCATATCTTCCATTGTCCCCTCCAAAGTACTAAAACTAGCCATGCAAGCCTAAAACTAGGTGGTTAGTGTGCAAGCAAGCCTTAACTTCACCCATCAACCTATCAATCAACCATGACAAGTGAAAGAAAAGTGAGATATAGAGAGAGAGAGAATCGGCTAGAGAGAGAGAGAGAGGAGTCTTGGCCTATAAATAGAAGCCATTCCAAGCTTCAAACTCACACCTTCAAGCTTTGCTCTTCCTTCTCTCTAGAAATTCCAAGTGTTCTTGGTTCTAAAGTTCTTGTTTTCTTGTGTTTCTTGAGAGAAACCACCAAACCACTTCCAAAACCACCTCTAGATCTCTAAAGTAGCTTAGCTTAGTTAGTAAGTTGTTTCTAGGAAAGAGAAAAGTTCATCTCTTTTCCTTTCGAAGCAATCCGGAACCATTACGCCGCCGAATCGCAAAACCGACGACCAAATTCTCCGTAGCCGACGACCGCCAAGAAGTAAGGTAGGAATCCTAGTCCACCAACTCTATGTATTGTATAAGATTGTATGTTGGAGAATAGAACGCCATTAAGAAGTAAACTTTGATCATTCTTTCTAAAGTAGATAAGGTTATCTTAAAATGTTGGAAATGCATGATTTATGTTCGCTCATGGTGATTTAAGCATGCTAAGTAGTTTGGAGTTGGATGATCTTGTTAGAATAGTTTTGAATTTTTTATGAGTGCTTGTTTATGTGGAAAGTTCTACCGCCGAAGTCTATGCATGAAAACGAGACACCTAAACCAAGAAAGTTCGAGACATGACGCTTAGGGTGAGGTTAACGAGGAAGAAAATGTGTATTCCGAGGAAGGAAATATTTTTGAAACTACATTATGACCAGTTTTGGTGCATAATGTGAGTTGTGTGTGTGTGTGCCAATGGGAACCCGGCGCGGCGGAACCATTGTGAGGATACTCAGGAGACCGGCGCGGCGGAACCGAGGTTGGGTGTGTGGCTTGGTTATCCGTGGAGAAGAGCCAATGCAATCGTGTGCCAATGGGAACCCAGTGCGGCGGAACCATTGTGAGGATACTCGGGAATCCGGAATGGCGGAACCGAGGTTGGGTGAGTTAGAAAGGTGTTTTGGAAAAAGAAAAGTGGAAATAATGACACGGTCTACGATGAGTCAGAAAAGTCAACACTAACGTTAGCTTGAATAAGAAATGTGGATTTGATTAACTGTTTGTCAATATGATTGATTTATGTAGAATCATTGATATTATGATCTCTTGTTCTTAAGTTAAGAGTTAGTGAGTAGGATTATACTATTGAGCCTTTGTAGCTCATGGTGTTACCTTTTGGTGACCCTGACATATTATATGGGTGGCGACGCTGGTATAATATGTCAGATCTGATAGATGAACAGGGCGAACTCTTCACTTTGGAGGCGTTCGGAGCCGAAGAATTCGCTAGGATGGAGGAACAAGCGGAGCAGTAGTTAGGAACCCTAGCTTCCTATTTTGTGTTTATTATACTCTTACGAGAGTTATGTTGTAATAATGAGCAGTGACTCTCTTTAAGTTTTGTAATAAATTATCTCTTTAACGTACCCAAAATTCGGGGCGTTACAAAACCCACAATAATCAACCTCCACTCCATCTTCTACACTTGCATTGTTGTTCAAATTCCATTGGATAGAGCTCGGTGCGGTGTATTTTGTTTGATTTGGATTCCAGGAGCTAGGGTTTGCTCAATCTCTTCGATTTCGACTTGGATACTTGAGGTAGGGAATTCTACCTCTCTTTATATTTTATTTGAGTGTTTCTATGCTTTTCTCGAGCTTGTTTGGGTTGTCATTGAGATTGGATTGAAATCTGAAATTCCTATCAAAAATCGCCAAGAGATACTCTCCCTACCGGTAGGACAAGTGAGAAATTTATTTACAATCAACTCAAATGTACACTAGCAGCTCAAAAACAGCTCAAACGTATTCATCCACCTACCAGTAGAAATTCTCGCCTACCGGTAGGACAAGTACAAAGTTGTTTCGTGAAAATTGTTGGCCTATCTGTTTTCAATTTCTACCGGTAGGAACCTTCACCTACCGGCAGGACAAGTGCAGAATTCCCCTATTCTATCGGTTGGACTCATTCACCTACCAATAGGTAATTGAGCTACTATAGTGTCTATGAACAACTTTTCTTACATCTTCCAAATCACATTTTGAAGCTTCTCATCAACTCTAATAGGTTTGTTTATGCAATCTTTCACGTGTTTCGGAGAGTATTACTTGTTTCACACTTAGAGTGGTATCCAGTGGACTAGAATGAACTTTTTGAGTTAAGAAATGAGGAATCTAAGTTATTGCACGTCGAACCACGAACAATACACATGAGCATGTCTAGTGATCCAATGAGTAGTATTGCAAATCGTTTTCTCTCGACTCGTAGAATCCTTTAGATTCCTTTAACATATGATTTACGGACTCCAAGTATAGCAACTAGAAGACCGAGCATCGCAGAGTCTAGTCATGGGTTGATACGTGATACGTGAACGTATGGGGGTGTACTTGGAGGTGCGGTGAGAATGTGTGTATTTTCTTATATGCGTTGCAGTAGATTGTTGTCTTCGTAATATCGTGTGATTAAATAAATGGCTTTGGACTTGATTGAATGGTTTGATGTTTGTGAAATAGGATTACCAATGATTGTTTTATTAAATCGGGATAGCGAGAACATGAATGGTTGTGATGACATGAGATGAATATGATTGATTTACTGATACTGTGGACACAACTTTTATATATATATATATATATATATATATATATATATGACATAATGGGCATCACTCATATGTGATGTGTCCCGGAGTATATAAATGGGCATCACTCATACGTGATGTGTTCTAGAGTATATAAATGGGCATCACTCATACGTGATGTGTTCTAGAGTATATAAATGGGTATCACTTATATGTGATGTGTCCCGGGCTACGTGAGATACATGTGAACACCTCGATTGATGAGATGTGAGATCTTGAAAAAAAAAAGAAGAAAGAAAGATTAATTTTCACTAAACCGGATTGTTTAAAAGGAAAATGGATTTTTTTTTGGACATAAACCCCTCCGGTATTCTTGAGCGAATTAACGGTTTTCGGTATTTGGGCACAAATCAACGGATTCCGGTATTCTGTCCGAATCAACGGAGCTCAGCCTATAATAGTCTAGAGTTTTCTCTAAATTGTTTTGGAAATCAAAAAGGAAGGTTTTATGAAATTAGGCTCTATGGTGAATGATATGGAATGAGGAAGTTGTTTGTGACATTCATTTGAAAGGCTATTAAATGGTTGAATAGTTGTTGTAGTTTGTTGGATTGATATGAGTTTAAATGCTGCTTTTAGTTGACATGTGAAAGGTTAGAGTTATCTCTAAGACGTCCGAAACCCCGAAATCTAAATTAGTCAGTTCATTTTGGTAACCCCTCTTGTATTTCATGTTCGCTTGTTGAGTCTCATCGCGTTTGGTGCATACTTCATCGCATGATAAAGGGTTCGACGATGATCGAAGGAGAAATGGGAAAGAATGTGGCACCGCACAAGAAGGTGGATTAGCAATAGTCGGATACATGATTATGATAGTTATTGTCACGCCCTCGATTTTCAGCTAAAATAATAATATATTTTCCATAACAAAAGTCTTCCTCTCAAACTGTATTTACCCTTAACTGTCATGCCAGTCCAAATAAAGAATCAAAGTCTCTTCTTCTTCTCTCTAAAATTTTTTTTTTTTTTTTACGTAAAGTCTCCAAAACGTCTTCCATTAAAAAGGGCTTCACAATAATCAAAGAGATGAGTTTATACATAGCTTTACATATGTTCAAACCAAAAGATACTACATTCAATTGCAGGTGAAGTACACAACATGAATTAGACTAGATGATAAACAACTCCTTAATAATTCCAATGAAGCTCCCAAGAGACGTCTCAATGTGCACTCCATGCAATCCAAGCTAAGTGCCATGGCGAGTACCTGAAAGGATAGGGTGAGCTACACTAGCTCGTAGAGATATCCATACCTAAATTACATGCAGAAGTGAAGACAGATCACAAGGGAAAACATTTTCCAAAAGCATACGTGTTTTGTCAAAAGTGAAGCTCAAAATGTCATACTCACGCTGGAAAATATTTAACTCCATTTCTCAAACACCAACACTCTCAACCACACACACCAATATTCTTAAAAATCTCAGCTTACCGCCACGGCATTACCCAACCCAATTCCTGCTTTTTCATTTCCATTTCAATGACCTAAAGATTAGTCTGAGTTCTTTAACAAAATGTTTTACTTTCTTTTCTCATACAACTAACCAACCTCTCACCAAAAATATACACACTAGGCATGTAGAGCTAGAACATAAGGTAAGCAATGACAAGTCGAATAATATCGCACCTTAACAACAAGGAAACTCTCCCGTCAATCCCAAATCAAACTTCAAATCTCAACATCTAGCAAAACTCCTCCACATTAAGATTTCCCTTATAAGTTTGACAAGCAAATACCATATATGAAACTCTCACAATGCATCACACCACGAGGTACCAATTATACATTCACACAGAACAAGATGCCCATCACACATCAGGAGAACAAGCCACAATGATTTGGAGGTCTAAAGGGAAAAATAAAAGAAAACATGTATTAACACATTAGACGATCCAAGTTAACAACTCAAACTGACATTTTCAATCTTAGTATGATAATAAATAATAACAAGATTCTCCGTTTTCACCATGTCACGTGTTTCGATTTTATTTCCGACATCACACCTTTTGGTAGATCCATGGCTTTCTTGTGCACTTCCGGGCATTAGGGACCCCGTGCGTCCCATATTCATTCCGGCATCACACCTTTCGGTAGATCCGTGGCTTTCATTGTGCACTTTCGGGCATTAGGGACCCCGTGCGTCCCATATTCATTCCGGCATCACACCTTTCGGTAGATCCGTGGCTTTCATTCTGGTATCTCACCTTATGGTGGATCCGTGACTTTCATTCCGGCATCTCACCTTATGGTGGATCCGTGGCTTTCTTATTACCATTCAATTATCCACCATGCCACTCATATAGTGTCACATATTCTCGTTGAGCAAGCAATTTCATTATCCAACATTTCTCTACTTCCAACACATAGCAAAAGACGCAAACTAAACCAACCCATGGATACAACACATAAAGAGGAAAAACTGTTCATTTTTCTGTAAGTATCAATTAACATCAAAGTCAAGTCATTTTCTCGCATATCAATACGCCAATCCCTTATACACCACAAGTTCTCACGTATTCTTGTTTCAGTATACTTATCCACATAGCAACTGTTACACTTCTCATTTTCTATTTCATTAACAATCTAATCATTAGTCAATACGTATCCCAACGTGTCAATCAATCCTATAAGATCTCAATCTCATGGAAGTATGTCCAAACAATCAAACCTAAGCAGACCATTCATTTCACTACTCATATTCCATTTTATTCCCACGCCTTTCCTTGAAATCCATATATCCTACCACATCATCATATCTCAAATGATAACATCAACTTTTATACTTACAAGTTCTCTTTAACCAACACTTAGTCACCTAGATCAACTCATCCTATCCCCACATATCAAATTGGCGAAATTAATCATTTACATTTGACCATATCCAATTAAACAACATGAATTTCAGGGCGACACTTAAACCATTGAAAAGTAGACTTCTTCTTCTTTGAATCCATAGGTCATACATCAAAAACAGAGTTTGGGTAACCTAACTACGGCCTTGCGATTATAGCTTCAACATAACAGTAAAAACTGGTGCAAAGGCAGAATTTAGGTCAACTTTGAATGCAAATCTGTTATCGCTCGGACATACCCATGATGCATGGGATGTATCGTTGGAAAGCCCTATGTGTCTAGTTTCTAAAAAAACAGACGGTGCGTCATTTCAAGTCCCGAGCTAGGAGTTATGGCCATTTTACCAAAGTCCACCGGTGCTGTCAGATTCTACGCGGGAATAAGTAAAATTGATTGAAAAATCATAACTCTTCCAACTTAAACCCAAAAATATTGAAACCAACGCCAAAAGTCGCACCACTACAAGCCCTACACTTGGTAAAAATCCCAGGTTCAGAAACAAGAGGAGATTAACCCAACAATCAAAAGAAATACAGATTCGCAACCATTTTCGCCCTAGTCGACCAACCCTACTTTAGAAATTCACCAAAAATTGTATACTTAACCGAATCACTTGATTCAAACGCCAATCCCTTCTCAACTTAAATATGTAGCTCCTGTAAAAGACCCAAAGCCACCAAATTGTTCATCATGCCCAGAAAATTAAAAGAAGACAGCCACGCACAGATTCGCACATCCAGGAAACAGGAGGTATTCAAAAATTCATAACTAATTGTGTGATTATCCGTTTTTCATGATCTTGGTACCGAAATCTTCGTATTGAAACATACTTTAACTGTTATGAAGACACCAAAAATTGGTTCCTAGCAGAAGGGCCTCCAATAGACAGATTACCAAAACCCACGAAATTTTCAGCATACACTAGATTTATTCAAGACTCAAAATAGATGAACAAACTTGATTCTTGTACATCAAACTAACACTTAAACATGTAAAGAAGGCAGGAGATCCCTACCTCGAAGGTTGAAATTAAAACCCCAAGAATCTCCAGGCAAAACCTCTCCCGAAAACACCTCCTCCGAGCTTTCCAACGCGATCAAAGTCTAGAACTCGACTCTAGGAGAAGAATACTCCAAGATCCTTTGGTTAATTTGAGATTTGGGGAAGAAATTTGATGAGAGAGAGAGAGAGAGAGAAGCCGTGGGAGAGATGAAAGAGAGTGGCGTGGGTGTGTGTTGTGTTTACTGTGAGAGAAAAGAGAGAATTATAATTGAGGAGAAAATTATCTCCTACACCCACACATACATCTATCACATGCCATACACTCACATATTTCACAATTGCACCGAATTTTCAACTTTTTGCACATCAATCCCCAATTCATTATCCACCATAATAATCAATTCTTTTAAAAAGGGTCCCCTAATATCCCCAACATTAAAAACAAAAAGGTTTTTAATACGGATCTCTACAGTTATGCTTATCTCTGTTGTCATTGGGTTTCTATCGTTTGTTCTTTTGTATTGCTCATTTGCATATAGAGTTTGCGTAGACTTTCTACTGGGTTAGTGTAACTCAAGCCTTATATCATTTTCAGGTGCTAAACCGGAACAATAACTTGCATGACTGGAGTGCTTGGATTGTGGACACACCTTTTTAAAAGCTAACCAAAGGAGTTACTCATTTACTTTGTAAATTTCTTTTGAGAGTTGTATTTTGTAATTTAAGTTATAATCCTTTTGACTACGGAATATTTGTAACTCTTAACTCTCGTAACACTTGTAATGTAAGTAAATTTGGGCCATTGAGCCGATGATGTAATATTTGGAAACCTAGTGGACTTGGAACTATGATTACGGAAATGGGAATGTTGAGCTCTTTTGGGTATCGTACGGATTAATGTGAGGGTTTTTATTACAAAAATCATTTATATTTATGTTGAAAATTGAAGGCGTGACAACTTGGTATCAAAGCATAGGTTTAGAACACCTTGATGCCGTGGGGAGACTTTAGTCACATGGGTTCAAAAATTGCTGCATCTTTTTACAAAACTACATGTGTGTTTGTATGAATGAGTCAGTACATCGATATGACATTGCATATATATCACAATAGTGTGGCGCAGAGTTGTCGACTCTTGTTGGAAAGGTTAGAGACCTATAGCATATAGTTAAGTGACTAATGTTGATGATTTCGTTTCTTATGCTTGCATAGTAGGATGTCTTCAAGACGTGGAGATAGGTGCGGTGAGACCAAGGATCGTGAGCACTAGGGCTGTAGTGCATACGGGGAGAATGAAACGAGTCAGTGTACTAGGGATGAAGCGATGTTTCCTGAGATCGTTGAGTGTGCGAAGGGTGTTGAGATTCTGGAGAGTGCGCAGATTGGTGTGAGTGTGGGGGAAACTAGACGTCGAGTTGTTAGCACGGAGTCATCCTCAGAGAGTGTTGAGAGTTCAGGAAGGAAGAAACTTAGGGTTTCAAATCCCTCTATTCAGGGTCGGTAGGGCCTTAAGCCACATCCTCATTCCAGGACTCTGGGAGTTCTCCTCAAGCGTCAGATTATATGTTATCGATGTTGTCAGTCTGGTCATATTTGTTCTCAATGTCCATGGCGTGGGGGATCTTGTTATACTTGCGGTGAACTTGGCCACATGGCAAGGAGTTGTCCCCAAAGATTGGGAGTACATGGTGAATCGAGCTCTGTGCAGTAGCATAATCATGCACTGAAACAACAAAGCAGTTCCGTAGCTAAACCATTTCCTTCTACTCTCTAACTCTCAGAAATGTTAGTTGATTGAGGTATCTTCTCCTATTTGACGTTCGATTCATTTGATACAATACTTTTGATGCGGAAGCATTTCATTCATTAATCCCCTCCTTATTCATGTTTAGAATTGAAAATCAAGAAATCTTAGTCCTCGCGTGTTAGGAAGCATCAAAAGGTCATATATGCCGAGACTAGAGGTTAATTGTTCCATATTGAAGTGTTGCCTTTGATTTCTTTAATTTGCTTATAGTGCGATTTGAACTGATTTGGACAAGGATTGGTTGTAACCATGATGGTTGGTTATATTCTGAGTGTGATCTCATGAAAGTCGTTTCTTTATTTATCCTCTTTCATTGCCCTAGCTGAATATTGTTAGAATTGTATCGTAAACTATTTTTTTTGTGAAATTCGTTGCGTAGTTGACCTGTTATAATTGTCACACAATCCGTTCCTAACTTTCCTCGAGAATATTTGAACTTTTGTGGCGAAGTATCCTATGACACGTTTGCTATTGATGTGGACGAATGCTCATCGTTTCTCATTCGAAGTTCCATTGTTGCTACTATCGTGCTTAAGATAAATTTTTCGTTGACTTGTTTGGATCCCTCTGTCGCGACTATTAGTTTGTCATTGTCTGTAAATATTGTTCTGCACAAGTTCTTATGTTGCAACTTGACCTATTAAACCCAATCCGTGGTCACATCCTTTATGCTATACAAATTCGTTTGTTATAATTCCTCGTAGTGTTATTCAACTCTATTGTAGGGAGGTGTTCCCGAGCAGAGACATTTAGTCGCCGAACACGTGATGTTTAGGAGTGCAAGGTGAATACGACGGGATTCATCGCCGGGCAGTATGGTGAACGGAAGTACGGATCAGTAGCATGGAAAGTCATTGATCTGTGAAGTCTGTTCGACTAGTTAAAGGTCAATGGCAAGTGAAGCCAGTGGCGTGAAACTAAGCTGTTCGGCACATAGTGACATTCTTATTACTGCTTGGACCAGATTACATATGAAGTCATTGGTCCAGGCAGCCTGATCGGCAACGAGATTGCCAAACAAGGAAACAACCCCAAATTAATTGTTGAAACATGGGGAACATTCTGGAAGAATCCAGAGTGTTGTTATTCCATTAAAGGAATAAGATCCCATGAATAAAGGATCTGAGAAAGATACCCAATGAGAATGGGATGTTCGGCCAGTAAAGGAAAGGAATCCTAAAAAGGACTCTTTTCCATTAAACTGATAAAGGAAACGAGAGTCCTTGATATCCTTGGTTTCCTATACGAGTTGGGAGTCCTATGGAAACAGGGATGCTTGGGAAACAAGCATACACGAGATCTATAAATATGAGGTGAACCTAGAGGAAAGAGGTACGCAATAGACTGCATTATTATTGCTTTCCTACTGATAATTAGGGTTTTTGTTCTTAGTACGTGATACTAACAAAGGCATCGGAGGGCCTTTGCCACGAGAGGCAAAGGTGCACTCACCCCCTGTCTATTTTGCAGATTAGGGTTCAGACGTCGAGCTAGGGTTCCGGTGAAGAGGCACGAATAAGCCGTTGCAATCCAGTTGAACCGAGCCATCAATTGTTTTCATCCCCCTACAATTGGCGCCGTCTGTGGGAAACGAACAGATTTTTTTGAAGAAAGTAATCATGACGGAAGAAAATCCAGTCACACCGTTTAGTCCAAAGGACCAGTTGGGTGGAGGAAGAGATAAATCTCCACCAGGTGCTCCGAGAAAGCCCACTGGTAGACATGACAGAGAAAACTCCAAAGAAAAAGGAGACAAAACTGCTACTGGTTCCACAAGAAGGAGCAAGTCTCATCGACGAGAGGAGACAGATACTCGTTCAAAGAGTATACACAACGATGATGACGTCCTTGATAAAAAAAGAAGAGAAATCGAGGAATATGCTCGTTTAATAAGAAAACGAGAGTACGAGATACGAGAGTTGCAGAAGGTACGAGAGCACCCCGAGGATTCTGGACTCTCTCGACGGAATTCCCAAAGGGACGGACGGGCCCTGGTGATTCATGAACAGACTCATTCACGCAGAAGGGGGAGTAGAAGTCCTGTTATAGGGCGTCATAAGGCTTCTCCACGAAAAAGGGGAAGAAGAAGTAGAAGCCGAACACCAGAGAAAAAGACTTCTTCACGAAAAAGGAGAAGCAGAGATCGAAGCTCTACCCCCGAGGAAGAGGATACGAGAAAGCATCATCGAGACAGGTACGAGAGACCTGATGCTGATTGGGCCGAAGCTTCAGCCCACAATTTGAAGGAAAAAGAGGATGGGACAATGACTGCACGAGAAGCAGCACGCAAGGCCCTGAGTAATATTGCGGCCTCCCCCTTTACAAGGAGGCTACAAGAAGCGAGATTGCCGAGCAGAGTGAAGCACGGGGCGTTCGTACTTTACAAGACAAATACGGATCCCGTGGCTCACATACAGCATTATCAACAGGCCATGTTTATGCATGAGGGGGATGATTCCATCTTGTGCAAGATGTTTCCCTCTAGTCTTGGCAAAGTGGCTTTGTCCTGGTTTCATAAACTGGCCCCACGATCCATACGAGGATGGAGGCAGTTGGCAGAGGAATTCACTGCTCGGTTCTTGACAAGCAGAAAAGCCCCGAAGACTTTTGAAAGTCTTTCCACCATGAAGCAGGAGGAGAACGAACAGATCAGGGATTATGCAAAGAAGTACTGGGAGACTTTTAACGAGATTGAAAGTTGTAGTGAGGAGTACGCAATTGCAACATTCAAAACTGGTTTACCTGTTCGGGGAGAGCTGCGCCGTTCATTGAATAAACATCCGGTAGCCACCCTGGCTAAATTGATGGAACGGATAGAACAACATGCCAGAATGGAGGATGATATACTCCGTGAGGACGGCAGAATAATTGCTGAACAGCCAAAGGCACCTGCTAAAAAGGTGGAGAAGCCAGAACCCAAGACTTACAGAGATAGAAAGGAATACGGGCAGAATAAGAAGGAGTCATACAAAGAAAAGCAAGCTCCAGACCCTAAATCCTTCTTTTCTATCACCACAGTTTGGAAGGAGCCAATTTACAGGATTCTTTATCGAATAAAGAATCAACCATATTTCAAATGGCCTCCGAGTCTAGGAGGAGACAAAGATGCAAAACGTGCTACGAATCAGCACTGCAGTTATCATAAGGATTGGGGCCATATGACAGAAGATTGTGAGACATATAAAAGGCACCTTGATGATTTAGTCTCTCGGGGCTATCTTAAGGAATTTATCCAGGAGGACCCTAAAGAGAAAGGGAAAGCCATGGAGTTGGGTTACGAACAAAACCCTAAAGGCGTCATCCATATGATACATGGATTGGCCACACCTTACACGAGAAGTGAGGTTAGGCTATTTCAGAGGCAAGTCAAGCATGATCAGCATGTGATGCGGTTGGGAAACAAGAGGGGGCGAGAGACTGATGTATGCAAAGAGAGCATGGCATTCAGTGATGAGGATTTGGGGGAGGTCCAAATACCCCACAATGATGCATTGGTCGTAACCCTACGAGTTGGGGAATACGACATCGAAAGAATTCTAGTGGACTCGGGGAGCTGTACAGAGGTATTGTACTACGATGCATTCAAGAAGATGGGGCTGGCACAATCAGACTTAGAACAGTCTACAACGCCTCTTATTGGGTTCGGTGCAGGAGCAGTTTGGCCCCTTGGAAAAGTGACATTACCTGTTCGGGCCGGATCAGTGGTGCTAAGAACGGACTTTTTAGTGGTCGATGTCCCTTCTTCCTATAACGCGATTATAGGGAGGACATGGTTGCATAAGATGAGAGCAGTCTCCTCGACTTATCACCAGATGGTAAAATTCCCAGGATCAAATGGGATTGAAGTTCTTAAAGGCAACCAGAAGGTGGCGCAACAATGCTTAATTTCCATCATCAAAACAGCCCCAAAAGTCCACCATATTCATACACTGGAAGTACCAGATCAACCAACCATCGAAGATGTTGGAAGAAGCCCGGCTGAAAAAGTGGTAGAGGGCTTGGAGAAGATTCAGATCAACGAGATTGATCCTGAAAGATATTTTTTGGTTGGGGAATCACTACCAATAGATGAAAAGGCCGAATCGGTAAAATTCTTGAAAGAGCATATTGATGTTTTTGCATGGGTGCCTGAGGAAATGCCTGGGGTGGATGCAGATGTGATCTGTCACCATCTAAACATCGACCCACAGCACAAGCCGATCATTCAGAAGAAACGAAGGGCAGCCGTGCAGCATGTAGATGCAGTGATTGAGGAGGTAGATCGTTTGTTGGAAGCCAAAGCAATACGAGAAGTCTATTACCCCGAGTGGTTATCCAACACTGTTGTAGTAAAGAAGAAGAATGGAAAGTGGCGTGTCTGTGTGGACTTCACAGACCTAAACAAAGCGTGTCCTAAGGATAGTTTTCCTTTGCCCAGGATTGACCAGTTGGTTGATGCAACCTCTGGTTACGAGCGAATGAGTTTTCTCGATGCATATCGAGGATATCATCAGATTGCTATGTTTGAACCTGATCAAGAGAAGACTTCCTTCATCACACCTCGAGGATTATACTGCTACAGTGTCATGCCGTTTGGACTGAAGAATGCTGGGGCTACATACCAAAGACTTGCAACCATCATGTTCAAAAATCTCATTGGGAAAACTTTAGAAGTTTACATTGACGATATGGTGGTGAAAAGTCGAGAAAAAGGAGGGCATATCACTGATTTAAGAGAAGTCTTTGACATTTTGAGGAAATACAAGTTGAAACTCAACGCCTCGAAGTGTGCGTTCGGAGTTGGTTCAGGAAAGTTCTTGGGCCATTTGGTAACCATAAGGGGGATAGAGGCAAATCCCGAACAAATTGATGCTTTGCAGAGATTACAGAGTCCCAAAACTACCAAGGAAGTCCAGAGGCTGACAGGAATGGCAGCAGCATTGAACAGATTCATCAGCAGGTCAAGTGACAAGTGCAGACCCTTTTTTCAGTTACTGAAAAAGAGGGAGGGATTTGAATGGGGAGCTGAATGTGAGCAGGCCTTCCAAGACCTGAAAAAGTACTTGGCCGAACCCCCATTATTGTCAACTCCACAGCCAGGTGAGTCCTTAATTCTGTATTTAGCTGTTTCCGAGCACGCAGTTAGTGCAGTCTTATTGAGGGATTTGGGGATCGAGCAAATCCCCATTTATTATGTTAGCAAGACATTATTGGATGCAGAGACGAGATATCTGCCATTAGAAAAACTTGTCCTGGCACTTAGGACAGCAACTAGGAAATTGCCACACTACTTCCAAAGCCATAAGGTTGTGATTCATACCGAGTATCCATTAAAATCACTGCTTCGAAAGGCAGATTTCTCGGGAAGGATCTCGACATGGTCTGTGGAGCTGAGCCAGTATGATCTCGAATATCAGCCACGAACAGCAATTAAAGGCCAAGTGTTGGCTGATTTTGTGGCAGAGTTTTCCCCCACTGTAGCTCCCTTGCCTCCTACGAGAAAGGAGCAGGCGGCTAACACATCATCCTTGAAGGATCAACCTTTTGCCGAACAGGATCCTAAAGAATGGAAGCTATTCGTTGATGGATCAGCATGTAATACTGGTTCTGGAATTGGAATTGTCCTTTTTCCTCCTCAAGGAGTTCTGATTGAACTCTCTGTTCGGCTTGGATTTAGTGCATCCAATAATGTGGCTGAATATGAAGCACTCTTGGCAGGACTGAGAAGTGCGAAAAACCTTAAAGCAGAGCGGGTAAGGGTGTATTGTGATTCCCAGCTTGTTGTGAATCAACTGTCCGGCGAGTACGAGACTCGAAATGAAAAGATGGTGGCCTACGTGCAGGCAGCCAAGGACCTGCTTGATACCTTCGAGAGGGTATATATTGAGCAAATAAGTTCAGGACAGAATGCTCATGCGGATTCCTTAGCATGGTTGGCTGCGGCTGTTCCTACTGAGTTCAAAAGGAAGGTAGCAGTTGAATATCTGAATGAGCCGAGCATTGGAAGGAGTGTAGACTTGGTCTTGGACGTGAACCAAGGACCAAGTTGGATGGACCCAATAATAGAGTTCTTACGAGACGAGATACTCCCTTCTGATAAGAAGGAGGCCCATAAGATAAGAGTCAAATCTGCTAGGTTTTGGATGTCCCCAGAGGGTAAGTTGTACAGGAAATCCTTCACAGGTCCTTATTTGCTATGCGTACATCCTGAGATGGTACAGAAGTTCCTTCATGAGATCCACGAGGGAACATGTGGGAGCCATGCTGGAGGGAGATCCATTGCTCACCGAGCAATTACTCAAGGCTACTGGTGGCCACACATGCAAGAAGATGCAAAAGTTTATGTAAAGATTTGTGAGAAGTGTCAGAAATTCTCACCAATGATTCGAACACCTGCTGAGGATCTGGTGCCTTTGACGAGTCCCTGGCCTTTTGCCCAATGGGGAATGGATATCGTAGGTCCATTGCACAAAGCAACTGGGAACCGAAAATTCCTGCTTGTAGCAACTGATTATTTTACGAAGTGGATTGAGGCAGAACCATTAGCCAAAATCACTGAACCTATGATAGAAAGGTTCGTGTGGAAAAACATCATCACTCGTTTTGGGGTCCCTTATTCATTGATTACGGACAATGGATCCCAATTTCAGAAGAAATTCAAGACTTTTTGTGCCCAGTATGGAATAAGAAATTATTATTCCACCCCAGCTTACCCTCAGAGTAATGGGCAAGCAGAGGCATCTAATAAAACTATCCTTGATGGAATCAAGAAAAGACTGGACAAAGCTAAGGGCAAATGGCCTGATGAGTTACCATTAGTTTTGTGGGCTCACCGAACAACGCCTAGGAGGTCTACGGGAGAGACCCCCTATTCGTTGGCATTTGGAACAGAGGCTGTTATACCTCTGGAAGTGGGTCTGCCGACCAACAGGACAGCTTTGGTTGAAAGTGGAGGCAATGACAGGGCCCTTGAAATTGAGCTTGATCTTGCCGAGGAGAAGAGAGAAAAAGCCTTGGTACATCTTGCTTCTTACCAAGAACAGCTGATGAAAAGCTACAACAAACATGTTCATCCTAGGGAATTTGGTGTTGGGGACCTTGTGCTACGAAAAGTGCTCGGCAATACCAAGGTGGCTAACGAAGGTAAGTTGGGGGCCAACTGGGAAGGCCCGTACAGAGTAACTGAAATTGTGGGCATAGGAGCCTATAGATTGGCAGATCTGGATGGTGATCCAATTCCAAGACCTTGGAATGTTCATAATTTACGAAAGTTCTTTGTTTAGAAGTATTAAAATCTGTTTTAGATTTGCACTACGTGATTGTGTGGGAATTACGAATATAATTCCTTTGTTCTATTTTTGATTACTTTATGGGGTACGAATAAACGCCCTCTTGCGTTTTGCAGATTATGAATAAAATCACTTATTTCATATAACTGTTGTGGTATTTAAATACGAACTACGAGTTTAGTCTCCTTTATTCGTATTGGGGAGCAGGGTATACCTTTTAAGTATGTGAAACTTAAAAGTTTTTAAGTATGTGAAACTTAAAACCAAGTACGTGACACTTAAACTAACTGCAGGTATGAAAACACTTGTATGTTTTTTTATAATACAAGTACGAAATACTTGTATGGACGTTCAAAGTACGAGATACTTATATGGCATCTTAAGTACGTGATACTTAAGAGACTATATTGGCTTGACTTAAATGTAAGCCAAATTCTTAAGTACGTGACACTTAATGAATACAAGTACGAGATACTTAAGTATGTGAAACTTGAGGAAATCCTTTATGATCAAGTGTTTGTGTGACAACACTTGAAAGACTTGTAAAAAGCAAATGGCATGGCTTACACCTATATGCCTATATGAACCTTACGAATACAAGTATGAAAACACTTGTATGTACTAAAACTTGAAAACCAGTCCGAAAAACTGGTTCAACAAAAGTTTCTAAGTACGTGAAACTTAGATTCAGTACAACGACGTCCTGTTTCTAGGATCTGCTTGGGTACGAAATACTTATGCAGACACAAAATATATGATCAAACAAATCAATAGTACGAAATACTTGAGATTAAAGCAATGCATCCGAACAGATGTAATAAACAGAAGAGAGCCGAGCAAATGCCACGGAGGGCCGAATACCTGTTTGAGACAAAATATTAAAAGTTTGGGAGCCACACAGGGCCAAATGCTTATGGTCACGCAGGACCAGCAACCAAAAACAAGGAGTTCAGACAAGCCTACCAACAGTCAGTCCACATTCTGGACTTCCGGAACATCCGTATTAACCTGGGGACCTGCCCCATCATCTGCTGGATTCTCCTCCAACACAATGGGTTCATTGACCGCATCTTGAGCTGGGGACAGGACAGCCTGGGAACCAGATGGGATGTCTTCTTCTGCTCCAGTAAAATCTTCAATCTGCTGCTCAACATCATCTTCCAGAGGAACATCTTGCTGTTGGGAAGCTGCAGACCGGCTGCTCGGTAGTTCATTATCAGTCCACAATGGAGAGTCCTCAGCAACGCCAACCTTTGTTAAACAGGTTTCCCAGCAAGCAATCCAAATTTGATCTTGAAGAGCAGGAATCTGTTGAACATAGTTCGCAGTTGTGGTGTCAAATCCTTTCTGGTACCCATCCTCATATGCAGCTTTTTTGGCAGTATCAATCTCTGATAACGCCTGATTGAGGCTCTCTTCGGCAACTTCAAGTTTTTCCTTAGTTTGGTTGAAGTCAGATTTGGCCTTGTCTCTTTCTCTCTCCAGCCTGGTAACTGTTCGGAGCAGTCTGGTATTGTCATTCATCAGCCTCACCCTTTCTGCGTCTGCTTCTTGGTACTTTTTACCTAAAGTGACCATTTTTTGAATGAACTGGCAAAACACCGAACAAGTAAGCAATAAGAATATCCAGTGGTGTATGAAATATGCACTAAGATTTATATGAAAAGATTAAATCACATTACCCTAATACCACTGACGAGTCCAGTGGCGACGAGCCGATCAGATGTAGCCTCAGATTCTTTCTGCATATCTACAGGGAGCAGTAAGCCTTGGGCAAGGGCAAGTGCTGTCTCCGAGGAGCTAGCACTATCCCCGACATGAACAGGACGATCTCCCCTAGTGAAGGGAGGCGTCCAAGTCTGAGGAAGGACTTCAGTGGTTGGAGAGATGGGATGATGAGTTTCGGTAACTGCTCCAGGAGCAGTACCGTCTTGACTGTCAGCTCTTGGACGTTTGTCTCGATGGAAGTCGGTGGCTTCTGTAGCAGTATCAACTTCCCGAGGAGAAGAAGATGACCGTGCAGATCCCCCCCTATTGCGACGTGAACGCGGGGGAGGGACACCAGTTGATGCTACCCTATTGGTAGCACCTCGTCCCCGTGAGGAGACAGTAAGTAAAGAGCTAAGGTTGATGGGTTGGTGTGTCATTGTACCTGGAGTCGGAGGAGATCGAGAATATCCGGATGAGGAAGACTGACTGGTGATTGGGTGTAGAACAGGTTGTTGTTCGGTAATGACTTGCCTACGCCTAGATCTTCTAAGTACCACACGTGTTTGAGGTACACCGTCAGGGATAGCAATCTCGTCTGACTGACCGGCAACAGTGACACCAGCTTGTAGCCTTGTGTTTCGTGGTTGGGGGGCAGTGGAGGTAGAAGCAGCACTGGTGCTGGGATGAGCTAGTCTTCTATCAATGACTCCTCTGTATGAAGGTTCGTACCCCAGCAGCACGTCAACGTCCCGACCCCGACCAGCTGTTCGGGTACCCGGCACTCCTGTGTATTTAAGTACTTTGTTGATATCCTCTGTTCGGATATTGCTTGGTGTACGTCTGGGACGGTGGTTAGCGTTATCAGCTGCATCCAAAATGTTAAAATAAATAAGACATAAGGAAACGCTACGAGAAAGCAGTAAACAGAAACTTTCAGAATTAGGAAAATGAGGAGTATTACGTGGGTAGCCCCATATGTGGGGGCAGTGGAGCCCCACCACTTGACCATCCTCTCCTAGAGGTTCGAAAGCTCCAGTGACATAGAGAAAATCAACCTCATGGTCCCGAGCAGAATCTGGCAGGTTCAGCACGAGGCGCTTTTCTGCCCTTCTTACTTTGAAATAGTATGTGTTATAATCAGGGTTAAGTACAATGCTGTACCACCACTGAATATCCCAGATCCCCAGCTGGGTGCCTAGAATCCTATTCAAAGCAATTACCCCCATTATCAACCTAAACACATTTGTTGACACTTGCATTGGAGTGAGACGGTACCAACTCAGGATTTGACGAAGGAGTGGATGAAGGGGGAAACGGACCCCGCCTTCGACGATGGCTACGATTGGGATACACATTCTATCCCAAGAGCCACCGTCCCTATCTGCCCCTAGAGGGGCGAGTTCGAGACCAACATTTTCTGGAACGTTGTAATCCCTCCTAAATGCTGTCATGGCAGAAGGGGTCTCGCATAATTTCCTAAATTTACCGGGTTTAGGAAGGTTATCGTGTTCATCCACCATGGATATACTCGAAGGAAGTATAAAAATACGACTGGACGAGACTGAAACCCTAGAAGTGATCTACAAATTCGAGAATGAAATCTCAGATGGAAAACCTAAGCAGAGAAAATAGAGTTAAGAACGAGAATCTTACAAGGGAACCGTGACGATTTCCTGAAACGCGATCGGGTTTTCAGAAGGCGGCGATGGCAGAAAAGCTTAGAGGGAAAGTCTCAAAGAAAGTTCGAGTGTTTTTGGGTAAAAACCCAAATGACCCCTTTTTTGGGGTTTAAGAGGGAGAAACGGAGACGAAGCGTCCCCTCTTACGCCGTTACAGGAAAAGTAACGGGGAAAAGGGTTCTAACTAAACGGCGTATTGACGTCGTTTGAACAGAGTGGCAGATCACATTAAATGAAAAGCGTACGATGAGCACCACGTGGAGTCATTACCTCGAGATGGTATAGTGACGGAGGCGCCAAAATACATCAATGAGATATTGAAATTATGGCTGCATGGGATCAGAAGAGTCTGGTCGTAGTAAAAATTCTGTTTCTAAAAGCGTCATATATTGCCCCCGAACAGTGGTAAATACATGAAGCTGGGGAGCAATTGTAGGGAGGTGTTCCCGAGCAGAGACATTTAGTCGCCGAACACGTGATGTTTAGGAGTGCAAGGTGAATACGACGGGATTCATCGCCGGGCAGTATGGTGAACGGAAGTACGGATCAGTAGCATGGAAAGTCATTGATCTGTGAAGTCTGTTCGACTAGTTAAAGGTCAATGGCAAGTGAAGCCAGTGGCGTGAAACTAAGCTGTTCGGCACATAGTGACATTCTTATTACTGCTTGGACCAGATTACATATGAAGTCATTGGTCCAGGCAGCCTGATCGGCAACGAGATTGCCAAACAAGGAAACAACCCCAAATTAATTGTTGAAACATGGGGAACATTCTGGAAGAATCCAGAGTGTTGTTATTCCATTAAAGGAATAAGATCCCATGAATAAAGGATCTGAGAAAGATACCCAATGAGAATGGGATGTTCGGCCAGTAAAGGAAAGGAATCCTAAAAAGGACTCTTTTCCATTAAACTGATAAAGGAAACGAGAGTCCTTGATATCCTTGGTTTCCTATACGAGTTGGGAGTCCTATGGAAACAGGGATGCTTGGGAAACAAGCATACACGAGATCTATAAATATGAGGTGAACCTAGAGGAAAGAGGTACGCAATAGACTGCATTATTATTGCTTTCCTACTGATAATTAGGGTTTTTGTTCTTAGTACGTGATACTAACAAAGGCATCGGAGGGCCTTTGCCACGAGAGGCAAAGGTGCACTCACCCCCTGTCTATTTTGCAGATTAGGGTTCAGACGTCGAGCTAGGGTTCCGGTGAAGAGGCACGAATAAGCCGTTGCAATCCAGTTGAACCGAGCCATCAATTGTTTTCATCCCCCTACATCTATTGAGGTTCCTCGACTCTAGAGGCACATGATTCATCTTGTAATGCTTAGTCTCAAATTGTTGGAAGTTTTACTCATTTCTAGTATTGGGAAATTTCTTATTTTGGATCAATTAGTTTACGAGAGATCAGTTTCGATCATTACCTTGTGCTTGTTCTTGATATCGAAATCTTTCATTTGCCAAGACGTTATCTACTGACTCCTTTGACTTGTAGAGCAACAAGAGAGTTATGATCGGTCATTTCAAATTTCTTGAGTCACCATAAAAAGGTACTTTGAGTTTGTTGCCGAACCGTCGTAAAGATTCCATGTGCCCTTTGAATTTCAGATGCCTCGTTACCGTTCTTCAAATTCTTGATTGACGTTGCTTGAGTTTTGTAGCTTACTCGTTTCGTTTGAGATGACAAATCGAATTCTTCCCATAATATAGAATGACCCAACCTAGAGCAAAAATTTGGTGCGACTTTTAGAAGAATTGGCTTGTGTTATGGACCCGCTAGTACGATGAAATCTATTCGCCGACGATATTTGGAAGCTTGAAGGAGAATGACCAAAAAGAGAAGGGCAAAAATCGTCAAAGATTGCTAACTGCTAGGGCCGACCAAAGGATCGTGTTGACCATCGACGTCACCCAATGTTATTTGAAGAAGGGAAATCATGTGTTTTGCAAATCATCACCGCGTTGGAGTTTGTCTCGTCTTGGGTGGAAAATGAGGCTTTGACCGCTAGAAAGATAGGTTAAGTATCGGATATGGCGTGTGTCTTTTAGATAACCAGGTGACAACCGATGAAATTCAGTTGGAAGAGGCGCTTGATCACCGCACCTTCTAAATGGAAGTCTCGGGAAGTCAATTGGATTATCAGGTTATACTTAGGAGGTAAGATCTCTATGGTGAGATAGATAATTGTACATAGGAATTTCGTAACAGAGGAAAGCTTGGAAACTGTGTACCGTTTGACATTGCTGCCTAAATTTTTAGATATATATATATGATGCGTTATGTATATGGAGATTGAGGAGGCACGAAATGAATCCATTGCATGTGTTAGAGAGGTCCGGAGTTGAATTAGAAGCCGACGTGTCCTATGGTAAGAAACCGATACGTAACCTTGACTCGCGTAATCTAGTTTTGGAGAGGTAAGACGATGCCGATAGTGAGAGTTTATGTGGGAAAAAGGGGACGAAGTTATAGGGTAATATCTGCATTTGTTTTTAGTTGATTGATGTGAGTTTTTACGTAGCACTTTCGTAATTACTGAACCATTGTGTGATGTAAGTTGTTGTGGTTTTGCGTATCTATATGACACTTGATGGTGTTGGACTTGTTTTGGCAAATTTCAGGACGAATATTCATTTAGGAGGGTAGAATGTAGAGACCCATAGATTTCTTTATTTAATTTTAATGTTTGTAGTTGAGGAAGAAGGGTGGAAAATGACGTGAATGTGAATGTGGTGGTTAAATGTGCAAAAGTTGGAAAGATGTGGGTGTTGGTGTAATATAGTGCAAGTGTGTATATGCGTGTGTGGCAGGGAAAATATTTCCCACTTTCCCCTCTCCCGTTCTCTCTCCCTCTCTTGGCTCTCTCTCCATCTCTCTCCCTCCCACTATCAAATTTCACCTCCAAACTCAAAACCCACAATAATCAACCTCAACTCCATCTTCTACACATGTATTGTGGTTCAAATTCCATTGGATAGAGCTCCGTGCGGTGTATTTTGTTCAGTTTGGATTCCGGGAGCTAGGGCTTGCTCAATCTCTTCAATTTCGATTTGGATACTCGATGTAGGGAATTCTACCTCTCTTTATATGTTATTTGAGTGTTTCTATGCTTTTCTCGAGCTTGTTTGGGTTGTTATTGAGATTGGATTGAAATTTGAAATTCCTGTCAAAAATCCCCCAGAGATTCTCTCCCTACCGGTAGGAACTTTTCACCTACCGGTAGGACAAGTGAGAAATTTTTTTGCAACCAGCTCAAATGTACAACAGCAACTCAAACATATTCATCCACATACCGGTAGAAATTCTCGCCTGTCGGCAAGACAAGTACAAAGTAGTTTTGTGAAAATTGTTGGCCTTTCTGTTTTCAATTTCTACTGGTAGGAACCTTCACCTACCCGTAGGACAAGTGCAGAATTCCCCTATTTTACCGGTAGGACTCATTCACCTACCGGTAGGTAATTGAGCTGCTACAGTGTCTATGAGCAGCTTTTCCTACATCTTCCAAATCACATTTTGAAGCTTCTCATCGACTCTAAGAGGTTTGTTTATGCAATCTTTCACGTGTTTCAGAGAGTATTACTTGTTTCACACTTAAAATGGCATCCAGTGGACTAGAATGAACTCGTTGAGTTAAGAAATGAGGAATGTAAGTTATTGCACGTCGAACCACGAACAATACACATGAGCGTGTCTAGTGATCCAATGAGTAGTATTGCAAATCGTTTTCTTTCGACTCGTAGAATCCTTTAGCATATGATTTATGGACTCCAAGTTTAGCAACTAGAAGACCGGGCATCGTATAGTCTAGTCGTGGGTTGATACGTGATACGTGAAGGTATGGGGGTGTACTTGGAGGTGCGGTGTAGAGACCCACATTTTCGGAAATAGCACTACAAGAAAAATGAAAATTGGTGACAAAAAAGTGGCGACGAAATTTAATTTCGTCACTAAATGAGTATATTTGGTGACGAAAAAATAAATTCGTCACTATTTTGACAACTTTCGTAACGAAATAATTTCGTCACCAATTATACATGTTTAGTGACGAAAAAAATATTTTTGTCACGAAAGGTACCCATTTGGTGACAAAATATATTTTTCGTCGCCGAAAGCTTAAAAAGGTGACGAAATTATTTTTCGTCTCCAAAGATAATCATTTGGTGACAAAAAATATATTTCATCGCTAAATGAGAGCAATTTAGTGACGAAATATTTTTTTTCGTCACCAAATGCTTAACTTTGGTGACGAAAAATAATTTCGTCACCATTTTAACGCTTTCAGCAACGAAATTTATGAATTGCGCTTTGTCACTAAATGTATTTCGGACATAACTCTTTACTAAAATCTCCGATTGAGATAATTCAAATTAGGTTTGAACAATAACTCAATTGCCTACAACTTTCATGTTTATCAAAATTGCTAATTTTAATGTTTAAAGGTTCAAAATTACATTCGAAATATATTTTACTGTTAAACATATGTGTTATATATTAGATATTTCAAATATTTACTGAAAAGTGTGTGTAGAGCAGTTGGTCGGAGCTTGTGCGAAAAACTCAAAGGACTCGGGTTCGAAACCCAGCAGGAGCAAGAAAGAAGGATTTCTTTTTGCATATGAAAACATCTTTTGCAACGAAAAATTTCGTCACCGATTTCTTATATTGGTGACGAAAATTTTTGTCACTGATGTGATCTATCGGTGACGAATTTTTTCGTCATCAAAAGCACAATAAGCGAGGAAAAAATTTTCGTCACCAATTATTCACTTTTTGGTGACGAAATATTTCGTCATCAAAAGGCACTATAAGTGACGAAAAATAGATTTCGTCACCAGGTAGGAATCCTCGACAACCTTTAGTCGACAAATTTTTTTTCGTCACCTATATTATTTGTGACAAAAAACATGCAATTTATGACGATTTTCATTCGTCACCCAATTGAATTTTTCTTGTAGTGTAGTTTAAAAGATTTATTAATGTTAGAATTTGGAATAAATGAGGAATTTGTTGGATTTATTTGATTTGGGGCTTAAATGATAAGGATTGAAAGTGGAGGGAGTGCAAATGTGATTAGTATGTGTCCAAGTACATATATGTGTGCGGGGGGTGTAGGGGATTAAAATCCCCAACCCATTCTCTTTCTCATCTCCCGATCTCCCTTCCTCTCTCGGCTCCTCTCCCTCTCTCACTCCATCACTCAAAAACTCCACCCCAAACCCAAAACCCAAGACAATCAACCTCCAATCTATTGTCTACGCGCGAATTGGAGCTCGTATATCGTTGGCTAGCGCTCGGTGGAGGTGTATTGCTCTTAGTGTTGATTTTGGAAGCTAGGGCTCGATCTCTCGTGGGGTTCGGCTTTGATACTCGAGGTAGGAATTTCTTACACTCTCTATACATTTATGAGATGAATTTGTGCCATGAATCGTGCTTGTGGTTGTTATTGTTGTTGTTGTAGTTGAAAGCTTTGAAATCTGCAAGAAATATGCTCGAACACTCATCTGTATCGATACTGAATATACTGATATGTTCAGCTTCTCTCTCTGGACCATTTTAAGCCACTGTTGTATCGATACTGATATTCTTAGTATCTATACAATAGAGCTTAAGGCCAGATTTTGTTATCTTGTTCCAAACTCTATTATTTTGACCCCCGATCACTTCTAACACCTCTAAAACACCTATAAACCATCTCAAAGCTTGGTTGTTTATCGAGTAAGGATTCGTTGATCGTTCCTATTCCCAAGACACTCGTTGGACGTAATCGTAGTACCATTGTAAATGGAAAATGTATCGTTTAGGAGTACCGTAGGCTTTATGAGGTGTTGTGTTGAGTATGATTAGTGGTGAGCCGACCGAGCAAATCGAAAGGTATCATAGATATTCATATCCTCATAATTCGCTTATCCTCCAACTCCATAGGTGTTCATTCCATGAGATCTATGTTTCAATACTAGTATGTTGTATGTCGTAGAGTCGTTATGGTTAATAAGTTCCTTAGAGTATTGTGATATGCAAGAGGAAAGGAGTGTATTCATTTATTTGCCAATGTTGTAATATGGTTGATTGTTTGGAATGCTTTGAGTTATGAATGATCAATTGACGTATGGATATAGTGAGATTGGACACTACGGGTATCACCATTCAGTAGGACGGCCGACATGGTGGGATGACCGGGCAGGACGCACGGGTATCACCATTCGGTTGTATGACCGAGATGTGAGATGACCGGGCTAAAAATGACTAGACGGCTATGCGATGTGCGTTTTCGCTAACCAGCGATTTATGATATAACGAATAGTTATGCGAGGTGCGTTTCTGCTAACCAGCGATTTATGATGTTATGAACAGACGGTTGTGCGATGTGTGATTCCGCTATCCAATGAATTATGTTACATGGATTGACGTCTGTTTATTGATGAAGGGACAAATGGATGATTTTATCTAGATTTTGAAAAGAAAGAATTTCGGGTTTTGGACAGAGGATTTTTACTAAAAAAATCCTCCGATATTCTTGAGCGAATTAACGGCTTCCAGTATTTGGGCACAAATCAACGAATTTCGGTATTCAAGCTTGAATCACGGAGCTTGACCTGTATTGGTCTAATTTTGTTTTCACAAGTCATTTTGAAATAAAAAGGAAAGTTTTAAGGGAAAGAGATTTGATATTTAGTAATGTAAAATTGAGATGGATTGTGGTGTTCACGCATGAAGTAAATGAAGTGATTGAAAATCTATTGTAGATTTGTTCGGACTGATGTGAACTTAGTACAGGTTCTAGTTTGACATGTGCTTTGATAGGAATTTCAATAAGATGCTTAGAACATTGAAGTCGATGTTCGTTTGTCTATTGTGGTAAAACCTCATTGTTTATGTTTGTTCATTGAAACTCATTCATTTCTGGTGCGTATCTCATCACGTTTTCATATAGCTTGTGTAAGGATTTCTCTACTGAGCTAGTGTAGCTTAACCTATTATCATTTTCAGGTACAATCCAAAGAGTCGACATGGCGTACTTGATGTGCATGCATGATCATATTGTTGAAAGGTATTCAAGAGGAGTATTTGGAAGAACGATTATTATAAACTGTAACATTATTTTCTTCGGATACTGGTATTTGATAATTTGGGACCTCGAGCCTGGATTGAAATATTTGTATTTATTTTGAGAACAGGGGGAAAGAAATATCGATTTGGGTACTACCTGTACTTCAGCAAGGATTTTATTTATTACAAATGGTTATTATTTATGTTGAAAATTGAGGGCGTGACATGCGGTGAGAATGTGTGTATTTGCTTATATGCGTTGCAGTAGATTGTTGTCTTCGTAATATCATGTGCTTAAATAAATGGCTTTGGACTTGATTGAATGGTTTGATGTTTGTGAAATAGGATTACCAATGATTGTTTTATTAAATTGGGATAGCGAGAACATGAATGGTTGTTATGACATGAGATGAAAATGATTGATTTACTTATACTGTGGACACAACATATATATATATGACATTATGGGCATCACTGATATGTGATGTGTTCCGGAGTATATAAATGGGCATCATTGATACGTGATGTGTCCCGGAGTATATAAATAGGCATCACTCATACGTGATGTGTCTCGGACTATATAAATGGGCATCACTTATATGTGATGTGTCCCGGGGTATATGCGATACATGTGAACACCTTGATTGATGTGATGTGAGATCTTGAAAAAAAGAAAAGAAGAAAGAAAGATTAATTTTTACTAAACCGGATTGTTTAAAAGGAAAATGAAATTTTTTTTTGACATAAAACCCTCCGGTATTCTTGAGCGAATCAATGGTTTCTGGTATTTTGGCACAAATCAACGGATTCCGGTATTCTGCCCAAATCAACGGAGCTCGGCCTATAATGGTCTAGAGTTTTCTCTAAATTGTTTTGGAAATCAAAAAGGAAGGTTTTATGAAATTAGGCTCTATGGTGAATGGTATGGAATGAGGAAGTTGTTTGTGGCATTCATTTGAAAAGCTATTAAATGGTTGAATAGTTGTTGTAGTTTGTTGGATTGATATGAGTTTAAATGCTGCTTTTAGTTGCGTGTGGAAGGTTAGGGTTATCTCTAATATGTTCGAAACCCCGAAATCTAAATTAGTCAATTCATGTTCGCTTGTTGAGTCTCATCGTGTTTGGTGCATATTTCATCGCATGATAAAGGGTTCGACGATGATCGAAGGAGAAATGGGAAAAAATGTGGTACCGCACGAGAAGGTGGATTGGAAGTAGTCTGATACATGATTATGATAGTTATGCTTATCTCTGTTGTCGTTGGGTTTCTATCGTTTATTCTTCTGTATTGCCCATTTGCATATAGAGTTTGCGTAGACTTTTCTACTGGGCTAGTTTAGCTCAAGCCTTATATCATTTTCAGGTGCTAAACCGGAACAGTAACTTGCATGACTGGAGTGCTTGGATTGTGGACACACCTTTTTGAAAGCTAACCAAAAGAGTTACTCATTTATCTTTGTAAATTTCTTTTGAGAGATGTATTTTGTAATTTAAGTTATAATCATTTTGACTACGGAATATTTGTAACTCTTAACTCTCATACAACTTGTTACCTAAGTAAATTTGGGCCGTTGAGCCGATGATGTAATATTTGGAAACCTAGTGGACTTGGAACTATGATTACGGAAATGAAAATGTTGAGCGCTTTTGGGTATCGTACGGATTAATGTGAGGGTTTTTATTATAAAAATTATTTGTATTTATGTTGAAAATCGAGGGCGTGACAATTTTCTTCGGCAAAGAAATGAAAACAGATCAATCACAGTGTATGTCCCTGTCAGACAACTCTACTTTAAAAATTCACCAAATATTGTATATTTATCCAAATGGTTTGATTCCAATGCCAAAATGTTTCCAACTTAAAGATATAGTCCCTGAAAAAAACCATAGCCATGCAAGTATTACCAAACTTTCTGATTTCTATCCAATCGACGGAGAATACCAATTGACAGGAAACTATTTTGTGACTTTGCTGGAATGTGGGGTGTAAAAAGTGGAGTTTGGTTCCTTGCCGTTTTCAGGACTTCTTTGGAAACAAACAATAAAGTGGATGAAATATGGAAGAAGAATAATAAATGAACTTTATTAATCTCCAAAGTAGAAGTACAACCGACTGGGATAGTCGAGTAGACGATTACAAGTTATAACTACTCCTAGAAAAGAAAAGATAAAGGTCTGTTGGCGTTGTTTGTTGTTGTTGAAAACTGTCACGATCTCAAGCATAAATAGGCCCTCCTAAGTTTGAATTTTAATCTTCCCCCCAATTCAGGATGATGATTTCCTTTCACGCCCTTGTAAATAACTTCCATAGAGAAATCATGCAAATAAATGCCATGAAGAAGCATGAAAACACGTTGCATAACTGCTCCCCTAATCATAGGACAACTGGAAACACTCTCTTTTGCCACATGAAATTTAATCGTCAAAGAAAACGACCAATAGCAATCAATCGACGGAAGAAACAAACTTCATATTTAATTAATCCATTAAACCTTATTATGGCTTAATAATAATCTGATTAATTAATCCAACCATAAGTCCCATTAATTTTCCATTTGTACCCTCTCATTTATACCACATGCCACTCAATCGGTGGGGAATATAAAAATCACAAATATGGTGCAAACAATGCCCCCCTTATTTAGTTGAGTTAAAACATTTAACTCTAATAAATAATTCCCCAAACACGTGATTGGCACCTGGGTCTTAAGCGTATAAATTTCATTATTGTAAAAGTTAGGGTTCACAGTTCTTTTACTTTACTCCACTTTGAAGGTTCTCTAAGCAAAACAATGGTGCCCAAACAAAAAGGTCCTTCTGGATCATCATCTTCACGAAGCAAAGCTAAGAAACAGAGCTCAGCAAAACCAAAAGCTTCTACAAATAACTATCCACCACGGTATCCCCAATGCCTAAGAGAGGTAGACCAGGTGAATCAATACCTTATCTCAATAATTGATAATCTTACAAATTTTGTACTTAGACCCATTTATTACCCTACTGTGCCAGCGGAATTACCTACTTATTACCCAGTATAAACTATGATGAGCCTTTACTCCTTTCACTCCCAGGCCTTCAAAGAATTGGTTGGAGTGCTAAAGGTACAATTCAATCATGGCCGACTATTTTTCCCTTTTGGGAAAAATGGGTCACTCAAATGAAGGGACACCTGTATTCTTCATGGTGAGAAATGAACCTCTATGAGGCTATTGATCTTTCTACACAACCGTTGGAATTAAACCCTAATTTTATTGCTGCCGCCGCATGTTTTTGGTCTGTATCGTCAAATACCTTTGTATTTCCAAATGGGCCAATGACTCTACTCTGTTGGACATTATCCATCTTATTGGTCTATCGAGTGTGGGCACAGAGGTCAATGCCACCCTTGACCACCAACCTTGTGACCCACCATTTGACAATTCTGAAGGCCCATGGAGTTATGCAAATTTCATAGCCACATATAGTTCATCTGATGATCAAGATCCTTCTTTTAATGAGAAAGTTGCCTTTTATCTGTATTGGCTTAACAAATTCAAGTTATGTGTATCTAGTGTAAAGATCACCAAGGAGTATGTTCGTTTGGCCATCTGTTTGGCCCAGGGTGCTAAACTTGCCTTAGCTCCCTTCATTTTGGGAACTTTGTACAAAGGACTTTGGACATTTGTTCAGAACAAAATAACCAACAACTGTGGTGGTCCCTTTTGGATTCTTCAAGCATGGTTGTATGCTTACTTTCCATCCATCAAGCCTCTTAGCTACTATCCCAAAAGAAAGGAGGGGGAAAGGTGTCTAAGTTATGCTGAATATTTACTGTCTCATGAACCAAAGCAAGAAAATGCTTCATTCAAGATGTACTTCAGAATTTTCTATAAGCCTGCAGTTGGAGAATTACCAAATTGGCAACCTTTCAAGGAATGCCAATATTCAGCTTTTGAGAAAATAAAACCAATCCTTCAATTATTAGTCCCAATGCAAACAGTGAATGACTTCTGGGCAAGCGTTTTGATTCCAAGATTCATTTCTATTGGATTTTCCCCATCGTCTACACACTTTTCAAATTGCAGTTTTGAGGTGTATTTTCCTAATCAATGTGATAGGCAATTTGGATTGGTCCAAGGAATCCCTGTTTCTTACTCTTATCCCTGGATTAAAGACTTGGCCAACACTAGGCCAAATGTGACTGAAATTTCGTTTATCAGGGAGTTGGTTGGGTATTTTTAAGGCACCAAAACAAGCTTTTAGTTTAAAAACTTTGTAGCTGAACCTTCCTCTACACCCAAATTCAAATTCTTTTGGGAATGTGTTCAAGCAATAACTCTTACCAACGATTTTGATAACTGTCTTTTAAGGCTTGATCCAAAGAACAACAAGTCAGGTATAACTTTATTCAGTTGTTTAATTCAATACTTATGTTTCAATAGTTGTTAATTTTATCTTGTTATTCCTATAGTTTCAATTTCCAAGAAGATGCCTGTTCCTCAACCTCAAGGTCAAGGAAAGGGGAAAAAATCTACTGAAGATTTGTCCATTCTGAAGAAAAAAACCAGGGGTTCTCAAGCTTTTGACACCATTCAGAATCCTCCACTTATGGTAGATGCTATAAAAAGCTGTAATCCATCTAATTGACAAACGGAAGTAGCTGAAGACTCAGAAATCATAGGATTGTACAATAGGGTAAGAATCTTACCTGAATTTATCTATTTTAATTTGACCAATTGAATATATTATTTGGTCATTTGCTAACTTATTTAATTATATTGACCTCTTTTAAAATCAGAGGACAAGGAGAAAACTTCAACTGCAGGCCAATTCAGACGATGATAATGGCCAAGATAAAGGTTCAACTATTGACTTTTCAATTGCTGAAAAGCCTCAATCTCCAAAGGATAAGCCCAATTCTCCTCTTATCCCACTTCTCAAACCTCAAGTCCAGGACCAAAAGGATACAGAACCTGACAAAGTTGAGAATCCAACAGTGTCAAAACCTACATAAATAATTGTTGCTTCAGAAGTTGTGGTGATTGAATTTGCAACTGAAATTATGAAATCAAATACTGATGTCAAATGTCAGATGAACCAGTTGATGCTTTCATACTTGAAACCCCTATGTAAGAAACACTTCAAGAAGGTGAAGGAACACCTTTTGATCTTAATTTTGACCTTGACCTTTGTAGGGAGATATTCCCGAAACGGTACAAGGAAGGTCCGAACACGTTGTGAAGGGAAGTCATCGCGCTATATAGTTCGGCAACATGGACCAGTGACATGAGAAATCATTGGTCCAGGAAAGTTGTACGAGTCTTGGTTCAGTAAACATGAGAAGTTATTGAACCAAATAAAAGTACAGTGACATGTGAAGCTACTATTCAAGTAGTTTGTTCGACAATGAGAGAGCCGAACAGGAGGAGAGCTCCATAAAAAGGCAATGGTCCAAATAATTGATAAAGGACTAGTTACATGTGAAGTGACTGGTCCAGGCAGTTTGTTCGGCCATGAGATAGTCGAACAAGGAAAGAACTCCAATCAAGTATTGGAGCATAGGGAACATTCTGGAAGAATCCAGAAACAGTGATATTCCGTTAAGGAACGAGATCCCAAGAATGTAGGATCTGGAAAAGATACCCGACGATAATGGGATGTTCGGCTTGTTATGGAAAAGAGTCCTACAAGGATTAAAGTAATGAACTGATAAGGGAACGAGAATCCAAGATATCCTGGGTTTCCTATACGAGATAGGAAACCTAGGGCAACACGGATACTTGGGCAGCAAGTATCCATGAATCTATAAATATAAGATAAACCTAGAGGTGAAAGGTACGCAATACATTGCATTCATACGAGATTTCCTATTGATATTTAGGGTTTATTACGAGTACGTGATACTAACAAAGGCATCGGAGGGCCTTTGCCACGAGAGGCAAAGGTGCGCTCACTCCTTGTTTGTTTTGCAGATTAGGGGAACCGACGACGAATTAGGGTTCCGATCAAGTGCACGAGAAGCCATCATAATCTAGTGTTGATCAAAGCACTACTAGAATTTTTCCACTTACAATTGGCGCTGTCTGTGGGAAACGAAAGAGTTCCTTTTGAAATACGACCATGGTGGAAGTAGATCCAGCAACACCACACGACCCAAAGAATATGCTAGATGGAGGAAGGGATAAATCTCCACCTGGGGCTCCGAAAAAGCCCGAAGGCGGACACAGGAGGACCACAAGTAAAGGCCGCCCCTTTACTATTCACGATGACTCCAAAAATAGAGAGGGAGAGACGGCTTCGAGATCCACGAGAAGGAGTAAATCTCGTCGAAGGGATGAATCGATCGCACACTCCAGGAGTGTGCACCGTAGCGAAGAGGTTCTCGATAAAAATAGGCAAGAAATCGAGGAGTATGCTTGTTTGATTAAAAAATGAGAGCATGAGATCAGGGAGCTAAAGGGAATCAGGGAACACCCGGAGGATTTCGGACTGTCTTGAAGAGATTCTAAAGGCGATGGGTATGCTATGGTAAAATACAGAAAAGCCCCTCCATGAGGAAGAAGGAGCAGAAGCAGAAGTCCAACCCCAAGGCGACACAAAGCTTCTCCACGAAAAGAGAGGAGCAAGAGCCGAACATCGGAACGAATGAGGGTTTCTCCAAGAAGGAGGAGAAGCAGGGACCGAAGTTCTACCCCTGAGGAGGAAGGGAATAGGAAGCATCATAGGGACAGGTATGAAAGACCTGATTCCGACTGGGAAAGGACTAGACCCAACGAAAAGAAAGGACCAGAGGATGAAACCATGACTGCACGAGAGGCAGCACGGAAAGCACTCAAGAATATTGCATCCTCCCCTTTCGCAAGAAAGTTGCAGGAGGCTAGGTTGCCGACTAGAGTGAAACACGGAACGTTCATCCTCTACGAGACGGATGCTGATCCCGTGGCACATATACAGCATTACCAGCAGGCAAGGTTTATGCATGAAGGAGATGATGCAATTATGTGCAAGATGTTCCCATCAAGTTTAGGGAAGGTAGCCTTATCTTGGTTTCATAAGTTAGGTTCACGCTCCATCCGAACATGGGTGCAGTTAGTCGAGGAATTCACTGCACGGTTTTTAATAAGCAGAAGAGCTCCAAAAACTTTTGAGAGCCTCTCCTTTATAAAACAAGGCGAGGACGAGCCGATCAGGAACTATGCAAAAAAGTACTGGAAAACCTTCAACGAGATTGAAGGTTGCAGCGAGGAATACACAATAGCCACGTTCAAGACAGGTTTACCTGTTCGGGGGGAGCTACGTAAGTCCCTGAACATGAGCCCAGTACAAACACTGGCAAAGTTAATGGAGCGAATTAAGCAGCACGGCCAGAAACGAGGATGACATTCTTCGGGAGGATGGTATGGTGGCCGCCGAGCAAGTAAAGGGGCCTGTAAAGAAAGCAGACAAGCCGGAACCCAAAACTTACCGAGAGAGGAAAGACTATGGGCAGGCAAAGAAAGAACTGTATAGGGATAAACAAGCTCCGGATCCTAAGTCTTTCTTCTCAATAAACACGGTCTGAAAAGAACCCATCTACAGGATTCTTTATCGAATAAAGAATCAACCTTATTTCAAATGGTCTCCAACTCTAGGTGGGAATACAGATGCAAAACGTGCTACGAATCAGCACTGCAGCTACCATAAGGATTGGGGCCATATGACTGAGGATTGTGAGATGTTTAAAAGGCACCTTGATGATTTGGTCTCACGAGGTTATCTCAAAGAATTTATCCAGGAAGATCCCAAGGATAAAGAAAAAGCAATGGAATTGGATTACGAACAGAATCCAAAGGGAGTAATCCATATGATACATGGATTGGCCGAACCTTATACGAGAAATGAGGTGAGATTACTTCAGAGACAGATCAAACATGACCAACATGTGATGCAGTTGGGAAAGAAAAGAGGGCGTAGTGAAGAAGCATGCAACGAGGGCATAGTTTTTACGGATGAAGATCTGGGAGGAGTCCAGGTACCTCACAATGATGCTTTAGTCATAACCCTACGAGTTGGGGAATATGACATGGAAAGAATCCTAGTGGATTCAGGGAGTTGCACCGAGGTGCAATATTACGATGCATTCAAAAAGTTGGGACTAACTCAAGCAAATTTAGTACAATCAGTAACCCCCTTGGTTGGATTCGGGGCAGGAGCAGTTTGGCCATTAGGAAAAGTAACTTTGCCTGTTCGGGCTGGGACAGTGGTACTGCAAACTAACTTCCTGGTGGTGGATGTGCCATCCTCCTATAACGTGATTATAGGGAGAACATGGTTACACAAGATGAGAGCAGTCTCTTTCACGTTCCATCAGATGGTAAAATTCCCAGGATCCAATGGGATTGAAAAGATCAAGGGTAACCAGAAGGTAGCTCAACAATGTTTAGTATCCATCGTAAAAAGAATCCATAACGCCCACCATGTCCATACGGTGGAAATCCCAGATCAACCGACCGTCGAGGATATCGGAAAGGACCCAACCGAGAGGGTAGTTGAGGGTTTGAAGAAGATACAGATCAACGAGACTGATCCTGATAGGTATTTTTTAATTGGGGAATCGTTGCTAGCTGAGGAAGAGGCAGAATTGATAAGTTTCCTAAAGACTTACGTCGACATATTTGCCTGGACACCAGAGGAAATGCCTGGGGTGGATGCAGACGTTATCTGTCATCATTTGAATGTAGATCCACAGCATAAGCCAGTCATTCAAAAGAAAAGAAGGGCAGCCGTACAGCATGTTGATGCTGTAATTGAAGAGGTAGATCGTTTGTTGGAAGCCAAAGCAATAAGAGAAGTTTACTATCCAGAATGGCTATCCAATACTGTTGTTGTCAAAAAGAAGAATGAAAAATGGCGTGTCTGTGTGGACTTCACGGACTTAAACAAGTCATGCCCAAAGGACAGTTTCCCTCTTCCAAGGATAGACCAGTTAGTTGATGCAACTGCAAGATACGAATAAATGAGTTTCCTCGATGCATATCGAGGATATCATCAAATTGCCATGTTCGGGCCTGATCGAGAGAAGACTTATTTTATTACACCACGAGGGCTATACTGTTACAATGTCATGCTCTTTGGATTGAAGAATGCAGGGGCAACATATCAAAGATTGGCAACCATCATGTTCAGAAAACTGCTCGGCAAAACTATGGAGGTTTACATAGACGACACGTTGGTAAAGAGTAAAACTGGGCAAGGCCATATAGCAGATTTGAAAGAGGCTTTTGAAATCTTGAGGAAGTACAAACTGAGACTCAACGCCTCGAAGTGTGCATTTGGAGTCGGTTCTGGAAAGTTTTTGGGCCACCTTGTAACCATAAGAGGGATTGAGGCGAACCCCGACTAGATAAAGGCCCTACATAATCTGCAGAGTCCTCGGACAACGAAAGAAGTCCAACGGTTGACTGGGATGGCAGCGGCTCTTAATCGATTTATTAGCCGGTCATGTGACAAGTGCAGACCCTTCTTTCAGCTGTTAAAGAAAAGGGAAGTATTCAAGTGGGGAGCAGAATGCGAACAAGCCTTCCAGGATCTGAAAGGGTATTTGGCCTCTGCACCACTTCTTTCGACTCCAGAACCAGGTGAGTCCCTAGTTTCGTACTTAGCTGTATCTGAGCATGCTATGAGTGCAGTCCTCTTAAGAAATAAGGGATCCGAGCAAATCCCTGTTTATTATGTGAGCAAAATGTTATTAGATGCAGAAACAAGATATTTGCCTCTCGAGAAATTGGTCCTAGCATTAAGAACAGCAACTAGAAAATTGCCACATTATTTCCAGAGCCATATAGTTGTAGTTTATACTGAGTTCCCATTGAAATCGCTGCTACGAAAAGCAGACTTCTCGGGAAGGATCTCAACTTGGTCCGTTGAGTTAAGCCAATATGACATCAATTATCAGCCGCGCACAGCGATCAAAGGCCAAGTTTTGGCTGATTTTGTGGCAGAATTCTCACCCACAGTAGCACCTATGCGTCCTACGAGAAAGGAGCAGGAAACAAAACCACCAGTAAAGAAGAAACTGGCCCCAGCCGAACAAGATCCCCTGGAATGGAAGCTGTTTGTTGACGGGTCAGCTTGCAACACTGGATCAGGAATCGGGGTTGTGCTTCTACCCCCTGAAGGGTCAATGTTAGAACTATCTGTTCGGCTAGGGTTTAATGCATCAAATAATGTGGCAGAATATGAAGCACTTCTAGCTGGCTTGAAAAGTGCAAAAACCCTAAAAGCAGAATGGGTTAGGGTGTATTGTGATTCACAGCTTGTAGTCCATCAACTGTCTGGGCAATATGAAACCCGGAGTGAGAAGATGACGGCCTATGTACAGGCAGCCAGAGATCTACTTGATACCTTCAAAAGGGTGTATATTGAGCAGATAAGTTCTGGAAAGAATGCTCACGCAGATTCATTAGCATGGTTAGCCGCAGCTGTGCCAACTGAGTTCAAAAGAAAGGTAGCAGTAGAGTATCTGACTGAGCTAAGCATTGGGAGAAGTAAGGAGATGGTCTTGGACATGAACCAGGGACCAAGTTGGATGGACCCAATTGTGGAATTTTTACGAGATGAAATACTCCCTTCAGACAAGAAGGAGGCTCATAAAATAAGGACCAAATCTGCTAGGTTTTGGTTGTCCCCAGAAGGAAAATTGTATAGAAAGTCTTTTGCAGGTCCCTATTTGCTTTACGTGCACCCTGAGATGGTGCAAAAGTTCCTCCACGAGATTCATGAGGGGACATGTGGAAGCCATGCGGAAGCCATGCTGGGGGCAGGTCCATAGCCCATCGAGCAATCACCCAAGGTTACTGGTGGCCGTACATGCAAGAAGATGCTAAGGTATATGTAAAAATTTGTGAGAAGTGTCAGAAGTTCTCACCAATGATACGAATGCCAGTAGAAGATTGGGTACCACTAACGAGTCCCTGGCCATTTGCCCAATGGGGCATGGACATCGTAGGTCCACTCCACAAAGCAACGGGAAATAGGAGATTTTTGTTGGTAGCAACGGATTATTTCACCAAATGGATTGAGGCGGAACCTTTGGCTAAAATAACTGAACCTATGATAGAGAGGTTCGTGTGGAAAAGCATAATTACTCGGTATGGGGTCCCTTATTCATTGATTACAGATAATGGATCCCAATTTCAGAAAAATTTCAAAGCATTCTGTGCCAAGTATGGAATAAGGAACTACTACTCGACCCTAGCCTACCCTCAAAGTAACGGACAGGCAGAAGCTTCCAACAAATCAATTCTTGATGGGATCAAGAAGAGGTTGGATAAAGCAAAAGGGAAGTGGCCTGACAAATTGCCAATAGTTCTATGGGCATACCGAATAACACCTAGGAGGTCTACAGGAGAGACCCCCTATACATTAGCATATGGAACAGAGGCCGTTATTCCATTAGAAATAGGTCTGCCGACCAACCGGACCACTTTGGTTGAAAGTGGAGGAAATAATAGAGCCCTGGAGATTGAATTAGATCTTGTCGAGGAACGCCAAGAGCGGGCCCTGGTGCATTTGGCCTCATACCAAGAGCAGCTAATAAAAAGCTACAACAAGAATGTACACCCATGAGAGTTTGGTGTTGGAGACCTTGTGCTTCGAAAGGTGCTCGGCAACACTAAGGTGGCCAATGAGGGAAAGTTGGGAGCCAATTGGGAAGGCCCATATCGAGTTACTGAAATCGTGGGCATTGGGGCTTATCGATTGGCTGACTTGGATAGGAACCCAGTGCCAAGGCCTTGGAATGTCCTTAATTTGAGAAAATTCTTTATTTGAATATATTTCAAGTATTTTTTTTTTTTGCACATCGTGATTGTGTGAGGGTTACGAACAAAACTCTCTTGTGTTTTATTAGTTGCAAGGGGTACGAGTAACGCCCCCCTTGAGTTTTGAATTATGAACTCTAATTCTAAATAATGGAATATTCTTTTTAGCAAATTTTTATTCTGGGTACTAGAATATGAAGTCTGCCACTTATTTTTCAAACATCCTTCATATTGGGGAGCAGAGAATAGCCCCATACGTTTATACGTTTTCTTCGAATGCATACGAGATATGTAGCTCAATTGCTTAAAGTACAAATAAACTTAGGCAAATATCCAAGCATGAATTAAAACTTGGGATGCATACGAGAACATGCAAATATAGTTCAAGTACGAAACACTTGGCATGCATACGAATACATGCATAAGTACGAAAAACTTAATTAAGTACGAAAAACTTAATTAAGTACGAGAAACTTAAAAAAAGTACGAAATACTTAGCCACATATGCCCCCTAGAAAGAAACCGAAATGTCAAACAAAACAGTATTCACAGCCATAGAGGGCTACCAAAAGCCAAAACACCTATGTTAAAACAAGTCTATTTTCACAACTTTGGGCCATGCAGGGCAAGTTCAACTATTCAAGTAGTTTGTTCGGACGTGTGAGCATCTTGCTCCCTATCTCCCTCCTCCGCAATGTCTTCCTCAGGCCGAGCAACTGAACTTGGTAAGTCAATGTTGGTCCAAAGAGATGAAGATTCAGGTACCCCAGCTTTGGCAAGACATGCTGTCCATGAGGCAACCCATATCTGATCTTGTATCCCAGGCATTTGATTCTTGTAGCTTTCCGTAGCTACTTTAATCCCTTCATTGTACCCCCGCTCGAATGCAGCTTTGGCTTCGTTCTGACTTGCTTCTAGTTCTTTCAAAGATTGATTCAAGCTGTCTTCGACCCCCTTCAGCTTGCCTTTCAGCCCATCTGCTATCCCCAGGGCTTGGTTCCTCTCCCTTTCGAGCCTAATGATAGTGCGTTGAAGTTTGGTGTTTTCACTTACAAGCTTGCCACGTTGGGGTTCGGACTGGCTGAGTTTCTGAGCCATTGCCACCATCTTTTGCATTACCTGAAACATCCAAACAGTCAAACACAAATACCAAAGGATATGGTTTACAACGAGAAATTATACCTTGGCATTATGGGACATGAATGAGCTCAGAAGATTGTCAAGAGAGCATGCCACTTCTTTCTGCATATCTCCAGGCAGCAGAAAGGCTTGGGAAAGAGCAAGAGCAGTACCTTCAGATTCAACACTATCCTGAGCAGTGACAGCTCGATTTCCGTGAGTAAACGAAGGAGCCCATGTAGGAGCTGGAGATGAAAAGGATTGTGGGGGCCTTTCCTGAGATTCCTCCACTCGCTGGCGTTTGTCTCGGTGGAGGGCCTCAATTTTTTCTGGGGAGAACCCTGGAGGAACATCAGTTTGGGTCTGGGCACGGCGACCATGACCTTGAGAACCACTTTGGCTCCGAGCAACATTACGACCCCGACCAGGAATGGTAAGAAGGCTCCCTAGGTCAATTGGCCGGTTCATTTCTGGAGGAGAAGGGGTGTAACCGCTAGATGAGGAGCTGGATGAGGAACTGGAAGCTTCTTCGACGAGAGGAATTGGTTCGTTAGGAATTGGAGGTGTTTGAGAACGCCTTTCTTCTTGCTCGGGGAACGGTCTTGATGGACCAGCTAAAACAAGATTGTCGGCTGCACGGGTGCGCCGATCAATGAAACCACCATATGAAACTTTATAACTAAGTAGTATTTGAGTTGCTCTTGCTCGGCCCGAAAGGTATGTTCCTTCACCGTTGAAAGCGAGTGCGCGTTTGATATTCGCTACATGAAATTGTGGGGTTATGATGCTATGACCTTGAATGATGTTTGGAGTTGAAACATAACACAATGCATAATAAATAGAAGCATGAGAAGGCTTTTTCTGAAAAATAAAACATATGGATTAGGAGGAAAGCACTAACGTGGGCTCCCGAATATGTGAGGAGCATGAAAACCAATCACTTGGCCGTCCTCATCTCTGGGTTCGAAGTTGCCCATAACAATTAGAAAATCATCATCATCCCCTTGAGCAGAATTAGGGAGTTCAAGGACAAGTTTCTTTCTAGAATCCCTACTTTTTAAATAATATGTGAGTGCATCCCCGGTTCGGGAGATGCTGTATAGGTGGTGGATGTCATATAAACCTAAAGAAGTCCCTAACATTTGATTTAGGGCATTTATACCCATAACCACTCGAAAGAAATTGGCTGAAACCTGCATTGGAGAAAGCCTATAGTATGCCAGGACCTGACGAAGCAAGGGCGCCAAAAGAAACCTAACTCTGCCCTCAACGACGGCAACTACAGGAATGTGAAGGGTGTCAAACTCAAAACTTTCACGGATGGCATCCTCAGGAGCCAAAGCAGTAGCCACGTCATCAGGAATCTCGTAACGAGATCTGAAACTTGACATGGTCTGAGGAGTGTTACAATGCCTCCGAAACCTCCCCATAACCGGAAAAATTTGGGTTCTTCGAATGAATAGAAGGGGGGGAACGGAGAAACCCTAAAAACGATTGTAAGCAATCAATGAGAGAAATGGAGCAGAGAGAAGAATGGTGACTTACGAATTGGTGGATGGAATCCCTAAAGCAGAAAAGAAGAGGCCTCGAGATGGTGAACAGAGCTTCAATGGCGGGTAAGCTTGAACTTTCTTTCTACAGAGGGAGTCTAAGAGAGAGAATGGGGTATTGAAAATGGGACGAAAACCCAAAAATACCCTAAAAAGTGGGGTGGCGTATGCGAAACGTCACCCCAAACGCCGTTTGGATGATCCGTTCCCCAAAATACATCTGTCCGCATTTAATGTAAGCAAAACAATGAACGCCACGTGTAAAGCTTAGGACTAAAAGCCTGTCCAGGCCGAGCGAAGAGATGTTTTTGCCTTTGCTAAATGATGACAAATGCACCAAATTTATGAAATAAGGTGCAGCAACATAATACATTTGCTCGGTAATTAAGAGCTTTACTCATTATCTGAATAAACGAGTAAAGCTGGGGAGCAATTGTAGGGAGATATTCCTGAAACGGTACAAGGAAGGTCCGAACACATTGTGAAGGGAAGTCATCGCGCTATATAGTTCGGCAACATGGACCAGTGACATGAGAAGTCATTGGTCCAGAAAGTTGTACGAGTCTTGGTTCAGTAAACATGAGAAGTTATTGAACCAAATAAAAGGACAGTGACATGTGAAGCCACTATTCAAGTAGTTTGTTCGGCAATGAGAGAGCCGAATAGGAGGAGAGCTCCACAAAAAGGCAATGGTCCAAATAATTGATAAAGGACCAGTTACATGTGAAGTGACTGGTCCAGGCCGTTTGTTCGGCCATGAGATAGCCGAACAAGGAAAGAACTCCAATCATGTATTGGAGCATAGGGAACATTCTGGAAGAATCCAGAAACAGTGATATTCCGTTAAGGAACGAGATCCCAAGAATGTAGGATCTGGAAACCCGAAGATAATGGGATGTTCGGCTTGTTATGGAAAAGAGTCCTACAAGGATTAAAGTAATGAACTGATAAGGGAATGAGAATCCAAGATATCCTGGGTTTCCTATACGAGATAGGAAACCTAGGGCAACACAGATACTTGGGCAGCAAGCATCCATGCATCTATAAATATAAGGTAAACCTAGAGGAGAAAGGTACGCAATACATTGCATTCATACGAGATTTCCTATTGATATTTAGGGTTTATTACCAGTACATGATACTAACAAAGGCATCGGAGGGCCTTTGCCACGAGAGGCAAATGTGTGCTCACTCCTTGTTTGTTTTGCAGATTAGGGGAACCGACGACGAATTAGGGTTCCGGTCAAGTGCACGAGAAGCCGTTATAATCTAGTGCTGATCAAAGCACTACTAGAATTTTTCCACTTACAACCTTCATGGTCAAGATGTGTCAATGTCTCAGATGGATAAAGAGAATTTTAAGCCGGTGTTCTCTAAGGAAAAAGAAACCATTGATTTGGGAAGCACAGAGCTCAATCCCCCTACTTTTCAAATACCAGAAATTGCAGAGGAGGTGAATGTACAGTCACTTACTATACCTAATCCTAATTTGGAATATGAAACTCTTCTATCGACGGAGGTTACTGAAATTCAAAAGCAACCACAAACAACAGAGGTTCTCCCAATGGCTAACCAAGAGGTGACATTTTAAATGACTCCCATGACTTCACCTTCTTCTGTTAATAAGGTAAATCCTGATTTGGTCAACCCCGGATTGGTTAACACTCATACTTCTGACTTAGATCTCATGCTCAACAAAGCCAAGACATATCTTGAGTCCTATTCTAGGTCTATATCTGAATTTTCTGAATCTCTGACCCCACCTATCTTCTATGAGCTTAGTGAAGAAACTAAAGATGAAGTGAAGTCCTTCTTTAGAATGCTGGAACTCCCTTTGGCAGAGATTGCTACTGATCATACCCTAGCTTTCACTAGCTGTGTGAGCCATTTGATATCGAAGAAAGTTCTTCCATGATTAGAGCACATTAGACTTGAAGAGTTCTGGTCAAGCCTAAGTGAAAACCTAACTATGGCAGCATATTGCCTAAAAGAAATGAAGGAAAAGCTTGAAACCATAAACCAGCTTACTGATGTCTTTCCTAAACTGGATGTAATGGGAAATACTATCCATCAACTGAAAGATAGGTTGCATCAAGTGGATGTGGAAGAGGCCGCACTAATTGCCCGTTTAGACAAACTCAGAGAGGAAAGAACATCCTTGCTAGCATAGAAAGAGTTGATCAACCATGAATTGGTTAACATCAACTATGACGAGCAAGGAATCAAAACAATGATGTCTATTGCAAGGGATGACTTCTTGAAGAAATCAAGAGAGATACAATGTCATAGATAACAGATGGAGCTATTTCACTAAGCTCTTCATGGAATTTAACTCTAAAGTTCAATGACTGTCCGTAAACAATATTAATATTGTAACGCCTAGAATTTTTGGAACGTTAAATAGACAATTTCATTGGAAACTTAAATAGAATCTGAATCGTTATTACAGCATAACTCCCGTAAGAGTACATTTATTACACAAAGGGAGGGGAACTAGGGTTCTTATCTACAGCTCCGCCTACTTCTCCATCCTAGCCAGCTCCTCGGCTCCAAAAGTCTCCAAGGTCTAAGCTCACCCAGATCATCTACAAAGTTTGACACATTATACCAGCGTCGCCCCCGGTTTAATATGTCAGGGTCACCAAAAGTAACACCATGAGCTACAACAGCTCATCAGAATAATCCCATACCCGCTAACCCATAACTTACAAACAATAGGTAAGAGAAATAGTATACTAACCCCTGTAAATTCAATGGTTTTCAAATAGCACATGCAAAATCAATAAAGCACTTAACAATGACACATCCACATTCCCTAATCGTCTAGCGTTGGTGTCTGTGTTATCTGAGTTTCTCCTATGTGACTCATCGTAGACCGTGTCACATTTTCCCTTTTACCTAAACAACATTTTTAACACACCCAACCTCGGTTCCGCTGTCCCGGGCTCCCGAGTATCCTCACAATGGTTCCGCCGTTCCAGGTTCCCGTTGGCACAGAAAAATAATTGCATTGGCTCCTCTCCGCGGATAACCAAACTACAATTCAACCTTGGTTCCACCGTTCCGGGTTTCCAAGTATCCCCACAATGGTTCCGCCGTCCCAGGTTCCCATTGGGTTTTCGAACATCGTTTTACACACCCAACCTCGGTTCCGCCATTCCGGGTTCTCGAGTATCCTCACAATGGTTCTGCTGTCCCGGGTTCCCATTGGCACTCAAAATTTAGCATTGGCTCCTCTCCGCGGATGACCAAGCCACACACCACACAATGGGTTACCACGTCCGACCACATTGTGATTTTCAAAACATTTTCTTTTTCAAAACACACCTTTCATTAACAACACCCTAAGTGTTATGTTTCTACTTTCTCGATTTCTATGTCTCATTTTCATACAAAGACTCCGCGGCAGGACTTTTCATGCAAGTACACTATAACATAAATCATTCATTGTAATCTTGAAACTAAACTAGCAAGATCATCCAACTCTATGTTGCTTTTTCATGCTCATATTATCCCTAAGTTCACGAAGCATATTTACACAACTTAAAGCATAGTGTCACATGGATGGACACCTTTGGAATGGAAAACCACTTATGTTTCATCACACATCAAGGCAAGTAATCCTAATAATCATGTATACATGCTCATAACCATCGTAAGATCAAAATACTAATACTACCAAGAAAACGATCATTTCTTATATTTCAAAATCTGTTCTTTCTTCCTTTTGGAAAGTTCAAAACAACATATGTTTTTCCTGAAAATAAATTCGAGTTATTCAATATATTCATATTTCTCTTTGAACCTTTAGTAAAACACTTTACTAGTTGTCATGTATTTCAAACAATACAAGCAATGTATAATTTTACTTTTATACTTAGAGATAGTGTGTACGGGACTCTACCGTTCTTCTTGGCGGTTGGTATGGCTACAGAAAAAAATATGTCGGCTATTGAACGAAGTGACCTCCTATGGTAAGCTTACGGTAGTTTCGAAAGAGAAAAGATGAGACTTTCTTTTTCTCTCGAAACTAATTCTTGACTTAACTACTAAACTTTTTAGATCGAGAGGGTGGTCGAGTGGTGGTTTGGTGGCGGCCTTGGATGAGTTTCTTGAAGAACTCAAGAACACCAAGAACAAGAACAAACACAAAGATTTCTAGAGAGAGAAGTTGGAAGATTTGAAGGTGTGAGTTGAATGGCAAGAGGGGAGGGGGGGGGGGGGGGGGGGGGGGGGCTATTTATAGCAAAAATCTTGGCTCTCTCTCCCTCTCTATGGCCGGCCTCCCTCTCTCTCTATTTCTCTCATGGATTTGCTCCATCGTGTTGTCAAATCTTAGCTTTAATCATGCCAGAGCCTTCCCTCATGTCATTTCTACTTTTAGGTGCAAGACTATGTGATCATGAAGGATCCTAAGGATTAAAAGAAAATCCTAGGTAATTATAACCTAGGTTGCAAGTCCAGCTTACAAGTCTAAAGATTATGATGGCTAGGCTAAAAGTGTAGTCTTCCATGTTTAGTCAATCCTAGGCTAGGTTGTAAGTCAATTTCTAGGATAATTAAGGGCTAGATTTCATGTTTAAAGTGACCTAAAAATGCGTTGTAAAGTAGTAATTAGGCTTGAGGGCTAAAGGGTAGCTTGTTGGAGTGTACCAACACGTGCACACACCTCACACTCTCTCTCTCAGCCTCTCTCCTCTCGGTTTTCTCTCTCTCTCTCTCTCTCTCTCTCTGTAACATATGTGTGTGTATATATATATCTATATACATATGTGTACTTAGGTACTAAGTAGCCCTAATAAGTATAGGAAGAGGTAATGATTAAAGGTAAGGCTTTCAAGTGATATCCCATTGACCAATGGTTAAGAATTTCCTAGAAAGTCTATGTATGTGTGCATAGGCATGATTATGGTAGGCTATTATGTATATATATACACACACACACACACACACACACACACCTAGAGAAAATCTAGGAAAGTGATCTTATGGGGTAATTAGGTTCAAGTCTATTTTTTCTAGGCTTGCATGCATTACAAGTCTAGGAATACTACTTATGGAAGCAAAATGATGGGATTTGGTTTTGACTTGTCTAGTCAAATTTAGGTACTCATTGGATTATGGCAAGTCTTTACTTCTATTACTCAAAGGATAAAAATTACCCTACAAATTATTATTCAATGGGTAGAGAGGTAATGACGAGAAAAGATATACTTGGAAGAAGTAATGATGAGAAATAAAGTCTTGAAATGACTAGTCATGAAAGTGCAATGATTTTCAAGTTTAGGGTTGGAAAGGTTTAACTAGGGTGTAGAAAGGTTCAAGTAGGGTTGGAAAGGTTCATAAGGTTCATCTAGGGTTAGGAGAATGTAACTAAGTGAAATGGTAATTAGGTTTCTCTAACTAATCGGTTGGAAGCTAATTCTACTTGCCAAGTAGGATTTCTAGCCAAGAAAAATATACTAGTGCTTCTATGAGCATACTTGTCTTTAGAAAAGGACTAGATTGTCCAGTGCGAAAAGATATAATTTTATAAGTCTCAAATCTAATTATGACGGATTATTAAGGTTAAAAAAAATGAAAAAAAGAATTTTCAAATATTTAAATGAGATTTTTATTTACGAAAAATCGGAGTTATTACAACCTATCCCCCTTAAACAATTTCGTCCTCGAAATTAGGTGTACGCTCGGATTCGAATAGGTGGGGATAATTTGCTCTCATGGTTTCCTCTCTCTCCCATGTGGTCTCTTCCGATCCACGGTGCCTCCACAGGACTTGTACTAGTTTGATCATCTTATTTCGGATTATCTTTTCACTCCAGTCCTGAATCTCTATTGGTTCTTCCTCGTAAGTTGCGTCTTCGTCGATGGTGACGTCTTCCCAGTTGAGGACATGTGTTGGCAACGCGAGATACTTGCGGAGCATTGAAACTTGAAACACGTTATGTACTCTATCTAGCTGCAGTGGCAGTGCTAGACGATACACAACCTTCTTGATTCTCTCCACAATGTCGAAGGGTCCTATGTAACGTGGGGACAATTTTCCCTTTTTCCCAAATCGGATAACTCCTTTCTTTGGCCTAATCTTTAGAAACACATGGTCTCCTACTTCAAAGGATAATGGTCGTTTCCTTTTATCCATATAGCTCTTCTGTTAGCTTTGAGCATTCTGGATTCTTTGTCTAATGGTTTTAACCTTTTCCATAGTATCTCGTACTATGTCAGGTCCTATTAACCCCATTTCTCCAGCATTTGTCCAGCAGACGAGAGATCGGCAAGGTCGACCGTATAGGGCTTCGTACGGTGCCATCTCGATACTGGCTTGGTAGCTATTGTTGTAGGCGAACTCTACTAATGGTAAGTGCTGCTCCCAGTTTTCGGAGAAGTCCAAGGCACAAGCTCTCAGCATGTCTTCCAGTGTTTGTATTGTCCTCTCCGTTGTCCATCTGATTGTGGGTGGAAGGCTGTACTAAGCCTTACGTCCGTTCCCAATGCCTTCTGTAATCCTTTCCAAAAGTGTGACACGAAACGTGGGTCTCAATCAGACACTATTGAGATAGGTACTCCATGTAGGCATACAATCTCTCGGATATACAGTAGGCTCAGATGTTCTACGCTTTTTGTCATTTTAACAGGCAGAAAATGCGCAGATTTGGTGAGTCAATCCACAACCACCCAAATAGCAATGTTGGATTTGGTAGACCTGGGTAGTCCAATCACAAAGTCCATCGAAATATGCTCCCATTTCCAAGTTGGAATTGGTAAGGGTTGGAGATCTCCTCCTCCTAGCCTTGTTGATTGCCCATCTAGGGAGTGCCTGTCCCTTTCGAATACGAGATCCTATGAATTCGCAATCCTGCTTAAAGGTTTGAGCTAGTAGGATTTTTCGGTGGAGTGCCGGTTCTGTAACGAGAGCATACAAACGTGCGTTTTCATCCTTTGACGATGGTCGCAGGTTGAACTTGTTGAGAGTGTCCACCATTTCCCCTCCTTAATGGCAGTTTTGACTTATGTGCCCTGTCCTTTCGGCTCCGAGCTTCAGCCACTACGTTGGCCTTGCCAGGGTGGTACTGTAGCGTAAACTTAAGTCCTCCAAGTATTCCATCCATCGACACTGCCTCAGGTTCAACTCCTTCTGTGAACAGATACTTGAGGCTTTTGTGGTCGATAAAGATCTCGAATTGTTCGCCCCATAGATAGAAACGCCAGGACTTGAGGGCGAATACTATTGCAGCCAATTCTAAGTCGTGAGTGGGGTAATTCTTCTCGTGCGGTCGAAGTTGTCGAGATTCGTAGGCTACAACCTTTCCATTCTGCATTAGCACGCATCCCAAGCCATTTCTTGACACGTCGCAATAGACCGTATAATCTACATCCCGCTCGGGAATGATGAGTATCGGCGCACTGGTTAGTCTCTTCTTCAATTCCCTAAAAGATTTCTCACAAGCTTCATCCCAATCCAACTTCGCTCCTTTCTTAGTTAGCCATGTCATTGGCTTGGTGAGGGTTGAGAAATCTTATGTGAATCCATGGTAATACTCACCTAATCCTAGAAAACTCCTTATTTCAAAAACTGAGGTCGACTGTTTCCAATTCAGCACTACTTCGACCTTACTTTCGTCCACCGCGATTCTGTCCTTGGATACTACGTGCCCCAAGAACTTAACCACTTCCAGCCAAAACTCGCATTTACTTGCTTTGGCATAGAGTTGGCTATCTCGGAGTACTTGTAGTACTATCCAAAGGTGTCCTTCGTGCTTCTCCTTATTGGTGGAGTATATCAAGATGTCATCAATGAACACCACTACAAATTTGTCTAAGTAGGGTTGAAAAGCCTTGTTCATGAGACACATGAATACTGCCGGAGCATTGGTCAGTTTGAACGGCATTACTACAAACTTGTATTGTCCGTATCTGGTGCAAAAGGCTGTCTTGGCGATATCCTCATCTCGGATCCTTAACTAATGATAGCCTGATCGAAGATTGATCTTAGAGAAGCAAGTTGCTCCTCTCAATTGATCAAATAGATCATCGATCCTTGGCAATGGGTACCGGTTCTTGATCGGGACTTGATTTAGCCTGCTGTAGTCGATGCATAGTCGAAGTGTCCCTTCTTTCTTCTTCATGAATAGTGCAGGCGCTCCCCATGGTGATGTACTCGACCTGATAAACCCCTTGTCCAATAGCTCCTACAATTGGGTCTTGAGCTCCTTTAGTTCTACAGGGGCCATTTGGTATGGTGCTATAGAGATTGGTGTTGTTCCCAGTTGGAGTTCTATAGAGAAGTCTATCTCTCTCTGGGGTGGTAAGCCAAGAAGTTCTTCAGGGAAAACATTAGCGTACTCGCACACGATGTGTGGTAATCCCACTTCCATCCTATCGGCTTCTCCTAAATGGAGGCTAGCTAGCCATCCAAACAGTTGGTTCTGCCACCTGGATTTTCTCGTCGTCGAGCTCACCGTCTGTCTATCCCCCTTAAATCGGAAATGAGTCCCTTCGGGGGTATACGCGGTCACCATCTTCTGATGGCAGTTTATGACCACTCGATGTGTTGATAGCCAATCCATCCCTAGGATTACGTCAAAATCCACCATGTTGATCACCCTAAGATCGCAGGTTGGACGCGGGTTTGCTACTTCTTATTCGCACCCTCTACACACTAGACTAACAGCGATACTTCCCCCTAACGGTGACGTTACTTTCATACTCGTACTTAGGGGTTCTGTTTCTAGTGCTAGTGCAGATACGCGGCAACAAATATAAATGAATGCGATGCTCTTGAATCAAACAAAGCTTGTATGCAGGTACTATACAATAGTAGTGTACCTTGGATCACAGAGGGATCTTACTCTTGTTCCTCAGCATGTAGCGCAAAGATACGCCCTCCAGTGCCTTGCTGGGTTCCCATGGGCTGCTTTCCCTTGTTCTGCCCATTCTGCTGCTGTGGCATCGGTCGGTCCAGGTTGAGTTCTCTGATTTCCAAAGTCCTCATTCCTCTCCCTCTGAGGTTGGGGGCATTCACGCTTATAGTGGCCCATAGCCTAACAGTTGTAGCACTGAACTGTCGCTCTGTCCCGACCACCTCTCTGTGGTTCGCCACGTCCGGGGGTAGCAGTCTTCCAGGGTTGGTTATTTTGCGGCGGGTTAGAGGGTTTGACGGGGTAGGGTCCACGGTTGGTGCTGGGTGGTTTGGTTCAAATTGGCCCACCGGTGCTATTATTCGCCTTCCTCCACCGGGTTTTGAAGTCCAGCTCTTCATTCTTTAGCCGAAGCACACATTCCACCACTTCCGCGTAGGTGGTGAAGGCTTGAGCCACCACGACCCTTTGAGCAGTCGTCAGCCCCCACTTGAAGCTCCTAGCCTTCTTGTCCTCGTTCGAGATGGAGTCTAGGGCGTAACGGGACAGCTCTTCGTACTTGGCCGCATACTGGGTGACGGTCATCGTTCCTTGTTTTAGGTTCAGGAACTCTTGTTCCTTGGCTAGGCGAAGGGGTGGGGGAAAGTGTTAGTTGAGGAACAAGATTTCGAACTCAGCGAAGGTTAGAGTGGCTATGGTATGAGTTGCCTCCATTAGGTCCCGCCAATAGCGGGCTTCTCCCTTCAATTGGCAAGTGGCTAAGGCCACACGGTTTCTGTCGCAGGTAATCCCTAAGGTTCTAAGGATCATCTTGACTTCATTCAGCCACGTCTCGGCCATGATGGGGTTAGGATCCCATGTAACACCCGTAATTTTGGGAACGTTAAAAGGATAATTTCATTGAAAATTAAATGGAGTCTGGCTCAATATTACATCATAAACCTTACAAAAGTACTTTTATTCAAATAAGGGAGGGAACTAGGGTTCCTATCTACTGCTCTGCCTGTTCCTCCATCCTGGCCAGCTCCTCGGCTCTAAAGGCTTCCAAGGTGTAGAGTTCACCCTGTTCGTCTATAAGATCTGACACATTATACTGGTGTCGCCACCAATATAATATGTCAGGGTCACCAAAGGTAACACCTTGATCTACAAAAGCTCAATAGAACAACTCATACCCACTAACCCTTAACTTACGAACAATCGATCATAAATTTAATGATTTCCACATAGTTCATACATATGCAACAAAACAGTCAACAATGACACATCCGCATTCATTATTCAACTAACGTTGGTGTCCATGGTTTTCCAAGTTTCTCCTATGCGACTTCTCATAGACCGTGTCACTGGTTTCACCTTTCATTAACCAAATCAACATTTTCAAAATCATCATTTTAACACACCCAACCTCGGTTCTGTCGCACCGGTCACCCGAGTATCCTCACAATGGTTCCGCCGCGCTGGGTTCCCATTGGCACACAAATCTGCATTGGCTCCTCTCCGCAGATAACCAAGCCATATTACCAATGAGACTACCACGTTCGGCCCCATTGGCAATCTTCACAATGGGCTACCAAGTCCGGCCACATTATGGTTTTCACAATCCACGCAATGGGCTACCAAGTCCGGCCACATTCAGAGTTTTCATTCACACAACGAGCTACCAAGTCCGGCCACGTTGCGGTTTCCACAAATCCACGCAATGGCAACCAAGTCCGGCCACATTGTGGGTTTTCTTACACACAATGGGCTACCACGTCCGGCCACATTGCAGTTTCAAAACATACCTTGCAATTAACACACCCCAGGTGCCATGTTTCTACTTTCTCGATTTCTGTGTCTCATTTTCATGCAACGACTTCGCTGTAGGACTTTTCACATACGTAATCATAAATCATTCATTGTAATCTTGAAACTAAACTAGCAAGATCATCCAACTCTATATTACGAATCATGCTCAAATCACCACCTAAAGCATAACGCCACATGTACGGACACCTTTGGAGTGAAATCACTTATGCTTTACAACAAGGCAAGTAATGCAAACAATTCATAACACATGTTCATAATCATCTAAAGATCAAAATATGAATACTTCTATCAATGATAAAGTCTTATCTTTTGCAAAATCGTTCTTTCTTCCTTTGTGGGAAATTCAAAACAATACATGTGTTTATTAGGGTAAAAGTCGATTATTCCAACATGTTCATATTTCCATTAGCGAAAATAAGATATTAACTATCATGCATTTCAAAACATTATAAGCAACAGATAACCTTATATATGGAGAATCTACTTATACTTCCAACATACGGTTATACGTTATACTTGGAGTTGGTGGACAAAGAGACTCTACGTATACTTAGAGATAGCGTATATGGGACTCTACGCATACTTAGGGATAGCATATATGGGACTCTACCTTTCTTCCTTGCGGTAGTTGATGACTACGGAAAGTAAGTCGGCGGTCGAACAGAGTACACTACAAGAAAAATTCAATTGGGTGACGAATGAAAATCGTCACAAATTGCATGTTTTTCGTCACAAATAATATAGGTGACGAAAAAAAATTTGTCGACTAAAGGTTGTCGAGGATTCTTACCTAGTGACGAAATCTATTTTTCGTCACCTATAGTGCCTTTTGATGACGAAATATTTTGTCACCAAAAAATGAATAATTGGTGACGAAATTTTTTTCCTCGCTTATTTTGCTTTTTGATGACGAAATTTTTTGTTATCAATTATTCCTTTTAGCGATGAAAAAATTCATCACCAATGTGACAAATCGGTGACGAAATTTTTTGTTGCAAAAAATCTTTTCATATGGGAAAAAAAATCATTCTCTCTTGCTCCTGCTGAGTTTCGAACCCAAGTCCATTGAGTTTTCGCGCAAGTTCCAACCAACTGCACCACACACACTTTTCAGTAAACATTTGAAATATCTAATGTATAACACATATGTTTAACATGAAAATATATTTCGAATGTAATTTTGAACATTTAAACATTAAAATTAGCAAATTTGATAAACATGAAAGTTGTAGGCAATTGAGTTATTGTTCAAACCCAATTTGAATTATCTCAATCGGAGTTTTTAGTAAAGAGTTACGTCCGAAATAAATTTAGTGACAAAGCACAATTCATAAATTTTGTCACGAAAGATGCCTATTTGACGACGAAATATATTTTTCGTCGCTGAAAGCGTTAAAATGGTGACGAAATATAATTTCGTCACCAAAGTTAAGCATTTGGTGACGAAATAAATATTTCGTTACTAAATTGCTCTCATTTGGCGACGAAATATATTTTTTGTCACCAAATGATTATCTTTGGCGACGAAAAATAATTTCGTCATCTTTTTTAAGCTTTTGGCAACAAAAAATGTATTTCGTCACCAAATGGGTACCTTTGGTGACGAAAATATTTTTTTCGTCACTAAACAGATATAATTGGTGACGAAATTATTTCGTCACGGATGTTATCAAAATAGTGACGAATTTATTTTTTCGTCGCCAAATATACTCATTTAGTGACGAAATTAAATTTCGTCGCCACTTTTTCGTCACCAATTTTAATTTTTCTTGTAGTGGTAACTTCCTATGGTAAGATTCCGGTAGCTTCGAAAGAGAAAGGTTTCTCTCGAAACTACATCTTGACTAAACTTCTTAAACTTTTTGGATTGAGAGGGTGGTCGAGTGGTGGTTTGGTGGCGGCCTAGGTTGAGTTTCTTGAAGAACTTAGGAAGAACTTAAGAATAATGAAGAACAAGGCAAGAACAAAGTAAGAACACAAGATTTCTAGAGAGAGAAGTTGAAGGATGAAGGTGTGGGTTGAAATGGCAAGTGACGGTCCTATTTATAGCAAAATTCTTGGCTCTCTCTCCCTCTCCTTGGCCGGCCATATCTCTCTCTCTTTCTCCCATGGATTTGCTCCATTGTATGGTCAAATCAAGCATTTCAAGCTCACCACGACTTATCAAATCCAATCCTTAGGCATAAGGCTATAAAATCAAGTAGAATCTTAGGCTTTCTAGGTAAATCTAGGTGATCATAGTCTAGGTTGGCAAGTCTTATAAGTCTAGGGTAGGTTTTGATTAGGCTAAAGAGTAGCCTTCCATGTTTAGTCTTTCCTAGGTCTAGGTTGTAGTAAAATCCTAGGGTAATTAAGGCTAGGTTCTAGGATGATTAAAGGCTACTTTAGAATCAAATCTAGGATGATTAGGGCTAGGATTCTATGTTAGAAATTGACTAGAATGAGTTGTCTAGTCAATTGGACTTAAGACTAAAATAGGGCTAAAGAGGTAGCGTGTGCAAGTGTACAAACCACAAAGCACTCACATGCACCTTTCTCTCTCTCTCTGCTCTCTCTCTCAGCCTCTCTTTCCTCCCTCTCTCTCGACGTCTCTCTCCTCTTTCCTCTCTTGGCCTCTGTCTCTCCCTCACTCTCTCTCTCTTTCTCCCATGTGCCTAATATATATATATATATATATGTATATATATATATATATATATGTATGTGTAAGACTATGGAGGGTTAGGTCTAAGGTAGGTTATGATTAAGGGTTAAGCTTCCAAAGGTAATCCTATGGACCAATGGTTAATAGTTTCCTAGAAAGTAAGTCTATGGTCAAGTAGTCATGATTAAAGTAGGTTATGAGTGCTACTTTTGGTAGTATCATGATTACTATCTTTGTCCAATGGTTCTTAAATGCTAGGGAAAGGTAACTAAGTTAATTGGTACTTAGGTTGGCCTAACTAATGGTTGGAAACAAAACCTTGTATGCAAAGGATAAGAATTACCCTAACAACTATCGTTCAATGGGTAAAGAGAAAAGATACACTAGGAAGATGTAATGATGAGGAATGAAGTCAAAAATTGACTAGTCAAGAAAGTGCAATGATTTCCTAGTCTAGGGTTGCATTCATGACAAGGCTAAGGTTGCTTCTTTTAGAAGCAAAATGATGGCTTCCTTTGGTATGACTTGTCTTGTCAAGTCAATACATTCATTGGCAATTTCTAATGTCTATTGCCAAAGGGATAAAAATTTTCCTAACAATTATTGACCAATGGGTAAAGATATAAAGAGATAGGTATGGGCTTGAATGACTAGTCATGGGGTATAATGATTACCTCTAATGGCCTAATGGTTCTATTAGGGTTAGGAGGGGTTCACAAGGCTCAAAGATGGTCAAAAAGGTCCATCTAGGGTTAGGAGTTTGTAACTAGGTGAATTGGTAGTTTGGTTTCTCCAACTAATCGGTTGAAAACTAATTCTACTTGCCATGTAGGATTTCTAGGCAAGAAATATAATTTAAAGATTTTATTTAACTTGTTAGGAAAATATACAAGTGCTTTTATAAGCATACTTGTCTTTAGAAAGGACTAAATTGTCCGGGACGAAAAGATATAATTTTATAAATCTCAAATCTAATTATGACAGATTATTAGAAACAAAAATGGAATTTTTAAAGAAATCCAAGTAATTAAAATAACTTTTAAATATTTTAACGAAATTTTTATTTACCGAAAATCAGGGTCGTTACAATCTATCCCCCTTAAAATAATTTTGTCCTCGAAATTGGTGCGTGACTACGGATTAGACATAGTCGCTATACCTAGTCTTGAAACGCCCCAAAACGCTTTGGCATCTCACAGCCACTGTCTAAAAGCTCTGGCAGGTTTTAGAAATATCTTGGAGTACGACGACAGCATTTTCAGGCATCCCTCACAATCCTCTGCATGTTTTGTTAATCAAATTAAGCCTCATCACTTGCTTAACATGACGGGGTTAAAGTTGTTTTCGCCGTCGAATAATTTTGCCTCATTGTATGCCTTTGATGAAGTCTCAATCGTAAATGCAACGTCAAATGCAAAACTTCTACTAAATCATCATGCGGTGCCGTATCCCATAAGCGTTTCATTAGCACGTCCCTGTCGAATCAACATGCTTCCCCATCTAACGATATTAAGCTCATTTCTAAAACTAGGGAACAACAGATCCACTTGAGCAGAATAACCTTATAATCGTAAGCCATAAGTACTCCATCCTCATTTTGGGGGAAAATCGAACATCAGCAAGCATACCCTACGATACTCTACAAACTTGGATATTATTAGCAAAGGCACTGAAAGAACCTTTGCAGTCACGGGAAAATAAGTCTTTGGCAGCGTCGACTTATGGCAGTAATTTTAGATGTACGGCTGCTTTCAATTCAGTACTGCTTTGACCCTACTTTTGTTCACCTCGATTCCATCCTTGGATACCACGTGCCCTAAGAACTTAACCACTTCTAGCTAAACTCATATATTCTTGCCTTGGCATAAAGTTGGCTATCCCGGAGTACTTGTAGTATCATCTGAAGGTGTCCTTCGTGCTTCTCTTAATTGATCCAATAGGTCATCGATCCTTGGTAATGGATACCAGTTCTTGATGGTGACTTGATTTAGCTCCCTGTAGTCGATGCCTAGTCGAAGCGTCCCTTCCTTCTTTTTCGCGAATAGTGCAGGTGCTCCCTATGGTGACGTACTCGGCCTGGTAAACCCTTTGTCCAACAGCTCTTGCAATTGGGTCTTGAGCTCCTTTAGCTCAACTGAGGTCATTTGGTACGGTGCCATAGAGATTGGTGTCATTTCCCAGTTGGAGTTCTATAGAGAAGTCTATCTCTCTCTTGGGTAGTAAGCCACGAAGTTCTTCAGGGAAAAACATCGACGTATTCACACACGATATGTGGTAATCCCACTTCCATCCTATCGGCTTCTCCCAATTGGAGGCTAGCTAGCCATCCAAACAGTTGATTTTGCCCCTTGGACCTCCTCGTCGTCGAGCTCACCATCTGTCTATCCCCCTTAAATTGGAAACGAGTCCCTTCGGGGGTATATGCGGTCACCATCTTCTGGCGGCAGTCTATGATCGCTCGATGTGCTGATAGCCAGTCCATCCCGGAGATTACGTGAAAATTTGCCATGTTGATTACTTTAAGATCACAGGTTCGGCGCAAGTTGGTTATTTCAAGTTCGCACCCTCTACTCACTAAACTAACAGCTATACTCCCCCTAACGGTGATGTGACCTTTATACACGTACTTAGGAGTTCTGTTTCTAGTGCCAGTGTAGTTACACAGGCAGTAATTATAAGGGAATGCGATGCTCCAGAGTTAAACAAAGCTTAAAAGCAGGTACTATAGTAGCGTACCTTGGATCACAGATGGATCCTGCTCTTGTTCCTCAGTTTGCAGCGCGAAGATACGCTCTACAATGCTTTGCTGGGTTTCCATGGGCTGCTTTCCTTTGTTCTGCCCATTCTACTACTACGATGGGCCTCTAGGGGTTTGCCTCATAAAATCGGTCTGTCCCGGTTGTTGAGTTTCTGATTTCCAAAGCTCACATTCCCCTCCTTCTGAGGTTGCGGCCATTGGCGGCTGTAGTTGCCCATAGACTGACAATTGTAACACCTGACTGTCGTCAAATCTCGGTTGCCCCTCTGCGGTTTGCCACGTACGATTGTATCAGTCCTCCAGGGTTAGTTGCTTTGGGTCGGGGTGAAGGGTTTGGTAGGGTAGGGTCCGCGGTTATTGTCGGAAGGTTGAGTTCGGATAGGTCCGCCGGTGTTGCCTGCTGCCTTCCTCCATCGGGTTTTGAAGTCATTTTCCTCACTCTTCATCCGAAGAGCACACTTCACAACACTGGTATAGGTGGGAAAGGCCTGAGCTACCACAGCCCTTCTAGCGGTTGTCAGTCCCCAATCAAACCTTCTCGCCTTCTTGTCCTTAGTTGCAACGGCCGTTTGGGTGTAACGAGACAATTCCTCAAATTTGGCCGCATATTGGGTAACGGTCATCGTTCCCTGTTTCAAATTTAGGAACTCTTGTTCCTTGGCTAGACGAAAGGGTGTGGGGAAGTACTTGTCGAGAAACAGGGTCTCAAACTCGGCAAAGGTCATGGTGGCTATGGCATGGGTTGCCTCCATTAGATCCCACCAGTAGTGGGCTTCCCCCTTCAGTTGGTATGTGGTCAAGGCCACACGATCTCCATTTTGGGTGATCCTTAAGGTTCTAAGGATCATTTTGACATCGTTTAGCCATGTCTCAGCCACGACGGGATTGGTATCTCCGTGACAAGTCGGGGGTCGACGTTTGCAGAACTCGTTCATTGCCCGGGTTTGAGTCATGGGTCCATCATCGTGGTTTTGGTTTGGGCGGTTGGCGTTCAAAGCTGTTATGAACGCTTGCATGATTTGGGCTAAGTTGGGGTTTGCATCAGAGGACTCTCCGTTTTCGTATCCTAGTCCACTACGTCGGTTCACCATCTACGAGTAGAAATTGAAAGGGGGAGTTTTAGTCTACCTAAACAATTTTCCTTTTGCAAATGGTGTATCTTCTTAAAAGTTAAAAGCAATTTATCATGTAGTATGTAACAGTACTCTTTTATAATAAAGCAAGCTTTTCATAGATAAAGAAAGATACAATACAAGCATAGAATTCTACTACAAGGCAAGTAGAGATCTTAGGATAAGATTCTTCCTAATACAAGTTATGACGAAACGATCCTACATCTCAAAAGGATTACAATGGTCACTAGGTTTATTCGATTACGCCTAAGTGGTATCCCTGGTTTTCACGGGTCCTTTGGAGTCTAGTCTTCTTCGAGATTCCCTTCACCTAACAGGTTCTCTTCCTTAGTCATCTCATTACTGTCCCCATCGTCACCGATTCCTTCCTCCTCTTTACCAACCTCACGACTTTGCATCGGGGGTAAGACACCGAAGAATCCATAGAAAGCATATAGGATTGGAAACATTTCAGGAAACCAGGGGTCTTCTTCAACGGGAATAGGGGTATTCTGTTGTACTCTCACGAAATTTCGCTGTTCTGCGAGTACAATGGCAACAAAGTTGGGGTCCTCCACTAGTTGAGTTGTCATGGTTTCTATGGCGATTTTGAGCTGACGAGCTCCCATCAACAGATCGATTAGGTGATCCAGGTGGTTCATCTACAAGGGAAGAGTTTTAAACCTCAATTAGTAACGTCTTAAAACAGGATTATGAACTTCTAGAGAAAACCTTCGAGTTTCTAAGTTCCACGTTTGATCCTTGATTTAAGTCATCATCCAATTGTTCGGAAATTCCCAGCTCAGTGGTACTGCCAATTTCCACACCTTGCTTTAATCCGAAGATTGTGCTATCAAAATTCCACCCAATTTGAGATGGTAAACTTAAAGTCAATTCACGTTTGTGCAACGGTCAAACTATCTTATGGTCTACCCATTCTACCCATGGCTGAGGGTTGAACCTAAAGCTTTGATACCAATTTGTAACGCCCCTAATTTTGGGAACGTTAAAAGGACAATTTCATTGAAAATTAAATGGAGTCTGGCTCAATGTTACATCATAAACATTACAAAAGTACTTTTATTCAAATAAGGGAGGGAACTAGGATTTTTATCTACTGCTCTGCCTGTTCCTCCATCTTGGCCAGCTCCTCGGCTTCCAAGGTGTAGAGTTCACCCTGTTCGTCTATAAGATCTGACATATTATACCGGCGTCGCCACCAATATAATATGTTAGGGCCACCAAAGGTAACACCGTGAGCTACAAAAGCTCAATAGAACAACTCATACGCACTAACCCTTAGCTTATGAACAATTGATCATAAATTTAATGATTTTCACATAGTTCATACATATTCGACAAAACAGTCAACAACGACACATCCGCATTCATTATTCAACTAACGTTGGTGTCCATGGTTTTCCAAGTTTCTCCTACGTGACTCCTCGTAGACCGTGTCACTGGTTTCACCTTTCATTAACCAAATCAACATTTTCAAAATCGTCATTTTAACACACCCAACCTCGGTTCCGCTGCGCCGGCCTCCCGAGTATCCTCACAATGGTTCCACCGCGCCGGGTTCCCATTGGCACACAAATCTGCATTGGCTCCTCTCTGCGGATAACCAAGCTATATTACCAATGAAACCACCACGTCCGACCCCATTGGCAATCTTCACAATGAACTACCAAGTTCGGCCACATTATGGTTTTCACAATCCACGTAATGGGCTACCAAGTTCGGCCACATTTAGAGTTTTCATTCACACAATGAGCTACCAAGTCCGGCCACGTTGCGGTTTCCACAAATCCACATAATGGCTACCAAGTCTGGCCACATTGCGAGTTTTCTTACACACAATGGGCTACCACATCCGGCCACATTGCGGTTTCAAAACATACCTTGCCATTAACACACCCTAGGTGCCATGTTTCTACTTTCTCGATTTCTATGTCTCGTTTTCATGCAACGACTACACGGTAGGACTTTTCACATATGTAATCATCAATCATTCATTGTAATCTTAAAACTAAACTAGCAAGATCATCCAACTTTATATTATGAATCATGCTCAAATCACCACCTAAAGCATAACGTCGCATGTGCGGATGCCTTTGGAGTGAAAATCACTTATGTTTTAAAACAAGACAAGTAATGCAAACAATTCATAACACATGCTCATAATCTTCTAAAGATCAAAATATGAATACTTCTATCAACGATAAAGTCTTATCTTTTGCAAAACCGTTCTATCTTCCTTTGTGGAAAATTCAAAACAACACATGTGTTTATTAAGGGAAAAGTCGATTATTCCAACATGTTCATACTTCCATTAGCGAAAATAAGTTATTAACTATCATGAATTTCAAAACATTATAAGCAATAGATAACCTTATATACGGAGAATCTACTTATATTTCCAACATACGGTTATACGCTATACTTGGAGTTGGTGGACAAAGAGACTCTACGTATACTTAGAGATAGCATATATGGGACTCTACGTATACTTAGAGATAGCGTATATGGGACTCTATGTATACCTAGGGATAGCGTATATGGGACTCTACCTTTCTTCTTGGCGGTAGTTGACGACTACGGAAAGTAAGTCGGCAGTCGAACGGAGTAACTTCCTACGGTAAGCTTCCGGTAGCTTCAGAAGAGAAAGGTTTCTATCGAAACTAGATCTTGACTAAACTACTTAAACTTTTAGGGTCGAGAGGGTGGTCGAGTGGTGGTAGCCTAGGTTGAGTTTCTTGAAGAACTTAGGAAGAACTCAAGAATAATGAAGAACAAGGCAAGAACAAAGTAAGAACACAAGATTTCTAGAGAGAGAAGTTGAAGGATGAAGGCATGGGTTGAAATGGCAAGTGAGGGGTCCTATTTATAGCATAATTCTTGGCTCTCTCTCCCTCTCCTTGGCCGGCCATATCTCTCTCTCTATCTCTCTCCCATGGATTTGCTTCATTGTATGGTCAAATCAAGCATTTCAAGCTCACCATTACTTGTCAAATCAAATCTTTAGGCATAAGGCTATAAAATCAAGTAGGATCTTAGGATTTCTAGGTAAATCTAGGTGATCATAGTCTAGGTTGGCAAGTCTTATAAGTCTAGGGTAGGTTTTGATTAGGCTAAAGAGTAGCCTTCCATGTTTAGTCTTTCCTAGGTCTAGGTTGTAGTAAAATCCTAGGGTAATTAAGGGTAGGTTCTAGGATGATTAAAGGCTACTTTGGAATCAAATCTAGGATGATTAGGGCTAGGATTCTATGTTAGAAATTGACTAGAATGAGTTATCTAGTCAATTGGACTTAAGACTAAAATAGGGCTAAAAAGGTAGCTTGTGCAAGTGTACAAACCTCAAAGCACTCACATGCACCTTTCTCTCTCTCTATCTCCTCTCTCTCGGCCTCTCTCTCATCCCTCTCTCTCAGCCTCTCTCTCCTCTCTTGGCCTCTCTCTCTCTCCCTCTCCCTCCTTTCTCCCATGTGCCTAATATATATATATATATATATATATGTATGTGTAAGACTATAGAGGTTTAGGTCTAAGGTAGGTCATGATTAAGGGTTAAGCTTCCAAAGGTAATCCTATGGACCAATGGTTAATAGTTTCCTAGAAAGTAAGTCTATGGTCAAGTAGTCATGAATAAAGTAGGTTATGAGTGCTACTTTTGGTAGTATCATGATTACTATCTTTGTCCAATGGTTCTTAAATGCTAGGGAAAGGTAACTAAGTTAATTGGTACTTAGGTTGGCCTAACTAACGGTTGGAAACAAAACATTTTACCCAAAGGATAAGAATTACCCTAACAACTATCGTTCAATGGGTAAAGCGAAAAGATACACTAGGAAGATGTAATGATGAGGAATGAAGTCAAAAATTAACTAGTCAAGAAAGTGCAATGATTTCCTAGTCTAGGGTTGCATTCATGACAAGGCTAAGGTTGCTTCTTTTAGAAGCAAAATGATGGCTTCCTTTGGTATGACTTGTCTTGTCAAGTCAATACATTCATTGGCAATTTCTAACGTCTATTGTCCAAGGGATAAAAATTTCCCTAACAATTATTGACCAATGGGTAAAGATATAAAGAGATAGGTATGGGCTTGAATGACTAATCATGGGGTATAATGATTACCTCTAATGGCCTAATGGTTCTATTAGGGTTAGGAGGGGTTCACAAGGCTCAAAAATGGTCCATTTAGGGTTAGGAGTTTGTAACTAGGTGAATTGGTAGTTTGGTTTTTCCAACTAATCGGTTGAAAACTAATTCTACTTGCCATGTAGGATTTCTAGGCAAGAAATATAATTTAAATATTTTATTTAACTCATTAGGAAAATATACAAGTGTTTTTATAAGCATACTTGTCTTTAGAAAATGACTAAATTGTCCGGGACGAAAAGATATAATTTTATAAATCTCAAATCTAATTATGACGGATTATTTGAAACAAAAATGGAATTTTTAAAGAAATCCAAGTAATTAAAATAAAATTTAAATATTTTAACGAAATTTTTATTAGCTGAAAATCAGGGTTGTTACATCCCGTGAAAAGTCGGGGGTCGGCGTTTGCAGAATTCGTTCATCGCTCGAGTTATGGTCATTGGTCCGTCGTCGTGGTTTTGGTTTTGGCAGTTGGCGTTCAAGGCGGTTATAAACGCTTGCATGATTTGGTTTAGGTCAGGGTTTGCGTTAGAGGGTCCTCCGTTATCATATTCTAATCTATGGTGCGTATTCACCATCTACGAGGGAAAATCGAAAGGATAAGATTCTAGTCTACTTAAACAATTTTCTTTTTGCAAATGGTGATTCCTTCTAAGGGTTTAAGTATATCAAGTAGTATGCAACAGTACTCTTTAAATAAGCAAGTTTTTCAAAGATAGGCGGAAAGATACAATCATAAGTATAGAGTTCCACTAAAATGGCAAGTAGGGACAAATGACAAGATTTTTCCGAATACAAGTTGAAATGATCCTACATACTCCTACTACATGGTCCTACAGGTTGTCAGGCTTTATTCTATGCCGTTGTTACTACAGTTTAGGGTAGATCGATTCCATGAATCTATCTCAACCACTTCTTGTAGTTCCTTTTAGCGACGGTCTCAGTTCTAACAAGATACTCACGTTCCTGCGCGAGTAGCTCTTCTGTAGTCAGGATGGGTGGTTCCTCCAACGGTTCTAGGTAGTATTGGGAGAGGTTTAGTATGGTAGCTTCCTGCTAATAGGTTGACTAAGTGGTTCATCTATAAGGAAAGATTTTTAACCTTAATTAGTAATATTCTAAGACAAAGATTTATTAACTTCTAAAATTTCTAAATCCCACATTCAATCCTTGATTTAAGTCATCATCCAATTGTTTGGGAATTCCCAGCTCGGTGGTACTGCCAATTTCCACACCTTGCTTCAATCCGAAGATTGTTTGTCAGGATTCCACCCAATTTGGGACGGTAAACTTAAATTCATTTCACGTTTGTGCAACGGTCAAACTATCTTATGGTCTACCCATTCTACCCATGGCCGAAGTTTTGGACCTAGAGCTCTGATACCATGTTGTAATGCCCCAAAATTTTGGAACGTTAAATAGACAATTTCGTTGGAAACTTAAATGGAGTATGGCTCGTTATTACAACATAACTCCCATAAGAGTACAGTTATTACACAAAAGGAGGGAAACTCTAGGGTTCCTATCTACAGCTCCGCCTGCTCCACCATCCTAGCCAGTTCCTCGGCTCCGAAAGCCTCCAAGGTGTAAAGCTCACCCTGATCATCTACAAAGTCTGACAGATCATACCAGCGTCGCCCCCGATATAATATGTTAGGGTCATCAAAGGTAACACCATGAGCTACAGGAGCTTAGTAGAATAATCCCATACCCGTTAACCCGTAATTTACAAACAATTGGTAAGAGAAATAATATATTAACCCATGTAAATTCAATGGTTTTCAAATAGCACATGCATAATCAATAAAGCACTTAACAATGACACATCCACATTCCCTAATCGACTAGCGTTGGTGTCTGTGTTATCTGAGTTTCTCCTACGCGACTCATCATAGACCGTGTCACATTTTCCCTTTTACCAGAACAACATTTTTAACACACCCAACCTCGGTTCCGCTGTCCCGGGCTCCCGAGTATATCCTCACAATGGTTCCGCCGTTTCGGGTTCCCATTGGCATACAAAAACAATTGCATTGGCTCCTCTCCGCGGATAACCAAACTACAATTCAACCTCAATTCCGCCGTTCCGGGTTCCCGAGTATCCCCACAATGGTTCCGACGTCCCGAGTTTCCATTGGGTTTTCGAACATTGTTTTACACACCCAACCTCGGTTCCGCCGTTTCGGGTTCCCGAGTATCCTCACAATGGTTCCGCTGTCCTGAGTTCCCATTGGCACACAAAATTTAGCATTGGCTCCTCTTCGCAGATAACCAAGCCACACACCACACAATGGGCTACCACGTCCGGCCACATTGCGGTTTTCAGAACATTTTCTTTTTTAAAACACACATTTCATTAACAACACCCTAAGTGTCATGTTTCTACTTTCTCGATTTCTGTGTCTCGTTTTCATGCAAAGACTCCGCGGCAGGACTTTTCACGCAAGTACACTATAACATAAATCATTCATTGTAATCTTGAAACTAAACTAGCAAGATCATCCAACTCTATGTTGCTTTTTCATGCTCATATTTTCCCTAAGTTCATGAAGCATATTTACACAACTTAAAGCACAGTGTCACATGGACCGACACCTTTGGAGTGGAAAACCACTTATGCTTCATCACACATCAAGGCTAGTAATCCTAATAATCATGTATACATGCTCATAACCATCATAAGATCAAAATACGAATACTACCAAGCAAACGATCATTTCTTATATTTCAAAATCTATTCTTTCTTCCTTTTGGGAAGTTCAAAACACATATGTTTTTCCGGAAAATAAAGTCGAGTTATTCAACATATTCATATTTCTCTTTGAACCTTTAGTAAAACACTTTACTAGTTGTCATGCATTTCAAACAATACAAACAATGTATAATTTTACTTTTATACTTAGAGATAGCGTGTATGGGACTCTACCGTTCTTCTTGGAAGTTGGTACAGCTACGGAAAAAAGTACGTTGGCTATCGAATGAAGTGACCTCGTATGGTAAGCTTACGGTAGTTTCGAAAGAGAAAAGATGAGACTTTCTTTTTCTCTCGAAACTAATTCTTGACTAAACTACTAAACTTTTTAGATCAAGAGGGTGGTCGAGTGGTTTGGTGGCGGCCTTGGATGAGTTTCTTGAAGAACTCAAGGACACCAAGAACAAGAACAAGAACAAACACAAAGATTTCTAGAAAGAGAAGTTGGAAGATTTGAAGGTGTGAGTTGAATGGCAAGAGGGGCGGGAGGGGGGGGGGGGGATGCTTTTTATAGCAAAAATCTTGGCTCTCTCTCCCTCTCTATGGCCGGCCTCCCTCTCTCTCTGTTTCTCTCATGGATTTGCTCAATCGTGTTGTCAAATCTTGGCTTTAATCATGCTATGGCCTTCCCTCACTTGTCATTTCTACTTTTAGGTGCAAGACTATGTGATCATGAATGTAAAAGTGTCTATTTGTCAATTCAGATCATCCATCATTGCAAATTGGATATTAGCGGTTGGTTTATACATTTCGTTCATCAATTTTCCTCAAAAGAGAATTAATGAACGGAAGATGGCAACTTTTGTATACTACTATATCAATATCCGAAAAAGGCAAAAGGTGGAATAATGTATGTCATGGCACAACGGCCCAAGCAAAAGCAGTATCTACCGGGCTACATCCTCCCAAAAGTCAAAAAGGGCATGCAAGCCCTAAGCAACTCTACCAAAATATCAAGTCTAGGGCATGCTGGCCCGCTGTCAAGTCTATCTACCATGGGCGCGTAGGCCCGAATCAAAAGCTAAAAAGATAGTAGGGTAAGTAAGGCTCAGTGGTAGCCCTCAATCGTCCAAGAAGTCGTCGTCGTCGCCGTCCTCCTCGTCGTCATCCTCTCTCTCTCTTGGGTCTCTCTTATACCTAGGATCGTTGGCGTAGTCGTCGGAGCCGCTACTGATAGGCGAGCGCTCCTTGTCCTCGTCCTCCTCGCTCTCACTCTCCGCGGTCTAAGATGTCGTGGCTCCGTTCCTCTTCTTCTGAGTTGGCCCCGACTGTGACGGTCTCTCCCTAAGCTTTATCTGAAACCTCGTCATCTCGTGGTCTGCGCTCTTTGCACCTCTCTGCACGCTCGCTACTGGTCGTGAAGCACTCGCCTGTCTCTGGGCTGCAGCATAAGTGGTAGAGGTGCTCGCCATCTTCTAAGGAGGAGGAGGCCGCACAGTTTTTCGCCTAAGAGCCGCCCTAGCCTGTCCCTGCATTGTCAATTCATTCAATCATTTAGTATATATTGTGCATATTGTATATATTCAAATGTTGAAAGCAAGAAATATATATCAAATATCAAGAGTAGGATTATCAAGCATATCGTGTGTCGAACATATTGTGCATCGAAAGCAGGCCTATCGTGTATCGAAAGCAGGAATGGAGCAAGTTTCTGGGGATATACCTTAGGCCTTTGCACAACAGAGACTAAATTGGAGCTGGAGTCACCACCGGGTACTGTAATCATAGAGGAGTGCCGCCTTCTATGGCAAGCATCAGGCGAACAGCCTCTTTCGCCCACTCTGTCGGCACCTGAGATACATTTTTGGGAAAGAGTTCAGAATACAATTCAAATATGGTATAAAGGAATTGTAAAAGCTGAAAATACATCTTATCGGTCCTGTGACACGTGCAGGCTCTATCCTGAGTGGCTCAAACTGAACTATAATGGCCTATCCCTGCGCATCGCACACCGCCAGCGTCTAAGAAAGCTGAGGCAGGCCAGTCGCCGCTGCGTAGGTAGTCCTCTCCCTCGAGCAAGCGGCCTCTCCTTTTGGTTTCGAGCCCACCCCTCGTCTCTCCAAGTCAGCCTCTAAGGCCTCACCAACAACAGCATGGTGTGTCATCACTCTAAGTGGTCCCACCAAGTGCTACCTTTGATAGACAGCATAGTCACACTCAGGCCTCAAGTAGGCAGAAAGGTCTATAGCTGGAGTAGTGAATCACTGCAACTCAGCGAGCGTGTACCTGCCTGTGTGCGAAACATGAGGCGGAAGTGGCCCAGGGACTTGGAACTCAAGCAAACCAAGTAACTGTCGTGTCACCTGATCGCCCAAGTACCACTGCCACGGGAATGCCGACTCCAACAGCGCTCGACTCACTGTCACCGCTCTGCTCCTCGCCACGAACTCTGGCTCAGGCACCACGCCGCCCCATGGATTCCATTCCTCCTGCAACACATTCAAAAAGCCAAGACAAAGGATATCAGCGATAGCATTAAAGCAATTCAAGGCATAATCTACTTACGGAATTCTTATTTACCTGGGTTCTCGACAGCTTGTTGAGGTAGGCTCTGAAAGTGAGGAGGCTCCTTTTTGACTTTTTCTGGCCTCTGTGCAATGGCCCCCAGATAATCGCTCGTGGGAGGGTCCTCATATTAGGACACTTGTTCTCTAAAGGATACATTTTCAGCACCTCGTAGGCCCACAACTGCAGGGTTTTCAAACAATCAAGGTGTCAGAATACAATCCATACAATTCAAAAGTACAAGTATGAATTGAAATTGAACTATAAGTTTGGATTCATACCTCCCACACCCTCTAATAGCTAGCTACTACTTTTTTAAGCCTCGTGAGCTCTCCCATGAAATCGTAGCATGCCCCTAAAGCTGCTCCTCCCCAGTCGTACCGAGAGGCCATGCTAAGGTCCCGCAGGGCCGGTAGATAAGACAAGTGTACCTTGCTGCGCTTGTTTGGGTACAAGGTGGCACCAAACAAGTACAGCAAGTAGGCTCTCGCCATCTGCTCCTCCTCCTGCCGGGTGGTCGGAAGTTTCTTCAAATAGTCCCTGAATTGCTTTTATCTGACCATCTCCTCCTCCCGGTCAGGCACTCATCCCAAAAACCACCTCAAAGCAGCCTTATCTTTGTGAATCCCCTAGTCAAACGGGATGGGCTCACCTCTTACCTTCAGGCCCGTGATGGCCGCAAAGTCCAAAGGGGTCATTGTCATCTCCCCTATAGGAAAGTGAAAGGTGTTCAATGTATCGTGTCACCTCTCAGTCAAAGTAGTAAGCACGACGTGGTCATTTTTTGTCGGTGTCAAGTTAGGGATGAACTGACCAAACCCCACTGCATCCACCAATTACCGGACCAGCTCGGGTAGACCTCTGTAAAGGTCAAGCAAGCTCGCTGCTCCTCCATGCCCTCATGAGGTGGCCACTCCCCTCTATTTAGAATAACAACAAATAAGAGGAAATGTGTCAATACATATGCAATTTAATCAAGGGCATTTCGATCAGTCGATCAATTATTCAAAGGCATTCTACCGATAGATAGAAATTTCAATGGTATTTCTACCGGTCAATACAAATTATTCAAGGGCATTTCTATGAGTCGATCAATTATTCAAAGGCACCCTATCAGTCGATACAAATTTTAAAGGCATTCTAGCAGTCGATCAATTATTCAAAGGCATTCTAGCAGTTGATACAAATTTCAATGGCATTTCTACCGGTTGATACAAATTTCAAAGGCATTTTATCAGTCGATCAAGTTTCAAAGGCAATCTACCAGTCGAATCAAGTTATCAACGGATTCTATCAATCAATTTCAAGTTGTTAAGGTATTCTATTAGTTGATTCAAGTTTAAAAGGCATACTACCAGTCGAATCAAGTTATCAAGGCATTTCTATCAGTGGGTTCAAGTGCTGAATCCAAAATCAAGTTATCCTATAGTCGATTCAAGTTCTGAATCCAAAGTCGAGGCATTCTAAAGTTGATTCAAGGAGTATCATATCGAAAGTTCTAAGTGTCAAGTTGAGTTCAAGTGCAAGTTATTGAAGGTTCAAAGTTACATACACGGTACAGGCTATCTAATGCTAAGCTACTCAAGTGCAATAGTTCAAATGGAAGATAAAGCAGGAATTGAAAGTACACCTTTGCCCAATTCACTGAAAGGTGCTTTGTGGGGTCTCTCAACACAAGCTCGGGGTCATAGTACTCTTGCCGGGGCACGTAACAATCAAACCCTGACAGAATGAACACGTGTGGCTCCAGTAGTGTATAGGTCTCCAGCATAAACTCGACGCATAACTGTCTCTCCCCTAGCCCTAGCCAGCGCCGCTGCTGACTCCTACGCCTATGCCGCCTCCTCCTGGGCCCTCTCGGCCATCTCAGACTCCCTCACAAAGTCCTGCTCCTTGGCCCTAGCCCTCTCTGCCTCGGTTCTCAACCTCTCCTCTTCATGAACTCTCTCAATCTGCCCCTCTCTCTCTTCACGCGCTGCCAGAATCGCTGCGACCACCGCAGGATTCTCTTGAAGCAACGGGCGAGCACCGCCTTGTCCATGTACTCCGCGAAGTCGCCTCGAGTGATGGGCCTGTGCCCCAAGGACTTTGCGACTGGTCTAAACTCCACCGACTCTATCTGTGCCTCTCTGAATGGCTCCTCTGCAACCACCACTCCTTTCCCCCTCGCCGAGTCCCTTGTTGGTGAGTCCAGTTGGTCACCTCCTCCCTGCCACCACTGCCACTATTGTTGGCCCCACCAGGGCATCTGCCCCTAATCACAATGCCCTCTATAACACCCCTTGAATCCAGTTGACGAACCCGTGGGCCCTCTGCCTCAAAGCCTACCAGCGTATGCCCCTCTTCCACTCCTCACTACCATCAACCTTCTATGCACGGCCTTCTTTGCCACCACCGATGCTCAACCCCTCTTCACCGGTGCTTGCCAAGGTTTCCTTTACCATCTGATCGTCGATTGGAGGCCTCGGGGCCTCGATTTCATCTCTCGGTTGTTCCCTTCCATCACCGCCACCGCCACCGCCATTGTTGCCACTATTGGTCTCTGCCATCTCTACGTTATATGGATATTGTGGTAAGAAAGAAGAAGGACGAGAATGGGAGAGAGATGGAGATTTCGTGAGAGAGGGAGAGGAGGAGTTTGAAACCGTTCGTCTTGCGGTTTCTGCTGATTCCAGGAGAAGAAAAGGAAAAAAATGAGGGGCTGGGCCGGGTCTGGGCCAGTTCTGAAACTTAGGCCCATGACCCAAACCCACGTATGCCAGTAAGTAACCCGTACACATAGGGTGTGCTTGGGCTAGAGGCCCGATCAGTTTTTTGCATCAAATTCTTCCCAACGGCAGCCTATGTTGCCCCAATCCACGTCTTTATCAATGGTTAATCATACCTTGGGCTAACGAAGCCCATCAATTCAATCAATGATGGTCCGCCCGTCCTTCAAATCAATTCAATCAACAACAGTCTGCCTGTCCTTCAAATCAATTCAATCAACGATGTCCACCTGTCCCTCAAATTAATTTAAATCAACGATGGTTTGCCCGTCCCTCAAATCGATTCAAATCAACGACGGTCCACCCGTCCATCAATCAATTCAAATCAACGATGGTCCGCCTATCCTTCAAATCAATCTACAAGCGGCGGTCCTTTCGTCCATATAATCAACAAGCAGCGGTCCTCCAGTCCATCAAATCAATCAACAAGCGGTGGTTCTCCCACCCAATTCTAAATTTATCCCCGGCGATGGTCCATTCGTCCAATCCACCAATCAGATTCTTTAAGTATATGTGTTTGCTTTCCTAGCATGCTCTGTTCTGGATAGCCTTATGGGGTGTCTAGAAACCTTTGACGTTACTTGTACCAAATCAATGGTGCTCTAAGTGTCGTCTAAGGGGGACTACTATAGACACCGTATTTTGAACTTCCTAGATTAGTTTACTTACGGTATTTAATTCCCTGGTGATGAAATAGATCAAGAACACCCTAGGAATGTCAGTGTGATTGAGCTTTGAGTGGTTGGATCCCTTTTAAACCCTTTAAACCTAAACCAAAAAGCCTCAAACAAACTGTCACGCCCTGGATTTTCAACATAATAATAATAATCGCATTTTTCGATAATAGACCATCACGATAATACTTCATAATGTCCCCAAAATGTTTCTCATAATCCATCCGAGTGAACAACAAGTTTATAGGCTTACAACATTGGCACTCCGGCCCCAATTTCCTAGACAATAATCCAAGGGAGTGTAAGCCAAAAAAATATAATTGAAATTACGATTACATCTTCAAATGGGTTTTACAAAGGATGCCATAGTAATTCCTCGGTGTTAACTTTCAAAAGTATAGTCAAAATGCACAGCAAGCATTCCATGTCAATGCCCCTGAGAGGTACCTGAAAAATAATAATAGGTTGAACTACACTAGCCCAGTAGAGAAATCTTTGCTCAAACTATATGATAATGAGATGGATAATGCACTGAGGTGAACATTGATACAAGAAAGTTTCCCATGTGTACAAGAGCAAGAGAATAATACTTGATAATCACTCCGTTCATATTCACGCCACTTAATAATCTCTAGATTTCCCCATTTTTATTATATCAAGTGTTCTCAATTTTCCTTCCGGGCATTTGGGACCCCGTGCATCCCAAATTCATTCCAGCACCGCACCATTCGGTGGATCCGTGGCTTTCTTGTGCACTTTCGGGCATTTGGGACCCCGTGCGTCCCATTTCTGGCATCACACCTTATAGTGGATCCGTGGCTTTCTTCGTTTCGTTCTATCATTCTAAGTTGTGATTTTTCATTCTATAAGTCTCAATGCCGTAAAGCACGACATATGACAAGTCCGAATCACTCATAATACAAGCCACAACACTCACATAATAACCCGAATGCATAAACAAAGGAACAAGTATCATATTCATTTAGTTTTACATTTTTCTTTATTATAACGAGGGCCAATAGAATGGGGATGAACAACGAGTCATTGGAACACGAGCAACAAGGTTTAGAGATGACTAGAATGTGATTGGAGTGTGTTAGAAGTGATCGAGAGTCAATACAATCGACGAATGATCAATAGAGTTCAAAACAGTTTTCTGAGTCATTGGTACCAGTACCTCAAAAAGTAGGTATTGGTACCATGCCAATCCAGTGAGCAATCAAAGTCAAGGTATTGGTACCTCAAAAAAGTGGTATTGGTACCACTGCATTACAGCGGACGATTTGCAGAAAAATCAAAAGGGAACATAACTTCGAATTCAACCATTTAGAGCCCGATCTTTGGCACACAACCAACTCATAAACATGTAGAGACAGTAAGAATTCCCTACCTCGATTACCAAAGCCGAACCCCAAGAGATCGACCAAGCCCTTGAATTCCAAAGTCAAAACTGAGCAAGAAAACTCCTCTCCTAGCTATATCCAACGAGATACGGGCTCAATAACAAGAATGGATGAAGTATTGAAGGTTATTTGTCATGGGTTTTGAGTGAGGAGTGAAGTTTTGGGTGTTGGAGGAGGAGAGAGAGAGAGTGCCGAGAGGGAGAGAGAGATCAGGAGTTAGAGAGAGAGTGAGGGGTATATTACTCCTTTACATACACACCCACACAAATATATACTACCCACGCTTCAAATTGCACATGCACCCTCCTACAATCAATTCCATCACATTCACCCCAATTCAATTAAACTTAATAAAACCCATATTTTCCTTAATTATAATAGCAAATAAACCTTTTATTAATTTTTGAAAATACGGGTCCTTACACAAACCCTACTTGCATACGCTGGTCCCACACCAGCGTGTGCTGGTCCACTTGCCACGTGTCAGTCATCGGTCAGCTTTGACCGTTGACCAGGCTTGGACCCGCACACGCAGGTCAACAACCAGCGTATGCCGGTCAAATCTAGTCCTATCACCTTTATTCAACCATGTTCACAGGACTTTTGGGGCACCCCTACACCCTGTTTATTCGTCTGAAGTTGATCTCGTGGCAGGGGGATGTTCCCCCTCTCACACACAACCCCCATCACCTTTCCTCCCTCATTTAATGAGAGGGAGGCTTACACTCCAACCCAAACTAGCCCTACTTCAGCTGGTTACAGCCCCTCTCACCCTCCATATCTCCTATATATACCCCCTTATGTGTACCATGTAAAGGGTTACCAAGTTCCAAGTCTCTAGTTAGAAGTTTACAAGTCCCAAACCTCTTGCTCATCTCTTCTTTGCCAAAGGAAGATAAACAAGCATCACACATTCCCTCCATATAGCAATAGCACACCATTCTCCTTCCACCCCTCAAGCTCAAGCTCAAACACCTTCCAAACTCAAAAACCAAAGGTATAACACCTTGGTAATACTATCTGTTTTGATCCCTGAGGGGGGCTGGCAGGGTCAAGGCTGGTACTCAATAGCAGTCCTAGCCCTAAAGCTAGCAAGGTTTCGCACGTGTAGGCTAGTCCTTGGCAGTATGTGTAGAACTGGAGTGGGGATTGGTGTCTGGTTGTTTTATGTCTTTCTTTCCATATTCATCACTATGAAACATGTTAAAACTAGTTTATTGCTTTCTTTAGTTAGAACTGTTAGTTGTATTTCTATATTCTTACCTGCTATTATGGAATACATTTGGGGTCCTTCTGATCATGTCTCAGAACCAAGAAAGTGCAAAGCCAAGCAATTACCAAAGGGTTACAACCTGCGTGCTGCAGTGGTTTACCCGCACACGCTGGTCGTCCCCAGGCTAGTGGCTGGCCATTGCATGGTAACGAGGCCTTGGCCTCATTTTTTATCCCCACACTTTTTATGGGGTGTTCTATCCATTTTATGGCTCTTTAGCCCTTTAAAACTGCCTACAATTGTATATAAACTGTTTGGTTTGTCTTGGGTGTGCACTAGTTATTTCTAGAGCCCAAAGGGTTGAAAATAAGAGCTGTGGGTTTAGGCTTACTGACATACATGAGTATTGAAATGGCGTACGCAGGTTGAATCATCATGCAGTGACTTGATCAGTGCATGCTAGTTTCCTCTTGCCCATGTCACTCCAAAACAGCGCCTTCCAGTCTTTTTAAAGCTCCCACAGGAGTCTGTTTTCATCCTATACTAATTGTTTCAATAAAGCGAGCATGCCATTTTATCACAACCTGCCAACATGTTACAGTTTTAATCCCCTTTTAAATTGTTCCCCCACCCTAATTGGCTTAAAATCGATTAATGAGAGAGAATCCAAATGTTTTACAAATGCCCAAGTAGAGACCGATCTCCGGATTGGGCAAGAGGGGTGCCTTAAAACCCTTCCCCTCTTATAACCTGGCTCCCGAACCTCAGATATCAAGGTGACGACAAACCAGTCTACACCTTTTCAAAATCAAACAACGTAGCAAACATTTCAAGTTCGGTTCCTTGGGTGGCATACCACAAAACCCAAGTGGCGACTCTGAATTGAGCGTTTCGCCGCGCTTTTAAAAAACGGCGCACCTGGCAAAACCAGATTTTTTAGGGGAGTGTGCCCACAAGCTCCTTCAACTTTGAGGTTGTCCACCTCATCTATTGGCCAATAGTCATCAGTAGGTGCATAATGGTCATAGAAATAGATCGGGACCCTACGAAGTTCTTCTTCAATTATTTCTTCCACCTCTTCGTCATTGACCATTCTTGTGAACATGATGTGGTTATCTTCAGAGATAATTACTGCAGGCTTCGGTTGATCCATCGGGGTGATGTACTTGGAAGGGTCAAGAATCTTGATAGTGGGATTGAACGGGCCAAACAACTTGGTGACAATTTGAAAGTGCAAATCGAACATGAACAACGATGTAGCCATTTTCACCTAAAATGTTTTCCTTTAGTTAGATTGGTTAACTTACCCCCTTTTTTCTTGATTTCAAAAGCCCCTAAGGTTCTCCTACAAAAGAGAATTTTACAACATACATATATACAATGGGTGTGGGGAAGAACTTCAAAGCAAAAAGCAGGAAAATTCCTTAACTTGTGGGTTCCTGTCATATTTTGATAAGTTCTATGGCTCTCTAATACATGTATGGTTTGGGTAGTCTCAAGGGTGCTCCATTGTCAAAGGGCACCAGTCCTTTCACTAGCCCATCACAGTCGGCGATCGAGTGATTCCTTCTTTGATATACCACTAGGTACAGGTGAATCTGGAGTTTGCTGGAACCCCTAACATAGCTTGTGACATGCCGGGATATTAGGTGAACTCAACGAGGTTGCCCGCTTGATGCATATGATTCAAGAATTAAATGAAGCAAATATTAATTTCTGTAGACACCCTAATTTGGCCTAACGATTATTTCAAGTCCCACCTTTGGGACCATCCTGACGATGAATGGATATAGTGATTGCTGATTGACTTTTCGTGAACCCATGGACTTATGGTAAGTACTTTTAGCCACTTAGAGAACCCAATCCAAAGCCAAGTAGCCTTTCAGACAGAAATACAGTATCCTAAAAAAATCTATCTTTCAGCCATAACATTGATCTCACGGACTCAATATCATTCTTTCACCCGTGAAACATGTTACCTGAAAATCTCCCTGAGAGATCAATTCTTCGGCAGCCAAATCTATCCTTCGGCCGCCTAATCTATCCTTCGGCCGCCAGATCCTTTAACCGGCCGCCAGATCGTCTATTTTCCAGATTTTGGAATGTTCTGTCATACGTTTGATCCGATCCTCAAAACCCTAGCAACCTTTCTTTGATGTGTTAGGGATATGAAAGCAAAATCGTCTAGAGATCTTATTGCCCTATAATTTCTTATTGATTCACACCATTTGATTGGCCGGAGTGAGTCACCACTTGCCTATATAAAGGGCCCTTAGGGTTCCAAAATTAAAATGTTCATACACTCTCTCTAGCCACGAAACTCTGCATATACTCTCTCATATCCCTTCTACAAAAAGCTTTAACCTTCTGAAGGCAGTCGCGATCCGACGATCAAACCCCAAAGCATAAATCCTAACCCTAGGGTTTTTGAGAAGCAAATCAGTCAATCCCCCTCGAATCCGAAGTAATCAATCCACTGAGGGATCAAGGCGATGAGGCCCAGGGGCCTTTGGTTCTTTTTATTTTTAGTTTATGCATGCTAATCGTAGCATTTTAATTCTCTGTTAATTATTTACTCTGGTGTGAGGAAGAACATCGGCTGAATCTTTGATCCATCGGCCGGTACATTGAACCAGGAGGATCTCTCGGTCGTGACATCTATTCACCGGCCGCGAGATCCATCCCCCTGGGACATCTTGTTTTATTCTGTCCTTCTGATGCATGTTTCAATTATCGTCTCGACTCATCATTAACTGTGTAAAGGCTAATTAATCAAATCCATGTGTTTAGAATTAAATAAAGCATGAATTAATCTTATGTCGAACAATTATGGGCTAGTCTCACGACTGGGCAAAGAGGGGTGCCTAACACCTTCCCTTCATTGTACTTTTGGCTCCCGCACTCGGAATCTCTACTTGTTTTTCCTAGTTTTTATAAACTGGGTGGCGACTCTATTTTGATGATAACCCACTATCGTGTGGCGATGTTCCTAGCCATGAGAATATCCACGATCTTAGTTTATGAAGCAAACAAACAAACAATGATCAATCTGTATGGCGATGCCCTAATCAGGAGGTGTTTACATCTCATGTTGAATTTTCTAGTTATGGCTCTCAAGTCCCCAGCGGAGTCGCCAAAAACTGTAGACACCTCCCAAACGGGGCATCACCGTAAAGATTGATCATGTTTCTTTGGTTCCACTTCATAAACCAAGATCGTGGATATTCCCATGGTTAGGAACATCTCCACATGATAGCAGTTATCATCAAAATAGAGTCGTCACCTAGTTTATAAAAACTAGGAAAAACAGATAGAGATTCTGGATACGGGAGCCAAGAGTACAATAAGGGGAAGGTGTTAGGCACCCCTCTTTTTCCAACCATGAGACTGGCCCATAGTTGTTCAACACGTGATTAGTACTTGCCTTATTTAATTCTAAACACATAATCTGATTATTAGCCTTTAACAGTGGATAAGGTGAGCCCAGACAATAATGAAAGCATGCATCAAAAATAAGTAGAGAACAAACAGGCTGTCCCAGAGAATGGATCCCTCAACCGGTGAATACATGTCACGGTCGAGGAATCCTTTTGGATTGATGTACCGGCCGTGAGAACGATGCCCCAACCGGTGTTCTTCCTCACACCAGAACAAATAGTTGATCAGAAACTTAAAATACTACGATTAAGATACAATAATTGAAAAGTAAATCAAACCATATATAGGCCCCTGGGCCTTACCACCTTGATCCCTCAGTAGCTTGATTGCTTCGGATTGAGGGTGATTGACTGATTTCCTTCTCAAAATCCTAGGGTTAGTGTTTGCACTTCGGGGTTTGACTGCTCCGGTTGCGGCTACCTTCGGGATGTTATGGCTTTTGTAGGGGGAATATGAGAGAGTGTTTCTACAAAATTTCTTGGCTATTGGGGATGAATTGTCTGTATTCTTTCAAACCCTAAGTGCCTCTTTATATAGGCAATTGGTGACTCACTTCGGCCAATCAAATGGTGTGAATCAATAAGGTAGTTTAGGGTTAGATGATCTCTACTCGAATCTCCTTTCATGGCCTGAACGAATAGGAAAAAAGCTGCTAGGGTTTTGAGCATTGGATCAAATGATTGACAGAATAGTCAAGAATTTGAAAAAAGGACGATTTGGCGGCTAAGGAATGGATTAACCTGCCGAGTAATGGTTCTCACGGGCGAGGAATCAATCTCTTCGGGAGATTTTCAAACAATAGGTTTCATGGGTGAAAGAATGATGTGGAGGCCATGAGATAGATCTTGCGGTCGACAGATGTGTTTTCCTATGATACTGTATTTCAGTCTGAAAGGCTATTTGGCTCTGAATTGGGTCCTCTAAGTGGCTATAAGTACTCACCAAAAGTCCACGGGTTTTCGAGAAGTCAGTCAGCAATCACATATATCCATTCATCATCGGGATGGTCACCAAGGTGGGACTTGAAATAATTGTTAGGCCAAATTGGGGTGTCTACACTCATTATCCAAATCACCCAGTAGCTCCACGCTTGCACTCGCATTCACTCTAAAGCTCCGTGCTTTTATTCTCGACAGGCTCCACGCCTCAATGTTGGGAGATGGAAGGCTTCGTGCCATAATAGTGGAAGATGGAATAAACAACAAAGATATCATCTGTTCTCAAGCTCCATGCTTGAATGCTCAAAATTCTACACTTGGAATGCTCAAAGATCTTCGAATGCCTAACCACTGTGTACTAGATGCTTAAGTTCTGCACTTGAATCCTCAAGCTCCATGCTTGAATGCCCAACCACTGCGTACTGGCTGCTCAAACTCCATGTTTGAATGCTTAAAGTTAATACTTTAAATGCTCAAGCTCTGCGCCTTGAATACCCAACCACTGTGTACTGGATGCTCAAAGCCTGTACTGTGAATGCTCGGACTCCACCTTCCGAATGGTCGAGCTCCGCGCTTTGAATGCTTAAGTCCAGAACTTGAAAGAAGCTCTATGCTTAAAACATACACACGCATGGGCCCATGCACATAAGCACTCACATTTAGGATCATCATCAAGTCTGCATCGTCATATCTGTTCATCATCATATACATGTTATGTTTTGCATCTCTCTCACTCATGAAACAGGTTATCCTTGCATACAATCGGCTCCGTGCCTTGGTTTGATTGATCGGCTCCGTGCCTCAATCTTTTTGGCTCCGCGCAAAAAATAGTTGAAGATGGAAAATCTACTTCGGCCTTGTGTGCCGAAGATTGTGGAAGATGAAAAACCCATTATGGCTCCATGCCGCGAAAAGATGGAAGATGGAAAGATTCAAGCTCCATGCTCTGACCCTCAGGCATTTGCCCTATCACTATAACCGGCTCTGCGCCTTGGTTCTACCACTTCAAGCTCCGCGCTTCACTCATTGACCCCATGCCACCATATCTCAAACCGGCGTCCAATCATCTCCAGAAGTTGGTTTGGATTCCACCCAATTACATCAATTCCATTAAAGCTCATTCGCAAGGATAGGCTACTAAATCGAACTTCCCTCAGTCAAAGTAAGGATGGTCATGAAAAGCAATCAACTAATTGTTGTGTACTGATTTACCCCAAAATACGGAGGGAGTTCTCTACAAAATTTCCCTGGCAGCCCCTCGCTCCTTCAACTACTTTCCGCAAAAATCCTGGTCTTGTTCAGGTAAGTTGCTCTACAGCTTTTAAAGCCCAAAGGTACGTCTTCTGTCCTTAACCCTCTGTACTTTCTATTTTCTTTATTGCCCTGAACTACGATTGGTCTGAATTTCCCTTGAGGAATACGTAGGCAGCCTCTCGGCCCGTCCATAACTAAAAACCTTTTTCAAAAAAACCTTGGAATAATTGTTCAACCAAATTGAGTTGTTTTACAGCTTTGATTTTTACGTGACACATCTTGTGACCTGTCCAAGTTCAATCAAATAGGGGCATCTGTAGACATCCCAATTTGGCCTAACGATTATTTCAAGTCCCACCTTGGGGACCATCCTGATGATGAATGGATAATGTGATTGTTAATTGACTTCTTGAAAACCTGAGGACTTTGGTGAGTACTTTTAGCCACTTAGAGGACCCAATTCAAAGCCAAATAGCCTTTCAGACAGAAATATAGTATCCCAGTCAAAAGCATTTGCTGGCCGTTAGATCGATCTCACGGCCACCTCTTCTTTCTTTCACCCGTGGAATCTTGTGTTGGAAATCTCTCCGTGAGATCTTTACTCGGTTGCCAGATCACCTTAGACCAGAACTCTGGAATGTTCTATCTCGTTTGATCGAGCGTACAAACCCTAGCAGCCATGAAGCGTGACTTCGGGGCTATGTATCGGGATTACCATGGAGAGTTAGAGTTGCCCTACACTTCCAATTTGAACCATGCATTGTGATTGGTTGGAGTGATGTCACCTGGTGCCTATATAAAGGGGGCCTTAGGGTTCCAAAATTAACAACTGAATACACTCTTTCTAGCCATGAATCTCTGCAAAAATACTCTCTTATACCTCCTTTACAAAAGCCCTAACTCCCCGTGAGTAGCTGCATCCTGAGCAATCAAACCCCAAAGTGCAAACCCTAATCCTAGGGTTTTGAGAAGAAGGTCAATCATTCACCCTCAATCCGAAGCAAACGTGCACCGAGCGATCAAGGTGGTAAGGCTCAGGGGCCTGGTTTGTTTGTACTTTTAATTCGTAGCATGCTGTAACTCTTTGATTTTATGTTAAATTGTACGTTCTGATGTGAGGAAGAACATCGGCTGGAACATCGTTCCCGTGGCCGGTACATAAATCTTGTGGGATCCCACGATCATGACATCCATTCACCGGTCATAGAATCCATTAACTAGGAAAGCTTGTCATTTTTTACTTATTCTGATGCATGTTTTACTTACTGTCCTAGCTCACCGTATTAACTGTTTAAAGGCTAATAATCGAACTACTTGTTTAGAATTAAATAAAGCAAGCACTAATTATATGTTGAATGATTATGGGCTGGGCTCACGACCGGGCAAAGAGGTGTGCCTAACACCTTCCCCTTATCGTACTCTTGGCTCCCATACTCGGAATAGAATTAAATAAAGCAAGCACTAATTATATGTTGAATGATTATGGGTTGGGCTCACGCCCGGGCAAAGAGGTGTGCCTAACACCTTCCCCTTATCATACTCTTGGCTCCCGTACCTGGAATCTTAACCTTGTTTTCTTAGTTTTAATAAACTAAGTGGCAACTCTTTTGTGGTAAGGTGTTATCGTGTGGAGATGTTTATAACTATGGGAGTATCCACGATTTCAACTATTGGTGATGAGGCAAATGTTAGAGGATATCTATATGACGATGCCCCTTCTAGGAGGTGTCTATAATGCTCAAGTCCAGAACTAGAAAAAAGCTCCGTGCTTAAAACACACACACATATGGGCCCATGCACATAAGCACTCACATTTAGGAAGCATCTATTTGCATATTGTTGTCATCGTTGTCATCATAAACATACTATGTTTTGCATCTCTCACTCATTGAAACAGATCATTCCTGCATACAACAAGCTCCAGGCCTCAGTTTTGTTGATCGGATCTGTGCCTTGATCCTTCGGCCCCGTGCCATAAACAGTGGAAGATGGAAGATGGAAAATTCATTTTGGACCCGTGCCATAAAATAGTGGAAGATAGAAGATGGAAAACTCATTTTGGCCTCGTGCCATAAACAATGGAAGACAGAAGATGGAAGATGGAAAATTCATTTTGGCCCCATGTCATAAAACAATGGAAGATGGAAAACTTGCCTCGGCCCCGTGTCGTAACTAGTGGAAGATGGAAGACAGAAAAATTCAAGCCCCATGCTCTGATCCTCGGGCTCTTTGCCCTATGACTACAACTGGCTCCGTGCTTCGGTTCTATCAAAATAAAGCTTCCCGCTTCACTCACTGGCTCTGTGCCGCTATATCTCAAACTGGTGTTCGGCTGTCACTAGAAGATGGTATGGATTCCACCCAAATTACATCAATTCTATCAAGCCCATTTGCAAGGATAGGCTACCCAATCAAACTCACCATAGTCAAAGTAAGGATGATCATGAAAGCAATGACTAACCTGCTGTGTATTGATCTACCCCAAAATCCCGAGGATGTTCTCTGCAAATATTTCCCCGGCAGCTTCGCGCTCCATCAACCACCCTCTGCCAAAATCCTAACATAGCTTAGGTATGTTGCACTATGGCTTTCCAAGCCCGAAGGTACGTTTTCTTTTCCCCGCACTTTCTTATTTTGCCCTGAACTACGATCGGTCTGAATTTCCCTTATGGAATACGTAGGTAGTCTCCCGGCCCGACCATAACTAAAAACATTTTTGAAAACCCTTGAGATAGTTGTTCGACCAAATTGAGTTGTTTTACGGCTTTGACTCTTACTTGGCACACCTTGCGCTCTGTCCAAGTTCAATCAAAGAAGGGCATCTGTAGAAACCCCTATTTGGCCTAACGATTATTTCAAGTCCCACTTTGGGGACCATCTCGATGATGAATATGATACAGTGATTGTTGATTGACTTCTCGTAAACCTAACAATTTTGGTAAGTACTTTTAGTCACTTAGAGGACCCAATCCAGAGCCAAATAACCTTTCTGGACAGAAATACAAATTTCAAGTTGAATTAGTCTACTGGTCGCTAGATCGTTCTCACGACCCTCACTTCTTTCTTTCACCCGTGGAATATGGTGTTTAAAAATCTCCCTGAGAGATAGATTTCTCACTTGCGAGAAGTTTCCCATGGCCGGCCGCAAAATCATTTCAATCCAGAAGTCTGGAATGTTCTGTCCCGGTTTTGATCGATGCATAAAACTCTAGCAGCCATTTCTTGATTTTTTAGGGCTACGAAAGAGATTCAGAGCAGAGATCTTACTGCCCTATAATTCCATTTTGATTCACGCCATTTGATTGGCCGGAGTGAGTCACCAATCGCCTATATAAAGGCATTTAGGGTTCTAAAATACACGTTCAATATGCCATCTCCAGCCACGAAATTCCGCATAAACCATCTCCCATGCTCTCTTTACAAAAGCCTCAATCTTTCGTAGGCTGCAGCAATCCGACGATCAAACCCTGAAGTACAAACCCTAATCCTAGGGTTTGAAGGAGAAACTCAATCAATCACCCCAAATCTGAAGCAATCAAGCATTGAGGGATCAAGGTAGTGAGGCCCAGGGGCCTATGGTTTGTTTGTATCTTTAATTCGTAGCACACTTTAATTCTTTGATTTTCTATTAACTATTCGTATTCTAGTGTGAGGAAGAACATCGGCAGGGACATCGTTCTTGCGGCTGGTACATTAAACCAGTGGGATTCCACGACCGTGATAGCTATTCACCGACCGTAGAGTCCATTTGCTAGGACAACTTTCTAGTTTTTGTTTGATAATGAATGTGGTTTAATTACTTGACCTGGCTCACCTTATCAACTGTTATAAAGGCTAATAACCGGATTACTTGTCAGAATTAAATAAAACAAGCACTAAGTTTATTTTGAGTGATTATGGGCCGGTCTCACGACTGGGCGAAGAGGGGTGCCTAACACCTTCCCCTTATCATACTTTTGGCTCCCGTACCTGGAATCTTAACCTTGTTTTCTTAGTTTTAATAAACTAAGTGGCGATTCTTCTAGTAATAAGTTGTTATCGTGTGGAGATGTTCCTAGCCATGGGGATATCCATGATTTCAACTGTTGGAAGGAAATAAGCGTTGGAGGATATCTGTATGGCGATGCCCCTTTTAGGAGGTGTCCACAGGATTCACCCATAGTGGTGGGGTTTTTTTTAGTAGCACCCTAAATTGTGGGTGTTATGTGTATTTCTCCCTTGGAGCTTGTATAAATAACCTTTATTTGTAAAACCTATGAGGGTGATTATGTGGCACAATGTGAGGGAGAGGGTGAGAAAAGTGTGCGGGGCCGGTTGTGGCTCCCCAGAGAGTTTTTTTTGGTAGCTTGTATATATGTGATTTATATACATAGTGAACATTTTCTCTCAATCTTTCGTGCGTGTGTGTGTGTGTTTGTGTGCGTAGAAATGTGGATTGGGGTCAGTCTCGACCCAATAGTGGTTTGAGGGTGGAAAAACACTGGAGTTTATGCAGTTCGAAAAGCACACGAAACTCCATTATTAGACTATTTTTCGTACTAAAAATTAGACTGTTCAAAACTCAATTTTGACTAGTGGGTCTTGTGCGTCTCTCTGAGAGGAGCTTAGTGGTGGTGACAAGGTTGAGTTTCATCGAAGGAGGAGGGCGTACGAACTGTTTGAAGGTGGAAGCAGCAACTGTTTGGTTCGAGCTTAGATCAATCGTGCTTGCACGAAGTTTTTTTAAGCATAGGGTTTTGTTTGTCTCATCGAGACAACCACGAATATGTGTAGCTCATCACCGGAGGACATCAAAAGAAGGCTCACGGTCGGATTGAACACCAAAGGCGACAGTCGAAGGCTATTTTGGGTGTTAAAGTAGTCAAAGGAGATCGAAAATCAGGTTTAACTATTGGGTTTTATTTGTCTCATTGAGACGATCACGGGTCTACAAAGAACGTCCCCAAAAACATCAGGAGAAGCTGCACACTCTTGTAGAAGACGACGCGTGAAAGACGTTACTGTAGACACCTCACAAATGGGGCATCGCCATACAGATATCCTCATTCCTCAATTCCACTTCATAAACCAAAATCGTGGACATTCCCATGGCTAGAAACATCTCCACAAGGTAGCGGTTATCATCAAAATAGAGTCGCCACCTAATTTATAAAAACTAGGAAAAACAAATAGAGATTCTAGGTACGAGAGCCAAAAGTACGATAAGGGGAAGGCGTTAGGCACCCCTCTTCGCCCGGTCGTGAGACCGGCCCATAATCGTTCAACATATGATTCATGCTTGCTTCATTTAATTCTAAACAAGTAATTTGATTATAGCCTTTAAACAGTTAATATGGTGAGCTAGAACAGTAAGTAAAGCGTGTATCATAGAAAAAAGGAAACGACAGGCTGTCCCAGTAAATGGATTCCATGGCCGGTGAATTGATCTCACGGCCGTGAGATGCCACTGGTTCAATGTATCAGCCATGGGAATGATGTCCCAGCCAATGTTCTTCCTCATACCAAAACACGAACAGCTTAAACAGTAATAAGAATTTTAACACTACGATTAAAAATACATAAAGATGAACAAACCAAAGGCCCCTGGGCCTCACCACCTTGATCCCCCTGTAGCTTGATTGCTTCAGATTGAGGGTGATTGACTGACTGTCTTCTCAAAACCCTAAGGTTAGGGTTTGTACTTCGGGGTTTGATTGCTCGAAATGCGGCTCCTCATGGAGAGTTAGGGCTTTTGTTGAGACAGTATGAGAGGGGATTTCTGTAGAGTTTCGTGACTAGAGTGGGTGAATTGTCATCTTAATTTTGGAACCCTAAGGCCCCTTTATATAGGGATCAGATGACATCACTCCAACCAATCACAATGCTCAGTTTAAATGGGAAGTATATGATCGCAAGATCTCTTCTTAGAATCTCTTTTGTAGCTTTGAAGAATCAGAGTTTGGCTGCTAGGGTTTTAAGCACGGATCAAATGATTGACAGAACATCCTAGAATCTGGAAAAAGGACAATCTGGCGGCCGAGGGATGCATCTCGCGGGTTACGAATCAATCTCTCAAGGAGATTTTCAAACACCATATTCCATGGGTGAAAGAAGGAAGTGGAGGCCATGAGATCGATCTTGTAGCCGACAGATGTATTTTCCTGGGATGCTATATTTCTGTTTGAAAGCTTATTTGGCTCTAAATTGGGCCCTCTAAGTGGTTAAAAGTACTCACCAAAGTCCAGTGGTTTATGAGAAGTCAATCAATAAACACTGTATCCATTCATCATCGAGATGGTCCCCAAGGTAGGACTTGAAATAATCGTTAGGCCAAATTGGGGTGTCTACAGATGCCCCTCTTTGATTGAACTTGGATTGGCTGCGAGGTGTGTCAAAGCCATAAAATAACTCAATTTGGTTGAACAACTATTCCAAGGGTTTTCGAAAAAGGTTTTTAGTTATGGTTTGGCCAGGAGGCTGCCTGCGTATTCCTCAAGGCAAATTCAGACCAATCTTAGTTTGGGGCAATAAAGAAAAATAGCAGAGGTTTAGAGACAGAAGACGTACCTTTGGGCTTTAAAAGTCGTATTGCAACGTACCTGAGCTATGCCAGGATTCTGGCGGAGAGTAATTAAAGGAGCGCGGGGATGCCGGGGAAATATTTGCAGAGAACTTTCTCAGTATTTTGGGGTAGATCAATACACAGCGGGTTAGTCGATTTCTTTTCATGACCATCCTTACTTTGATTGTGGGAAACTCGGTTGGGTACACCATCCTTGCGAATGAGCTTGATGGAATTGATGTAATTGGGTGGAATCTAAACCATCTTCTAATGACGATCGGACGCCGATTCGAGATATGGTGGCACAGGGCCAATGAGTGAAGTGTGGAGCTTGAAGTGACAGAACTGAGTCGCGGAGCTGGTCACAGTCATAAGGCAAGAGCTTGTGGGTCAGAGCACGGAGCTTTAAGTGAGAGAACTGAGGCGCGGAGCCGATTATAGTTATAAGGCAAGAGCCTAAGGGTCAGAGCACGGAGCTTGAATTTTTCCATCTTCCATCTTCCACAAATTTTGGCATGGAGTTAAAGATCGAGGCACGGGACCGATCAATAAAATCGAGGCACGAAGCCAGTTATATGCTGGAATGGCCTATTTCATGAGTGACAGATGCAAAACATAGTATGTTTATGAGTAGATATGATAATGATGATGGTGATGCAGACTTGATGTGAATGCATTATGTGCATGAGCCCACGCGTGTGTGTGTTTTTAAGTTCTAGAGCTTATTTCTAGTTGTAGACTTTGAGCATTCAGAGCGCGGAGCTCGGGCATTCGGAGGGTAGAGTGCAAGCATTCAAAGTACAGGTTTTGAGTATCCAGTACACAGTGGTTGGGCATTCAGGGTGCGGAACCTGAGCATTTAAAGTAAGAACTTTAAGCATTCGAACACGGAGTTCGAGCATCCAATAGGCAGTGGTTGGGCATTCAAGCACAGAGCTTGAGCATTCAAGTGCGAAACTTGAGCATCTAGTACACAGTGGTTGGGCTTTCGAAGAGCTTCAAGCATTCAAAGTGTAGAACTTTGAGCATTCAAGCACGGAGCTTGAGAACATATGATATCTTGTTGTATATTCCATCTTCCACTATTAAAGGCGCAAAGCCTGAGTATTAAGGCACGGAGCCTGCTGAAAAAGTGCAGAGCTTTGGAGTGACTGAGGGTGTGAGCACGGAGCTGCTAGATCATGAGCGCGGAGCTGCTGAGTGACTTTAGAGTAGTGAGCACAGAGCTGCTGAGATAGTTAGATTGGAGCTGCTTGAGTGATTATGAGCACGTAGCTGCTAAATGAGGGGGAGCATGGAGCTTTTTAGATAGTGAGCATGGAGCTACTGGATGAGTGAGCACAGGGCTGCTTGACAAGTGTGAATGCGGAACTCAGTTGCAATATGGTTGTGATGGCTATTGTACTTTCGGACCATAGTAATTGCGGCGTGGAGGCGTGGAGCTTGAATATGAGGTGCCAAGGATCCTTGGATTTTATGAGCAAGAGAGAGTTCAGACAATCCCGAAATGGGTTTAACACCGATGTTTGACAGTCCTCATGCTCGGAGATGCCCCCAAGGCTGGTTCTGATCATATTGCATTTGCTCGGGAGTGCCCCTAAGGCTATTTCTATCATCGTCCATCATTGTTTTCATTGGTCGTGGACCAAGAACTCCATAATTGCTAAAATTGGTGCACTGCATAAAATCTGCTGCTGCCATGGGAAATAGATCTGCGGGCCAGCAGATCGATTCAGCGGCTGATGAATCGATGTATTGGGGTGGGAAAGCCAAAAGTCAAAAAATCGATTTAAGTTAGGTTTAATCGATTTTGCAAATCATTATTTTTTCCCCTTTCCTTCTCCTTCTTTCCTCCGACCGACGAAACGATCCTCTCCGCTCCCCCGACCACCATCGTTTATTGCCGTATTTCCTCCTCCTCCTCTGCCACCGTCTTTCTGCTCCTATGGCTTCATTGCCTCATCCTCCTCCGATTGACCCCACCATTGATGCCCCGTCTTCTTCCACTACACCGAGGGATACGGGCAAAACACCAGCCATAGAGGCCACGATCCTTAGCGGGTCTCGAGTACCCGTGTCCTCCGCTCGATCTTCGCACACCCGCCATCGGGGGGAGTTCTTCTCAGCACATTCCTCTCGAGACAGAGCTCAAGACTCCTTCAGATGAAGACAATGGTGCTTTGCTGCCATTTGATGCAGCCACGTACATTCCTTGGACCCACATAATCGGACGTGGTGGCTCACTATGATATCGTCCTCCCCTTAGTGATGCCCCGTTTGAAGTTTTGCATCATGAGCCAGAGCAACACTTTGGTTTTACCAATGCAAAGGTAAGTTTCCTCCTGTCAATGATATTGTTTGGATAAGAATTTATGAAGCAACAATCGACATTTTGAAAATGAAATTGGGTTTTAGAAATTGCCCCCTATATAGGTGATTTATCATATCCTCTTATGCCACTGTGTTGATCTCCTTTTGCATTTTTGCTAGGCAAATGAGAAGCTACGCATGTGGGGGAATTGCCCCCAGGTTCATGAATGGTACGAAAGACTTCCTCAAAATGCTAAGGATGCGGTAGCTTTGGCTAGCTTTAAGCACTTGATTCTCGGCTTTCACCTTCCGAAGGCGGAGTTGGGATTGACTACAGCATTGGTGGAGCACTGGTGGAAAACAACAAATACTTTCCTTTTTCCAAAGGCTGGAGAGATGACAAGCACACCGAGTGATTTTGCTCTGCTTATAGGTTTGAGGGTTGGCTGTGATCCTCTTCCGATAGACCCAAGGATTCACAAGTCAGAGGGTGCTTTCAAGCACCTTCTTGGGAAAGTTCCTGAGGTATCAACAAGTGGCTATATCACTTACTCCTGGCTTCAGGAGCAATATGATTGTGTGAGCATCGAGTCAGAGGTGTCGATGCAGCAATTGGTGAGGGTTTTCCTTCTTTACCTCCTTGGTCAAACCTTATTCTGCAACAAAGAGAATTCCGTGCATATTCAATTTCTGGCTGCTTTGATAAATCTGGAGGTTATGGCGGAGTTTGACTGGGGGACTCCTGCTTTGGCTATGCTATACGGGCACTTGAGCGCTTGGTCTCGGGGTGTTAGCCTTTCACTGGGTGGGCATCACCGTGTTCTTGAGGTATATGTTTTAATTCTTTTCGTTATTCCTTTGCTGCTTTAGTTCCTGTAACCCACGTTTGTCTTTATCTCCACTTGCAGCTTTGGGCTTTTGAGCACCTGTTGCGATTTCCTCCTTTGACTAGACATGGGGAACCGAGGTTTAACCCACGGGCAGATCGTTGGCTGAAAGGAACCCAGCGGACACGATCACCTGCTATGGACCTATTAGCTTGGAGGCGAGTTTTGGATCGTTTGACGGTGGACTAGGTATAACACATTTTACCCTTTGTTGTTATGTCACCTCTTTATTTTGCTATACTGATGTCATTCCTCCCATCACAGGTACAATTGGATCCATGGGATAGCCTTCTTGA